>NC_091822.1:185505408-186105408 GCF_038994185.2 Dermacentor albipictus | reverse complement strand
GCTCTATCTTTCTAGAATGTGCTGTGTACTACAGATTCTAAATGGAAACATCATGCAAACTCATCAGTAATCATCTATTCACGACATGCAAGCATGTAGCCAGCAGTGCCTTAACAGCACTAATTTATTTGCGCAAAAATAAAGTGATTGCCATACAAAACACCACACGAACTGCTGAAGAAGTCTGTCTGGGCTATATTTTTATTCCGTCTTGCATCTGGTGTTGTGAATCCACTTGATGCAGGAGCTGCCATGATCACCTAGCTGCTACGGAATTGTGCTTCTAGGCACAAAGTCGTGGGATAAATTGCCTGTCGCGGTGGCCATATTTGGATGGTGGCTGAATGCAACAACGCTTGTGTGCTTAGATTTAGGTGTACGTTAAAGAACCTCACGTAGGCAAAATTATTTTGTAGTCCTCCGCTGCGCCGTGCCTCATAATCAGATCATGGTTTTGCCACGTAATAAAGAATTGAATTAAATTATGGGGTTTTACACGCCAAAACCACGATCTGTTTACGAGGCACGCCATAGTGGGGAACTCTGAAAAGATGGACCACGTGGGGTTCTTTAACATCCACCTAAATCTAAGTACACAGATGTTTTCGAATTTCACCTTCATCGAAACGTGGCCGCCGTGGCCGGGATTCAATCCCTAGACCTCACTAAGCAACTGCGGCAGGTGGCCACATAATACTGCAGAATTCTTTTTTTTTAGCTTCATGCAAGCATTCTAACTTTTCAACTTTTCATAGGTGTGGTACGGAAAAAGGTCTTTTTTATTGAGTTACGTGTACAATCTGAAGTATGTCGTCTGTTCCCTCTTCACCAACAGCTCATTAGTTCCACAGTAACTTCATGGCATGGACAGAGTATAATTTTAAGCAGCATGTCACTGACACTTAGAATGCACTGCTCAAGATCTCTGAATGCCTCGTGCAGCCGTCTGAACATTGGTTTGTCTTGTGTAACCACAAGCAGTGACAGCGAAGGTTACCAGTGAAGCACTCAGGTGAGGTGCTTGTCAAGTGAGACAAAGCTGGGCAGGCTTTGTTGTGCAGTTGAAAATGTTACCTCTTAGCACTTGTTTCTGGCTTGTGCACTCATTCTCATCTCTGTTTCTTATTTTATCTCAAGAATATTTACATCCAGAGGAGTGTGCATAGATGCGGAAGAAGGAATACATATAAGTAATGCAACATGAAAAAAAATATATGATTAGTTGACAGAGCACTGGCGACACATAAGACTGTACTAGCTAGCAGCCTGCTTGAGAACCAGGTTACAAAAGCTTACTGGTTCGAAACCTATAATTCAACTCTCACTTGGGCACAGATAATGGCCTCCAATATTTTGTAAAAAAATTAATAAATAAGTACTTAAGGAGTCTGCTTTTCATACAAGACTGGCTCCAGGAATTTTGGAACTGTTGTGTTGCAAGAAGGAATCAGTGTGGAGGTGGCTGACAACCATCCATTTAAGTCTGTGGGTCTTATTGCCATAGAAGAGAGTCTGGTCAGATAGGATGGATAGAAGAGTAGTGAATACATAGCTTTTTCTCATCCACATGACAAACACATTTTATGTTTCTATTTGTAGAATTCAGTCTGAATTGTGCAGCAGCTGTTTTACAGTGTTGTGTTGCAGTACTGGACTAAAATAAAAGAAAATATAACGTCTTTGAAAATATAGTTATGTGGCTTTTGCTTTGTGAACATGTGTTAGGTAAACAATGATGTAGAGACTTGGGCTTGTTGCTGCATCTTTGACAAAAATCAGCATAAACACAAAAACAGGGACATAGGTGGAGCCACGGTGTTGCATGTTACTGTTTGCACTTATTTTAGGGAACTTGTGTCATTAACGACAAGTTTTACTGCAAGCATGCTTCATTTTGCTGAATGTAAAGGTGTGATGGTGCAATGATGCAAATTTGAATAATTTTGGGGCAATAAACAGAAAACAATGCTTCATATTTTGTATGTTCCCTGACTGCTTTACCTTTATAAGTGCTAATCTGTTGCATTCAGTTTTGTTTTCTTCTGATTTGCAGAGTAAGATTCACAGACAGCAGCATTGGAGCCTGCGACAACTGATGACATGTCTGGCTTTGTATTGTCCATTGAAGGGGAGTTGAACTTCATTGTCAAAGAGGCAAGTCTTTATCATATTTCAACAGTGCTGCCATTCATAGCAAGAGCACTGCTGCCATCTTTCTCAGCTTGCTAGATTCTTGCAAGACGTTTCGAACTCCTCTTCAAAAACCTCTTGCAGTATCTCGACTACCTAGGACTCCACAGTGTGTCGAAACACTTCGAAGAAGAATGCCTGGCACACAGCAAGCCGATCCAGGAGAGCTTTGCTTCGTATAGAAATGAGCGGACACAGAAAGTGCAGGTAAAGGTTTCCCTGACGAATGTATAAAGCTCCACTTGAACCACAGCAAGGGTCTGCAGCTAAAGTCCATGCTGGCTGCTTATTGCTTTAATAAAAGGACAAAAAAGCCAACATTGGGTCAAGCTCAAGTGACAGATTAGGTTTTTACATTATGTTAGGTTAGGCTATGTCAGGATGTATGTATATATGTATATGTATGTATATGGATATGTATGGTATGTTAGGCTATGGGTGATACTGAAATGGTAGGGTTGGTTCTCAAAATGAGTTAAATGTCCTTTTACAAAAAGTACAGCTTATGTAAGCAAGATGATAATGATGTGACGCGAGGTGTGACTGGTGGCACCACTGCAAAATATAAATGCAGCTGTCACTGGTGTCTTGCATTCTATTTATAAGTAGTAGATAGTAGGAGACGGAAAATAAGGAAGGAAAAGTAGGGAGATCAACCAGACGCACATCTAGTTTGCTACCCTACACAGGGGAAGGGGTTTAAGGGATGAAAAGAAAGAATGGACAGGGAGGGAAGAAGGTAATCTCAGTGTGGACACGTGCAGTTGTGCATCACATCACCCCTACAATCAGTCACTGAAGCCAGTCGGTCATAAATTGTAGCAATACTCGCATCGCTTTGTAAGCGTGAGATGCGTGGGGCCATGGTCTGAGAATCTTAGTCTCTGAAAATGGTCTGTTGCCGAATCGGTTAAATACACTCCGAAGAATGTTACATTCAATGTCATAGAGCTTACAAAAACACAAAACATGCTCGATCGTCTCTTCGCATTTGCATGAATCCAATTCGGTGTGTCAGTAGATAGTAGTTGACCACTGCTAATAATATTGTCATTGTAAAAGATAAATACATTGCATTTGAACGCACACAAAAAGAAAAGCTGTTCGCAAGTTTATCGTATGTTTTTTTTAGAGAAGATTTGAATCAAAAATGGCATGCATCATCCTGTACAGCGATTTAAATATTTATCGTGAAAATTGGGCTCAGATATATTGATTCCATGCAGTTGAATTTCAAGGATGAGTGCTTCTAGCAATCACTCAAATATGGGCAAAGAATTTTACAGACTGAAAAGTTTCATCAAATATTTTATTTCTAATGTATGCTGCAGAATTCTCGCAGTCATAGGACGGCTTTTGCAGTAATTTATTCCCTTCCATTGAGGAACAGGATTCTCAAATTCCATTTGTGGGTCCTTTTAGAACCTCTGTGGCAAGGAGTCCCTTGAAAGTTCGTATCATGTCTTTTGTATGTATTAAAGAAGGGTTCTTTATTTGCTTGTGTGTCTGTCACTACAGCCAATTTTTTTTTTTTTGCCTTCCTTGTGCAGAAAGAACTGCTGAGCTATTTTGATGAAGGCAAGCAGGCCCAGTTTTTTGCTATTTGGGATTCTGTTGTCTCAAGAAGCACAGCCATCGATGAGGCCATATGCCGTGACCTGGAGTTTCACCTGCGGTTGCACTTTGCCATCTACCCACAGCGCTACCCCGAGAAAGCTGTGAGTTGTGAGCCATTTTCACACTCTTCCATGACATTGTTACTGTAATACATCCTACAAAAATTCCAACAGAGAACTTTGCCAGTGCGATCATTCAACTTCCACGGCAGTGATGAGCAGTACATGAATTCATCAAATTACATTACGTGTGCTTCATATTGAGTAGTGCTGAGTGAACATGGCACAAGAAGGACAAATGACAGCAGAAGGAGCCTTGTGTTGTCATTTGTCCTTCTTGTATCACTGTTCACCCTGCACTATCAATACGGAGGACATGTACCATCAAGCCCAAATGTGTGGCATTTTAAAATTTTTACATGGCCTTCATAGCCTATTATGCAGCTTTGGGGCATTAAACCCCACAAAATTCAGTTTAGTTATATGTTAGTATTGTGTTAGTAGGTTGCATGTCGTGTAGGCGTGCTAGCCCAAGTGCATGGTATGTCAAACACGTGACCTGTAAGAAGACATTGTGTAGTGTGAAGAGAGATGGCCATGCAGACAGAACCACAGGAGAAGTGGTTAAATTTTCATTGTAATATGGGTAACACATTCTGTGCTTTTTGTACTCACCAGAACCTTCAGGGCAGCGTCACTGTTGAGGGCGCTATGTCAAACTTCCGTCAGTATATAGAGTCCATCAAGGCCCGCACTGAGGATCCACTGGTGTACTTTGCCTTGCCTTATGTCCAGAACCCAAGGCAGTTTCCTGTCTTCAAGCCAGTTTTTGAGGCAAGTGCTACTAACACCTTTTTAACTACTTCAGTGTTTTACAGCAAAGTTGTCATTGTGACTAGCATGACCTAATAAATGTAAACGTAAATGTCAAACATGCTAAAGTTATAAGTGCAACATTAACTCTAAATGAGTTAATCTTGAAGCTGGAAGATCTTAATTTGTCAGTGTCTGTCTTAAGAACAGCAGTTGTAGCCATGCTAAAATTGAAGGGCATGTTAACATGCTTATGTGGGCAAAGTTATAAAAGTGCCGGAGAAATAATGAGATCAGTTGTGAGAAACGATCAAGATATTAATAATTGCTTGCCCAAGACATAGTGCATTATACTTAAAGAGGTCTAAGGAGGGAGGGGGGGGAGGGAGGGGCTTTAGTGTCACAAATAGCTTTGCTGAAACTCAGGCTGTGATCCTACAAAGTCGCACAAATCTGCTGGAGTACACTGACATTTTTTTTTTACTTTTCATTTCTTGCTTTAAATGACAGTCCTAGTCCTCAAAACCTTGGAAAATTATTACAGCAGAACTCAAGATGACTGTTCATAGCAATGCGCTTAGCATCTGAGCAATGATTTAATGACGCACCATATTTCTGGAAGTCGTGCTTATTTAACACCTATAGTGGTGATTCCGGGACTTCCATTCCTTCGGCTATAAGCGCCATACTCCAGTATCGTTCTACTTTATTATGGCACTCACTTGCCAAGGTATCCCACGAGCATGGTGGCATTACCACGACTGTGCAATGCCAATGCACTGAAGACGACGGAATGATGAATGAATGATGTCGACGGAACGACAAAGGTGGTATGACAACGATGGAATGACAACAATGGAATGACATTTCTTAAGTGACAATGTTGGTGTAACGATGACATGATGACAATATGAGGACAATGAAATAACAAACAATATATGACGATGAGGGTATGATGACAACTGCATGATGAATCTGGAATGAAGACGATGCCACAACCATGACGACAACCACAGCATAATCACGATATAATGAAAACAGCGTGATTATGATAGAATGAAGTCTATGGAACGACGTTACTAAAGTGATGATGATAACAAAACGACAGTGTGATGCTGACAACATGATGAGAGCCAGATGACGAAGTTAGAATGATGACGATGCCAAGATGATGACATGACAACGCTATAAGAACAATGCAATGACGACAACTGTATCATGAAGCCACTGTGACGACGATGGTTTGACGATGACGGCATGTCGAGAGTCAGATGACAAAACTGGAGTGACAACTACTGAATGACCATGGTGGTGTCAGGACAGTGATGGGACAACGAATGCATGACGACTCTATGATGGCAATTGTGTGATGATGACGGCATGACGAGAGCCTAATGATAAAGCTGAATGACAACGATGAAACAACCACAATGGCAT
Source organism: Dermacentor albipictus (assembly GCF_038994185.2). NCBI lineage: Eukaryota > Metazoa > Arthropoda > Arachnida > Ixodida > Ixodidae > Dermacentor > Dermacentor albipictus. The sequence goes on along the minus strand of NC_091822.1, from coordinate 186,099,352 downwards.
TATGACCACGAGCACATACCCATTTGCCCACACTATTAAACAACTTGGGCCACTAAGTTGGCGTAGAGGGCGTGACGACGATGGCATGATGAGAGTCAAATCACGACTCTGAAATGACGATGATGGAACAACCACAATTATATCTCGACCATGAGACAGGCGGGCAGGCAGGCTCAAAATTCCTTAAGTAGGTGAATGCTAATCGCATTCATACTCGCAAGCCTTGGAGTGGTCAAGATCATTTGCTATAATAGCTTTTCTGCATGCCAGTTTTGGTTTTGTTTCCCAGGAGTTGTACGTGTCACAACATCAGAACACAGAAGGTGGTTCTGTCAGACCAGAATATAGTGACATTTTGACACTTGCTCTGGCTAGCTTGGCCGTCTACTGTGCTGCTGCATTGGGCCATGCAATGAGTACCAGCTTTGCTGATGACCAAACGAGCACTGCAGATGACCGAACACACACAACTACTGGAAAACAAAACCATAACTGGCTCGAAGAAAAGCTATTATATAAATTTATTTAGGCCACTCTGAGGCTTGTGAGCATCTTTTCTAAGGTTTCAAAAGCTAGGACTTTCATTCAAAGCAAAAATTAAACATCCTAAAATGTCATGCTAGTGCTCTTTTAATTAATTCTTTCTGATGTCCTTCCGTTTCAGGAAAGCTGGGTGGACGAGCTCAAGACTAGGCTGGCGAAGTTTGTGCAAGAGTCTCTTTCAATTCAGTACCAGCAACGAGCAAAGCCTCGCCTTATGGATCTTTATGTATCCTTTATTTTACTGAAAAGCAACCTGGCTCCACACTTACAAATGCAGTATGGCCATCTTTCATCATTTGTAATTTCTAATGAAACCCGAGTTCTGGGGCCGTAGTCTTTGTTGATCACATTTTATGATGTCAATTTCAGTGCCATTTTTGGTTGGCTGACAGCAGAAGCAAATGTTACGAAAGGAGTGCCACACCTGCCACAAATGTTATTTTCACATTGCATAGTTCTCAAGTATGTTGACAGAATTCCCTACTGCAGTTACACGCCATGCTGGTTGCTTCATCGTGCAGAAGTAGAAGTATCCCTGAAAGTGATAGACCAAAAGTACATCTCCTGTTAGAAGGAACGATTAAAGCTTAATAGCTAAATTTGCTGTTTGTTTGTTTGTCTACGGCTTTATCAGCAATTTCATGGCACATGTTTATGCATCGTGGTGTCAGGACAGTGATGGGACAACGAATGCATGACGACTCTATGATGGCAATTGTGTGATGATGACGGCATGATGAGAGCTGACCAAGTATCTTTTAGACTGTAGACTGAAACCAAACCTTGTCACTGCATCTGTTTCACGCCCTTTGTAGATTTTGTTAGCTGTCATCTGAGTCTCTCAACAAGGTGCAGCTGACTGGCTTCAGTTCAAGCTTGTAGGGAGCACATATCTTGTATTTGAATTATCAAATGTTTAGCATTATCTTAAGTTGAATAAACTATTGTAAAACACAGTTGTGAGTTCTTATGTGAACAGATAGATGCAGAATAATGTTTTAGCTCTTTCTGCACTACCCTCAATGGGGTGAAGGGGAGACGTGAAGCTAATGAGCATTTCATAATAGAACAATGAAGAGGTTCCATGCAAATGCACATATGCAAATATCAGAGGCATGAACGCTTCATTGAGAGTCATATTTTAACAGTGCTTGTCGCAATACACAGGAATGTAAATATCAAACATGGGAATGTTTCGACATGTCTTGTGACCTCCACAGGTCAGCTGTTCTTGGCTAAATTGTCCTGCTCTAACAAGCCAAAAGTTTTTTTTTTTTTTCTGCATTCAATGCCAAGGACGAGTCTGTCTCCTCCACAAGTTTGGGCACTCTTTCCAAGCGCCAGCAACGAGCTGGGCTGGTCCAATTCATTTTGGCATCCTGATGAGTTCTCTCTTAGGCCCCACTAATGGGCCTACAGACTCTGTTCATCTATGTTGGTCCTGTAGAGACATTTAAAAATGGTGGCTGCCAGTCGTGTGTTGCCATGCCTGTTGGGAAAGCATCACTTTGATTTGACTGTGTCATCAAGTCATCAAGCTTTGTAGATTATTTGCTTCTGCCTGAAAGCATGGACTGGGATGGCAATGTCTTGTGTTCTATAGACAAATCTAGAGAGTCCGATGTCGACGACTATGACAATAGCTTTGATATGGTGTGGCATTAGATGGACGGAACCATTCGCCTGTGCCTCCTCATTTTAAATTTATGTATTTTAAGACATAAGTTGTGAATTTAGTACTCCCATGTCATATATATATATATATATATATATATATATATATATATATATATATATATATATATATATATATATATACATCGTATCTGCAAAACATTTCCTATCCAGATGTGCAATAAAAAAAGAGATTTGTGTTTTCAGAACACATTATCAGATCTTTTGCCAGCACTGAAATGGCTATAGGCTCTAATGAAATGATTGTTTAACCCGTTGGCCATCTTGTTTTATGGAGATATTTCTTACCCAGAATGCTTAGTTTTTTTATTGGTAATTGTGAATATGCTTCTTATAAAAAGCAGGTTTCTCAGCTAAAGAAAAAGATAACTGACTCATAGAATAAACAAAAGTTGGTTGCTGAAGTTTATTGTACAAGCCCCAGATAAAGAAGAATGAAGAAACAGCCAGGCATGTATTATCCTCTGCCAACCAAAACACTAATTAAGCCGCAGGCGAGTGTCTCTTGTCGAAAACGCTCATGGGGAGAACAAATACCATAAGGACGAGCAACACTCGTCCTAAACACCTAGTGGACACGAGGGCTTGGACAAGCAGGGCTCGTCCAGAATGATTAAAGGGTTAAAAATCATGGAGATATTTTCTTTACTTCTGAACACTGCCAAATTAAAAGGCAGGTTGGATTATGTAATGGTGAAATAATTAAGCCAATTGACTTGATGTATTACCTGTAGTATAAGTCACAATGAGTTAGCTAACATTTTTTTCTACTCATGAGCCGAGTTAACGCACTGTATTTGCACCTCAATGCAAAGTGTAATAGGCCCTATGTGTGAACGCCTCCTTAACTGCAGCTGAGTCAGTATTGCAGCGATGTTGAACTAAATGGTAAGACCTGCCGTCAACAATGTTTTATTTACTTGTATAAAATGTTCACTTAATGAGTTGTGTATGTGTCACTAAACAAATATTGTAGCATCCCTTAATTTATTTTGCACACTGCCCCATGACCAAATTTGTGCGAAGTGTTTTGTTGTGGGAAGCAACATCTTGGCCTTCAAATGATGTCGGACAGCTGTTATATTGTAAAACTTGGAAGATTCTGAATGCATAAACTTCATTCGGAAATAAATTGCCAGAAAGGGAGAGATACATGTGCGATATGAGAGTTCACATGTGCATGTACATGACTCCCACAACTGCCATTGGCCATAAAAAACAAATTCTGGGGTTCTATGTACCAAAACCACAATCTGATTATGAGGCACTCCGATTCTTTTTTCAATAAGGTCCCATAGCGTCATCAAGCATTATTGCAGGAATCGCAAAGCAGTATAAAACATTTCACCAGAGTTCACAATTTGTGCCGTGAGCAACTTGAATTCCATGTTGTCCTGGAAAGAAAGAATCGACAATTGCGACAGCTTTGCGACGTCATTAAACCGTTTAACAGACTGCTGAATCTGTTTTGCAAGTCAACTTTTAAGTAAAGTGAATGCAGTAAAAGATTGTCAAACTATTGCTTATTACTTTATTTTACATTAACTGTGCCATGCACATTTTCAGACATACGAGAAGACTTTCGGCGCTGTGAACAGAGATTACAACAGTGCGATGAGCAGCATGCAGCCCTGGATAAACAGATATCTGAACTACAGGTCCGAATTTTTCCTGAACTTATGCTTGTAATATTTGTTCCTTGACTGGTATGGGCTGTAATGCATTTTACCCATATATATATATATAGGACTTGCTGCTTTCGAATTATAGAGGTACATGGTAATTCAAGGAATACTAAAGAAAAACATTAAGTCAGTTTCGATCGAAATATAGACTAGGCTTCTGTAATAATTAATTCGTCATTCATAGCTAGAACAGAACTTTTGTAAGTTGGAAAACGAAGAAAATTAATCACTGGAATGGAGCCATCTGTTGTGGACTATGATACATCAGGTGTGACATCAACATTCTCATTCACAGAGAGTGACACCAAGGGAGGTCACATGAAAATTAATCTAAACTCATCTGCTTTGGTGCTGTCAGTTCAAATTGAGTAGCAGCAGCAGGACCTTTGACAACAATATTCTACGCAGCAAAGTGATGTATTTGCACACAGAAAATTATCATAGACTTTCAGACAAATAATCTATCAATCTAGCTTGACCTAAGAATTTTTTTTGTGTGTGTCTGTTTAACATGGAACTAAATTATCCCTAACTTTTTCTCATTGCTCTTGCAAATGTGCAACATGAGCTACATTTGTAAACACTGCTATTCTTTTTCTTATTAAACTCTTGCTTAGCTATCAATGTAAATGAAGTGTTCGGCATGTACTGTGCCTGTTTGTACAGTGACAATGGTTTTTATTTTTCTTGTACGACATTTTCAATTCCTTACTTTGCGAGATGAACAAAGTGAAGAATCTTCCTGCAATGTCCTATTGTGTTACTTAATTATTTTCATTTTTTTTCACATACCTGCTGCATTTTTGTCCACGTGAAGGCATATCTGCTGCAACTTGCCATGTCGGCTGAGCGGCTATTGTGTTGTGCTGCTGAGCTCGAGGTTGTGGTTTCAACTCCAGGCTCTCCCAGCTGCATTCAGATGGAGTTGAAATGCTAAAATGCATGTGTAATTATATTTAGGTGCATGTCAAAGAACTCCAGGTAGCTCAAAATTATTTCTAAGCCCTCCACCAAGGCATCTCTTATAGCCACGGTGTTTCGTTGTGACACTATAAAATGTATAAATCAATCATTAGTTGCTGCAGTATCTATGATAGGCATCCTCCCATACAAACGGTCTATGTCATGGAACTGCTGCAGCTTTCAAAGTGGACGTATTTTCAAATGAAGTGAATTAAGCTGCTCCCTTGTTTGAGGATTCTACTGGAATAAAGGTAGCCATAATGCAAAATATTTTAGGCAGAGTGACAGTAGTCCATCATGGTGCTATGTAAACTGTAATAGAATAACTAGACCAAGACAACCATTACCACACAAACTTATAAGATTATCTGGCAGCAGTGGCTGTGAATATATCACAATGAACCAAGTGTACATAATATGTCAAAAGAATATACACACTCTTGCTTGTCCTGAGTCTCAAAAAGTGCCTATGCAAGAGCACTTTGCAGACTGGGGATAGCAATAAACACACTTCTCTCTGTGAAATGCAACTGTACTCTGACAATCAAGACAAAAGTATTACAAGATGAAGATGCACTGTGCGGCATCAGCTAGGTGGCCTGCCAGAGATGGAGACCACAGGAGTCGGCAAGTGATGAAGGGGCAGCCAACACTTGGCTTTAGTTAGAAAACTTGTTTAACAAAGTGTGAGCCCTGGTCTCTCTTTTGCTAAGCGCTTTCAATGAATTGCTATAATGAAGAGCCCGGCTTGTGTCTTGTTAATACTTTGGAGTGATAAGTCCAAAGTTGCAACTAGAGATGTTTGTTCTTGTCATGCAAATTTCATGTGCATTGTTCTAGAACTTTTTATAGCTGCCAATATGTATACTGATAATGGCTCTACAGCTTTATTGCTTATTTAGAACAATGGCCATCAGCTACAACATAGCAGATGGTGCTATTCAGCTGTGAGATAGCTGCTATGTTATGGCTTAATATGCTAATTCATATCGGATCACCAAAACTAAGCAGCATCATGATTTGTCCGTACTTGGCAGGGAGACCACCAAAGATTGCTGAACAAGACGGGTGTCCATGCACTGCAAGGGATGTGCCCTTCTCCCTGCTATAAAACAAGCACTATTATTATTATTGTGATTCTCTTCAACTGCCTTTCGTTTATTTTTTTCTGACCATGTGTGTTGGTAGTGAAGCTACCGACCTTTCATTCATCTCTCTCTCTATCTCTCTCTCTCAGGATGACTACAAGACACTTGTGTCTGTAACAACAGAACTGATTACTGCCCTTGAAGCAACTGTCAGAGGAGATCTGGTAATCATATTTTACTGCCTGGTTTGCTCTTTTAGGCATCTGTATAAAGGAGCAATGTCAGCCTATCTGTGGCATCTTCCTGGTCACTCTAGTTCCAAACATACAGCAGATAAGTCACAGCAGTGCTGGCATAGTAATAGTGATCAGTAGAGAGCAGGAGACCATTCTATCCAACTGCATGCAAACTTTTTTTGGTGGCAGGACTTCTGTCGGCCTCAGAAATATTGTCATTGTAGTTTGCTAAGCAACAAAGCTTTGGATCTGTGATCAGCATGTCTAACTGGTAGGGCAAACCTTGCATGCCTGACTTACTGAAAAGCACACATAGATGCAACAGAAAAGGTGTACATTAAAAAAAGTGATTGCTAAAATTAGGAGCATTTAATTCAACATAGGTGGAACATGCAGAAATGTTCTGAACTACTCAAAAGCTTGAATCAAAGGATGCCTTCCAAATTTCATTTATTCACTGAAGGCAGGATCACTTCTAATGCAGGTGAACTTGGAGAATGTGCTGTTCTCATGCGGGCAGCGGTTTCCTGAATTAGTGAAGCTGCAGACTCCTCGTACATCATGTGGGTCGACCTGTGATGGCCAGGTGTTTGTCCTCAGAAGTGGACTCCACACTAGACGCACCAGGTTCGTGCCGATACAAGTAAACAGAAAGAAACAAGTATCATTGAGTTGTGTAACTTTGTTATTTATCTATAGTATTGGTGTAAATTATTCCATAAATATCTTGTTTTTACGCATAGTGACAAAATACCTGTATTAAAAGTAAAGTGAGTGCTGGCGAACATAGAGCTCGCAAGAAGTGTATTGCTCAATGTTTGTCTTCGTTAATTCAATTTGTCATCTGTGCATTATTTTGCATACAATCACACCTCATTACAGCGAAATAGAATATAACAAAATTAGGAACATAGCAAAGTAAGAGTAATTCCCCTTGAGATCCTTATAAAGATTCATAGTGCAGTTTATGCAATAATGGATATATAACAAAGTAATTCTGGCTCATCCTTCAACTTATTTATGAGATTTTACTGTATTACATATTGTAGTACCACTTACACCCATACACCTGCTTTCTTCTCATAACAATGCTTTGTTTTGTTCTTTATATTATGCAAATTTAGTATTTTATTCTTATCTTTTATTCCAATGAGGCAGACATAACCCTGCTTAGAAAGAAAACACAAGGATGAGAGCTATGCAAGAAGCAGCACTTGTTTCTTGTGCTATTTTTGTGTGTGTGATTCTCTTAGTTTGTGCTGCTACATCTGTCCTATTTGTGAAATAACTATCCCAGCAAAGAGTTCTTTTAAACGTAATCTGGGAGGCTTATTCCTGCCCACTAAATTTGTTAACTTTATAATGATTCTCATAGTCATAGATAATAGGCCACCATCATCACCAAAGATGAAAGAGCATATAAGAACCTGAACAATATGGCACCTTGTGTGGCAACGAAGAGCAAACAAGAAAACATTGCACACAGAGGGAAAGATCGATTGTTAACCCTTATATTGACATACTGATGTGACAAGTAAAACAATGCTCAGGTTTGTCGTCCTGCAGTTGTGCAGAAGGCCATTATGAAAATGTGTGCAGGCTAGACTTCTCTAAGATCAAGCAAGACCTGTCGGAGGCGAGTGCCAGCATACGAGCTCTTCTACTGCAGGCACTTCGATGGGTACGTGTAGTCTGTCATACATATGCAATCTCTACAGTAGTTCTTGCTATACTTGTCCCCTTACAAAGCTGTGGCCTCCATTTCATTTGCATAGCTTCATCTTGCTAAGCTAGAGGCTTATAGAATTATTTCTACTTCTGCAGATACCTCATACATATCTTCTTCAGTTATGAATGATGGCAGATTTTCAATAAATGTTTCAAAGTTAAACAATTTAAAATGGCACAGGAGGCTGCATGCACATGATGATGATGATGATGCTTTGTGAATTTTCTAGTCACCCTCATACTTGCAGAGTAAATAAATATCGATTTATTGTGCTGTCAGTCACGTTGCCTTCTTTCATAAAAAGAATTCTGTCACTGACTTAAAGCACATATACAAGTTAATTTTTAGCTGCCAGCATTACAAGACGGAAAAAATGATTTTTTTACTATTGCTGACAGAATGTGGCATGTTAAACATCTGATCAAACATCATAGTACCTTCAGCAGAGTGGTTGTTTTTAACCATACTCGGCACGTTGAAGTTACATAGATTCACATTGAGTACACAGAGAGTTCAAGTTACCCAAAGTTTAAAGGGACAGTAATAAGAAAAATCAAGTTGAACTGCACTAGTAAGTTACCCTTCTACAATACCAAAAAAGCCACCCTTACCGTTCGAGGAGGCTTGGTAAGCCAGAAAAGATGAAAAAGTGAAAGACAGCTGGCAATGTCACCTTGAAGTTCCTGCACCAGCTCACCATGACGGCGGGGATTTTGACAGTGTCTGATCGTCCCGAGTTAATTTTTAGGCAGTAAAGATAGACTACATTGTATTCCAAAAGGGCAAAAGACTGAACCTACCAAGACTCAAGAACCTTTAAGGCCAGACCACCCATACCCTTTTTGAGACGCACAATTTTGCATCTGTGCAAGCACATGCGCAGACGGTATGGGACAACTTGTGCATGTCAAAGTGCACGGCGAGCACAGACCAATATTGATATGTTTCAGACTGATATTGGTGCTCGGGCTGCCTGTGTTTTGCAATGCACATGGCTATACACAGTTACAGCATGGTGAAATCGTTTCTCAGTGAGGCTGGTTTCTGTCATGCGAGAAAGCGCTTTTGCTTCCCTTTTGTGCTGATTTAGCAACTGAAGAAATGAAACAATTACATTTATAATTATTTTGGCATCTTGAAGCACTGTCAACAGGGCACAAAACGATGTCTGCCAAACCGTTGATGTGTGGGCACAGGCTGGCATGCATCTCTTGTAGACGCAAGCCACCATTCCTTGGGACGCATAGCACGTGGAAGGTGCGCAGACACGTGCTTGCATGCGACGGTAAGCGTATGTGTGATCTGGCTTTTATTGTGCCACAATGAGCCAGATATGAGAAAATGCTTTTGAATTTGTGATGTCACACTGTAGTACTAGTGTTGAGGTCGTTGCACAAATTTTTTCAAAACTCATAATTTGGTTTTAATTTTCTGTTCTAATAACCAATCTCTTTCCACGAGACTAACAAAAATAAGGTTTTAAAGAGTACTTTATCCGTCTAAACTGATTACGTCCTTCTCTTTAGATTTACTTTAATGCGTAAGGGTTTTTCTTCCTTGCCACCAATGTGCAGAACTGGCATAAACAAGTCATGTACACAAGTGCTTACACCATGATTGCAGAGGATATACGAGGTGTGTTCAAGTACCAAACCTTTGGTCAGCAGAAATAGGTTTATTTATTAGGACATACAAAACCCCAATCTCCTTCAATGTAGTTTGGAAGCACTCTGGAACACGTCTTTGGGAATGATGATCAGCTGGGCCATCGCATTCTACATGGCGTCTTCCCTTGACTGATATTAGGTTCCTTTCAGCATCATTTTCAGCTTGGGAAATGGCCAAAAGTCACACAGAGCCATGTCGGAGGAGTAGGAAGCCTGAAAAACCACAAGGGTGTTGTGTTTGGCGAAGAAAGTCTGAATCAGATGTGCAGAATGGGCCGGTGCGTTAACATGATGGAGCTGCCAAGCTTTTGCTGACCACAGATCTGGTCGTTTGTGCCACACAGCATCATGAAGGCGACGAAAGACCTCCTGGTAGTATTCCTTTGGGACGGTTTGGCATTGTGGTGCGTAGTCATGATGCACCACCCCATGGGAGCCAAATAAAAAGGTCAACATGGCCTTGACATTGCTGCTGACCTGCCGTGCTTTTTATGGCCATGGGATATTGGATGTTCCCACTGTGACGACTGCATCTTGGTTTCTCTGAGTCATACCCATAAATGCACGGCTCATCGCATGTGATCATGGTGGTTGGAAAGCAGGGGTTGCTGTTTGCATTGTCCAGTAGGTCCTGTGCGATTTACAGATGGAGCTGCTTCTGCTGTATTGTTAGCAGTTCCGGTACGAATTTCACGGACACTCTCCTCATGCCCAAATCCTTAGCCAAAATTGAATGTGCTGATCCAATGCTTACCCCTGTCTTTTTCGCATGTTCTTGGACTGTGATTTGATGGTCTTCCATGACCAAAGTCTGCACTTGCTTAATGACACTTGCTTAGTGACTCGTTGAGAGCCTGCCTGAACGTTATTTCACTGTCCACTGATGTGCGTCCATATTTGAAGAGGTTGTATCACTCCTACGGAGCAAGAATTATCAAGGAGGCAAAACAGTGCTCGCTTGGGTGTCCCAATAAAGTCACAGCATAGGGCACAGCGCCGACGTGCCCTCTATTACGAGTCGACTTGCCAAGAAGGCAAAACACACGTGGCGCGCTCTCCGAAGAGGCTTGCCGGTCCAAGGTCATTTGGTGGCGATTCACCACTAGCACTATACGCACGTATGGGTGTGTTTTTCTTGCGCCTCTTCACTGGCTCCAAATGCTTTGAAATATTGCTGAAAAATGCTGAAAAAATGTGTTAATTACAGAGCAATTGCCTGCGTAATGTACTTTTTTACAATGCCAAATCTATAATGTATCTTTTTTAATATGCAAGAACGAAAGCGATGGCAAACATTGGAGGGGACAGGACACACCGTCTCATTTTTCTCACCGTCGCAAGCAGCGTACATCTTCGTATCTTCAGCAACCAAAGTCTCCATTTTGGCATGCTTTAAGCACTTCACTGCAGATCTAGTTGGCTTTCTCTGTTAGTGAACTGAAGACAAGTAGCTGAGGCAGTGCGGAAATATTAACGGCACGGCATCTGGTAACAAGACAGGCCATTTAGGTTTGTCTAGAAGGAGTTTCCCACCAAGCTCGCCATAATACCGCCGCCTCTCTATGTCGCTCTCCAAGAAGTGCTTCTTCCAAACATAGCCACAAGGCGTGAGCTCACCATCCTTCCTTGGAATTGCACGAGCCCACAATTCCAGCCGTACCGGGTCTGTTAGAACTTTGAAGGTAATTACCGTTTCCTTGCAGGATGCAGAGATATTGCTGCAGTTCAGCGTGACACATTTTCACCCCATCCAAAAAAAGCACGGATGGAAAGCGCTCGCCTTTGTTGCAATGTGGATAGCGTGTGCAAAGTCTGAGAAACCAGCGCGGCCGGCGCAATGTAGAAGCCCGCAAGAGCTCTAACAGAAATGGAAAGCCTGCAGATTGCAAAAGAAACCGCAACAGCTTGCATGCCCATATTGGGAGCTTTCCTCCCAAGGTCACCTATGCATAAGCTCACACCACATTCCAGCGAGTGAACTATGGCAGCATCAACAGACATGATCTGCTCCAAGATTACTACTAGTAGCTCGTTTCAAATGCCGTACACCATGTAATTAGGACAGTATTCATTAATAGCTGCTGCTAAAATGTCCACCACTTCTATATATTGATGTTACAGAATGAAATCTGGGAAAACTTACAATATATGAGACGATATCACAATTTTTGTGCATTGCATCCATAGAAGAACATGTAAATGATGGCAACGCACCCGACGTATCATCTGTCATGCTGTGGCGACAACTGCATTTCCTCCTTGCGCAGCCGTGACTTTGTCGGGCAGCCGTACGCGTTGTCACGGCCTAGCAGATTCCTCTCCTCAAATACTTCTTTCTCTATGACCGCTCCTTTATCCGTGACGTGCTCATGGCATCTCCCTTGAAAGCCTCTTGAATCTTGCGAATGGTTTCCATTTGGGTAACGCCAAGCTTTTGGCAAAATTTGATGTAATATCACTGCTCACGTTGTTCTGTCATTTTATAACTTACTGGAATCCGACAAGTGCTCACTACTCGTCCTCACTCGTAGGCTGACTGCCAGCAACTGATGCTTTCTGCAGCCGGAAGAAAATTGATGCATGTGCACTTATGTCTACTCCATACCAAAGGAAGCCTCCCACACTTCATTGGTTTACGTGGGAAAGAAGAAGGTTCAATGCTTTTTGAACACACCTCGTAGACTAATGCTTGGGCATACATTTAGCCTTCTTTTATCCTTTAGAAACTGACCAAGGCCTCATCAGTCGAGGAAAGGGACTGTGTCCTGCTGGCGTACATTGACAATGATCTGCTGGGCTTCTTTGAGCAGTCACCTGACTACTGCGTAAGCAAAATCCATGCTTGGAAGGATTTTTCTCACTGTACACTGTCAGAGTTTGGTCTCACTGATTCAATCTTACTCATCTTCCTGATTTGCTGCTCACTAATGGCAGAGCTTTTGGCACAGCGTATTTAGAGTTGCTTGCATTGCTCACTGAACAAACTACTCGATCGAAAGTTGAGCATTTCAAATTTAATTGTAATTTATTGAAGAGTTTTAAAATTAGAACTTTAATTCTTATGTGGAGATTTTCGTACATTCACAATGTTTTGTATGGCTTGTTCATTGTGTAAATGATATGTTATGCAATAAGAAAAGGAAAATTTCTTGCTTTAAAAATGCACCTGTGTTATCTCTCTCTTTTTTTCTTTCCAGAACCGTATCTTACATATAGTTAAGTCACCAAACTCAGGGTTGCAGCAGAGCTTTGTGAGGTTCTTGAATACACTTGCTGCTTTTCGATCAGGTGTAGTACTGCTTTTTAATCTCTACTAGATGCATTTGCTGTCTAATCTATACTGCAATTTTTCCTATGTCTTAATCTCTTGCGAAAGTGAAGTTCAACAGTTCACCTAAACGGTTCTCAATGCAGTAGTCCATCAGAGTAAGAGAATAGATTCTAAGGGATAGGGACACAGCCCAAGATACAGAATCAGATTGAGCAATGAAGTTAGGAAACTGACAAGCATACAATGGGATTGGCTTCACACAGGTCATGGTTGTAACTAGATGGCACAGGGAGAGCCGTTCACCCTTCAGTAGGCCTATATTCTCCTCAGACCCAACAATATCATAGCAACACAATTTCATTTGTATTATTTCATTTTATTTCAGAATAGTGCAGGCCTTTGCTTGGCCCTCTAAATGCCTTCTAAATTCAGTTTTTACTGCGAACTAGTCCTTGAACTGCAAAGACTACTTCCTTTATCAGATGGCACGGGCACATGCTCACATCAGCACATCCATGTATGCTGACAGAGTCCATTTCTCTAGTTTCTTCAGATAAAAATGTTTTTTTTTTTTTTTTCGTAAACATATAGATACAAGTTTAACATCACACGGTGGTTCCTCATATTCACATTATTTGCTCCTGGGTTGTCGCATTATCTGGTGACATTTGGAATGTGCTAGACACATTAATTTTTTTCGTTTTTGGCAATGATGCCAGCAGTGTGTCTCATACAAACTATCAATCGTCTCGAAAACTGGTGGAAAAAATAATTACGTGCTTCACATGTAGTGTTGCCTGTGTCTAGCTTTAAACTGCACCAAATATACTAGCTTATAATTTATGGCTTAATTAATTGATACCTATTTTCAAGCACCGCTTTTGCTATCTTGGTGAACATATCTCAACTCACACGTACAGAACCAAATGTATTAGATCAGACGTTTTGTTCCTCTATAAAGTGGTCCATGGCATTTTACATTGCCCAAAGCTTCTTGATGTACAATTTTCCGTGTCGCAAAAGTATACCAGGCAGCATTCTGTGTTTTCTGCATGGCCTTGTTTTATTAGACACTGTCCTATGGCTCCTCCACAAAAAAAAAACGTAATAAGTATTCTGCCTATACTGGCATATTTCAGAGTTCATTCCCCATGTTTCGTATATATGTAGATAATCATGCCGTATGATAAACTCCCTTTTATGCCCACCTCCTCGTTTTCTGTTTCCCTGTTTGTTTCTGTACCTCACATCGTTTTGTCTACCACATTATTATTACTTGCTTATTACTTTATAAGTGTGCCGGTATAAAGGCTCTGTAGCTATTCCTGGGCATTATAATAAACATTTGATTGATTGATTGATTGATTGATTGATTGATTGATTGATTGATTGATTGATTGATTGATTGATTGATTGATTGATTGATTGATTGATTGATTGATTGATTGATTGATTGTGAAAAGGATGAAAACCATTATCCACAGGGGTGGACACTGGGTCTCAGGAGGATATAGGATGATGTAAATGATGAAATTGTACTTCTGTGGTCCAGTAGGAAACATTAGAAAGGTTCCACTGCAGTGAAAACTCTGACCAAGAAGTAAGATCTTTTCAGAAACTGAAGAATAAACAACAAAAGTTATACATAACGTGAAAAATATTTATTGTCTTGTCATAACTAATTATGCTTACCATCGTCACATAATATTTCTACATAGTCACTCATTCATGCTATCTCGACATGTGACCCAAATATGCAAGCCCCTCTACACACATTTAAGGAATGCACCTTTGTAAGCGAATTTATCTTTACTTTTGATTTTATAGTAATTGTACTAGCAAACCTAAGGTAACATTTTAAATGCATTCTTGTGTACGTATGTATTTGGTGCCATGACAGTAACAATATGCTATTCGTATACAGAATCTAATTCTCATGCTTTTACATGCAGGGCGCAATTACTTGGCCAAGAATCTCCAGCTTGTCGCGGTACTTACAGACACACTTGTATTTGACCGAGTCACGAACCCTAGGACACTGGACATGATATTGGGGGTACTTCAAAAGCTGAGTCTAAGGTAATGTAGTATTCAAGAGAGTATTACTTGAACATTCCTTCTTCTCTAAAAAAAAAAGAAGTGACCAATATGATGCCCAATGCAGTAATTTCTGAAGGAAAGTTTAACATGTGGGCCTTCATTCCAAAGTTAGGCTGCTGTAAGCACTTGAATACTCACAGTGGGCAACCTGTACGTTTACAAATCCTAAGGACTACCTGTAATAAAAGACGTTACAAAGTCAAAACTTGTTATTTATTTATTTATTTATTTATTTATTTATTTATTTATTTATTTATTTATTTATTTATTTATTCATTCATTCATTTATTCATTTATTCATTCACTCATTTATTTATTTATTTATTTATTTATTTATTTATTTATTTGTTTATTTATTTATTTATTTATTTATTTATTTTAAGAATACTGCAGAGTCTCTTGACTCCAAGCAGGAGTAGGTACAAATGGAAATACATCAGAAATCGGCAACAACACAAATAAAAACCAAATACAATAAATCAAGACATGAAACGCCACATACAACACAATGCAGTAGGCACAAATGGAAATACATCAAAAATCCACAACAGCAATAAAAACCAAATACAATAAACCAAGACATGAAACACCGCATATAACACAATGCAAGTACCATTTACCCATGCATTTTCAAGTTTGTAAGAAACGCTTCGACACTTGTACTGTCTACAATATGTTTCGGTAATTTATTCCAGGCACTTATGGTTTTCGGAAAAAATGAATATTTAAAAGTACCGTTCAGAGTGCTGTATTCCTGTAGCATTTTGCCATTATCAAAATGCAAGCTTGTGCACAAGTATGAGGAGTAATGAAATTGTGATTGTTGATTTGTGTTATGTTGTTATAAATTAAGTACAAGTATTCTAATCTGCATTCGGTACATCTAGCTTTAAGTGTATTGATACCAAGATAAGCAATCATTTTTGTTACGCTGTCAGTGCGCTTATATTGGTTGCAAATGAATCTAGCCACGGTTCTCTGAACTCTTTCTAATTTGGCAATGTTTTTCTCTGTATAAGGGTCCCATATACACGAAGCATACTCAAGACATGGCCGGACCGACGCATTGCATGCTGCTAATTTTGCATTCATAGGGGCTTTTGAAAGCTTTCGTCGAATGAACCAGAGAGATTTAAAAGCTTTGGTGCAGACTGTATCAATATGAAGGTCCCAACTGAGATTTTCTGTATTAGTGCCCGAGAAACTTAACAGCCAGTGATTCCTCAAGCACAATGCCATCCACAGATTAAGAATGTTGTAAAACAGTTTTGTTCCTCGATACACTGAGGACTAAGCACCTGTCAGCGTTTAAGAACATGTCTCATTTCTTGCACCAGCATGAAACTTCTGCGAGGGTTTCATTAAGCGTAATTTGGTCGTCTACTGATTTAACCGAGGTATAAAGAACGCAGTCATCCGCGAAAAGCTTTATCTTAATACCACTGTGTATGACTTTCACAATGTCATTAACATAAACGAGGTATAAAATCGTTCCCAGAACTGACTCTTGCGGTACCCCTGATGTCACCTGTAAAGTCACCGAACAGTACTTGTCAACTTGGACATACTGATACCTATTTTCTAGATAAGTCCTAGTGAATTCAATAAGCCTGTTATTTTATCCGATGGCATAGAGTTTCTGTAATGATTTATTATGGGGCACTTTATCAAATGCTTTTGCATAGTCTAAAAATACAGCATCGATCTCTTTTTTATTATTAATCGCGAGGCCAAAATATGACACATGCCAAGCAGCTGCACCACCGTGGACAAACCGCGCCTAAACCCGTGCTGGGCATCTGATAACAGTTTGTAATCTTCAAGAAATACGGTCAGGTGTCAGCAGATTATCTGCTCTAATATTTTGCAGTTTGTTGAAGTCAGGGAAATCGGGCGGTAATTTGATGCGCACAAGCGATCAGTTGACTTGAATATGGGAATGATACGAGCACCTCTCCAGTCTGACGGAAGAGAACACTGAGCTATGGATGCATTATAAATCACAAACAAGTAGTGCGAAATCGATTCTGCGTAATGGTGCAAGAAAACTGTAGGAATGTTATCAGTGCCGCTGGCCTTTTTAGGCTCAAGGTTAAGAAGTAAGTTAAGAATACCTTCACGACTCACAATGACGTCGGGCATAGAAGAAAAAAACCCTTCTGGCTCGGCAACAAGATCAGTATCTTTACGGGCGTATGTGGATTGAAAGTATCTATTAAATTCATCAGCTATTGCTTTTTCATCCGAGACTGGTGAGCCATTGATTATTAATGATATACTACTAGATTTGTTGCCACCTATACACCTCCAAAATTTCCCCGTAGCTTCCTTGAGAAAATTGCCTAAGGTGATAGCGAAGAAATTGTCCTTAGCTTCTTTAACCTCAGTTTTCAGTGCTGCACTTAGTGCATTAACTGCGGAGTCTCGAGGCCTTCATGAGCATCTCAATTTCTTCAGCTTTCTATTCATGAGAATTATATGTCTCATAACCCAGGGGTTCTGCTTTTTCTTCTTAACCTTCTTGGGAACAAACAAGGCAATACAATACAATGAAGACAAATCCTCAAAACATTCACATTCACATTGTCTTCAAGACTGAAACCATCCAGATTCACGCCCAGATTCATTTCCAAATAGTCTAAAACACTCTCATCTTCCGCCCTGTTGAAGTCTTTCACAACAATCTTGGTATTGCTTTTGCCAGAACACTTTTGAAAGGAAAAGGTGGCAAATATCAACTCATGATCAGACAGCCCATGCATGACATCAAGAGAGTCACATGTAATAGCAGAACTTACAAGCAATCAATGAAGAATATGTCTTGCAGTAGCAGTGATTCTAGTAGGGACAATAACAATCTGAGCTAGACCCCATGAAAATGCAATGTTCATAAGAATCTCGGACTGCCTAGCATTCATGCACATTGTCTTCATGGTTGACCAATCAATATATGGTAATTTAAAATCACTAGATAAGACAAATCTTATATTCTCACCTCGGAAACACTGGACATAATCGTGGAGTTGCTCGAGAAATCCAAGACCTGTCGTCGAAGGACGGTATACAACACCGATAACAATAGAATTACCATAAAAATCAATTTTACAAAAGAGGCTTTCGTGTTCTGGAATAGCCGGCAAAGTTGTCACGTTTATGCTCTCCTTAACTATAATTGCAACTCCCCCCCCCTCGGGTTTGTCTATCACGCCTAAATATTTTGTATGACAGGGGAATGATTTCATTATCAAACACTCCAGCATGCAACCAGGTCTCTGTCAGCAACGTAACGTGTTGGTCGGGGTCATAAAGGAGCACTTCAATTTCGGCTATTTTATTCACGATGCTTTGTGCTTTAAAAGATAGCAACCGCAAATTACAAGTTTTATTTTCCTGTCACTTCGATGCCCCATTTACGGCCCTTCGCTGGGTGATCATTCCATCATCGCTGGGCGCAGCCTGATTTCCTTTGTCCTGTGTTGTGCCACCACTCAAATCTGTACCGGACCCCACAAGCCTGTGCCTTCCTTTCTTGTCCTCATCCCACACGTATGTCACCTTGTTGAAAACTACCTTACCATATTTCAGATACACTTTATCTTCAGGCGTGCGACAGTCTTTAACAGTCGACCATAGCTGCTTCCTTATATAACAAGTTATTTGATATAATGAAATAAGTATAAAATTTTACTTGCCAATATCAGCACATAACGAATATATGCCTATGAAGAATAGTGGATATAAGGAAGGTATTTTTACACTGGATGTGACTTTGTTACAATGAGTGGGGTGTTATACCAATTGTATATTGTAGCAACACATTTGTAAAATTTTCAGAATGTCTTTTTGTTCATATTGGCAACATTTCCTAACATGTTGTCAATATTTCATAACACACATCATCCTCTAGTGCTATTCTTCATATATGTTTGTTTATTTACATTAGCACAACAGTGTTGTATTATATTTAAACCGTGAAGTTCATTAAAATGTCTTAAATAACTTTTTGAAGTATGTGTGCTTTACTACCGAAGTTAGATTTTAGCAGTCCAGTCTGTCTTCTTTCTCAGTATAATGCGAGTCACAATTCAGGCCCCTCTTCACAGAATTGTAACCTCATTTGCAAAAATAACAAAGCCCCTTTCTATAATGACCTCAATTTTTTGGTCAGCTATAGCAGAGATGCTGTCACTGTTTCTACATGAGGATCTTCGTCATTCATATAATTATGCCCTAAACAAGAAATAATGGTAACTGTTCCATCAAGTGAAATCCAACCATGGTTTGAAAATCGCTAGGAGATATGCATGTTACTTTACATTGTGCAGCATCACATCACAATTTGGAGGTTAGGCACATGCTTTATAAAAATTTGTACACAAGCAAACAGTGCATCTGTATATTACAGACATCAGCAGAAGGACATTATGATCAGCCATGGTATCTTGGAGTGGGTGGTGCGCACCTTGCAAGATAGTGAGGAGGTCGGGATTTCAGAGTACGGCCTTGAATACATCACTGCACTCTTCATGAACCTGTGCCTCCAGAAATCAGGCATGTTTCATGCACCATGGCTTTATTAAATTATTTTGTTTATACATCGCTGGCTTCATAATGCTAGGCTCTTGTGGAGGTGATTGCGTTTTTGCTTGCTTTTCTATGCGTAAGTGACAAACTGCTGTTGTCTGCAAAACTAACATTTGAAAGAACTTCCAAAATTTATGTGAACTAGAATTTTCATTTGCTGGGATGAAAACAGAGTGATTTATAAGAATAGCACTAACAGACCTTATTACAGCCTGCTCTGTTGGCTGTAATTGCTCTTGTTTTTTCTAATAACAGTGGTCCTTCATCCCCTTGGGTGAACTGGGTCTGTATCAATGCCATAGGCAGTATTAATTTAAATAGACTTCAATATGCGACACTTGAGTGCCAACAATCCAGCAAGGAGCAAGAAAAAATTTTTCCAAGTTGTTAGCCTGAACACATGATCAAAAACCTGCTACATTAAAAAAAAAAATTTACGTCTGCAGCACGTCAATTAAAACACTGCATAACAATTGTGGATTTATGTGTCTGTAGTAGTATCTGAATGCTTGTCTTTATGCTACATACAACACTAGCTGTGAATGCAGAAATTCACATTGCTTGGAATCCTGTACTATATGTTCTTGCCTTCCTGGACTAGTTAATTGTCATACATCAAAATTTTGTAATCACCACTTATATATGCACTTCAACGAAAACAGTATATGTGTTTACTTCGAAAAACATTTCGCTCTTCTTCAGCAAGACCAATGTTCCTTTGCCTGTCATCACCTCATATGTAGTCCTTTGCTGCTGTTAACCCCAATCCACCTCTTACATTATTTCCAAAGTGTGTTTATCCTGGCTTTGCAGCAAAGCAACACTGCAGGAAAATGAGCACCTCTGTGATTGACATTGCCAAGAAGCTGCTTGAACACAAGAATGCAGAGGTATCATTATAAACTCCTGAGCACCTTGCTTCACAGATATTTTTTGTTCTGGTCAATGGATGCTGCTGTATCAGACATGCAGGGAAGTTAGCATAAAGCTTTTTTTTTTTTCTTATTGTAACTGCAGGAAATGATGCTTAGTGCAGGGACACGACTCTAAGGGCATCTGTGTTGGTGTTTTGTTGCATGTAAATTGGCTCTATTGCTTTGCATTGGGTGCTGGTAAAGTCTAAAACTAAGCTACTGCAAGTCAGCATCCTTTTATTTCTGTTGCAATCATCCACTGCATTTTATGATATAGTGGAAGAGTTACAAAGCCTGAAGTCATTCTCATGTGTTTCCAGATTGTGCCTTACTTGAATGGTGCACTGTACAGTCTGCTGTGCGATTCGGAATTCCGTAGCATCGCTGTTCAAATGGTGTGTATGTCTTCCGGCCTGTAGTGTCACTTGAGGGCTGTAAGCTCTGTTACAAACATTGCAGGGAGCCGCTTCTGTTTCAAATCTTGATTGAATCATACAGACAAAAATTGCCAGAAATACTGCCAGAAATATCTACAACAGTATATTTGATGCCTTTCAAACTCTGTGTTCACAATTACTGGCATCCCTGCTCCAAGCAAAGTAGGAAGCATTTGAATGGAGAATAAGATAATGTTGCGTAGTCACAAAATGAACGTGAGCATGTTGCCTGCAAAATGTGTGACATGGGCAGCTTCCATATCATGTCACACATTTGCTCATCAACAGAGCTTTGCTGAATTTTGGTTGACAGCCTCCTTGACAGAAATTGTTCTGGCAGAGACCTGTATAATTTCTACTGCCCCAAGAATTAATTGGGTTTAACCATGTACCTAATGTTTTTCTTAAGAGTTTTGTGTATCTATATATCTATATTATTTGTTTTTCCTGAGCTGTTTTCATGTGTGACGCAAATTGTTTAAGTGAGATCTATGTACTACATGCCATTACTCTTTCCTTTCTCCATTTTCGTTGTTCCTCTTTTCCTTTCATTTTCTTCTTTTTTTTTCTCGCTCCTTGCTGTCTGCTGCCTTTTGGACCTTCTGGTTATTAGGACCAGTCAAGTTGCTTCTGTAGCAACTTTTTTCCTAATGCCTTGGCACTTTGTACCACTTGTTTCTATGAATAAAGGTTATTATTATTATTATTATTATTATTATTATTATTATTATTATTATTATTATTATTATTATTATTATTATTATTATTATTATTATTATTATTATTAAAAGAACATTTACATAAATATTAAGAATGGCAGCCAGCAGTACTATTTTATTTCAGGGATCATCATGCTATATGTGTGTGTATTTTTGTGAATACCTTTATTGATTATAGGTTATTGTTATGACTGAAGTAGTGAAGGCAGATCAAGAAAGGACATGGACAGAGGGCCAGAGAAAGGACAAGACAAGTCTGCATCCTTTCTTGCATTGACTTCATTGTTCCGGCCATGAATATGTATCAATCTGCCCAACTTTCGGTGCGGTTGAATGCAATCATTATTACAGTTTCAATTTATCTTTTTAATGCACTCTGTTGATTCTGGTACTGCATCCTTTCGTGACTTTTGTTTGCTGGGCTTTTATGTCAGGGACTGGAAGCAAGCTTGCAGAAAATAAAACTCCTCTCATCACCTGATGTGCAACATCAGGTGGACCAAGTTTGTGAGAGACTCCTTTCCTCAGGTTTGTGCTCAAGTGCTTGGCGAATTCGTGTGAACTGTTGCCTTTGAGAAATGTGCAGACTAGTTAAGTTTGTCGTAAAAGGAAGCTTCAACTCGGAGCCGACTCCAATTTTCCTGTTCAGATACAGTTAAACCTCAATATAACGCACTTCAATATTATGAAATTACCGATGTAGCAAAGTATTTAACCTTTATAAATTCTTGTCAATAGATCATTATCTATTTATAACCTCAGTAGAACAAAGTGTTTTATAGACGATTTCAATATAACGACATTTTACTGCCGCTGCAAAGAGATACCGAGAATAAATGGAAACTTCCACAGATGCAGACAGTCAAATGGTTGAATTACAAGCGCCTGCTTGTGAATGCACCTCTCAAATCGCGCGACCAAGTGCGACCATTGAAGCGGAACAGCTTCAGATGTTCCATTTAAAGTCCAAGTACGATAAGATCATATCAAGCCCAGCGCACTGTATGCTTTGGTTGCGAGTGAAAACATACGAAGGTTAGCAGAGAACAGTTGTGGCTTGATGAGCATCGTCTTCCCACGTGAGCAAGTGGGGACGGAGGGAGAGGAGCAAGCTCACCATGACTCAATCAAACGCGTGCAAGGCTAGGGCCAGCCGGGGGCAGAATTAGCGGGGGGCAGGTTAACTCTATTTTAGAGCAGCCGTGGCTGCGCATCGCTATTCATGTGTCCTGCTTTAGAGGTAATCTGCCGTGTGCACAAAGAGCTGGGGCGTGATGAGATGGTGTAGCATCACGTGCGCTGCCTTTCTGCGTGTTTAGTACTGGAGGTTTTGTAAATCTCGAGTTTCCGAGACGGGTTGAAGAGAGAGGCAGATAAAGCATGGGCGATTCCCGCTGCTGGCGCCTTTCATGATAGCATGTCCAACTGCATGGAGACACTTTCAACCACGAGGACGAGGCAAAAGCATGGCTGGCATCGCTTCATATTACCGACATGAATATATCGGTGGTACGGCAAGAAACTGAATCTTTTGTCACCGACTCTCAAATTCAGCAAAATTAATCTTTTTATAATTCAAATTTGCGTTTTCCTATTTCCCGATAACTCAGAAAATTTTCCAGGTAAGAAAAATTTATTGGCAACCGTACTGCAATTCCAGATATTATTGTCACAAAATTTTGATATAAAAATATGGCCAATTTTAACGACTTCATTACACTGAGGTTTAACTACAGAAGTAAAATGCACAAATGCTTTCATTATACAACTGCTGGACAGATTTGAATGAAATTTGTTGCATTTGAGAGAAAAATTTTAATTGTAGTAACTGTAGGAAGCAAAATATTGATTTCGAATCTCATACTTTTAACAAAAAGTGCCAAAATCAGCAAGTTTCAGTAAAATAGAAGCATAATGTTTTCAAGTCTGTAACTCTGCACCAAAAATAGATATTGCAGTTGTGTAAACTGCATTTGTAATAGCATTTAAATTAGACAAATGTGATATATGAATTTACAGCCTAAGTGAAAATGTTACAATGTTTATGAGTGTTTTGCAGAAGTCCTTCTCACAAATTAGCTGTGTATTTCAGAGTGGAGTAAAATACATCAATTAAGTTTGCCCACTTTAGATGTATTTTTACATGTACTTAACAGAATGTTGATTTATTGCTGAGTTACACAGTTGTAAACTCAATATTTGCGTTAAGTTCTGAAATTTAAAAAAAAAAGATTAGTGGCATAAACTGAAGATCTACTTCATACAAGTACAAGACTTATTTTATCTTTTAACTGCAATGAAAATTTTATATAAATCTATAAACCTAATCAACATCAGTCCAGCAGTTGCCAAGATGAGCATTTCCCTGTTCCCCTGTATTCAGATAGTCACTGTTGTGGACTACTGGCAAAATTTTTCGTCTTGCATATTCCCACAGGAAAACCCAAAACTGTAAGGACTTAGCCCTAACATTTTGTATTTTATTTTATTTTATTTTTATTTTTATTTTTTTTGCTTGAAGTTGCAAAGCCTAGCATGCTTTAATTGTACTTTTATGCGTCTAACCTTATAGATGCAAATGTCAATGATGGCATTGTTGATCCCCTGTGTGAGGATGACGAGGACGACGAGGTAATTCTTTATATTTCACCTTCATACTAGTCTCTACATAATGGCCACAATATTTTTATCTCTTTAGTGTAAACACCTTCACATGCCTCAATGAGTAAGGGAACAATAACACCAGTATTTCTGATGACAGTAATAAGAGGAGAGGCTGTCAAGTCGGGTGTGTTGTGTGGCTCTGTAAAAATAAATATTTTGTGAAATTTGCAAAATTCTTGTCTCTGATTAACTTGATGTCAACCAAGAAACCTTTTCTGTGAGTACATTCTTTCTTTTGCACTAGTCGCAAAAAATGTATCACAGTCAGGGCTGAACATGGATCTGAACAGACCATAGCCCATCTGAACATTTTACTGCATTGACAATTGTCCATGCTGCATGCAGGATTCACAGGAAGAGTCGGAGCCAGAGCCAGAACTCGACATGGATGACATTGTGCAAGCATTGCCCCACCAGATGTATGGTGACCAGCTCTTGAAAGTCTTTTATGAAGAAGTATGTGACTTTTCATTGACCCTATTTCTAATATTTCAAATACTGGCCCAAGAAGGAGCCAAACATTTGAAAGAAGCTTGAGAACAAGCTAAAGACCATGCAACGAGCTATGGAATGAAAAAGTATAGGCATAATGCTAAGGGACAGGAAGACAGCATTGTTTAGTCTCTCTGCAAACACTAATAGTCACACTCGCTTCAGTAGTCCATTAATGGAGTTGGAGGGATGAGCTGTGAGACATGCGATTGCTTAGTATGGCTTTCACCTGACATCCTGGTATTCCGTGCAAAATGTGCAGCTGTATTACAGATGAATGCGCTGGAAAGTATATTTTGCCAGAATCAAAGTGGTTTATGCAATCTCAGATGTGGTTTCGAATCTTTCTCATCTGATG
The DNA here is from genome assembly GCF_038994185.2 of Dermacentor albipictus. Taxonomy (NCBI): domain Eukaryota; kingdom Metazoa; phylum Arthropoda; class Arachnida; order Ixodida; family Ixodidae; genus Dermacentor; species Dermacentor albipictus. The sequence goes on along the minus strand of NC_091822.1, from coordinate 186,074,207 downwards.
AATTGATTTCAGGAGAACCAGGACACTGTTTCACAACGAGCATTAACAGTATCAAGGTAAGTGTGTAAGCACCCCAACTTTTTATGATCATGCACAGATGACAAAAAATGTAATGCATTTGCCAGTCGCTGTGGTATCAGGCACATGATTGAACATCAGGACCTGAACAGTCATCATATTTGTTATGTAAACCGTTGTCCAATATAAAATGGAACACCTCATCTGTGTCTGAACTGCAATTTCTGCAAGTCAGAACCTCACTCACTGCTATATGTTATGTGGTTCTCCTGTTGAAAAACCCTTCTCATGGAACTTTTTCTTATTACAAGCACACACAAGGAAAATTGGCGGCTCTGAACTCAAATCCGGTGATCCCTTTCATATTGGACAACCCTGCACATGGCAGGCAATTTAACGTTTTCACTAGCAGCTTACCTTTATCTTTTAAAGATGAAATGTATAATCACTACATTTTATTGGTAATGGTGCAGTATGTTGGAAGCCAAAGTCTGCAAAACAAGCAATGGAATAAAACACGACAGGCGTAATATTCAGAGAGAGGAGGGCAGCAGTGTATGTTAGAGGGCAAACAGGGGTAACTGATATTCTAGTTGAGATTAAAAGGAAGAAATAGGAATTGGGCAGCAATGTAATGCATAGGGCAGGTTACCAGTGGTCTATTAGAGTTACAGAAAGTGCAGTTGAGGACAGCAGAGAACTAAGTGGAGGGACAGAATTATATAAAATTTGCAGGCATACGATTGGGTCAGCCGGGTCCATGCAGCGGTGACTGGCGATTGTAGGGAGGGGCCTTCGTCCTGCAATGGACACATCGTAGGCTGATGATTCATAGCTGTGTGTGAAGCAATGTGGCAACGATCACCATATTCTCTTCATGAATCGTTTATACTTTGCATATGTAATGCTGTGGTTTTTATTGTTTTCTTGTTGGCAATGTTACAATCGGCTTAGAATTCGACCTCTCAGATGTAGGAAATACTCCAGCTCACTTTCCAGTGTCGTGGTAATTGCCCTCCTCCCCGAAAAAGTACCACCCCTCTGGCCCCAGCCAGGTCCTGAGCTGACACAGGTAACCAGCAGGCCACGAAGGGGAGGAGGCCACAACTACTGACCTCACAACTTGGCAAGGGGACACAAGGCTGCACTAAACATGCAGGCACCGACACCTCCATGGGCACAACCCCAAGCAGACTTCACTACCAAGCGACCACACGTTAATGGCCCTTTCAGTGGGGACCTCTTCACCGATTGTAACGGCTGTATGCGAGAGGTTATTTAAGGCCGTCCTGGCCCCCATGTTAACCAGCACCGCTCGAGACTCAGATAGTTGCAACCATGTACCAATGAAGTGAATACATCCTTTATATTTTTCATCATCATGATGCCCGCTTTCGTCACATTCTCCTGATTCTTGCAGTGCCGACGCACCTCACCCAGTCAAGATCAGATCAGCCAACTGTGGAGAGAAAGGCCATGCTGTAGTTGTGTCACCAATCCCTGTACACATGCATACACATTTAAAAAAAGAAGCTTTTGTTGTACAATGATTAGGTGCTTTTGGGTTTCTAAGTTGTGCAGGAAATTCTGCTGACATGGGAGATCTGTCTTAATTGTGGGACTCTGGTTGTTTGACAACTTGAATAGATGTCTTGTTCGTTGCTATTTAGTAGGCTCGAAGAGTCTTCCCCTGACCAATCCTTAGAAGAGACCACAGTGAACGCCCCAGAGACATCCCAGTCTGATGAAATCGACTCTTCCCAGGCAATTCACACTGAAACTGTCGGTAAGAGCTTAACATGTGCTACGGTGACTAAACAAGGGAGTGAATATTTAGAAAGCTTTCGCATGACAGCTAGTCCGTGGGTTAATGAACAACTACAGTACTTCTTGAGTGCTTGATTTTAAAAAGAAAACTGTCATAATTACTTGTCTTCACAGATGGTAACTTCCATTTAGACAATAAACACTGAAATGGAAGGGAGCGTTGAACCTGGTGTATGCATGTATGTGTGTGTGTGCATGCATGTGTGTGCATGCACGCACACGCATGTATGCATGCGGGGGAGACAGACAGAGTAATCTGGTAATCAGCCTCAGCCAGGTCAGAAAATCTTCTGTATTCCTTCAGTTATTTAATCATCCATGTTCTTGGAATCCAAAGGCTCATTTCATTTTTCAGACTTGGAAGACTTAGGGACGTGCATGAAAAAATTTAACCTTGCTTGTCATCTTGTGCCTTCTGCCATATCATTTTAGAAAGATTCTTTACCTGCTACAGTGGCTATGGCAGTCTTCTGCTGAGCACGAAGTCAGAGGTTTGATTCTCAGCCACAGCGGCTGCATACACAAATGCTCATGTATTAAGGTTTAAATTCACATTAAAGAACCCAAGATGGTCGATATTAATCCAAAATCCCCAGCTACGTGCCTCTCATAGTATGTGCATTGATTTGGAATGCTAAAACCCATAATTTGAGTTGAAGAGAAAGAACATTTGAGGAAATAAACTGATTTGCCCTGACTGACATGCACGGTGCTTGTGCTGACATATATGTGTAGCCGACAGACTGGCTACGACACCCTCCTCAAGGGCAGTTGATTTGCTCTTGATGATGATGATTTATTGGCACCCCCTTTAAAACGGGTGTTGACAAATGGTCCCCTAGCCTACTTCATTTAATTAGGTATGCTATACATGCTTTCCATCCCAGCTTTTTTGTATACATCTCTAATTTCTTTTTCTTTTCCTCAAGACTTCTCTATCTACCCTGTACCACTACCTATGGTGGTACATAACCAACCTTCTCCCTGCTTTTTTTCCACTAATACTCTAAACTTCTCTTGCTTATCTCGAATGCAGACCGTTTGATGCTTCTGTCCACTTCATATCCAAGCGCTTCTGGTCAGTGTACGTTGCATACTGTAAACCTTTTGCAGAGTTTACAGCACCCCCTGTTGATGAACAAGCCTCCAAGTTGGTGAAGCAGCTAACGGGTGAAGAAAAGGTAGTCGTGGCAGCAGCTGGCCAGGCTGCCCCTAACAGTGACAAAGCAAATGGACTCAAGTAGGCACAATTCATTTACATTGCTTATGCCGTTGTTGAAGAGTTTGGGGCCAACTCTGCTTTCTATGTTCAAATACACTGAAATGCCAGAAAAGCTCCGACTAGATGACCACCAGACCAACTTGAATAAATTTTGTTGCATTTAAGAGTGAAAGCTAAATTCTATCAGTTGTAGGATGCAGAATTAGAATTTACTGCTTTCAATTTTTTCAGCTGCCCGAAATATGCAGATTTACACAATTCAAGTGCAATGTTTAAACTCTGTACTCTGCACAGATATCAAATTCTAAAAGCTCTAACCGTTAAATTGTGTAAAGCAAGACAGATATGATCATTTAGCTTACAGTTAAAGTGAAATTGTTTCATTGTCATTGGACTCTGAAAACAGTCATGTATGTTAATTATTGGTATATCTCAGAATAGTGTAATTACACAGACACACACAAACACACACACACACACACACACACACACACACACACACACTCCCCTGCCCCCCTGCTTTAAATGTTTCAACAAATTCCAGATGCCACAAAGACATCCTAAAGAATCCTAAAGGCTTCAGTGGGACGTCCAATTTGCTAGTTCAGGACATCCCAGGGACGTCCCATTTACAGTAGGAGAACATACCAATTTGTGATACAAAAAGGGATGCTCCTGGGATGTCCCGGACTGTTAGCTTTCAGGAGGTTATCAGGATCACTTGATGCCATTTTCTGTTTGTTTCTTAGCTGCATTACATTTGTATGAGACAGCAATTATTCAAAACCCAGATAATTCTTTTGAAGCCCAAAAATAACTATGTAATTTATATATTTGTGGTTTCACTTTATGTGACTGGTTTGAACAGTTGTAAACCTGATGCTTCAGCTTACAAAAATTTCTGACTTCAGCAATCTTTATTAAAAATTTCACAGCATAAATAAAAGATCTACTGCCTACAATTGGTTGATTGCTAATCTATGTCCCTTAAAGGGGACCTGGAACATTTTTCTAACATACAATGATTTCACTATTAAATATGTTGCCGCACAAATCTCTCGCCACAATGCTTTTTTTCAAATACTTCAAGTATAAGCAGAGTTAGACAGTTCTCGCTCTGATGCGCGGCTTTTCCTCTCCTTTCATCTCCACCAGCACACTGGAAGCTCGACAGGGGACAAGCCATGAGGGTAAAGCCCCATCAAAAATTTGAGCATCTTGCAGCAAAAGGGCTCATTGTGCCATCCCGTGGTGGCCGCAGTAGACTAAGCTACGCAGCATGCCACTGCTATCTTGGAGGTCACATGCAGCAGGCATAGTTACGCATAACAGTCATGTGTAGACTGGCAGTGCGAAAATGAAATAATTTTGCTGTCTATTTAAAATTGCATACGTATACATTTCATTTATTTAACAGAAAATTATCAATAATAGTATTACTGAGAATGTTCTCGCAATCACGAAATTACCCAATAGCTGTTGGTGGGCATCGTTGCTTGCGATGCTGCTGCATGACTTTGTGGAGGCAAGAACAAGCAATTTTTCAGTTTTAGGCAAAAGATTGTAAATTCCCTGCTGCATGCAGTGCGATAACATTTGGCTCACATTTTAATAGGAACATCTTCTACAGATCAGCAATGTTTTCATACCATGCTCAAAAACTGTTTTAGGGCCTCTTTAAATGCCATAAACCTGGTGAAATTGACTGCAGTGGATGCCAAGAAAGATTATTCCTCCGTTCACATGTATTTAGAGGTGCTCCCTAGGTTAAGCTTCCCCCTGAGTGAACTTGACTAAATGTTACGCTACAGAAACAGTTCAAATTATTGCTCTTCAGTATGTTTCATTAATTAGCGAGAAATGTATAGACGTAAGCACTTCTCTTATGAATGCTCAGTGAACCATTTGTCTCATAGATGTCCATAGAACATCATGTTTTAGACATTGCACACATCCTACAGATATCTATATTTCTCCAAACAACATTACAAATATGTACCACAGATAATCTAAGTCCCATCCCAATCACGTTGCTGTAGTGTTGAAAGGATATCGCACCTGGACATAAGTGACCTCTACTGTTCATGTTAGGGATGCAGGAGGTCCATAGAACATCTAATGGATCTTACCTTGTTCACACTATAATGAAATGCAAACAGCAGAGCATGTGGCCGAAGCATAACTGAAAGCACAGTGTGCGGTGTCAGCCTGCCATCACTGTACACATGCATGCGCACGTGGTTTCGACGCAGAGCGCGGTGACGCTTGTCCTACTGCGATTACATCACCTGTATTTTGTTTGAAGCTTGTGTTATCATCCCGCTACTTCAGTGCCATTGCTACCTGTGATTAGTGTTAAGGTGGCTCCTCCAGTGTAATAAATTTTTGGTGCTGTTCAAATTATGATTAGACACTGGCAACTTTGATGGTGGAAACAAAAGCAAAGGAACGCACATTAGGAAACTGGGCACGTGCCAGCTGTATCATCCTGCAGATGTGGCGATGGTGCTAGCCACCATAACAGTCTACTGCCAGGTAGGAATGACACTGCCGCGGCGGGACAAGAAAACAACTTTCGGACAAAATACAGGCAACGTTTATCCCAGTGGAGCGAGCAGCTCTGCACTCTGGGCAAGAACCACATGCCAACGCATGTGCACAATGACTGACCAATGGCATGCACTGTACCTTTAGTTATGCTTCGGCAACACACTCCACCGTTGTCGGCAAGTAGCTGGTGACCTTGTTTGAAATGTTTTGTTAACGTACGAACATGTAAATGTCAAAATATAAATTCAAACACTCATGAGGTATTTTTCTTGTTATATATTGTTCTAGCGCTCATCAAAACGTGGAAAACAGGCTCGCAAACTCATACATCTGTATTTTGATCATGATGAATTATTAAAAATCCTGCAATGGCTACATGAAGAAAATGAGTTCAATAAGCACTAGGTAAAGCACACAAGGGAGACTCACAATGTCATATCGATGTTACTTTTTATTTATACAATTGATAAAGCTTTATTACAAAGACGATCGGCCACCAGCCAGGCACATGTACGAAAATTTTCATTGCAAGTTCTAACTGATACAAACAGGTAAACGTGGATGTAAAAGAAGATATAGAACTTCAATAAAAAATTCTTGAAAATTCAGCTTCACTAAAACAAATGTAATGAGAAAATGGCGTTAACATTCAGAAAATGAAGTCACAATGCCACAATTATATTATAAAACAGTAAAACTGATTGGTAGGAAATAATATCACATACTAATGAATTACCAAAAGTGCATGGAGTGCATGTCAGCACCCGTAAGAATCAAGATAGAAAGCGAGTACTTTCTAGCTATCTTAAAGAATATATTGCTACGTGCCTCAGGAGCAATTCGTCTTCGTCAAGGCGCCCGCGCGCATCGTCCAAAAGTAACACGCAGTACGCAGGTAGCAATATACTAAAAGAACATTCGCACCAGCAGAATCCCAAGATGGACAGTTAGCTCGTCATACCAGAAAAGTGCCAAACACATAGCGCGACCAAATACTTAGAAATAAGCATTGCAAACGAGAACTATATCTAACAGTTGAGGAGGAGCGCTAGAAACCAAGCGATACAAACATGTTTGAAAATCAAGACGTTGCCCTCAGGACATTTTTATAAGTGCTCCGCAAGGCGAACAAACGTCCCACAAATTAGTCAGAGGCCCCGCTCTATATTCCAGTACGCAACTGTAAAGTTCTGCCTAATATATACGTCCTTTGGTCAACCGAACAAGAGTAGAAAAGTCTGATGCAGCACATTCCACGCTGGTTCTTTATTCTATGGCTCAGCGCGGGAACTTACCCCATATGGTTACCCTGCACTTGCGTCGGCGTCAGGCGCGCGCTGCGCGCGCTGAATTGACGTTAGTGGCGATGTGAAGTCAACGATATTGCGAGTTCAAGCATCTATTTTCTTTGTAATCTTTCGTAATATATCAGCAAGTTAAAAATTATATTTTTAGCACTGTACTAATAAATATAACTGAAACATAAAATGGTTATATGTGAGAAACAAAATGACGTAACCGAAATCGAAAGTTCTGGCTTTCAACGCCCGGTGTCAAACAGTGCGTGCGGAGGTCTTGCGAAATTGGTGAAAGTATGCACTGAAAGATAAGCAGGATAATATCATCAGCAATCTAGAAGATATAGTAAAAGCAGCGGAAGAATTCTATACTGACTTGCATAGCACCCAAAGCAGCCAGGATACCTCCATTCGAAGTAGTAATGAACAGGTTATATACAGAGGCTTACTTTGTAAGAATAAATATAATATTCTTACACCGCGCAGAGCAATGAAGTTAGGAGGGCCTTGCAAGACATAAAACGAGGAAAAGCGGCAGGAGAAGATGGACTGCCAGTCGATTTAGTCAAGGTTGGAGGAGACATAATGCTCGAAAAAACTAGCCTGTCGACTTCAAGGGTCCCAGAGAACTGGAAGAATGGGAACATTATGGTAATCCACAAACAGGAAGACGTTAAAGAATTGAAAAATTATAGGCCCATTAGCTTACTTCTAGTATTATATAACATATTGACCAAGATAATCTCCCATAGAATAAGGGCAACAGTGGACTTAAGTCAACCAAGGGAACAGGCAGGTTTCGGGAAGGGATACTCTACAATGGATCACATCTGTGTCATCAATCAGGTAATCGAGAAATCCGCTAAGTACAATCAGCCTCTCTATTGGCGGTCATAGATTACGAAAAGGCATTTGATTCAGTGGAGATACCAGCGGTCATAGAGACATTACATAATCAAGGAGTATAGGACGCTTACGTGAATATTTTGGAAATTATATATAGAGATTCCACAGATACTTTAATTCTCCACGAGAAAAGTAGAAAGATATACCTATAAAGAAATGGGTCAGACAAGGAGACGCAATCTCTCCAATGCTCCAATCTCTTCACTGGGTGAATAGTGGAAGAAATATTCAAGCCATTAAACTGGGGAGGCTTAGGAGTAAGTATTGGCGGCGAATATCTCAGCAACCATCGATTTGCAGATGACATTGTCCTGTTCAGCAACACTGGAGATTAGTTGCAGCAAATGATTGAGGAGCCTGGCAGAGAGAGTATAAGAGTAGGGTTGAGATTAATATGCAGAAGACAAAGAGAACGATGAATAGCCGAACAAAGGAACAAGAGTTCAGGATCGTCAGTCAGCCTCTACAGTCTTTGAAGGAGTGCGTTTACCAAGGTCAATTACTTACAGGGGACCCTGATAATGATAAGGAAATACAAAAATGAATAAAAATGGGTTGGAGCGTATTCGGCAGAAATTGTCAGATCCTGGCTGGAAATTTACCATTATCATTAAAAAGAAAGGTGTACAATCAATGCATTTTACCGGCGCTGACGTATGGGGCAGAAACTTGGAGACTGACAAAGAAGCTCGAAAACAAGTTAGGGAAGGCGCAATGAGCGATGGAACGAAGAATGTTAGGCGTAACGTTAAGAGACAGGAAGAAAGTTGTGTGGATCAGAAAGCAAACAGATATTGCCGATATTCTAATTGACATTAAGAGAAATAAATGGAGCTGGGCAGGTCATGTAATGCGCAGGTTAGATAACCGCGGTGGACCATTAGGATTACAGAATGGGTACCAAGAGAAGGGAAGCGCAGTCGAGGATGGCAGAAGACTAGGTGAGGTGATGAAATTAGGAAATTCGCGGATGCTAGTTGGAGTCCGCAGGACAGGGGAGATCGCAGGGAGTAGGGTGCTTCGATGCGCGCGCTCCCCTCCGTCGCCGTGGTAGGGAGACGCCTTCGTCCTGCAGTGGACATAAAATCACTGATAAAATAGGCTGCTGCTGATGATGATGATGAACCATGTTGCGAAAAATAAATGCGGTCATAACTGAAGTTCTGGGCTTTAACGCTGCAAACTGGACATTTTCAAAATGAACAAATGGGTATTTCGCCATTCAGGAACACGTTCTCCTTCTCGTAGGATCTCGAACTTGCATAGTGATGCTGATGAGGAAAACAAAGTAAACGCCCTGGCACAGTGCTGTAACAGCCAACAGCGCACCTCTTCCTCTGCCAGCATCCCATCGTTAGGCATTAGAGACAATTTGCTTGTATTTCTGCGGCATGGTGCGTTCATATAGTCACAACGCGCAATGTACGAGCAATGCGCGGAAGCCGTGGGTGTGCAAGGGATGCCCAAATCACAAAGCGATTCGACGTCCCTTGGATGACCCTTCACTGTCATGTACTAATGGAACATTTCATACACGTGGGCTAGACGTCGTTAAATGTAGGATATTTGGTCTTTTGTGGTAGATCCAGTGGATATTTGTGGTTTGCTAGGTGAAAATCTGCGTTCAAGGCAACACAGCATTGCAACTATACGTACTGTATAACAGACCACCAGAATTTCAGAAACGTCCCACGCAACTCAACCAAATATATATAATTTTGTAATTTGGCTATTGTGTAAATATTTAATTTTGTTCCCGTTAATGGTACGCAGTAATAATTTCTGTGTCTCTTGGACCCACTTTCCTTGACTCTTAGGGTCTGACAAATATACAGAATAATTAATTAACTGATTAATTAATAAATTTTCAGCAGGCTGATACAGTTATTGGTAACCTACTGATTTTCTACCACTTCCGATTAATCTGTGTGCACACGAAAAGAAACAACCTAAGTAGCATATCAGACAACACCAAGCAAAGAAAACATGTGAGTTAGATGGGGTGACATTGCTTTCTTTTCTTACCTGCAAAACATTTTTTTTTTTTCAGGTAGCAATTGTGGTTGTCTCTTTTCCTTGTTCTTTATTTGTACTCCCAACTTTGTTTATCTTGTGGCGCTTTAAGCAGCAGAAGATTGATGACGCGCCTTCCAGCTGCCTTGTGGATTTCTGCTGAACATAATCGTATGGTGGCTGTAACTTTGGTGCTTTTAGCATGCAGGAGTACAGCGTAGCATTCAGTTCGAGACCCAAGATTCCACGCACACCCGAGCCCAGCGGTGGTGGCAGCTCAAGTAGAGTGGACTCCACACCGACCAGCTCACAGTCCTTGCGGAGAAGCCCTGCCAGTACCCCATCCAGAGGCAACACTTCCTCAGTCCGTCCAGCGTACAGCACAGATTGAGGTCAGCTAGGGTGCATACGTACATCAGTAGTGTAAGGCTACCTTGAAGGTAGTGCTTGTAGTGAGGACCTCTGTGAAATATTTTATTGTGCTGTTTAGTAATTTTGTTTTGAGAGGGAAATTGGGGCTAATGCCCATCAAGCTGTTCTGAATCTTTAAATATCTTTTCTTCACCTATGATATACCACATAGAAAACTAGTGATTGCTTGAATTATTGATTCCATGCAAAGCCAGCACTTATGTCACAAGTTTGTTTCAACTACGTGGATATGTGAACTTGCATCAAACCCATGATAGCTGCCGCAACATAGTTGAATATTGATATAATGAACACAGCTGCAGTGATATTATGAATTATTGGATATCACGAAGTAAATCTTGAATGTTTCTTGCCAATAACACCATGTAGCGAGTAAATGCTTATAACGAATATCATATTAACGAGGTTCAATTTTTCAATTAATGAAAAAAATGCTGACTCGCTTATAAATTTCGTTTTTGTCATTTCAGAATGAACAGCATTCCTAGAAAGAAATCCTGCTAACTGCGTTCCAGTCCCCCTCAAGAGATAGAGAGAGCGAGAAAAAAGAACCCTATTTTCATCTTTATGTTAAATATCTGCTGTTCAATAAAGCTCGTGTACAGTTTAATTGTCAATGCCTGTCATTTGGTCGACCGACAAGCTACTGGGTAAGCGTTTCCGGAGGCCTCAATTACTAAAATTCTTGTATGCAGTGTTCCAAGTATACGTGCATTTCCTTGTGCTTATGGTATTTTTACACGCAACTTGCAAGGACGGCCTGAGAGCTGATGTGTCATTCAGGGTTTAATTATTTCATGTGACACGTTAAGCTAAACTCTCATTCTATTCAAATACAACGGCATGTGCAATAGCAATTCCAGGAAGACCATTATTAAATGCTAAATGTGTCAGCGAGTAGATCATGAGGCGGGTTTCATATTCTTTAGGACTGCACTGGACGTTTAATTGCTGTATACGAGAACTCGCAAAAACTTTGATTAGACGGACGACGTAAATGTCAGCTCGCTTCACTTTGGTTGACTTGTAGCTAAAAACGAAACTAAACGACGTTATGACGATGCTTGCACGATCGACCGTTTCAAACGAAACAAGAACATTCATGCAAACGTCGAGGAAAGCTAATCCTAATAAAGAAAAGCTGACCGCAGATAATTTTCCCCAAATTTAATACTTTTGGAGGGGTTTGACAAGGCGCACGGCTTGCTCGGCAAGATTCTGGCCAACTTTGGCACGCGGTGAGCGGCGCCTGGCCACCATGAACCTTCTTTGCGTTTTTGCATTTCCTCGCGAGGCGGCGCGGTCGCTCCAATCCCGCCCTCTGTTGCCCAACGTGGCGGTGCGCAGTGCGCAGGCGCATAACCCAATTCTGCCACGGTGATGTTCGAGCAACAGTCTTTGTGTTCCAAGAAGGTTAAAGGAACTTCGGTGTTCTTATTACCGCGGGCCGTCGGTGCGTACAGTCGCGGTGCCATGCCAAGACCATTCGACGCCGCTGGACGGATTATACGTGCTTGTAACCATTAAAAAGAGAGATCACAATGGATTATTTGTTCCAGCCTCCTCGGTGTGCCTACCCTCTTGGATTATGGTTGGGCGGTGGGATTGCTGGCGATCCTCGGCGGCCATCTTTGCATCTCGAAATGCAAACGGATGCCGAAATTGGATTTACTCATTTCGGGAGATATTTTGCGTTCCTTATTTTTCGCTCGGTCAGCGGCTTCGCATCGGCGCCCAAAAGTGGATTATCGTAGCGAGAGTGGCGAACCCACGATCGGAATTATCGACGAGGCCGCATCGTGGGGGTGGCTTGCGTTTAGTTTGGATTACTCGCCGGCGCTTCCTCACCTCCCTGGGATTTATCGCGTTATGCCACGGTTAGCTGTGGCCTCGACCATCACCAGGGAGTATTTTCCACTTTTCTGTTGTGTTGCATTCTTCTGCCCAAGCGACTCAATGCATGAGGGTGTGGCGTGCCTTTCTTTTCTGTGGCGGCTATATTTCATTCTGTTATATTTACCACATCCGTCTATTTGGTGCCCTGGGTTTGCGTTGTGCAAAATATGAGCAGTTTTGTTCAGTTTCACTCGAGAGGGACGCGAACGACGGCAAGCTGGTCGAGGCTGAGGCCTGTGACGTGGCACGACTATAGCGTGTTCCCACGGGAGTTTCATTAATCCATGACCGTTTATAGCCGCGTTTTCTCGACAAGTGTGTTACGAAAAAGAATTTCTCAGCGTTTTCGCTTTCACAAGGAATGCCTTGCAAACCAAGCAACGGCCAGCGCTCCGGGCGTATTCCAAACGGGAGAAGCAAAAGAAAAGACAAACAAACAAAAAAAAACTACCGCGGTCTGGGTGGGGGGGGGAGGCAGGCGGCCATTTTGACCTCCCTCCCTGCTTCTCCCTCCTCATCCGCGAGGGGCGGACCTCGTCGCGCTCTCGCCGCTTCTCGCGCGAGCCACGAGAACGGTGACGTCACTCTTCGCGGCGGAGAATGCCTGCGTGTAGTGTGGGCCGCGAAGAAAACACACGGTGTATGATATATGTTTGATGGGGCCGTGTGTACGAGTCCAGCGCAATGATGTCCTGATGTGGCCAGCAATGCAAGATGGTTAGAGAGACTAGACACCTTTGGGTCGGAAATTTACCGGATAATATTCGAGAAGAAAGGATACGGGAGCACTTCAAACGGTACGTACTCGATGGGTTCGAATTTTGGCGGCCGCGCCAGCGAGCCGCGGCGGCGCCTCTCCGAGGGTCGCTCGCTCGCATGGTAGCCGGCCGTGGACTGCCGTGGCCGCTCGGCCGCTGTGTTTGTGCGCGTTTTTGTGGCCGATCGCGGCTCGTGCAGCGAATGCGCCGATGACTCGTGCGCGATGATCGGTCTCGAGCTGATCGCCGTGACGTGAGCCATTCTTTCCCGGTGTGTGCTGCCGTTCGAGCCACGAGGTACACCTCCCCCGTGTGCGTACACGCGCGTCGCGATTGTGTGCCTTGCTTTGGCTCGTGCGATCGCGCTTGTAGAGTGATTTTACTTCCTTTCTAGCTTCCCAGGGAGTTTCGTTGATATCACGCAGGATTACGATACCGGGTCCGCATTTGTATGCGAGCCGGTTGTTTTTGTTATGGTGTGTTTATGTTTGTATTGTTATCGCCACCTGCCAAAAGCGCGTGGTCTCGCTTGTGCATGCTTTGATCATAGCATTGCTGCTCTAGTGGGCTAAGTCGTCATTTTTCGTCTTTCCTGAACCCTTCGCGAACTTTTCTCCAACAATGGCACATCGCGTGCTTACGCGTAGCCTCGTTTTGAAGACTTCGTTGACGAAGCCGTGTTATTTCATTCGTTTGTTCATCTTCGAGTTGTGCGATTGGATTGATGGGTCGTAGAGTGTTTCGCCTGTCTGAACGCCATCTGTGCCGCAGCTTTTTGAGTTTCTTGTTAAGCCGGATCACACGAATCCTGGTTTTGACTGCGCTCCCACTTTGTACGCTCCGCTAAAACGAAGCACTCTTCGTGTTCAGGGAGAAATTTGAGCAAGTTTTCAGCTCTCCTAGCCGAACGCGATCGCAGCGTTCACGAAGAACGCGAGGCCAAAAAAGCCGCGAAGAAGCTGCTCACGTCCGTGCCTCGGCGGGCCGCGCACGGTGCGGCGAAGGCTAGGGTAGGGGGAAGGGGGGGGGGTGCACCGCGTCGGAAACGCGCGGGCTATGCGGCGCAGTTTGGTATACGGTCCCCCGACGGGCTCCTTTCTGTTCCTTGTCTTTTGTGCTTTTCTGCAACGCGCTCCCCTCGAGCTTTTTTTCTTTCTCGCCCTCTTCAGTACCCCCCCCCCCCCCTTCTCCGGCCGGAGGCGGCCTGCTGCTGCATGGCTTGCTCGCTCGCTCAGCTCGCTTCGGGGAGAAACTTTTGCGTAGTGCTACTCGCTGTTGGTGCTCGGTCTTCCCGCGCTTTTGGCCCGCCCGCCTTCCTGGAATCCGGGCAGGATTCGAGCGCCTTTTTCTTCACCCCTTGTTTCATTCTCTTTGTTCTCATCGGGTGGGTGGAAGAAAGCGTGACTTGCAGAAACGTAGCAATACCTCGGGCGTATTAGTGCAATAAAAGTAGTACCCTTGCGTTATCTCACCATTGTGTCCCCTGCAGTTTTTTGTACCGGCCGGCAAAATTATGGAGCTCGTTCCTAAGATTGCGCACCGGCATGACTTGCGAGAACGATCAACGCCGCTCGCAAGGCACGCGAACTCGGAGCAGATGGCTACGGCGCAGTTCGTGCGCTGTCGGCCAGTCCTGAACGCGCGTCGTAGACAAGAGTAGAAACACACTTAAATATTTTGAGCTAACCAGCGAGCATGCATTATGAAATAACTTGCAAGGCGAATTGCATTTTAAACAATAGCGGCGCCTTCTTATGCGAGCGATTGTTGTAAATACGCAATCGAGTGAGGCTGGGACCGTGTTCGTGTGGCTGCCAACGTGCCCGTGCATGATAGCGAATGCTGAGCCACATATGCCGCACATCGCATTTTGTTGTGACTACGAATGCGCGCAGGATGCGGGTTGTCCGTTTTTGCCGAGATGTTTGTGCACTTTGCGTTCATTCGAGTGAGTCGCTGGTGTTGGGCCACTCATCGCTGATCGTACGCTTATAGTGAGTGGTTTGCGCAAGCGTTAGGAGCCCGCGCTACACAGCGCTTCTATATTCGTGCGCGTCACAGACGGGAAGAGCGTTCGCCTCGATAGCCGTGCGTGCGTATTTGGGCCAACAGACATGCACGAGTCGGGTAGTTTAGGCCACGACACGGATAACGCGGTCAGGCGCGTAGAAGGGGTCGAATGCGGTTGGTCGTTCGACGTTGGCCGAGCTTTCTGAGCATGTTTCGTTCCAAAAATGTACTACGCTACAATGGTGGCTATTCTTGTAACGGTTAATGCGCGCCTTGCTTACTAATAACAAGAATGGCGATGCGGCGAGCAGTGCCAGTAACCTCACGCTTTCGTTCTTTAAACTTGAAGAGGAAAAAAGAAAGTACCCTATGGTTTAGTTCGCCATATGTGCTCGTGCGATTTAACGAAGCTGCAACGCCTGCCTGATTTATAAGCATGAGTATATTAGTGCTGTCTTGCAGTAGTGAAGCGATAATTGATTGCAGAGTATGTAACATAAGTATAATCGCCTATGAAAAGAAACGTTCCTCAATAGGCGAACGACCAGAATGATGAATGACTCACTACATCGGCATCACATAATCCCGGTCTTTTTATTTGCCTCGCGATGGTGTCGGCGCAGATGTTTCTTCGCCATAAACAACGCGTAAATCTTTTCTTCGAGCCGTATCGCGCGAGCCAAGTTGGAGAGGAAGGTTCGCAGCTGTATTAAAGCTGTAACCGCCTTCGTGTTCCACATAAAGATGCGCTGTTAGGTTGGCTACGCGCTCGCGTTTTATTGCTTTAACGTTAAATACAGGGTACCGCGTTGCATTTCTTATTGCTGTCCACGTTTGCTGTTCCTCAAGAATTTTCGGCGATATTTTGGCAATGTTGCTAGCAGTCACGGCAATCGAGTCCGAGCTCTATCAAGGCTTGCTTTAAGGTATCTCCCCCGTGAGATGTATCGTGAGCTTGAAGAAAGCTGCGCTAGGCTTCGAGAGAGATTTCAGTCTGAGTGACTTTTCAGAAGTTCAAGCATTCTGTCGCGTTTGTCTTTCGATGTGGAGACCTGAGCAGACGGTATCTGTAACTGCGTCGTCTGCTTGCCTGCTTGAAAAGTCAAAACTGGGGTGTTGTATCAGCCCGAGGCAGGCGCCGACGCTGCGTCGATCTCCTGCTGCGGTAGCTGTTGCTGCTGCTGTTTTGAGGCCGTCGGTGCAGCCTGTTTATTATGTTTGGTATTTTATCTTCCGGACCGGATCCCCGCGTAGCTTGCAACCGGGGCGTGCGCGTTGGTAAGCAGCCGTGGCGTTCGGGAGGGCGGCTGGGTTACGTCGTCGTGCTCGCTAGCGGCGGCGGAAAAGAAGGTCGATCTCTATCGTGCGTCTGCTGCGTGGCCCGTTCGTTAACCGGGTTCGTGCGGCGTAATTGCATTGTGTGCGGAGGGATCCGTGCGGGACCCTTACTACTATACGTGCAGCCGCCGCGGCTCACGAGCACTGCGGCTAGCGAGGCGCAGACCGGGAAGGCGTTCGCTCGCCCGGCTGGGCTGGATAGCGCCTCCGCGTCGTCGCATCCAGCGTAGTCTCGTCGTTCGCTCTGCTTTTCGGATCGGGACATCGTGTAGAAAGAAACTGAGGGGGATCGAATCCGTTCGTGATTTATGTCGTCGTTTTTCGGTGCTGCTCTCATCGAGCCATCTGCTCATTGTCTTATCCTTTTTCATATTTATTTGTTCGTCTTAATTGGATTGTTTCACCGCCGATGCGTCAATTGTGAAAGCCGCCCGTTGGAGGTGCTCGCGTTTTTTTTTTCTTTTTTTTTTTCCTGTTCCTTGTAGAGCCGGTATGACATCGCGCAGCTGCGTAACGTGCGCTCTCCGCAGCTGACGCTGTCTTGTCTAAACTTGAGATTGCGGAAACGGGTCGGACATGCATACGAGCTCTAGCCGCTCCTTCTATTGCTTGGCGGCGTCGATATAACGTGCGTGCCATTCCACAGTAGCGCGCAGTAAAGCCGAGTGCATCGCTGTTAATTATAAATCGGTCTCTGCTGGTTCAGTATACTGTTGGCGACTTAGCAAGCACGGTGCAGAAACTACTCTCGAAGTCGGGAAAGTGAAGGGGAAAAAAAAAATACCACTAGTGCCCTTTATTGTTGCTTTTGCGGGCTGTCGATCTATATCATCGCAGATTTAGTTTTGAGATGTAACTACGCCAGCTGCGATGTCCGGCGTCCAGCTGGCCGTCGTCGTAGTTAGTTAGGCCCATTTCTCTTGACTCGCATGACACCCACCTTTGGATTGATTGACGCTGAACCGGTAAACGATGACTCCGTAAAATTTTGATGTCCCGACGCGTCTCGCATGTCAAATGATTCGCGAGCTGAACTCCTTCGAAAAGTGTAGACCCGCACGCATTTTGTTTCTCGTAACTTTTGCCGACGATGAGGAACGCTTGGTGTATATTCGCATTTAAAAATTTATTTTAGAGGAACGTAGCGACGCTGTTTCTTTCCTCCTTTTTCTTTTTGCGCCCGCTTGTAATTGTTCGCTTTTCTTTTCGTTTCTCGTTTTGTTGTTTATTGCCAGCGATGTGGAGTAAATGCATCCAGGTCGTGCCTGTTACGTTACGGTTCATCTGTGCGAGCTAAACTCAGTCGTTCCATTTCATGTTGTCAAGAAACCGATTGTCTTTTTCTCGTGACGAATGTGGTCGTGTGGATGCTGAAAACGCGACAATGTCTCGTCAATGACACGAATGAGTACGCATTGACGATTGAAGTCGACAAGAAGGGCGCTGACCTTTGCTTTGTGTGCTTTTTTCTTTAGATTTCTTTTTTTTTTCTCTTTCTCTAACGGAAGGGCTTCTATAGCTGTCAACCTTTGTGAGCATAGGGGTCCGGATGATTGTCGTAGAAAAACAATGTCTACTGTCGCAAAGTTGAATTCTCCCGACCTTTCGCGGTTAATATCGCAAGACTTGCGACTTCTCTCTCGTCTCCGCAGTTGGTGTTTAGTTTGTGTCCGCAGCATGTCTCGAATGTCACACTTCCCATGTTGTACTGTGTTGCTATGGCGCACTTCGCTAAGATGAAGGCGTTTTAACAGCCAGCAAACAGGCCCCTAGCACTTCCGAACGGTTTGATAACTGGCTTGAATATTTTCGCTGTCTTTGACGCATCAGTATCAGATGCTCATATTGTTATACATCGGCTAAATAATTTTTAGCTGCCCGGGATGAGGGAATGGGATCTAGGCTTAATAATTAGTTATGCGGTTTAACGTGCCTTGGCTGCACGGCGGGCTGGGACGAATGTCTTAGTGGTGGGTATAGTGTACTAGAATAATGTTATTCTAGTACACTATAGTGGTGGGCTTCGGATTAACTTCTGCCACGAGGGGGTTCCTCGTATGTATGTGGAACCAGTATGTGGAACCTTGCGTTGCGTCGTCATCGGCCGTGGCTCCGCAGACGTCGCCGGATTCCTCTATCAGCAGCTGAGCGTTTAGCATATCTGCCGGCGCTGCGACCAACGTTGGTCTATTATTCGGACGGCAGAAGGCATTCCTGCTGCGGGCTTTCAGACATAGCGTGCGTTCGTAGGCGGGAATTTCGTTAGCGCACTGAGTGACGCATGCAGAGAGAAAAGCGAGCCCCCTCTTTTCGGTTAATCCAAAACTTTTATGTCGCCATCGGTCGGGTTCGAATCACGACTTCACATGATCGTCAGCGAGCGACCAAACAACCGAAGCCTCTCAGTGTGTCGCCAACGTTTCGACGAGTGGAGTTGTGTTCATCCGTATGCGTATTAGCGCGAAATACTGCACGTTTCCACGAACCTGGTAAAGTCGGGCCGGGTCGCCCTGTCGGACCGAAATGTGGTCGGCGGCCGCATGTAAACGCTAGCGGGTCGGGCTGGCCGTGCGACGAGGCGAGTCGTGTCAATCCCATTACGAGTGGGTTGGTAGCGTCGCTAAACCCTCTTGGCCAAATGCATGTAAACTCGCTCGGGTCGGTCTGGGTCATCTCGATTTCTGATTCGACCCGCTCACGTCGAGTTCGTGTAAACGTAGTCTGTAGTATCTGACCCAGCGTCTTTAATTGTGATGTCGGACTGGTGATGCTCGTATCGTGCAACGGGGCATCATTGTCCTGGTGCACGGATTCCTTTTGCCAGTTTACACCAGGACATCATTTCCTGGTGTACACTGACAAGTGTGTTCGCATTGCTGCATTCTCTATTCTGTGTTCTCGTTCTGTCGACATCTGTGTCTGCGCTGTTTGTCGGCAGTATATCATCACTGTTTCCCGTCTATGGAACCGTTAGGCGGAAATGGAAATATCAGTTTGCCTATCGGTACCTCATTACTGCGCAGTTAGATATTTTTCTCCTTTTATTGGTCCTCTGACTAGTGTAAATAGAACCCGTGTCGGTGGTTCTTGTGGATATCTTAGTTTCCAGACAGCGGGTTATAGCTCAACAAACTTATCTAGAAGGGGCTGATTATAATCGAGCCGATGATGTTTACGATCTGGCGACATAGCGTTGTGGTTTCCTCTCACGGTTATCGGTCAGCCCTTCTTTTAGTACGTCACTGCTAAGTTAACGAGGGCACCGAAGCTTGACAAGCGTTTCTATTCTTTAGTTTCTCGTTTTATATTTTTCTTTCCTCTTTCCTGCTGCTGTTTGCTGCACGCTGAGCACCGGAACTGCTCGCTTATGTGACATAATTCGCCGGTTAACCTTTGAGACGGAATCGAACGTGCAGTCAGCAACCTGTGACGTTGCGCGTTAAGTAGCTTGGTGTGTATTCCGACCTAATGTGGCGCGAAGGTGCAATTACAGAGAAGAGATACACAGAGCACGTCACGAAGGCGCTGGTATGTTTTATCGTCCGCTGAAAGAAATCGCGAGACTACCACTAGCTGCACATCCTTTCCCGATGTATGCTTTGTCGTTCCCGAACGCTTCCCGCTATGGTGAAGCTCGCAAAAATAGGCGCGGCCGCCCCTCTTTCTCTCTCTCTGTCTCTCCACAGTCAGGCGCTTCGCTTCGTGGCCTTGGTAGTGGTGGCCCGCCAGCATAATGCGGGAGACACATGGTGCGATTTTCCGTGCGAACGGTCGTACGACCATTCGCATCGGCTGCCGCACTCAACGGTTTCCCAACAGAATCCGCCGCATGCGACGTCGGATCGCACGCCGCGCATGCGACCGATCGGCTGAATATTGTCGTGCGACTGCCGCGTCGCTGGGACGGCCGCAGCCAATGACAGCGCCGGTAGCGCGAACGTCACGGCCACGTCGTAGACCCGACGGGGCGGAGCCGGCAGCGAGCGCCTCGCCGCTCCGATCATGTCTGTTTTTTTTCTCCCTGGTCGAAACGAAGGCTTCTTTCGCCGCTGACGGCGGCACATAAGTAAGCTGCAATTTGTTTCTGACACGAAATAACTTATAGAATAAAGTGGCCTCAAAAGAGTGCATGTTATAAAACGTCGTGCGATATAGTAAACGGACGCCGTCAGCGCAGATGCGCCAGCAATCGTCTATACGAAGCGGCTCGCCTGACTGGCGTGTTTACTCATCGCTACTAACGGCACCGAGAAAACTAACCGTATTTTCACTTAAGAAAAACATAAATGTTCAGGCATTGATTGTGCTGATGAATTTAGGCGCTTAATTAGGAGCTGCGGAAGCATCGGCATGGGCCCTCGGCCTCGGATAGACGGCCGGCGAGCTAGGCCTACACGGTCTCCCAGCGATCGCAAGCCCGCCTGGCATGCTCGTTCGCTTCTGTCGGCGCCAATGAAATCAAATGTGCTGCAATATAAGCGTAGGATAACTGTGTACATGTTGTGCCGACTAACATAGACGCTTCGTTTTACGAGCTGCAAGCGATCGGCGATCGTGTCACAAGCGCCACCGGTGTCGGATTCGATGGCCGAGCGAGCTGTGCCTGCCGGCTCCATATAACCATCGGCGGCTGTCAAAGGAGCCGTTACTGCTAACGCGGCCTTGTGGAAACACGTCTACAGTGCTTCCATAGGCGTGTTTATATTGTCATCGTTTGTTCCAAACAAGAGAGCTGTGCAAATACGTTTGCTTTCACTTTCTGTTCGAAGTTATGCAGCATTCCGAACTTCCACGCAGGGGCGCCGGTTCTGGGCGGAGCTAGCCGCCGCTCGGTCATTCGTACCATGTGTCCCGAATCGCCGCATGCGGCAAGTCGCACACGACGCGCCGTACGACTGATCGCACGGAAAATCGCACCATGTGTCTCCCGCATTAAACTGACTGCATGACAGACGCGGCCGGCAAGAACGCGCGCTCGTACGTTGCACCTGCGCCTACGTTCCCTCCCTCCCACTCTGCTACGCAGCAGGCAAACAGCTAATGCAAGAGAGAGAGAGAGAGAGCAACGATACAACCGACATACCGGTCGGCTCTCGTCTCTGCGGATTCTTTAATTAAGGCGTATGCGGCGTCGTCGTGTGGTCCGGATGCCGATCTTCCTCGCCCATGTGCATGACCGACGGCGGGCTGCATAATGGTCCTGCTCTCGGGTTATTTTCGTTCCCAACGTCTTGCTGCGCATGCGCCAAATGAATGACGAGCGCTGCGGAGCACGTCGGGCGGCAAAGGCCGAACTACTGCCGTATATTCTCTGGTTTCGAGATAACCTGCCCTGCTACGGCAGAGCACGAGTGGCCCAATTGAAAAAGCCCTGTCTTCCCCATGACGTCACATGACGGAAAGGAAGGACCGATATTTTATATAGGGGTCCTTTATGTTTCATATCGGATTATTAGATATGGGAGTAATGGGGCATTGACGGATGCGTTTTATTAGCGGTGAAATCTAAGCAGACGCGCAAACCTTCCTGCAGAAATAACTAGAGGAAACTAAAGGAATTAACTGTGGTTTAAGCTGAAATGTTGAAAATGAGAAAAAGAAAAACAACTGAAAGTGGATCCGAACGCACAACCTCCACAACTTAGGCGCGCCGGTCGTTGAGGGTTCGTGTAATATTCGTACTTCTGGCTTCAGACGTTCCCTTGGCGTTATTATTACGCTGTTGTGCTTCTGAATTTCCGAGTAATTGCTTTTTTTTTCTTTACGCACAAAGACAGAAGTATCTGCGCACATACGTAATCATAGAGCATTGTTCCAACTATAACGCGATATTTTTTCGTTGAAAATGAATAATTTCGCGAAGTGGCAAAGCCTTTTGAAGCCAGAAGGACAAAGTTTAGGCAAATCCGTACTACTAACTGCATCATCGTTCCCATACTGCTTGAGCCGCCATGCTTGACTCTCCGGTATGCAGGGTGTCCCACATAACTCGAGCCAAACATTAGATATATGCAAATTTCACGTCGCTGGACAGAACCAAGATAATGTTGTTTGCCGGCGCTTGGAGATACTCGTATTATTTTTTTAATTCCTCCTAATCAGATTAGTCTTGATTAATTGAACAACTTCCAAATATTTTAATTAGATGCAAAGTGCCTTGAGCGGACAGTAGGGCGGTGATTTTGCGTGTATTCGCGGGCTTTCACGCTCGGAAAAACTTTTATGTAGCACGTATCGAGCAGTAGAAAGATGTATCGACAGTTTTTCATGTTGCCCTACCATTTTCTCATTGACACAGTTCATCTAATTATAATATTCGAGAAGTTGATGAATTAAGACGAATTATCTAATTAGGCGGAATGAAAAAATAATCTGAGTATCTCCAAGCGACGCCAAGCAACTTTACCTTGGTTCCAATTACGTGGAATTTGCGAATTTTTAATGTTTGGCTTAAGTTACGTCGGACACCCTGTAGACATTAACGCTAGAGTTTCTCCTATGGAGACCGCCTCTTTCACATTGGGCATTGTGGGCGTCAAGAAAATGAAGAGGAGGGGGGAGCTTATATCCGAGTGAATACGCTATGTAGGCGGCGTGTCTGGTCGCTGCGCCCGCGTCTTTATATATATTCTAGTGCAGGAATAACTAATTTGTGGCGCGGCTCCCAATCCGCTTTCTTCGCGCAGCGCAATGTTGGCGAACAGCTGAAGTAGGCGATATAAGGAAGGGTAGCTATGCTTAAGTTGGATTATTAGATTATACTCTTCGGCAACGGTGAAGGTGCCGGAGTATAGTCACACGCCATGATTCGAAGCTTGGTAAACAAGGAAGAACACAAAGAATAAAGAAAACCAGATAAATGAAATCGCTTAGGCGGCGACATTCCGAAATTCGTGCTCCAGCTTTTCATGACGTAATAGATTTTGGCCAGCGTCCGGCTTTCTAATGAAGCGTTTACTGAAAAATAAGGCGACCACGTGGCAACCGAAAGTAAGTGAAGACTGAAACCTTGCAATTCTTGCGGGCCTTTTTGAGGACCCAGGTGCGTGAAAATGCGGCACAGTTAGTGACGTCGCACTGACGTCATCGGCTGCGCGCTTAGGACGTGAAACTAAAACAAAGTAAGCGCAATTTCGCTTTCATTTCCTGCGATGATAATCAATCCTTTCTCTTGCCTTCTTTTCCTCTCTTTTGTTTTTTATTTCCCGTGGAAATGCTGATGCTGCTCTGAAAGATTTATCTATCATATGGGTTCATTTATCTTTTCTCTGTAACACAGCTTCGAACATCCTGCGTGTATAATTGATTACCGTCGTCATTCGTGTGTATCGTGAAAAAAAAAAAAGCGGCGTTGATCGAGTTTTCACCATCCGAAGCGTTCGGGGTGCAGCGTATACAGCATATATACATATATATATAGTCCGGGTAATTTCGTAATCGGAGAGCGGATCTCTTCGATTCCATCGCAGCCTTCCCTCTAGCTCGCAGGTCGGGTCGACTTACTTGCAACGTGGGGACTCCTTCGTGACCCCATCGCAGCCTGCGCTTACCCGTATATTCGTTCCAAGTCCGTGTTTCACTGCAACTTTCATCCGTGGTATTATATATGTTTTTCTTTTGCGTGGCTCCCTATCCTTTGGGAGAGATGAACGCGCTGTTGGGTCTGGATTAGTGCCCACGCGCCGCCTCGTCTGGGACTCCTCGGGAGAGACTCGGCCGGCTATACGACTGTGTTACGTACGCCTTTGTTGGAAGCGCGTTGAGGATTTGCATTGGCCGGGCGTAAATAATTACGGTGCGATTGCACCGTAATCAGCTTGCTTACACGGCGATGTGGAATACTTCGAGTTTACACGGAGTGTACGTACTATCTTCGTTAATGTCATAGCTCGCACTCGGTATCCTCGCATACGCGCTGTTTCCCCGCTCTGTGGCGAAGGCGAGAACGCGGTCGCCGGTTAGCGTTCCTTTTGTAGGTACCTTTAGTGTGGTAGGAAGTATACGAGCTTGCAGCACAACGCTATCCTTGCGAAACTTTGGGAAGTTCCAGAAATACAGTTAGTCGACTCTGCGCGCAAGGAGAGTAGGTTCTGCGCACGCGTAGTGCCGACCTTACAATTCCGTGGCTGCGCTAACGCTACCTTAGCGTACGCCAGCTTCTTGCATTTCGGAAACGCTGGTGTCTTAAGGCAGCTTAGTGTGGCGTACTAGTTCCACCGCTTACGTTAGCTCTCCAATTAACGAGACCCTATACCTGCTTCGCTGCTCGCGCGTAATTTGCGCAGATGATAACTCTCGGTGGCGGTGGACCGGTAACGCTGTCCCGAGAGTTCTAACGTTACCGTAGTTTCCTCTCAACTCAGTGTTATAATTCCCAGACGACCCGATTGTACAGTTGGCTACAGATAGCGCACATATATCAATCACGTTGGCTACGCTGCGTTGCACCTTGTCGGTGGCGATGAATCAATTATCCGCCCTTCCTCCATCGTCCGTCACAAGTGAGGCTAGCATATAAAAATGCGCTTCTGCGTATACCGACCGCGCTATCACGCTGGCCACTCGGGCGGATCTAATGGCGGCTCGATTACCCTGTGGACGCGGGTGTTTTCGATACGGCGGCCGCCGTAGGTCTTGTGGAAAACAGACTGTCGTCTGCGCTGTCCCGCCGTAGTATTTTATTGCGCACTAAACCACGCCGAGGTCTCGGCGTTCGGGGTTTTTCCGAAACGCTCCCGCATCTGCAGCGCTGTCTGCCAATGTGGAACAGGTCTCGGCGAAGTCACGCGGCTTGAAGGCATCGCAGGGGACACACTGTATACGGCTTGGCGTGCGATCCTGCGTTACCACTAATCGTGCCAACAGCCACATCCAACCTGTTTCTACCAGTAGGAACGGTGTTCTTATTTGAGGTTGTTAGTTTTCCGTAAGAGCAGTTAACGTAGCGCGTTGCGCCGTGGTGGACAAGGTCAAACCACGTGCCAGCTTGGTCGCGGACAAAGAGAACTGGACGCTCTTCGCGCTAAATCGCAGTGTTTTATAGTTTGGAAGCTGCTGACCATATTTGCACCTGTTATAGCACTTTATGTCGCTACATCAAACGCGCATTGTACCCTTTCGCCCGGTATGGGGATCGTGTCGAGATTGGAAATCAACTGTCGTGAGTCAGCGGCAGTGTTTCGTTTCTTCTTCGGTCGACCTTGGCCTCCGAGCGCGACCGCCAGTCTCGGAAGCCGTGCCCTTTAAGGCTTCCGCTGCTCGGTCGGAAAAACCAACTATTTCTCGGACCCGTCGCACCGCGTGTCGCCTGAACACTTTGTACGCCCGCTCGCACGCGGCGGGTGGCCTGTTAGCGCGCGTGCGTCGGCGTCTTCGGCGTCGGGTTGCCCGGCCGGCTTGCGTTGCTACCGGCGCCTCCTTTTTCTCCCTCGTGCTCGACTTCCGGGGTTCTTGCGTCAGCACGCGAGCACACGACGCCGTGGGACAGCTCACAGCGGTGAGAGGGTTAGTTGCGCTAGGCTCGTCTTCGCTGCGTCCACATCGCCGCCGCGGCACCCTCGAAGTTGCGGCGCTTTGCGGCAACTCCACCGTGCCGCCGCCTTGCGGGCTCTGTTTCGCGGCCAGCCTTTGTAGCCTTGTCCGTGCGTCGTGTCACCCAAATCCGTGCAGCAGTGATGCTGCGCAAGAGCTACGGATCGCATCAGCGAACCAGGCAAAAAAAAAAAAAAAAGGAACCGGATGCTTCTCTAAATGAAAGAAGGAAGGGATTCGCCTGTACTGCGCCACTGATCCTGCGATCCTTCAGACAAAGTATGTGGGCGGGCTGATCCTTGATGCTGCGAATCCATCGGCGCTGTGAATTCGCACCGCGGATCCCTCCGGGACAGGTTCAGCCGGGGCGCTAATCTGGACACATTCGAATTCCGCCAAATTGTCGGACTCTCCACCTTTCCTCCGGTTGGTTCGCAGGATGGCTACGTCTTCTCTGACTGGCTCGTAACCCAAGCACGGCGAAATTTGAAAGCATCCAGATTAGCATCGTCGCCGCTGTAACGCGTGCGGGAGTAGTATCTTGCGGCGGGCAACGGTATGAAAACCGCTGTTCGTGGTTCACGTTCCCGGTTGGCTCTAACTCGACACATAGCTTTCGCTTCACTGCACAGAGTTATAGGTTGAGACGTCGTATGGAGAGAGAGAGCCACGCTTGCCTTAGCTTGGTTCCGTGCCAAGAGAGCGAAAGGAGCCCGTGTTGCGGGTGGCACAAACGCGTGAGCTGCCGCCGCCTTCCAGATCGGAAAAAAAAAAAAAACGTTCTTTGTCGCCACCCGGTCGCGCTATCGCGGCTTCCGCGTTGAGTCAGCGCGGTTCTCGCCCGCGCTGCGCTCGCGCGTGTGGGTGTGCTCGCGTTCTACCGCGAGCAGGCACGCTGGCAGGCAAGCAACCCTTGCGGTTCGCGCTGTTTCCGGGGGCGTATATACATATGCACCGCCGCGCGCGGCCTGGGATCTCGCGATCGTTCATTCTTTCGTTCCATTTCTTTTTGGTCTTCTCGTCCGTTGGTTTTCGTCTGTCTCTCTTTGTATGCTTTGTGCTTATGTGCTCGCCGCCTCCAGTTTCCGCGTTACGTGAGTGCGGGTAGCCCATTTATTGCTGCCCACTCGCGCAGACCTCGGCTCGGCTTTCCGCGCCGACAAGGCCTCTGAAGTCCGTGCGCGAAGCCTTCGCTGCGTTCGATATTAACGTTGAGGAGGCGTTCGCTTAACCAGAGACGCAAACGAAGTGGTGGCGCGGTTATATCGCTTCGAACCGCGTTCCGTAAATCGACGCGCGGACCTTGTATCCGCCGAAATGCCACTGTCTTGGCAAACGCGACGCCGTTAAATATGAGCTCCTGCCGACATTTCCAATTCCCGTGCGACGTTTACCTTCTGAGACACGACGTTTGCTTTTCGAGCAGGCGGCGCAAGTACGCGTTAGGGAAACGTACGTCAGCGCCAGTAACTCTTGTGAGCTATAGTCCTAGCACATGTTTCTAACGTTCCGAGAACGGTTGCGATGGCACACTTGCACACTATACTTTACGTGAACTTCTTATTTTTCGTCGAACCTTCATTGATTTATGGGTAGTGCCTCTATGACAAGGCCACACGGAACTATGCATGCATCGGGACCGGTTTGCGCGTTTTTCTGAGTCGCCTTGACTGCCTGCCTGACGGTGCGCAAGGAGGCGTAGCTGTTAGGGAGCCGTCTGTATCCTACGCTAGTTATTCGCTTGCGAAGGGTGAAAGTCCCGATGACGGGACTCGGTTAGCGCCTGCACCGCGTCCTGTGCGTGCCCCCCCCCCTTCCACTTGTCGTTCCCGGACGTCGCCCTCAGCCGAACGGATGTCTTGTTCGTTTCACTTGCACATGTCTCTCTGGTCGTACCCCTGATGCCGTGTCCGTAAGGAGCCGTGTTTGCTTCTGTGCTCCAGCGCAGCAGCGCGTTCATGAAGCGAATGCCCTCTCTGGATCTGTAGCAAGTTTCGGTCTGTATCAAGTGACGTCTGGTTCTTGGCTCGTCCACGCATGCCTCTGCCGTTGCATTGCTTTCTTTCTTTTTCTTTTCTCCTGTGGGAGCACCGCTGCCCCGCCAACGAATAGGCGCATGGGGTGAACTTAACTAAACTGAAGGAGCAAGAGAGAGAGAGAGAGAGAGTGCGCGCGCATATACATGCCGTCGCTTTTCTGCGGATGGGAAGAGGTTGGATCAACGCATGCGTCACTGTCGCCGCCAGACCCGCCCTGCATACACGCCACCAAGAGCTGTGCACAATGCGGGTCACAAAGCGCGCTATTCAAAGAAAAGGGATCGCCGTTGGGCTCTGGCAGATTGTGGGCTCCTGGTGTTCGCCATCTCTCTCTCTCTTCATTTTATTTTTCCTTTATGCCAGCTCCCTGTCGTCTGGCTCACTTTTCTCGTCTTTCCGCGCTGAGAGAAGGGAGTCGCGGTGGTTGGGCGTGGGACGGGTAAAAGGGCGAAAAGAACCTTCAGGCGGCGAGAGGGCGTAGTGCAGTGGGGTTGACGAAAGTGTTTGTGCGCTTGCACTGCGCCCATATGGTCTCCTTTTCGTATCCTCTACGGCTGAATTTCTTTTGATTCGTTCGTCTGTTGTTCGCCGCGCATAGCGGAGAGGTAAGCTGGCAGAGATGGCGTGTCCCTTCGAGACGGCGACGGAGCACAACGCCCCAGTCGCTCCTCGGTGCTGCTGCCGCTGCGAGGGCGTAGGCAGCCGAGACAGCGGGAAAAGCAGAGATGCTCAGAGAGGGCTGCGTTCCTCGGGTCTCCGTCGTCCGCGGTGTGGTGGCTCGCCTCTGCCGTTGTTGCGAGGTTTGTTGTCCAGGCGTTGAACGCGAGCTGCCGCGGTGCGGTCTCTTCGGCTGGTGGTGGGAACGCAGACGAGCAGACTCTCTCCTTGTCTGGGTCACATCTGTGCCGTTTCCCACACGGAGTGATAGAGTGCCGTGGAGTTTCTTTGGTGGAGCTTCGCTGGCGTCACTCGGCAATGTTTTGGACCTTGTTTATCACGCCTTTTTGATGGTGATGATTATGGAAACTTTCCCTAGGAATGCAACGCCCCTAGTACAGAGCG
Source organism: Dermacentor albipictus (assembly GCF_038994185.2). Classification (NCBI taxonomy): domain Eukaryota; kingdom Metazoa; phylum Arthropoda; class Arachnida; order Ixodida; family Ixodidae; genus Dermacentor; species Dermacentor albipictus. The sequence continues at coordinate 186,045,307 of NC_091822.1, read as the reverse complement.
TTTTCTTGACATAGCAGGCGGGCTATCATCGCATCCAGGCCTGCACAGTTCATAAAGAGAGAGATAGAGAGAAACAGACGGCGCTCAGATGATGCTCGGAGAAGCCCAAATGTTTTCCGTTCGTGTTTTCTGAAAGCATTAAGGCTTGAACGTGGTTCTAAACCATCTTTGGAACTGAACAGCGCAAACGCAGGCGTCTCGTGTCTTTCGTCTCTAGAGGTTCTTGTTTATGGTTAATTGGGATGGTTAGTCTTCGCAGCGTTGGTGAGGTGTCTCTGCAGACATATTTTTCCCGCCTTTGACCACCGGTTTGTTAAAAAGAAGCGCATAGCTCGCAACCAGCGTCGCATGTCGCCTTGGCTTTTGTGGAATATGTTAGCGGACGAGAAAAGGTGGCACGTCCATCTTCTGGCGTAAACTTTTATAGGCCATTTCATTTGCCGTTTCGCTGTCTAGCTGCAATAGAACTTCGTGAAAAAAATAAAAAGGAACGTAGCGATAGCCGAGACCGTACTTGCAGCATTTGGACCGTTGGCAGCGGCCGAGGCTGGCATATTACTTTCGTAAAACGGCTGTTCGTTTGAAGGCCACGAATTCGTCAAAACGCTAACGTGTGGTGTGTTGTCCGCAATTGTTTGCCGTGCCATGTCAATGTCGAGCTTTGTGGAGGCTTTCGTTTTGTTGTGGAGCACACACATATACACACATCCGCGTGACTTGAGCCTATTCTAGAGAAAAACAAACGTCGGAAGAGAGTCTTGCGGATCAGTGATGAGTCACACCGCAAGTGGCTTGGACGGCGGATGAAGGTTGGATAATACGCCAGCCTCTCTGTTTGCGGCCTTCCATCTGCTGCCTTCGACGCTTGGCTGGTGACACGCGCACATGAAACGTTCTTTTCTCGAACGCTTTCTGGACATCGTACTTGTATTTTCCTCTTCAATTACTCTGTTTTGCTCGTGTGCAGCAGCGTCGTAACGTGGGATACGAAAACGAGCACAACGCACTGTGGTTCGTGTCCTGAACATTATTTTCTTTTTGCGTGCTACTGCTCTCAAAAGCAGCATATATATCAAAGGGACAGGGCAACAAGTTACTGTACCCTTCGTTTTCGGCGTACTTTCTGTCGTTGATGTTGATTCCTTCTCAACAGGGTTCCTGCACTGCCGTGCCTGGCACTGCCTTTATTTTTTCTTCCTCAATCTCAGTGTGATATAGGTAGCGTACAAATCTCACCCCTCAGCGATGGGTTCTTCGGAGTAACGGAAACATGTCGAAGCCCATGCTTTTGTGCCCTGCGAGCGCAAGAACTGATTGCAGGAGCCGAAACGCGTCATGGTCGCCATGCTTTGAACATCACTCATTCAGAACACTGTCAAATTCCACCTTGTCGGCGTTTTCAGCCAATCAGAGAGGCCGCAGCAGGCCTGTGAGCCAATCAGAACTGACAAGAGAGCGAATTCGGCATTATGGCGGAACTTAAAAATGGCCAGAATAGCAGCGCACACTCTCGCCTGCTCTGCTCTCCGTGACCTATCGAGCCCTTGGGTCAACCCATCCCATCGTGCTTGGCGTAGGTCGGCACACTCACTCCTGTTTACGCTCATACTCTTTTCATAGACGTGAGTGTGAGTGGAGAAAGTTGTGGTGAGCATGAACGTGAGTGTTAGAGAGGGTAGCTTGGTGACCGATTGTGTTTCCTCAGCTCTTTCGCAGCCAGGCAGACGAAACGCGGAACTTTCCTTCCCGCGACTATACCCGTGCGGGCCCGTCTTGTAATTCGCTCAAACGACGCAGATGACCTAGTTAGTTAACCAGGAAGAACAGACGCACCCTTCACGGAGCACAGTGTGGGGAACGTTAAGTCCTGCGTCCCATATGCGATTAATTATCTCCATAATGGTGCGCTGGTAGACTAGTTTGACATGACTGCGAATTATGCAGTTCGTCGCGACGATAGCACAGCAACGCTTGTGCTGTCTTCCTGTCCTTAGACGCGCTGTATATGGCATCTGTTGTTATCGTCGACCGAAACAGTCCGAGCGACATACGCTCGTCTTCCACGGCTAGGAGGCGCAATGGCTCGCCATTTTCGTTTAACAGGCGGTGCCGAACCTGTCGGCAGCATTGCGGTTGGGAGCCCCAAGGCCTCGGCAGTTGCTCGACCGTCGTGGTAGGGGCTACGTCTGTGTCTCCATGCGCGCTCGAGCATCTGTGCGTCGCAGAGTGCGACGAGGACTCGGCTGCCATCTTTGTCCGGCCTCGCCTACTTTCTGGCAGATCGCTCTTAGCACTTGCCCCCGGAGGAGAGGAGGAGAGAATAAGAAGGTCGGCCGGTGTGTATCGCGCCGCTTTCTTCTCGACGGCCTTCTATTCTTGCGATGCCCCCCCCCCCCCCAAGTCGGTCCTTTCTTATTGCCATTTCTTATTGCCCCACCCCACCTCCCTTCTGCATCCCAGAGAGACGGGGCCGGGGCGGAAACCGGAAGGAACAAGTGTTTCTTCGCAGGGGCCGCCGCCATTGCGGGGCAGGAGGCGAAAGAGCTCGCATCCCAGCACCGGCCCCGCTCGCTCGCTTGTCCTCGGGTGTTTTCGCGGGTGCTAGCGTTCCCTTCGTCGCCGTAATTTACGACCCGCCCAGCCGCCGCCACCGGTGCTGGTCGTCTCGCTCGTCGACGACGACGAAGCGAGCGACCACCGGCGTTGGTTTTTCCTCGGCCATTTGCAGATAGCGACGTGAAAGAGCGCGAAATACTGCGCGCCATGGGCGTTGTCGTCGTCGCTAGGTCGGCTCCTCTTCGTCGCCGAGTTTTCTCTCCTCGTGGCGCCGCCGTTGTTTATAGCCGCTCCACTTTTCCTTCTCGCAAGCCTTAGCGAATTGAGAGCAACGCCCCTTATCCGTGGTGTTTTGTGTTATATGACTTTTGCTTGTGTGTGTGTGTGTGTGTGTGTGTGTGTGTGTGTGTGTGTGTGTGTGTGTGTGTGTGTGTGCTCGCGCGCGCGCGTGCGTGCGGGGTCTTAAAGCTGGGGTGAAGATTCGCGGTGTCGTGGTCCCTTCACTACTTCGTTGTTTCCGGTTCTGTCGGTTTCCTTGCTTGCTGTGTCGTAATGTGTAATGGCCGGTCGTTGCGGATAGTTCGTTTCCTTTCGTCTAGAAAGGTCCGCCCCGGTTGCCTCTTGGCCGACCCTCGTCGGCACGAGGGCAATAAAAAAAACGCCGGAAATTCGTTGTATAAGCCCTGCGTGCCTGGCGCTGTGACGTTTAGAGCTTGGATCGCGCGCGGGCCACAGGACGTATAATTTTTCTTTCTTCCTTCCCTCCCGAGAAGGCAATGCTGTCCTTGTGCTTAGCGTAATGCTCTTTACTAACCTCCTCCTCCGATCATTTTTTTTCCTTCGTTCTTCTGCTTTTGCGAGTGATAATTTTTCACACGGCAGTTCGATGTGGATTTCGCGTGATGTCCATCCGACTGCGACAAGGAGCGTTTCGGAAGCGTCGCACGTGTAAGCTGCCCGGATTCACCATCTGTGCTCCTAGACAGGGAAAGCGGTATCGGACTCTGCCGGACTGCTTGACGCAGCAACGCATGTGCGGAAGCTCGGCCCCCCTATGGCATCCCCTTCACTGCTGCAGAAAGTTGTCTCCGTGTATGGGGTTTCCCTTATATATATATATATATATATATATATATATATATATATATATATATATATATATATATATATATATATATATATATATATATATATATATATATATATGCGCGGTCGGTGTCCACGTTTCTGATCACGTCCATCGTCACATTCGGTCTAAAGCAAGAGACTCTGTTCATAATTGTAAAACTAGTTTTCTACAAGGCGGTGTGGCGAACTAATGGCGGCGTAGTTATTTATGCAGACATCATGTGCAAGCACGGTTTTCTCGTATTATGAAGTGGTAAATGTACACGTGACGCTCGCGATGAAAGTATGTGCACGAGACAAGCCCCAGCGTGTAGTACGGCCAGCGTTTCGTCTTCGTTTGAACGATGACCGGTGCCGTCGTCAGTTTTGGGCATATGTGCAGTGCAGAGAAGCGCACTTGCTAATTACGAAAGAAAAAGGGGACCCCATTTGAGACATTTCTGCATCCGGGGGACGCGACAGGTATCCAAAAGCGCCTGACCAGGCAGTGCATATCGCTTGGAGCTGCGAGTGAGCGAGCTGTGTGCAGTAAAGAGGGGCACTGTTGTTGTCTAATCGCGACTACTTTCAGTGCGCTTCATGAAAGTAGTTGCACGGGTTCCCGACTATTGGTCGCCTGGAGTTCGTCAGTCGTCGTACTAGCTGCGAAGCTGTCATGAGAAGCGAGGCGACGCATAACCTATCCGTGAATGATAAAATGAAAGCCTGTCTATTCTCTGCGTCGTCGACCACGAAGTGGAATGGTATTATATCGGCTCGCTTTATTGCTCGTTGCTTTATTGCTCGTTTCCTTTTTATTTATGTGCTGAAAAGGGCAATGATCGCAATCATTGTTTGTAGCCTTTTATTTATGACATTCTCTGCAGCTTTTTGTTTCGTCTTGTTACTTTGTTCGTTTCAACAGATTCGTCGGTAGCGTCCAGCTGGCATCCCGGGATAGCGCAATTTCTCTTGCGTGGCATTTCTTCCATCACTTTTTTTTTTTTATATTTGCCCCCGGATGATTCCGCAATCGAGCAATTCTCGCGCACGCACTCTGTCCAATCTTCGTGCTGAGCTGCAACATGTTGCAACATGTGGTTGGAAGAGAGTTTTGGAACTGGCGCGGTTGAAGTGCGTTTGTCTCCTGCTTCGTCCTCGCGAAACATCTGCTGCTTCCACGGACGAAACAAACGACGCTTGATGCAGCCGTAGGACCACGCCTCCCTCCTGCTTCTCCGGGCTGTGCACACACATCACACAGACACACGCGCGCGCGCGCGCGTTGGAGTGAGGAAGAGGCCTTGTCACGTGACCCGAACTACCGAACCTGCCCGTGTCACTGCCACGGAGGTTGCGTAACCAGCGCTACGTTTGCGTGGTCTTGTCTTTCTTTTTTTTAATTTTGTGCTGGGATGGCAAGTCTGCTGCCTCCAGCTTTTCTTTCTTTTTGCCCTCGTCTATCATGCTTGCCTGCTGCGCCTGAATCTGCGCGTGTAGTTATATGCCCAGCTACGCGCATCTGGCAGGCAGCTGTCTCCTTATTCTCAGCTGACTCCCTCGCGTCGTAACTGTCACCGCGAAGGCCCTGTGTAGCCGCGCGTCGCAGTCCTTCTTCGCGCGCACACTTAGTGTCCCCGTTTAATATGCGAGCGAGGAGTTGGGATGACGACGCTTATCTCGGTCTCCCCTCGGCTGTCTGGGTGCCATTGCTGTCGTTCGATGGTGCGCTCCTCGCGGCACTGCCCGGCGCTGTTGCATTAAAACGTCATCTTCTTTGTGTTCTCGGTGTTTTAGTGGCCGATGGGGCAGGTCTAATGAAGCTGCTAGCGGCCGTAGCCATGAGGTAATACTGTAGAGGCCTAGTTACGCGGGCGCGGAAAGCAAGCTTAAACCGAATCTCAGTCACGTGCGGCCTTTCGCGGCTGTGTGGCGAGTTGCTGGGAAGGCCTAAGCGCAGGATTTGATTTCGCAGTCGCACTGGCTATGAGTAAACATGTCGTTGTGTGTTTCTCATAATCGAGTGACGAATGTGGCATGTCCTGAGGTTCTGCCTAGCTAGCGTGGCCGTGCATCCGACGCACCTTGCGCTGGAGTTTTCCACAGTTGCCAGCGGCGCGATGATGTCGCACGATGACTAAGCACAAAGCCATTCTCGAGCAGTTTGAGTTTAGCATCGAGCAATGCCCTCGCTCTTTCAGGCGAAAATTGTGTTCCCGTCGAGAATGACGCAACAGTGTTTCGCTGGTCGTTAGGCGAGCCGAAGCAGCAGCGCAGGAGAAGCTTCAAGTGAGCAGTGATTGCCTTCACGATTGAGTCTCTCCCTGTCTGTGAGAGAGAACCTGAGAGACAAAGCCGCAAAGCTGGCTTAACGAACTAAGTGCTCGCCATTTTATAAGACGTTGCGCATTCCGCCGCTTGCGCGCGTGCTCGTCGGGGTCACGGTTGGATGCAACCTGCGTATCTTGTTAGACGCTAGAGTTGGTTCGCAAGCATGGCGGATCCCTGTTCGGAGGGCCTTTGTTGCTGCAGCAGTGGTCTGCGATTCTCGCGCAAGGGTAGAGTTGCTCAAGTGAGGACCGCCGAGGACGAGGCCTGTTATGCAGGACGGGTTCGTCTTCTCAGGTAGCAGTGCCGGCGGGTCGCCTTTGGTCATCATTAGAAGCAGGAAGACTGGATGGAGTGAAGGGGGGGGGGGGGTCATCGCTTGTTCTTCACCGCGGGGTGTCAAGGCGATCGAGCCGCCGGACAGCGACCGGTTGTTGATCCACGGTTGCCGCCGCCGGTCGCCTTCTTCGCGCCGCGCAAGTGGCTCGGCTTGCTTGCCAGCGCACCCGGCCGACTGCATTCCGGCGTTTCGTCGCCCCTGCTGCTGCTGCTGCGTCTTGCTCCTCGATCGCCCCTGAAAGCTACGCGATCCGTTCTCGCTGAGAGAAGAGAACCGTACAGCGCGGTTGTGGAGCTTTGACCTGCGCGCCAGTCGGGGAGCGAACTTCGCGATTCTTTCGCACGTGCGGAAGGTTCGTGGTTTGGCCAGGCGACGGATTTTTTTTACTATAAGTACCGCCGGCAGAGCCAGTGCCTTCGGCGCCAGCAAACAACAGTGAGCTATTTCTGCTTGTTCGTGCTTATCAACGCCGTCCAACGGTTCTCCGCTTTTCGACGTCATGGAACAGTGGAATCGCTTTCCTTCTTCGCGTTCTTGCGTGAATCCACAAGATGGCTTGTCAGCTGTCATCTTCTAATCGCCTGCAGTTTTATTTGGATTCGTTCCTTTCCTTTCTTGAAGGGATTCGCAGTTTCGTTCTCTCCGCTTATTTCCAGGTTGTGTGCTATCCTATTTAGCCTCATGTTCACGAGATTGGCTTGCTGGGCTAGTTAATAAAGCACCAAAGTTGTACTTTAGCGCTGTGTCCTGTTGTTCCTCACTCTGTCCCCGTCTGTGTGCGCTGTTAACCCTTTTAGCTTCGTATTTTGCATTTTCTGGGGGCTCCATTAAACACAACAAACTGCCACTCGCTGCGCGTCTTAATGTTGAATAAAGCGCCTCTGTTGCAGTAGTCAATCGCGAGCAGAAGGCTTGACGCTGGCGTATCTGCTAGAATCGTTCGTAACTGCCCGAAAGTCGGCACCTTTGGACCGCTGGTCCCTCAGACGCCTCGTACTCTGGCGTCCACTACGCTGCATGCTTTTAATGTATGCCCGTATAGCGCCTGCTGTCTATAACTGTGTGGCCTCTGCTGTTTTCGCCCGATACGTAGCCTCGTATGGCTAGCTCCGCGGAGTACGGACGGACACTTATTCGTTTCCGGCTGCCGCTGCTGATGCTGTTGCTGCCGGCTGCTAAGGGACCCGTTCTTCCCACCCTCGGGGCAAACTCGCGTCGGCTTAGGTTCAGTTATCATTGATCATTTGTGGAACTGATATAGTTTGCTTTACGCAGCGCCTCTCGGGATGAACGACCACTTTAAGCTAAGTGTGATGCTGCGGTACTCTTTCTTTGTTTTTTTTTTCAGCTGGATGTCCGCGAGAGATTAGCTTTTTTTTTTTTCGGCTGCTGTTTCTTGTTTCTCTTTTTCTTGGTCTCCTTTACTCAGCTGTCGCAATTATGAAGCAGTTTGCCGGACACTGCTTCGATAATTTCCAGTTATCCCCGGTTAAACTGTCTCGTTGTGATCTGTGTTCGGATTCCATCCGCGTTAGCCTTTCGGCAAACCAGCATAACGTGTATTTGCTGTCTCGCCGAAATTAACTGGAGGCCACGGGAAGGACCGGTTCGTTTTTTGCTACCCAAATGCTACGTCGCTGCCGCGAGGGCTGCTGTTGGTTCGAGCGCGGACGTCCAGGCTTCGACTACCGCAAATTCTTCGGCTTCTCGTCGCAGTTTCGGCGTACGAACGCTTTCTGGGTTTCGCTGCCCCCACCTAAACGTCTGCGGTAATCGAAGCCGCGACGTCGTGCTCGGCAGCGGACCTTCTGAACCGCCCTGGTGGGATGACGTAGCCGACTCGGCCCCCGGCGCGGACGCATCGATCGCGCCTCATCGACGACGGACGGTCGTGCCGAGCCCTGTCGAGGCGTAAATATATAAATAGCGTCGTTTCAGATCGAGACAGGTCGATTCCTTCCCGCAGCAGCAGCAGCAGTCAGGCATTTCGGGGAACCTTCTTGGGCGTGCTTTCCCCCTCCCCCCCCCCTCGTCTGCCATCCGCTGCGGGTGGGCGGACGAGGCGAGTCTGTCCGAGGCGCGCTGACGCAGCGCCGTTCCTGGCACGACGAGAACCCTCGGTCCGAACTCGGAGAGCTCGTTGTTGAGGGTTGGGCTGAGAAGGAGCGAGAGAGCCGAGCGGGCGCGCGATGGAAGAGGGAGTGGTGGAATGGTCACCCCGTCCTTCTCCGCCTCCTCCCACGTCCCCCTGATGGATCGCAGCAGTCCCGCTCTTCTGCTGCGGCCCCGGAATCGATGGTCGTGTGTGCGTGCCTTCCCCCTGCTTGCCTGGTCGTCTTCCCCTCCGTCACCTCGTTCGTGCGTGCATTTTTGGAGCCCGCTTCTGCCGCTGCCGCCTCTGGACCAGTGCCGCTGGGGAGAACGGAGCGAACACAACGCAGGGCTCACTCGCTTGCTTGCTTCCTCGTTTTTCTTGTCTTTTTCCCCCTTTATTTTCGCCTACGTCATCTGCTGCCCTTCTCGAGCAACCTCCCCTCCTTCCTTCTACCATCGCCATCCAGGGCTGTGGTTCGCGCGGTTTTCGAGCTCCGCGGTGTTCCGCCCTTCCCTTTCTCTCTCTTTCTCTTCTCCGCCTCTTCTCGATTCCGAGCGCCGCCGGCCTGGACGACAAGCGGTCGTCGTGTACGAATACCGCCTGCCGCCTCGCCAAGTGCTCTGCTACCGTCCCTCTCTTCACTCTTTCCTCTTTATTTTTCTAGTCTTATTTTTTTCATTTGTTTCGTTGTCACGGCCACCGATATCACTCTTCCATTCTCTCTCTTTCGATCACGTGGTGGTTACATTTCCTCCCTGGGCGCTTGGGATGCCCTCTTTGTCTTAGATGGGCTGTCTCTTTCGACTTCGGGAGGGGCGGTCGGGACCGGGTGTGTTTCAGGGGAAGGGACCGCAGAAGGGCCGCGGTTGTCGCCCGGACGGGTCGAACAGAGCCGGCGCGTTGTGCTGTGAACAAACGGGCCGCTGTTCTGCGCCGCACGCTCTGCTTCGTTGCTCGTCTTGTCCAGAGCGCGAGAGGAGAGTGTTTGACGGGCCGCGAACTTGAGCACTCGGAACTTTGCGGCAATGCCGGCGGCCGTCTTTAGATTGCAGCTGCCTTCTGATTCTCGCGCTAGACTTCGTGGCGCCCTTGCTGTCCGTCTTTTGCCCTTATGCCGCGGATGTTGTTCCGGAAAGACGGTGGCGCATACCCACAGTTGGGGATTGGCAGTGAATCAGGTGGTTAAAAGAAGCGGTCAAGCCATCCTTGCGATTAAGATTTATCATTCCTTCTAATTATTAGAGCTTGAGCTTGGACGAGTCTCGGTTCATAGCGCATCATTTTCGGCCGCGCCACTGCGGTATCGCTTCAGCTGTGTTCTCTGCGTTTGCCCGCTAAGGCGAGAACACCTTAACTGTGTCGATAGTTGAGGACACGTCATTTCGTGAATGAACCAAACGTTTATACAAAACCGGGACGTGTAGGACGATGAAGAGAACGGCGCAATAGAAGTTGCCGAGATCCAATTTCGTTGCCGCTCTACAGTTCCCATCTTATACTCCTCCATGTCAAATACATCCTTGTTGCTGGATGGGCTTAAGACAAACCAGACTAGATTGACTCAATGCTCATGTGATTAAACCCTTCTCTTTCTACGGTGATTCTTTCCCTGTAGCCAGACAAGTCGAAACATGCATTTCGTTTTAACTCGTCTATCTAGGTAACCAAATCTAGTGATTATCCGTCATCATCTGTATTGCACTGGTCCTCTTTCTTTTAAAAAGAAGCGAGTAGTTCGTGTTAATGACTGCCTTGCCGAAGAGAAATGTGTTCGTTTTATTTTCATAAGGAATCAGCTTCCTGTGGTGCATGTCACGTCATCTGTACGTGAACGGAGACGTACAAAAACAGTTGCTTAACGCATTGTTGTATGTATAGCTTATTTACTTGTAACATTGGCGATACGGAACTAGATGTACAGGTAGCTGATTTGTTCTTGCATTTCTAAAGATTTTTTATTCTCTAGAAAGCGAGCTTCTCATCTCCCCGATCGTGATGTGTGTGTGTATATATATTCTCCAAGGCACGATTGCACCACTATATGCCGGCGCGCACTTATACTCAGGTGCTCCTTGTGACTATTCGGAGAATGTTGGGGTTGGGAGAAGACGGAGGGGGGGGGGGGGGGAGGCATGGGGATGGAGATAAGCTTCGCTCGAGGCGCTGCTTCTCTGCAATATAGCGAAGTGCGATGATGGCCGTTCACCCTCCCTAGCCTGCTCGCTTTATTACTCCGCGCTTTCGGCGTCGCTGCGTGCTGGCTCATACCGCACCGTGGGTCGCGGCGACGGGGCACGTGCCGTAATTGGTGCTGCGCCCCTCTCTCCCAAACGCCTCACTCTGCGTCCATAAAACCCCTCACTGTAGCCATCCCTTCCTTCCGAGCTTTTCATCCGTGGACGCTCTGACGAGCTGGGTCACCGAGCGTCATCGGTCGTCGTACGTGTGCGAATCTCTCCCTCTCTGCCCCAGCCGAGCCGCTCGTGGAACCTCCTCCTCTCTCTCTTCGCGTACCGTCGGCGGCGTAGGCGCTGGGAATGGAAGCGTGTGACGCCAACGAAGCGCCGTTGATGCCGGGCGCGTGGCGGGCGCGTGCTTGCGCGCCGCTCGTTCGCGCAGCGGCCTCGATGATGATGGCGACGTCGTTGGCGCGAGCGCCTGCGTTGAGGGAGAGAGAGAGAGGAGCTGGTTTTAGAGCGGGTGCGCCCGGCGGCGTTGGCGCACATCGGGGCGCTTCTCCGGCCGCCATTCTGCGGTCGTTCGGTGCTGCTGGGCCGGAGGAGCTGCATAGTGCTGCTGCTGGCTGCCGCTTCCCAGCGCTCTTTCCACGGGCTCTCCCTCTCTCTCTTTTCTTATGGCCCCGCGTGTGCCGCATCAGCGGCTCCTGAAATAGCGGGGTTGCACAGGCCATTACCCCGCATATGGGAAAACCTGCGACGCCTGCAACGCTGTCGAAGAAGGGATCCGCCACTGCACTGATGCGAGATCCTAATGACCCGCTTACGCCCCCCTCCCCCCCCTCCTTTCTTCCTCTGCCACTTCTCATATCGCGCTTTCCGCCGTCGAGGTTATATGGCATTCATCTTTTATCGTAGTGAAGAAAAAAAGAAGTGAACGGGAGTAATACCTTGCGTGCAGTGTTTTGGGAAACCGCCTTGCTCGATACGCGTCGGTGGTCGAGAGGTTGGGAGCTAGCCAGGGCGTCCTTCGAAGCCAACGCTGTTTGACTGCACTGGGCGAGGACCTGATTAAAACGCGCCTATACTATAGCTTGGCGCGCTGCGTTACCGCTGAGGTAGCGCGGGCGTTGCGAAATCTTCGGTCGATCTTTGCGAACGAAGGCTTGTGTCTTCGACAGCGCCCTGCGCACGAGAATAAGAAATTTAAGAAATGTGGTACTTGAACGGCTGTGCGTACGCATAAAGCTCGAACTCCATTGTAGATCAGAAGGTATTGGTGGGCTAATTCGTTGGCTGTAAGCATTCTGGAGGCAGCGCACTTGTTGAGACATGGTTACGAACGCTACGTCACGCAAACGCGAGCGCTCTATTTGCTGAATGACCGCAGCGCTAGTTCCCTCCAATGACTTTCGTATGAAACGCTACGCTTGTTAAACGCGATGCAGCAGCTAGCCGTACTGGAGCCGCTTATCGCGGCTTTTACCAAACTCTACCATGCTCTCGGCGGCTGTGCTGCTTACACACGAGGAGCCCACACACCGGCCTCTCCATGACGCCTTTGTTTCTGGCATTCCATTAGGATTAGTTACCTCAGCCAAGGTCTGAAACACAGTGCCTTCTTCGACAAAGTTTCGGTCTTTCTTGGTTGTCAACGGAATATTGAACTTGAGTCCACGTTTTTGCATCCGTCTTATGTATGTCATCATCATCATCCATCATCAGATCAAATCTTTATTTTCGACACCAACACACCGTTGCGTCCCCGTTCCACCTTTCTCTGTGCCGACCTCTGTGCCTTCCTTAAGATACTCTCTCTCTCTCTCTCTCTCTCTCTCTCTCTCTCTCTCTCTCTCTCTCTCTCATCTCTGTTGTTATATATGTGCACAACAGTATCGTCGCCATCTTCTCTATGCCTTGCGCCATTCATGCTGCGCGTCCTCCATCTGTACACCCTGAATAAAGACAGTTCCACTTGTGTTCTTGTCTCTGTTGGTTCCATGTCTAACTCCCTCCCACAACAGCGCCATGTATAACATCTCTATGACTGTTTCTCGGCCGGCTGCTCCGTCACATGGGGTCACGCGAACGTTTGTCCCATGGGTCCTCCGCCTCAGCCTGCGTGGCTGAGCTTGTTTCCTCACGCCTAGCCTTGGCTATTTCCCACGCCTTGTGTCCCTGGCGGCGTCCTCCTTCCCCCTCGCTTGCACCCGCGGTTTTCGGGCCTTGCGTGCGTTCGTTGTTCCTACCTCCTCCTCCTCCTCTCTCGGCCTCTTCTGCGGCGGGATTGTTGATCGCCTTACCTTGACGTTCCTTACGAGCTCGGTGCGCCGGCCTCGAGCGAGGTGTTTCCTTTTTCTGGCCATGAGCATGGCTTCGCCGGGTCAGCTGCCGTGGTTTGAACGCAATCGTGGTTTCGTTTCGCCCGACGTTCTTTGGCAAGGAAACTGCGGCAAATAAGGAGCTCTCTAAGCGTTAGCTACGTTGCCACGATCCAATGCTTGTCGTTGGGTGATCAGTATTTGACTATGAACGCTGAAACAGGGTGTGGTACAGATGTAACGGATTGTCGGCATCTGTAGCTTGTACAGTCTACCTCTACACGGGAGGGTGTCCGGTTTATGAGAACGCAGACACCTCATAGATGGACGGTGTTCTGCGATGCGAAATCAGCGTTACAGGCGCTATAAGACTCTTTAAAGAAAGGACCATATTACCTGCTTTTGCTGGAAATCGCCGAACTTCATCACAGTGCCGAGTTAGGTGGCCGCGTGATCACTTTTCAGTGGGTGCCTAGTCATTGTGGTGTGATTGGCAATGAACTTGCTGACAGTGAGGCAAGGTCGGCACTCTCTTCTTCTAATGAAGTACGGATTGCCTACTCGCGACCTCACACCAACTCTATGATCAACGCGGTCATGCAGGATCTTGCGAAGGCATACAAAGCCCATGATGACAACATCCACAGACGCCTACATGTGATCGACCCAGACGGCAAATTCTGTTTGCCCCCGAAGGTTACGCGGAGCAAAACGCCGTTGCTACACAGGATTTGTCTGTGCATAGCTTTTACCCGTCGCTCCGCGCACCCCATCGGCCAATCGAACAGCCCTGATTGTGAACGTTGCCAGACGCATGAAACGCTGGAACACATTGTGCGATTCCCCAGTATATATGCTGTAGCCAAGGATGTTTGAAAGTTTCCTAGCCAGCGTTGGCAGGCGACACTGCTATCCTCGGCCTGTGGCCTGGCACTGCAACTTCAATGCGGGCAACTAAAACGCTGTTTGAAGTTTCTGCAGGACACCAAGCTAGACGAACGGCTCTCGTAGGGCCACTGTCTAATATACATAAGCACTCACCACTTCTCTCATCGTCATCACTCACGCCAGTACTTTCGCTCCCCTTCCCTCCTCCCCAGTGCAGAGTAGCAGACTAGAGCGCACTAGCTCGGGTCGACCTCTCTGTCTTTTCTGTCAATAAATTCTATCTGTCTATACGGGTCTACGGGTCTCACAGGAGTACCGACCACCGCGGGTTCGAGCTTAGCGAGCCACAGGGCCGCGTCAGCCGTCAGCCTCTAGCGCCGCTGCGCGCGAGCTCAGGCCACAAGGGGCTACCGAGCGACGCACGCAAAAACACAGTATTGCCCTAAAATGAAGGAAACCGTTTATTGTTTCCAACGGCACCCAACACTGCACAAACGCCCGGTCCCGGGACGGCGGGGAACCAAAGGGGTCCCGCACCAAGGGCGAAAATACAGCTAGGGGGCGCCTGTAGCACGTCGCTGCGAGAGCACAGGCTCAAGCTGGGACGCGCCGCTAGGAAAAGTCCCGGCGGCTATGCTACTCGCTCTGGCGATAACCAATGGGCCAACTCGCGAGAGCTCGGGCAATCTCCTTCGGCTTGGGCCTTCGATGAGTGCGGCTCGGCGTGGTACGACCTCGCGCGAGCACTAGGCACCCGTTCTTAGGCTTAGCGTCGGGATAGGAAACAACACGAGGTACGCGCTCCCCGCACGGGCAAAGGCGCCGTGCGTGAGCTCAATCCTAGTCACAAAGGTGTCGGCGGATGAGAGAGAGCATCGTACGTACCGGGCGCTGTCCCCAAGGAGAAGAGAGCCCCTACCGTCACGGCAGTAGCCACGAGGGGCCACTCCCGTGACGTCACTAGCTCCGCCCTCACCCACGAACCATGGCGAGTGGAGCGCCACCGCTAAAACTGGTTCGGAGCAAGAACGGCATGGCTTAGGATTACAGACATGGGTGAAATTCGCCAGCGCAATGGCGCATCGAATCCCCCAAATCCCCACATCCTCCTCTCCTTAATTGCCCCCCTACCAGTCTGGCGAAGAAGCTGGTAGGGGCTAATGCACCAAAGACAACTGAGCCTTTCATGCACTAGCTAATTGCTACCTCAGCCCAGCAAGCACTATGCGTACAAAAAAAAAACATACATACAATGATAATGGAAAAATAATCAAAAAATACACTCTAAAATACAAGAAAATGACGCCGCAAAGGGGGGGAAGAAATCTTAACAAAAGAGTCTGCTGCTAGCGCGGGACAATGTCCGGGGGTGCGAAGAGAACGCGGCGCGTAAAGTTCTGTGGCCAGGGCGGTGGCCGAATTCGCAGGAGTTGCGAGCGTAGGCTTGATAGCAGGCCAGGTAACGCAGGAACGGGCTCACCGTTGTTCCGTCGGAGTTGCCGGTGAGCCCGAATGAGTGTCGCTTTCGTGGTGGTGGTGGTCCCGAACTCCAGGTGGACGGGGCAGGACACTGCCAGGTCAGCTGGCCACGCCGCCGTACGCAGGATGGATGGGCAGCCACAGCGGCGGCTGCAGGGCGTTCGCACGGCGTCGGCGACTGCAGAGCCGAGCTCCTGGCGTGATGTCATAGGGTCCCGTCCACCAACGGTATCCGCGGCGATCCGATGGAGTTGGCGCGGCTGCTTCAGCTTGCTTCAATGAGCAACAGCCCCCACGCACGCACGCACACACACACGCGCACACTCCTCGTGGCACCGCGCTCCTCGCCGTCCGCCATGCCGCCCGTTGGCCACAACGCGCCGCGCCGATCCAGGCGCGAAGCGTCCCTCTCTCCCGCACCAACGAGTCAAGGGGACCACTGTCACCCCCCCGCGCTGCACGACACGCCAGTCACAGACCCCCCTCTTGGCAAAAAAACGAAAACGAGAAGAAAAAAAAACACCCACAGAAGAAAACAAGAACGGTCAAAATCTATGTACAAGTAACAAAAATGAACTATACAACTGTACACTTAAGACATTAAAACAATAATTACACTCAGCATGCGTACCCAAAAATAAAAAAAAAATGCACACTGCACAACACACTGTCAACAAGGCTAGAGCTGGGCTGGGGCCAGCTTCTTTTCGTGCACTGGCCGCAAAGAAGCTAACCCACTGAGGCTAAGCAATGTTACTGAGGGCCTTCGGTGGCGGAAAAAGTCCGCCGTCAGGCGCGATATCACACAGGTGACCGTCTCCTCAGGTTGTACCGGTGCGTGGTCCGAATGCGGTCCTTCGCCCCGGGTGTGCCCTGTTGCTTGCGGGTGGTGCCACTGGGCACCGGCGCGAGCTTGTCGGACCGCGACGCAAAGGCTTTCAGGTCGGCGATATGGGCACGGCTGAGTTTTCCCGAAGGAGAATCCTTCAGCAAGTACGCGAGCGGAGACCAAACTTTCTCTACTCGGTACGGACCAAGCCACTTAGGAGCGAGCGAGGCTGAGAACCCCTTGCTCGCGTCGCTAAGAGCGTGGTTGCGCTTCAGGACTAAATCACCTACCTTAAATGAAAGATAGCGATGTTTGCGGTCGTATTGAGCCTTCTGCTGGGCCCTGGCCGAAGTCAAACTCTGCCTTGCTCTACAGAGAGCCCGGCAAAGCCTGTCCCGAAGTGCTGAAGCGTACGCAGAACAGTCTGCCGGCGCCTCCTCATCCCCGAGCTGACATTGAATGACACTGGTCACCGGATTTGCCAGCTCCCTTCCAAAATTGAGGAAAGCGGGAGAGAAACCAGTCGAGCGATTCTCGGCGGTTCGGATTGCGAACGCGAGCTCACTCAAGTGGTCTGCCCAATCCTTTTGACTCACGGCAAAAGCCGCCAACATTGGTTTGAGGGTTCTATTGACCCTCTCCGTCAAATTGGACTGGGAATGGTAGGGTGACGTGGTGGAGTGATTAATTCCCAGGGAACGGCACGTAGCACCAAACACCCGAGCAGTGAAATAGGACGCGTTGTCCGTAATTAGTCTTTTCGGAAAGCCGAACCGACAAAAAACTTCCTGTAGCCTCTCCAGCACTGCTCGCGCGGTCACTTTTCGAAGCGGAAACAACTCCACCCACTTCGAAAAATGATCGACGACTACCATCAGGTGTGTGAACCCCTGCTTACTCCTGGGGAAAGGCCCCATAAGATCGCAGGTGGCCACTTGCCACGGACGCTCACTGTCAATTGGTTTCATCAACCCGGGCGGCTTGCCACCCCTTGATTTCACCGTTTGACAGACATGGCAGGAACGGCAATAGCGAAAAATGTCACGCTTTATGCCAGGCCAGGTCACAGTTTGGCTTAGTTTCGCAAAAACTTTCGAGCCACTCAAATGACCGGCCAAGGGTTCGTCATGAGATGATCGCAACAGTGCGCTTCTCAGACTCTTGGGGATAACCACCTTAAACGGGTCCACAGCCTCGTCATCGGTGGCTATGTATTTCAGCAGGAGCCCATCGTGATCCAGCAAATATGAATCCGCGGGGGACCCAGCGACACACGCTGGTTCCGGCCGCCCTGCGCCCGCCGCACTACCAGCAGCGTCTCGGCGCTCCGTCTCCCTGAGACCGTCGCTCACTCCGCGACAAAACGAATCAATTTGCTGGGCCTTCAGTAACTCTTGCCTGCTGAATGCGATTCCAATTCTCCCAAAGGGGAGTCTGGTCTCGTCCCCACTCAGGACTGCAGCCAACGGCGTTGTAGGTTCGCTTTCGAGAAGCTCCCCCGCTCGCTCGTTTTGCGGCGCGCTGCTTGCCTGGAGAGCGGAATGACAGGTTTGCCCGCTTGCGGACTCGCCTCTCTCTGCGCTCGTTTCGCCCCCGACGCTTGCTGGCGCAAAGGCTCCGGCAGTGGCTGTAACACCTGGAGGAATGCTCTTGGTGCACAATGGGGCACGGGATAGCGCGTCAGCTACCACGTTGGTGCAACCGGGCGAGTGCACAGCTCGAGGGCTTGCCCCCGAACTCTGCGCGCGACGCGGTTCGTGCCGTGCCTCTCGTTCCCAAAGGGGAGTCTTAGCAGGCGAGCGCACAGCTCGAGGGCTTGCCCCCGAACTTGGCGCGCGGCACGTTTCCGACGCCCCATCTGCACAGGCAAGATCGGACGCCGGCGGGCTGATGAACGGCTTTAGCAACGTGAACGGTCCGTCGCGATAGCCGCCATTCGCAATGTCCACAACGATTCCTGTTTTAAGGAGAAAGTCCCTTCCGAGGATCACAGGAACACTGAGCCCGGGGAGATGAACGAAACGCGTGCGTCTTATTCGCTCTCCCCACCTGACAGTCAGCCTTGCGGCGCCCGCCGAATGGGCCACGCCTTTCGCAAGATTGAATGTCGTTCGGCAATCCCGCAAGCGCACTGAGTGCTTCTGCAAGTGGGATAACACCTTTTCGCCGAACAACGAAGCGCTTGCGCCCGTGTCCAGCAGCGCAGGAAATTCGCGGCCGACAATGGTCACCGGAATGAAGGGCGCGTGCGCCCCAGCAACACAACCTGCTCGGTACGCCGAGGGGACAAGCAAGGTTTCGGTCACTCGTGCCTTCACGAGCGACCCGCGCTCCCGTTTCCCGACCTCGCAGGAGGCCTGGGCGCGGTGCAGTCCCTTGCTATGTGCCCTCGTTGTTGGCAGCGAAAACAGCGCACTCCTTCTCGGTACCTTTCCCGAGGCGGAGCGGCCTCAGCTCCCTGCCGGGGTCGACTCGCTACTTGACCAAAGGGCCTGTTATCACGAGCGTCCGCCTCTGCGATGCGTTGGGTCGAAGTGCGTCCCTGCGCATGCATTTCGGGCGGTGGTGCAGCACAGGCTGCCCGCCTCCCGTACGTGTAGGGATCTAGAGCGCGCGCGCTCAGCTCCCAAACACACCCGCTTGTAGCCGCAAAGGCAGCTTGGCCGGGTTGTTGCCGTTGGGGGAGGGGCACAGGCCCTCCCCACGCGCAGCGTGGCTCAAGGGCCTCGCTGGCGGGCGGCGGTGGGCGATGGGCTCGCGCGGCGAGAATGTCGCCTTGAATGCGCTTTGCCTCGGCGGCCAATTCTTCCAGATCTCGGAAGCGGCCGCCGCGCAGGTACGCCGAAAAGGTCGGATGTGCCTGCCTGATCACCCGTTCGACGCGTTCCTCGTTCGAAGCATTGGGCTCGGCGATTAAGAAAAGGTCTTGCATCGCGCGTACGTACTCCTGAAGCGACTCGTCAGGAGCTTGTGTACGTAGCTCAAGCTCTCGCCGCAGCCTACTCTGGTAGTCAGCGGGTAGGAATTCGCGCAGGAATGCCACGCGGAACTCCTCGAGGGTTGTTGCACGGTATCCGGAAAGCCGGTACCACCTAGCCGCCGTGTCAGTAAGTGCTACAGGAACGACGCGTTCCAGCACCTCCTGATCCTCCAAACGATTTGCCATCTGGTAGCGTACCAGGGAGTCACAATAATCCCTGGCACTGAGCAGGTCACCGTATCCGCTGTAAGTCGGGACTGCCAACCGTACAGCGGGGTGCGCGCATTTCGGTACAGCCGAAAGCGTCTTAACTGCCCCCGAGAGTGACTGAATCAGTTCAGCGGCGGTTTGCAACAGCGTCTGTGCGCCTGCTCCAAAGGGAACCGTTGGCGCGTTAGCGGCGAGGTCGAGCAAGGGTGAACAGTCCTCCAGCTCGATCAGCGGCGCGGTTTCCACAGGGATACCGGCCGCGGTGCCACCAGCCCCAGAGCAAAACGGGCTCCTAGCGGGATGCGCCTGCTGTCGTTCACAGCCGCCACTTGAGGCAGCTATACGTGAATTGCTTAGGCCGCTTGCAGCCAGCGTCGACAAAACAGGTGCGCGCTCGATGGTTGCGCCACTGGGCATAACCGAATGTACTCCAAAGGGAGACGAATGAGCGAAATTCGTGGCTGCAGCATTGTAATCCCCACAGGGGGCCGTGGCAGACCACTGGTTTTGGCTGCTCATTTGAGTAGCAGCCATCGGGCAAACGTCGGAGAGGGCTAAGGCCCCGTTTCCGTGCCGCGCTCCGTCAACTCCACAGGGAGCCGATCGAGAGCGCTGCGACATTGCACTGCCTTGAATTCCGAAGGGAGTTGTGGCAGACGAATGTGCTGGTGTGCACTGTTCGGGGAGGGCTCTGGCCCCGTTCCCAAACAACGCTACTGCTCCACTGGGAGCTGGTACGTAGCGCCTCGTGTTGTCGTCCCCACAGGGGGCTGCGACAGGTGAGGGTGCATAAGTTCGCTGCTCAAGGGGAGCACTGGCCCCGTTATCGAGCAACGCGGCGTCTGCTCGCGGTAACAAAGGGCAAAAGTCCCCTAACAAATGACAAAGGTCACTCGGCCTAGCAGACATAACGCGGCAAGTATAATATGCAAAGGCGTACTAACTCGGCTAAGCACAGACAAAGGCTTAATGAGCCTTTGAATCCGCGTTGGGCGCCAGTGTGGGGTCTACGGGTCTCACAGGAGTACCGACCACCGCGGGTTCGAGCTTAGCGAGCCACAGGGCCGCGTCAGCCGTCAGCCTCTAGCGCCGCTGCGCGCGAGCTCAGGCCACAAGGGGCTACCGAGCGACGCACGCAAAAACACAGTATTGCCCTAAAATGAAGGAAACCGTTTATTGTTTCCAACGGCACCCAACACTGCACAAACGCCCGGTCCCGGGACGGCGGGGAACCAAAGGGGTCCCGCACCAAGGGCGAAAATACAGCTAGGGGGCGCCTGTAGCACGTCGCTGCGAGAGCACAGGCTCAAGCTGGGACGCGCCGCTAGGAAAAGTCCCGGCGGCTATGCTACTCGCTCTGGCGATAACCAATGGGCCAACTCGCGAGAGCTCGGGCAATCTCCTTCGGCTTGGGCCTTCGATGAGTGCGGCTCGGCGTGGTACGACCTCGCGCGAGCACTAGGCACCCGTTCTTAGGCTTAGCGTCGGGATAGGAAACAACACGAGGTACGCGCTCCCCGCACGGGCAAAGGCGCCGTGCGTGAGCTCAATCCTAGTCACAAAGGTGTCGGCGGATGAGAGAGAGCATCGTACGTACCGGGCGCTGTCCCCAAGGAGAAGAGAGCCCCTACCGTCACGGCAGTAGCCACGAGGGGCCACTCCCGTGACGTCACTAGCTCCGCCCTCACCCACGAACCATGGCGAGTGGAGCGCCACCGCTAAAACTGGTTCGGAGCAAGAACGGCATGGCTTAGGATTACAGACATGGGTGAAATTCGCCAGCGCAATGGCGCATCGAATCCCCCAAATCCCCACAAACACATTGTGCGATTCCCCAGTATATATGCTGTAGCCAAGGATGTTTGAAAGTTTCCTAGCCAGCGTTGGCAGGCGACACTGCTATCCTCGGCCTGTGGCCTGGCACTGCAACTTCAATGCGGGCAACTAAAACGCTGTTTGAAGTTTCTGCAGGACACCAAGCTAGACGAACGGCTCTCGTAGGGCCACTGTCTAATATACATAAGCACTCACCACTTCTCTCATCGTCATCACTCACGCCAGTACTTTCGCTCCCCTTCCCTCCTCCCCAGTGCAGAGTAGCAGACTAGAGCGCACTAGCTCGGGTCGACCTCTCTGTCTTTTCTGTCAATAAATTCTATCTGTCTATACCTACAAATGTCCCTGTGACTGTCTCCGTTCTCTGTAAAATTCTCTAAAGAAACAGCGGTACCTAAATGTTCTCGGCGCAACACGTATAAGACCTCAAACGCATAATTCCTTTATTGAAGCAACGGCTTCCTTGAATTCCTCCCCGGCGCTTGGCGCGTTCGTTCGGTCGGTTTCTCGCTGAGAAAAGCGGGCCGGTCCTGCACATACGCCTAATGTTGTAAGGAAATATAATATGGTATACTGAACTCCTAGATACAGTGTAATTTGCAGCCGTATGAGTCAACTTTAATACGTTAAACTCAATCAATCAATCAATTAATTAATCGCTGAACCATCGACGTTCCCGTCTTAGTGGCCGCAGGCCTCATTACGTGTGCGCTAGACATGCTGCCACGCAGATGCCCCGTGCAGTGCTAGTGGCGACTGCGCGTGCAGACGTAGCGTTATGGAAAGCGCACGCGCAGTTTATTTATTTATTTATTTATTTATTTGTCGTTCGCGTTCCCTCCTTTCTTTCGCGTGTGAGGTCAACGGTCGGTAGCTGCGCCCTGTCCCGCATTTTTTTTTTTTTTTTCCATCACCATGTCAGTGCTCGCAGTCGGCCAGGCGCATGCCGCGGATATGCGGTGACGCGCGTACGTCCGTGGCGGTCAATGCCTTTTTTCGGGTGAGCGCAGCGTTATTAAAGCAGGGCGGTGGAAGAAAGGGGTTGACAGCCCTTCAGGTTGTCACGCTGCGGCTTAAACGCGTTGCGCAAGCGTGGAAGGGCCTCTCTGTAACGAAGTGGGGCGCAGGCTCGCGGTGAATTCTCGTAGGCACGGCCTGTGGACACCGGAGTTGTTTGCTTTGTTTGACTCGTCAGAAGTTGATGTGGCCTAAGCGGTTCGATGTATTCGCGGTGGCTGGCGCGCCGACCGCAGGTATGCTGATTACGCGTAACGCTGACGTCGAAGTTCCTTTGGCCGTGTGATAACGCAAAAGAGAAAAAAAGAATGTGTGTTTGTGTGTGTGTGTGAATGAATGAATGAATGAATGAATGAATGAATGCGGGCTGGAAGGTCTCGCGTGCGCGCTGGTCTGAGCGTCGAAAATCGCTGCAGGATAAACGGAACGTGCTCGACGCTCCCCTGCGATAAGTGCGAACCGCGGGTACCACCACGGTCTTATCTGATTTCAAAACGTATCTGACAACCGGTCTAGGCGAAGGTAGATTTATCTTCCTTCTCGTTATCTTGGGAGACGGAATAAACAAGTGTTCGTTACCACCACACTGCGTTGTTGAGATAGCCACTCGGCCCGCTCATTTCAGGAAAATTCAGGGACTACAGCTGTCGCTTCCCTCGGGTTTTATGCTCGAACGCGGCGACGCTCTTTTTGATGTTCTTCCATTTTTTTTTTTGAGCTATTTCGATTTCTTTTCAGGCACAGAGCGCTAGCGACCGCAAAGGCCTATGGTTCACTTGTACGGAACGAACTTACACGAACCCGACAAGATCGGACCGAGTCCTTTTCTCGGGTCGACGGAACGCTGTCGTCCGGCTCACGTAAACGCAAGCGGGTCGGGTCAACCCGCCTTCGAGGAATTTTTTTCTCATCGCTCGACCCGCTCGGCAAAGCTCGCAAATCGAGTCCTGACTCGAGTCGCTCGCGTCGAGATCATGTATCGTCGGGTCCATGGCGTACTGAACTCTCCTTGACCATGTCGTCTCTCGATTCGGGGCTGCCACATTTGCGCGTGATGTCGATTACCGATATTATACCGTGCGCGCGTCCGGACCAAAAATAACCGAGGCGCTGTTTGTTCGGTACGAAAATGAATCGGCGCATGTCCCACGTCTCGAGAAGCCAAGCGAAGCCAGAGGGAATCCATCATGGGACAACAACAACGCGGCTCGGCTTTGCAGTGTGTGTGTACTACGAACTCGAGAGCGTTATAGGGCTTCTGCTTGCTCATTTTTCGTGCTGGACCGATTTCGTCGAAGACCGCGAGTTGCGTGCGACTCCAGGCCATTTTGTTGTTTTTTGCCCCCCCCCCCTCCATCCTTTATTTGTTAATTTTTTTTTATGCGAATGGCGTGTCTGGTCGGCAGCGACGACGGTCTCCTGTGTGTACCGAAGGTCTCGATCACCGAGAAAACGTAAAAATTAAAGATATCGAGCGGCCGACGGCCCAACTTGTTTCCAAAATGGTATACGGTTGTAGCCGTCCGCATGTATTGTCCATAGTGGCGGCAGAGTTGGCGTTTGCCTGTTTTTTTGTTTTTATTATTTTAAGGCGTAGTTTTGTTTTACACGTCTTTCTGCAAGTTTGCTTTCTCTATTCTCTCTACCGTTATACTGGAAGAGTAGGCTGTTTCATTTCTGTTCTTTGCTTCGGCAGAGACAGCGTACGGCGGTCGCTCAAGCTAACGCGCTCTCTCGATGCGGGGTTCGAGTCGCGGCGGCGAGACCGAGTCGTGATCGAAACGATCGAACCCGGAGATGGATGCGGCACCGCGTGCGCAGCGCGGGCGCCAACGTTCGGCCGCCGCTAATGAACTGCCTCGTCGAGCGGAACGGCACCGGAATATTTCCGGCCGCGCGTGTTATAACGGGAAGTGCAGTTCGATTTCGTTCGTGAGACCTGTCTGTGCTTCGAGCGCCTCGCTTTCTCTACCTTGTACGCGTTATCCTTTTATCCTGCGCGACGACCGTGGCGATGTTCCCGGTGTTGGGGTTTGTTTAAGGATCTTAACCAGAGCGCCGCTTGCACCTGGCGCTCTGGTTTGGAAGATTGCGTGGCCGTTTTCCTTACGTCGTCTTCACGGATTAGAATAGTTCGCATAGCTGGTTCCTTCGGCATTGTTTCTCGTCTGAGAAAGGCGCAACGGGCAGTGAAATCTTTCGTACGGAGCAGCTATTGCACTATGATGCAGCACAGCACATCTCTGAGCTCCATACTTTTCACTCTCCCGACTCTCTCGTCATTATCCTGTTTGGCCGGGCGGCTTGTGTGTATCTACGATCAGTAGAAATTGAAACGCGCACAGGAAAGATGTAATCGGAACACTCGCTGCGCGCAAATTACCCGGGGTTGCGATGGCCATTCTCTTCGTGGCCGGTTTCTGACGTACGTTTTTGTGACCTGAATCTGGTAGCCTTTGCAAACGCAGGTGAACGTGTAAACGCAACGCATGCTAGCCGTTCTCTACTTGCGCTGCTGTAGGTAGCACTTCTGCATTTGGCTCTTTTCGTTGTCGTTTCCACAAGTGACAAGAGATGCTCGCCGACGATGCATATTCGCTTCTCCGCCGCCGGCGCTACTGCAGCGGCGCATGCCACACATTTGTATGCGGCGCGCAGGCTGTGCGTTCGTTACTGCAGCTCGCGTTCGTGCCTGGCGCGTGCGAGTGAGCGCGCCTTCTCTCTGTGTGTTCGGTGTCCGTGTTCCTTTTTTCTGCCGATGCTTCCGTGGCACATAGCGCGTTTTTTTCCGTGCTGCGCCCTGACATGCGACGTCCGCCTCCCTCCCCGTTTTTTCTCTCTCTGCGCTCCTGTCACGTCGAGGGAGCGACAGCTCGCACGATGCGCGCGCTTCCACCCCTCGCGCTCTTCCGACCACCCAGCTCATCACACCCGTATTCCGTCGTCGTAAATGCGTGCAGGAATACCGGTAGAGGGGATTTGATTACACGAAGCAGCGACTGCGCGGCGGCGGCCTCGGTGAATGCATTTCTTGCGGACACGTTGACAGTCCATGCGCTAAGAAGTGTGCGGACAGGCCGATCGAGCCTAAAACGAAGGTCGAGTAGGAAATAAGAGATTACGTATACGTCGCACATCCGTAGCCACTAGCGGCGTTTCGCGTAGCGAACGGGACCACCTTTCCAGCTCGGCATGTAAAGCTGAGAGGGTGTCCCGAACGTGGGGGTTGCCGGCGGCTACACTTATCCGGTCAGCAGCGAAAAAGACACGTTCAAGAACAGTGTGTATGGCCGACTTGCTCTTGTTCGTTAGTTATTGCAACGCAAAACCTGCGTCCTACATGTTTTTTCTTCTCAAGCCAGTCAGTATGCGCCGTTTAGATAACGTGTATTTTGCTTCATAAGCGTTCGAAACAAGAAACATACGTAACGTGTACCTACGGGCTGCCCTACTATGCGCGGCTGACCGTGTAACCAAACCTCCACGCTCAGAGCGCATACGCAGTTGTCTTTCATCTGCCATGATTCATGCAGTTCTCACTGCCTTTCCTCTGTACTTGCATTTCACGCAGCCTGTCGAGCTGTATGCACTGCATGGGCGGGCAGCTACATTGTGGATATAGCCAGAAGATTATTGTGCATCGTTCAGTTGGGAAGATAGTTTTCTCGTTTCATTCCTCGTGAACCTGGTCGCTGCACCGAACCACCGAAACGGGTAGCGCGGCAGATCGGGACCCTTCTCTCCGCCCCCGCATCTCGTGCCTGTCAGGGCGCATCGATTTTTGCGTCAGGGGGACCGGGTCCGCCTTTTCCTCCTTTCCCCGCCGAGCATTCTCGGAAAGGGCCCGGGCAGAAGAGGAACCCGGATGTAGCCCCCTGCCGGGTTTTACAGCTGGGCTTCCGGCCCGGGCCTGGCTTCCTTAGGACGAGGGTTTTTGCTCGTCGTCCCGAAAGTGGGCGTCTCTCGTCGTACAAGGTTTATGAAAGGAAAAGGCTTCCGCGGCTGCGCGGTAACGGTGAATTGAGCCTTCTCTGCGTTGGGTTTGCTAGAGTCGCGTTTCTCATTATGCGCATTGGCTTGGGACTCCTGGTTTACTGTTGTCCGAAGAACCGGGATGTTACACGATGGGAGTGCCTGCCCTGCACTAGTTTTGCTGGTCCCTCGAAATTAAGCGTCACGTTGCCCTCTGGTCATCCAGGAATTGAACGCTGTTTTGAGGTACTGTGCATTGTTCTAGATAAGCAAGGTGACTGGAAACTAGACGGTTAAGTTGTAGTAGTTAAACAAACGGCGTCGCGTAATTTAAGCTTCTCCACGGGGTCGTTTTCGGTTCCCTCTTCTGTTACTTCATCGCAGCACGTTTGCTTGAGCCTTGCTATGATTGCTCACGAATAAAGGCATTCTGCTCCTTGCACGCTGGTTCCCGCACATGTGCGGTATGCGTTCCCGCTCGCACCGTTGCGCGACTGCACACAAGTGACGTCGCTGCGGTTCTAGATGGGAAGGTAAGGTTGGTTGCCTGGCTGCGGGGGAGGGTGGTCGCTCGTGTTCTCCTACCTTGGTTATCCCGCCATCCTCCGTCGCCCTTTTCACGTCATGTTACCGGCAGCGGACAGTCACGGGCATTTCTGCTGGTCTCCCAGACGAGACGAGGAAAGACAAAATTGTTTTGAGCGAAGAGAGTCCTTCGTGATTAGCGCGGCCATTGGCCCTCACACCTGTCGGAGAAGGCGACCGCCGCGTGGGTGCCTCCTGACCGCAGCCTGATAGTTTTCCGTGCCGGTACACTCCTGAAGGTTCGACACCGTCGAAGGTGTGACTTAGTGACGCGACAATAAGTAATAGCCGTCCTTAAGTTCTCCCCTTTCAGACATACGGATCGACGCTTCTCTCGCGCATGCGTTGTCACGTCTTCGTGCTTTCCTTTCGACCAAGTTATCGTTCTTGTTGTTCAGGTATTGTTATCGTTCGTTTCTGTTTCTACCCAGAGCTACCGAGAAGAGGCTCCCAGCTCTGCTAACGCGGTGGCCCCGCGGCTCTGAGCGAGCGGCCTCGTTTCTTCTCTAGCTCGTCTCGTCGCCTCGCGCTACCCCCTGTGGCGTTGGCCCGCTTCGTTTGCAACCTCGTTATTTCGCTAATTTTTGTTTTCTTCAACGCGGTTCAGTGGCCTTCGCGCCCGGCGACGAGGCAGGCCCGCGCTTTGCTGCGGTGATGGCTGCCCGTTTCAGCCGTCGTGCGCGTGCTGAGCTCCTCTTGGCCGGTTATAGCTTCGTTTGCGTGAACTCGGCGCGAGAGGGTCGAGCCAGGAGTCGAGCTGGCCCAGCCCGACTCGACCGCGTTTACACGCGTGTTTCCAAGCAGGTTAACAGCACTCGTCGCGACGCTCGCGGGGCCCGGCCCTGCTAGCGCTTGCATTAACTCGACGACCAGTTTTTTTCTTCTTTTTTTCTTTTTTTTTTTGTGGCTGGGCGAGGCCACTGGAACCGACTTTGTCGGGTTCATCTAAACGTAGCTTATATGCGGATCTCTGCGTACGTTTCGTGCGTTCGTTTCACGGTGCGGTTCTGGGGACATTTCTGCGCTTTGTTTCGAAACAATGAAGCTCTCGTCGAGTGGCGTGGGTGCGAACTCAAGTGGCTGCAACGTGTGCGCGCGCCGACAGCGTGCTGTCGCGGCCAGGCGGCGGCTGCTACTGTGTGTACGCGCGCAGCGGGTGAGCTGACCGCCCGCTGTGTCGCCAAGTGGGCCGCCGTTTCGACTCCGAGAAAGAACGCTCCCTCTTTGTGATTCGTCGCAACCTTCGTTCGACCGGGCTTTGGAGCAGCTTGCGCCGAGTTTCGCATAGCACGACCTGGCTTTGTTAAGCGTTCTTCCCTGTCCCTCGACCCCCCCCCCCCCCCCTCGAGCCCTTCCTATTTACTGTACTAGACTACAATAGGCTTAAAGAAAATACTTGCAGAGATGCATGGAGTCGAAGGCCTCGATGTAGGCGCGCTGTTAGGGCATATCAGAACGTTCGTCTCGCAGCAGCTTCTTTGTTTTTCGTTTCAAGGCTAGCAGATGGCCGCGCATACCGAAGCGTGCTTTTATGGAAATCTTGGGAATCGTTGGAGCTTGACAACGAGCATACGTACGAGTCACGGCAGGTCTGAGCTTTCACGTGGCATTAATGCTGTACAGCGAAGCGTACCTCGAAAAATAGCTCCTGGCAAGCTCGGTTCCTGCCTTATACGCTGCGTTTTGCCCCTGCCGACGCTTCTCGAATCATCTTACTGGCCTTGAATGTTCTTTATTATTCTTTTTTTTCGTTCTCGACATCGGGTAATCCGCGAGCGATGCGGTGACCCAAAGTTTCTCGAGTGGCTTACGTTCCTCATTTTGAAAAAAATATTGCCCGTATTTGCAAGAGGAGTTGTCACGCCAGTCTCTAGAACCCATCGTAAGAGTAGGTACCGACCGTTTGTGATGTTATCATCAGCGAAAGTGGCCGGCCAGTGATAAACCAGCGCTTGAGGACGAAAAGCTTCGTGAATTCGGCCCCGTGTTTCTACACTGAACCGGTGGAACGCCTTGCCGTTTACCTAGTCTCTTATCGTGCTTCATATGGGTTACACTACGCGGAACATTTTTGTAAATATGCTCTCCTTATATTGTGGAACCTACAGGTCAAACGAGGTTAAGAATTATACTTAATAGTAATAGAGGCAATAAGAGTTCCACCAAAGGAAGAGGCGCTCAAGGACATTTCTTGCACGGTTTGGCAAGTGGAACGTTTTTTCCCCTTCAATTTGTTCCACTTAGCGAAGCCTATGTGGAACAATATTAAAGGTGCAGTACAGTAAGCCGCCGTTGTATATGGCGCTCGCGGGAACATGCTGTAGTCAAGAGTTTGCGGCACCTAAGACATCGATTACGGATTTAGATCACCGTCGTTTCAGGTTTCTTGTTCTCTTTTTTTAGGCGCCCTTAGGTATGTCTGTCCTGCCATCCTTCTGGTTGCCAACACGCGTGCAGCTAGTACAGTGCGTCACGATTCGAATTCTCTCATTTTTGTCACATCCCCGTCTTCTTCGCGGCTGTACTGTCGTGCGTGAATCCACATCTTGTGCCGAGCGAGCGACCATGTCTTCTTGGTCAGCGACGCAACCGTCTGCATTTCATAGCCCGGTACGTGGCGCACCGTCTTTTTCGGTTCGAGCAGCAGCAGCAGCAGCCAGGCAGAGCGGATATCTCTGGTTGCTTCCTGGCGTTGCGAGCTTTGCCGTCGCAGCGACCACAATCGGTCGGCCCTGCTCGAAGAAGGCCGGACAGGTGCGCGCGGATGCAAGCTAGCCAGGACCTCTCTCGAGTATTTCTTCGTTTTTTTTTTGTTCGTTTTCTCTTGCCCGGGTCTTCTTTTCTGGGCTGCCTTAAGGCGACGAGAGAGAGAGAGAGAGAGAGAGAGAGGGAGGTTGTCTCCTTTTATAGCCGTCGTGCGCGCCCCTTGGAGTCGTGCGCGGCTGCCTTGCGTGTGCGTGCGGGGCCCCGGTGCATCGCCTTGGCTTGGCTTTGAGGCTGCGTTGTTGTTGATGTTGCGATCACTATTTCCTTTTTCGTGACTCGGCCCTCTCGCTCACCGCCTCTCCCCGGCGCTGCAGCGATGTTGTTGTTGGGGCTGCCTTGGGCCGCGTCCAATGCGCCAAAACCTGATCTCCGAGGGGTGGCGGCGTTTCGGGATCCGCCGGGAGCAGTTTGGCGAGCCTACGTTGGCTGCCGCGGCGTCTCGCTAAATCTGTGCAACGCCGTCGAAGGTTCGAACCCGCGCGCGAGAAGCCAGCCAGGCCAGGCGCGTGAGCGTGTGCACTGCGCGTTGCGTTGCAGCGCGACGTGTGACACCCGTACGCGTCCGCTTGCGAAGACGGCGAACGAACGACGCTGCGAGGCGCGTGGAGTGACAGTGCAGTGCTGCGGTTTGTTAAGAGCGCGTGGTTTTGGTCGTCGTAAATACGCGGCATCCGCGTCGCCCAAGCCCAGCGCTATTTTCTGCCGCGCGCTGGTGTGGGCACACCGCCTCGGCACTTCTTTCTCGCCTCACACCGGCTGATAGCTCCAGCGTCGCTGCACCCGCTGCACTGCTTTAGTGAAGCGGAGGGCGACGCTGAGAAGCCAGGTGGCAACGACGACGGCGGCGAACCGTGCCAGCGACGGTTTCGGATGGGATTCTTCTTTCTGGCGCGCCTCCTGCCTTTGGCAGGACGTCCCTTCCCTGCCGGGGTTCGTTGGGCACGCACGCATTCGCGTTTTCTTGCGGGCTAACGCCCCACAGCTCCGCGCGCACGAAGTCGTTGGCGGTTGGCGCTGCCCGTAGTAAGAGCGCGGCGTCGTGGTCCGTGCAAGCCCTGGCTGGGAACGGATCTCGCGGAGACGTTTGCCTCCCATTGGCCAAGCGTGTGGGTCGGCAGTGACCGCGCGCACGCACGCGATCCGCGCTATTTTGGCCGCTATGACCGAATGTGCGGGCCGGTCTTTCCCCGCCCGCCGTCGCTAGACGATTGGCCCTTTGAAGGCTGTCCTTATGTTGAAGCTATTGAGAGACCTGGATTTTTTTTTCTCGCTTTCGCTTGGAAGTTCTTGCGCTGTCTTCGAACTAACACCACATAGATATACTCTGTTCATAGCGGGTTCGTTTTCCCCCCCATCTGGGGAATCGAGGACCGACTGAAACGTTCGTAAACTCGCATGAACAGTGGCCCTCGAGGCAGGGGACGCTAAGGAAGGAACCGACGTGCGCTTTTCAACGTCGAGGCGAAGGATGATGATTCTTTCCCATCGAATTGATAGGAGATAGGTTCCGCATAACGTAATGAATATTTGGCCCCCTAATACCTCGCCATTTGTAATGCAAAAGTTAAGTTCCTGGATTTACACGATGCTCTTTCTCGTTGCTCAGGCTGTATCAAAAGGTTTGTGTACCTGGCGTTTCGTGTAAAGAGCGTACTGCGCGGCTCCGCAAATTTCTGCAACTCGGAAATGATGGATGGACAAGTTTGTGGCGTGATGTTAAACGCGCAGAGCCCAGCAGAAAATCCAGAACGGCGAAGATGCGAGGCTGGCCAAGCGTCGACTGGCAAGCTAATATGCCGGCATTCTCCTACGTCCCACTATCCTGTACGGCTCTATTGAAGTGGCCTCACACTATAGAGCGACTGTCACGTGAGCCATAACTTCCTTTCTCTTCCTAACCCCTCCCCCCCCCCCCCCCCCCCGCTCTTTCCAACGAGAATAACTCAAACTAATGGTCTGACGGAAAGATTTAACCGCACCCGTGGCGACATGCTTTCCAAATACGTCGCCTCTGATCACACTGATTGGAACCTTATTTTGACATTCGTCACGTACGCCTACAACACTGCACCACAGGTGACCACAAACATTTAGCCATTCTTCCTGTTGTGTAGCCGCGAACCTTCGACTACACTCGACACCATTCTTCCGTACAGACCCGACTCTGTCCAATTGTGCGCCCATCTCTGAAGCAGCCCGCCACGCCAAGGAATGCCGTCAGCTCGCCCGTTCCTTTACAACCATCGACCAGTGGCAGTAAAAATCTTGACGTGACGATGATCACCCGCATTGTCACTTTCTTCAAGATTTTCTTGTGTGGCTTTTGGTTCTAGCTGTTACTGCCGGCCTCTCATCCAAGCTTGTCTCCAAATATCAAGGACCCTACCGTGTTGTAGCGCAGACATCGCCTGTGAACTATATCGTCGAGCCCGTCGCGCCACCTACGGACCAACGCTGTCGTGGTCGGTGAAACTGTCCACGTGCAGCGCCTGAAGCCGTATTACGGCCCACTGACAATATGTTCACCATGAGTCGTCAGGTTTGCTCCTTTTTCCCGATGCGGTGTTATTGCAGTGAAGAGGGATGCTCGGCGCTGCAGCCACATCGCCAGTCCTCCGGGGAGGCGCGAGCTCGAGATTGCCTGGGCTCCTCTGGTTGAAAAAACGCTGCCCATGTTTCCTGCTGCGCTCGTATCATGTCCTTTGCTCGCTTTAGATTTTATGTTTGGCTCTTTCTTGGAATAATGTCCACGTTGTCGAGCTGCCCTCCCCCCCTCCCTTTTTTCTTCTTCTTCTTGTCGACAGTGTCGAGTTGCATCTTATTCTCGCCGAAGGCGGCGTTATCTCACGAGCTCCGCGCTTTTGTTGCAATCCTCAGGCAGTGGCGGTGGCGTAGTTGCCGGCATCGACGGTTCACGAGGTCCGCAGCGCTTTACGCAAGCCCTTGCAGCGAGGTTCGGCTCGGCCCACGCCTGCTCAGTCCCCTGCACAATGGCAGTGGTGGAGGAGCCATGGGGGTGGATTCGAGATGGGACGCTGAGTGGAGGTCACCTTGGCTGGCGCCGCTGCTGCCGGCTCTTTCTTGGGCTTTGGCTGAGCTACGCTACGTCGTTTTTCTTCATCATTAACTGGCGCCGTCTTCGCTGTCGCCGAAGGAATGGCGCTGGGTGGAGACGAGCTGAACGGCTTTTTCGGCCGGCCTCCCTTTCGCAACCCTTGCGGCGGAGCCGCCTTTCGTTCCGTATGTCACGTGTCCAGTTTTTTCTTGCACATTTGTTTATTGGTTGTTCGACGAGCCGTGGTTCGATCGTAGTTACCGGTAATGCGCGTATCGTGCCTTTGCGTTTCTCGTGGGGATCGCCAAGCGCTTCTTCGCTCTGAGTGTGACTGCATTTTCCGGTCCCTCATATGTCCCCGAAGACGAGACCGCGCGTTGAACGGCGGGTAATCGTATGGGTGTTGCGAAAGAACGTTTTCTCCGGCAAGTGGGAGCTTCGGCTTACTGTACATTCGTGTTCTGTCGCATGGTTTGCAACGTGAGATAAGGACAGAATTTACAGCAAGTATAGGTATTCCGCTGCAAGACCCTTTTATCCCTCAGCGGAAGCCGACAGTGGCGTGCGAACGGTGTACTGCTTTGTTGCGGTATCGCGCATTCTCGTCACGGTGTAGTTGTGCGGGGAAGCATTCCTCGGTAGCAGGGTCCTGTCGACGTCTCCTGCTCCCCAAGCCTATTACATTTGGTTGGCCGATGATCGGTCCATATTCAATTAAAGCTACAGAAACGAGACAAAGCCGTTGTCATCTGTTTAAGAGAACGGAGTTCTTTTCATGTATTCCTCACGTCGCATAACTGCGCCTGACCAGGACTTTTTCATCTTCCTTCCTACGTTGCCAATGAGTTTCCGCAACAGCCTTATCACCATCGTCGTCGTAATCATTATTTTCTTTTCCTTATTGTGAAGAATACATTGCGGTTGTCCGGAGCACCACTTGACGTTTAGAACAGCATGGGCTGGTCGGCGCGTTCTTATTCGGCGCCACGAAAGTCTGCGAGGCTCTGTTGCACACCCGAGGGCCTTTGAGGCCTGCACGAACAACGGCAGTCTTTCTCGGTTCTTTCTTTCTCATATATATTTTTCTTTTCATGCCGCTTCTGGACCGTGGCGAGCTTGGCGAACGGTCTATTTTCGGTTACGGCCCCGCAGCGCGCGGACTGTGTCCAGCGCTGGTCAGTGCCACGGCGTCGCCTGGTCGCCGCCGCGCTTTTCAGGCCGCCCAAGTGATCGGGGGTTCCCTTGCTGTGGCCGGGTCGCTGGAGCTGGGCGCGACAGCGCGTCGCGCGCCGTTTCTCTTGCGTGCCCGAGGACCGCGCTCCGTGCCGGGGATTCCGTGCAGCGCCGCGAGAACCAGACGGCCCGCAGGTCGAGAAAGCTTGCTTGCTCCTGTCCTCGGTAGCAGTAGTCCACCCCGCAATGGAGCAGGAGCCCACATCTCGTGAGGAGGGATCACATGTAGGACGTGCACTTGTATTAGCCGGGGAGAACGGGTTCGCCGGGGAGGACGGACTGTTGTGTTAGTTGGTCTGTCAAACGGGGCCAGAAACAGGAACGGATGAGCAGACGACTGAGGAGATCACGAGGCACCTCGTAATGGCCTTGTTGTCTTCTCAGTTGGCCGTTGTGCTCAGTGGTGTCGTCTACAAGCCTTCAATGCACGAAAACTGCGTTGGTGGCCCGTTATACGCGGGAAGGAGTGTCACTGTGTAACTGCCATGCTCATTAACGCGCGTAAACATAATTCCACCACCTGAAAGGATACAAATGTGGCGCGATAGAAGTCTGCGCATCTCACAATAAGTGCCATTTCTCGATAAGTACACCGATGACACATTAAAGGAAATACATAATATGGGGATTATGCGTCAGCCACTCCCCTGATTATTGCGTACCGCGCTTAGGGAATATGAAGCAAAAGTATACTTTAGAAGAGTGAACTGCTGGGCTAGTTGGTTATCGGACATAATAAACGAGTTTTGCTCCAAGACCACACTCACAAGAAAGGAGACAACACGGGTGCTTGTGTTGTCTCCTTTCTTGTGTGTGTGGTCTTGGCGCAAAACTCGTTTATTATGGAGCAAGAGCCCGCTAAAGCTTGGAGGTTGCGGACGACGCAGAAGCGCAGCTCATCGTTGTGAATCTTGCTTCTTATCCTGCACGGACGAGTGCTTCGTAAGCCACGGGACAGTCGGTGCTACGGATATTATGTTCGTCGTAAAGAAGATAACGCGCAGTAGCCGTAACTTCAACACCGTTGCACGCAATTAACGAGCAGGGCACCCAACAGCCACAGCGCCCTCCTTCTCTGCTGCTCTGATTTCATTTTTCCTCGGCCGCCATGTTCTCTCGTTCTTGTTTTGTCAGCCTGTCTCGAGGACATTCGTCGCGACGGCGGGGCACCCAGCTGCGTCGGGGAGCGCGTCAGGTTACGCGCTACGCACGCGCAGGGATGACAACTATACTCGCGGACAACTTTCTGTGGCAGTGAAGGGAAAGCTACGGAGGCAAAGCGCGCACGAGTGAGAGCGCTTCTGGAAAGAGTCCCGTGTTTTCATCCACGTCAGCTGAAGCTGGCGAAGAGAAAACATAAACACCTTATTAGCAACAGTTAAATAAGGTAAAACACGCCACTTATTGTAAAAATTTAGTTGTTTTGCTGCTTTTCCCTTCCGCGTTTGGGCAAACGCGAAACCGTTGCGCGTGAAGCTGCGTCGATTCAGCGTCTGTTCCGGGCAACCAAAAGCACTGTCAAACGCTGGCGGACTACTTGGCGCCGTAACACATGTGCGACAGTCACACGCCCGTAGCTTTCCCTTCATTGCTACAGAAAGTTGTCCGCGAGTACAGTTGGCACGACCTCCGCGCGTTTCATCCGGGGCCCTGGGAAACTAGCACCGCGCCATAACGCAATACTGCCAGTCGTAATGGATGTGTTCGTTGTACTAGGTGGGGGTCGCTTTTCTTTTATTTCATGTCGCCCAGCGGCAACACAAACTGTGAGAGAACCGTCTCAGCGGTTGAGTACCTGCTGCTGCGTTAACTTCTGAGCAGGACTTTTTCAAATCGGGGCTGGAGCAGCTGCTGCCACAAAGCTACCACTGAGCCACATGACGCATTCCTGCTGCTAAGCACGACGTCACGCGTTCGAGTTTAGACCGCGGCGGTCGCCTTTGAAGTGGGGCAGAATGGGGGTTTAAACGCTCGTGTACCGAGCCTTATGCGTCCGCAGATACCTGCTAGGGCGATTCTCACAGCTGTGTTGTGGCTTTCAGACCCTGAAAGCTCAAAATCCAATTCATTTTGTAGATATTCAGAGGACACTCACGTGTCAAGGAGGCGGTTGATGGCTGCTTATAGTTTTAACCGGCGTGATATTACGTTCTTTGACCTCACCTATCAGTACCGCAAAATTTACGGACGCTATGAAAATTTGACCTATATCCTAGTTTTATAGTTGTAACTCACCGGCAATTCGGAGAAATACCGGACAGAAGCGCCTTGGTGTATTTCTGGGGAGCAGGGCGTCAGTAACACTGCGCATGCGCACAAACCCGAACTCTGCTCATCTTTACTTTATGCTTTATAATAGCGTACACGTTTAGCATTGGACCCGCTCTATCTGGAAATCTCGAACTACGAGGCCTTTTCCTAACCTTTATTTTCCTTTAGCCGAAATGACCTTTCTGCGAAGCCGCATGCGAGCGGTCTGTCACATCTAGCGGGCATTTTAACTTTCCCTTGGTTTCTTTCGTACAGCCTCCTGGCATGTTTCGAACTTGCAAGAAAACGAACCATTTGGTAGCTATTTCTGCAACGCGTGGCAACGGCTTGCCACGAAAGGCGGGAACTGCCTTTCACTTTCTGGATTCAGTTTTTTTCCATTTGCGCTGTTCGCAGGGAAGCACTCTAGCGCGTTGAATAAATGGAGCGAGAAAATGGGGCGTGCTTCTTTCTTTTAGTGATTTCATCGATCCGACCAGTCCGTGTGATGCACGTGTCAGGTGTGCGCTCGAAGACAAGCATCCCTGATGTCGGTGCTATAACGAGAGGTCATTCGGAAGAGCAGGAAATCTAGGAGAGTACCGGAGGGCGTCTTATAAATACGAGGCCTCCGCCAAAATATATCGCCCTCATCGCGTGTTTGTACTCAGACCCCCACCTTTACGCCGTCTTGCGTCAGCCGTTGTGCGTACTATACGCGCGCTGGGCTTTCGAAATGCGGTGGACGAGGGGGAAAGGTTGTTTGCGAAACGCGCGACGGTATTTTACGAAGACTATCGATCGAAGAGAGCGGAACGAGCTTGTGCATCGCGTCTGAGTTCTTTCACTGCTGCTGTGTTTTCCTTCTCTCACCGCCGAACTAACCGCCATGAAAGGGAAGAAATATGGAATAGACGGAGAGCTTATTTAGAGTGCTCTCTCTCTCTCTCTCTCTCTCTCTCTCTCTCTCTCTCTCTCTCTCTCTCTCTCTCTCTCTCTCTCTCTCTCTTTCTTTTGCTCTTATTTACCCCGGCTGATTTGAAAGCAGTGTGATTCTGCTGCTGCTGTTCTTGATTACGTTACGGCCATGCTGCTTCCGTTTCTCATTCGCGGTTGAAGTAGCAGTGTCCCTGTGTATGCAGGAACACTAGGTTGAAGGAGCGATAGTGCCGCCTGGTGTGCGTGAATAGCGACGTCCGCAAACATTGTTACGAAACTGCAGGCGTCTTTCGCGCGCGCGTTGCCAGCGCAATCCGCCCTCCGTGTGATATGATGAGGAATCGGGCGCGGGGTGCTGCCCCGTGGCATCGTCATTCGTCCCGCCATTTCCCTTCGCACTGCGTTTGCCGCCTGCTGTTTATTACCGCTGTCTCCTTTGCATTTCTTGGAAGCCGATGCGGTATTCTTGAAATAAAAAATGGCCCACCAAGAGAGAGAGAGAGAGAGAGAGAGAGAGAATGAGGAAGTTGCATTCTTTCGGGGCGTGGGCATTGTTATCGGTTTCTAGGGCGCGAGTAGTAAGCTCATCTCGAAAGAACGGGAAGTATCAGACTTGAGCCCTTTAGTACGTTTTAGTGTCAAAATAGTAATAACGGTCTCTGATCAGATCTTTCGGCTTCTCTACGGAATCCATATTCACAAATCTAAGTGTCTCCGAAATCAGATAGAAACGTCGCCGAACACGACGTGACCCTATCGTTGTAATGACCAACCTGTATAAGTCGACATTACGGAGGCCTTTCCGGGTCATCTCTAGTTACGTAATCACGTACCGCGTTCGCAGAATCCCGTGTATATTTAGATTCGTCATCCGCCGACGTCGAGTGCATTTTCCCTTTTCCTTGGCACCCATTGGTTACTACAACATAGCGCAGGTTATCTTATTTTTTTACGCATGGCGTGACCTGCTCTAGTATACTTCCTACTTTTCTCAATCAGAATCTGAACGCTACTCGTTTGCATTCTGTACAGTCATATATATACGTTATACGCCCATCATATACCTTTCTATCGACCGTAGCGCGGTACTCAAGTTACTTAACCGTAATGATAACGAACAAATACATGTGCTGCAATGTCGAAAATGACATTTAACCCCTTCGGGTTTCTCTGAGGCATTACACCGACCCCCCAACCAATCGGGTCTGGCTATCATCTGCACCATATAAAGCGGTGACGCGTGCGAACTGTTACTTTAAATGGAAATGTGCACCTTTTCCTCTGTTTTCGCGTCCTTTCTGTTACGGCACCGGTGATCGAGTGACTAAGCTGGAATTGAAGAAGGCCCGACATCCCCTTAGGGTAGTCGGCTTACAGGGGTTTCTGAAACGGCCAGGTAGTTGAGGTCACTTCCTCGGTTGCATTATGTACTGCCAGAGGGCCAGCGTATATAGTATCTCCAATTTAAATGAACGTGCGGGCCGCTTTATCGAAAGAACTGGGCACCGGCGACCCAGATCGATGCCAATTATGGCCCTTGTAACGTCAGCAGCACTGCACTTATTTCGGCCTGACACTATTTTGGAGTGAAGAAACGAGTTGTTTATTTGGGATTCGTCGTGTCTGACTGAGGGGCTGTGCCGCGACACAGCAGGGCGATCGGTGGCGATATAAAGAAAGGAAGTACGCGGGCAGATAACGATCGTCTGCAAACGCGCGCTGAATGCGGCGTCGCTCTCCTTGTAGACGTTCTATCTTTTTCCTATTTTCTGCTCCGTTGGACCTTTTGCTGCGAGTTCTGAGGAGGTTTCCACGCTGTGCTTCGCTGAATGGCTGTGCCCGAATTAATTTTGATCGGATTTCTTTTCAAGGTCAGGCCACCTCCCGTGCGGGGATCTGATACCTGCCCTGTGTGCGTTTGAACAAGAAACATCGAATAAA
Organism: Dermacentor albipictus; assembly: GCF_038994185.2. Classification (NCBI taxonomy): domain Eukaryota; kingdom Metazoa; phylum Arthropoda; class Arachnida; order Ixodida; family Ixodidae; genus Dermacentor; species Dermacentor albipictus. The sequence continues at coordinate 186,006,403 of NC_091822.1, read as the reverse complement.
TGATCGCTGTGACGCCAAAAGTCATGGAATGTCCACTACTTCTCTCGTATATAGATTCCAAGGTGACGCTGCAGTTCGTAGACCTGCCGTTTAGTGGGTTATCGCTGTTCGTTTTACTGGAGAAACGCGGAGAAAGTCGACCTTGCAGTTTCGAATAATCGCAGGTGTCTATATGGGGGATACGAAAGCTGAGTAGTACGCTGTATCTTTCCCGTGCAATGCGGACGCTGGACGAGTTCGTCTGCTCACAAAGTCGTCTGTTTGATGTTTTTGTCTGCTTGCAAACTCGCTTGTGTTATGCTATGTCCTTTTCTGTCCCCGGGCAGAGGTGAAAGAAGCGTACAGCGAATACATGGGAGGGCGGGCATTTTTCTTTTCTTTCTTTTTTTTCGCGGAGCTTTGGGCAGCCGCTCATTGCTATTTTGCGCGACGTGTCCTTGCATCGGCGATGAAGCTGCTGCTGCTGCTGCTGCTTCAGCTGTGCGCATGTGTTTGGACAACTGTCTCGTGCGTGTGTGTTCACCGGATGGTTATGCGAAGAGACTGCTGTTGTGCTGCTGCTGCCTGTTCGCGGCGTACTAGTCGGCCTGTTGGTTTTCGCGGAATGCTGGCGGCCGCTGTATGCTTTAGGTGCGCATGCTCGCTTAGATGTGCCGGAAATGAAGCCCCGGTTCCTTTCTGCACACACAAGCCGTGGCCTTTGCTGAGCGCTTTCCACCCTTTTGCCGGTTCGCCCCTCATTACCTTTCACCATGCCCTCGTATTGCAGCGCACTTAGCGATACACAGCGCTGTTGTCCGTATAGCGACAGGGAGATATTCGCATTGTGCAGCTTGCTTTAGCACCGAGTTTGCACTTTTTTGCAAAACATTGGTGTCTGCTGGGTTGCCTTTCTTTCGACGATTACCCTTCGTCGCAGATAAAGGTCTTGCTATTGTGTGCGTGCGTTCATGATGGTCACATACCACAATGTACACTTATCGCACACGCTTGACTCGTAAGAGTTCGGTTTGTGTTTTGGTGCGCTTTTGTTTCGTGTGTGCCTGGCAATCAGCAAGTGACTGTCTGCTGGTCCCCAGCCCCACCCCGTGTACGTCGAGTTTGGTTCGATCTCTGTAGCCGAGATCGTTCGCATGGCATCGACCGTACGCGATAGCCGTAGCTATCTGAGTGTCCTTTCGTGAAAGAAACGTAATCCAGAGGCTGAATAGAAAGTTCAAAGGGGCCAGTCGGCGCCACACCGGCCCCAGACATGGCCCTTTGCGATCTTGTTTGCGCGGTGCCGGCGCTGGCGCGTATTGTGCAAGGCCGGTTGAGTGATCGGCTAGTTTTTCATCTCGCTACGTCCACAGTGCGCGTGACCTTGCGACCACCGCGGCATTGACAGTATGGTCTTCTCCGTAGTAATTATTTCTCTCGTTTCGACGGCCAGTCAAGGCCCCTTGACGTTGTCCTGCGTCTGCAGTATTGAAGCAGGCGTACGGACATTTGTAATAGTTGTTGCTGCTGTTTGGCTGTACTGAGCAGAATGCTCTTCTGCATCATTTGTTTTGTCTTAGTGAGAGTAAGTTTAACGGCCTCTCTCGCTTTGCTCAATCAGCGGTGGCGGGCAGGCGGTGCCGGCTTCCTTGATAGCTGCCTGTATCGCACTGAATTTGATTGGTAAACATTTCTGCGTAAGTGATTGGTTACAATTAGATGAGTCCGGAAATCCGGCTCGCGTTCCGGTTCGCCTGCCAACCCTAATGTGTAGGAGCGGCAGGCGCATTTTATGCATGTCCCGACGTTAGCCAATTGCTGTGTAATCCAGTAGGTTGGGCGTGGCACACCGATAGTACCTCGTGCCGCTACCTGACTTGCGGCATCGCAGCATTTCCTCGTACGCCGTTGTGTATTCGTTCTTACGCAGAATACGTTTCATGGCATGGCTGTCGGCTGTCACGTTTTGCCGCCTGTCGGGGAATATCGGTCCAATTGTTAGCACTGCGTCCTGAAAGTCGGTTAAACCAGCGAAACGGCCGCAACACATCAGTTTATAGCACTCGGTGTACACTGCGGGCCGAGTTTAGTGCAAGTGCCCCGGAGTCTGACGGTTCTGGCAGGCCCTGTTTACAGCTCGGACGATATGAAGACATCTTATGTAGCACGCGAGGCCCGTCAGGCCCTGTCTGACGGGCCTCCGTGTCGTCGGAATTGCGTTGTTCGGGAACGCGGCTCAAAGGTGGAAGTCAGTTTCGCGCTAACGCTAATTGGGCGTCGTCTCCATCCTCTTCGTTTCTGATTCGGCACACTTCCCAGTTGAGCGAGCGAGCGAGCGAGCGAGAGAGAGAGAGAGAGAGAGAGAGAACACAAACGGAAGGAACAAGTGACAGGTTGGAAAGTCGCGTCGAATATGCTTGCTGCTGCAATCCCCCCACCCCAAGAAAAAAAAAAAGCTCACCACCTATCCCGTCTCTCGGTTACCTTTTCGCCGTCTTTTCTGGCGCCCCCTTTCCACTTCTGGCGGGTGGCGCGTTGTTTTCACGCGGCTGCACCGCAACCGCGCCTCGTGGCGTTCCTTCCTTGTCTGGCCCATTAGCGAGAGGAAGCTCGCATCTCATAGACTGCGAGCAGTGCAGCCAGAGCTACGGGCTGCGTCGGCCAGCTGGAAACGGACAACTAGAATAGCGAGCACCTCCAGTGTCCGCTTCTAGTTGCGCTCCGCCCAAGGATTAGCAGTGCACGGTGGGCGAGCCCCACCCCTCCCTTCTCTGGAGAACAACGCAGCCGGTGGTGTCGGCCAATCGGGCTCTCGCCATGCTGATCAGCTGACCGCGAGCCCTAGCCATCGCTTTGCTGCACGGAATTGGCGACGCTGGGGATGCATGCCTTGGCTCGTCTCGGCCTTTCTCGCGCGGTGCTAAAGGCTTCCCGGCGTACTACCTTTTCATATTGCTATTTCGTTTCTGCCGTTCCACCTGCGCTTCCTCCCTGCCACTCGGAGCTGGACCGTTGCGTCGCGTGAGACAGCGGTCACCTGCGCTGAGTAACCGTCGAGGTGTGTACTCGCGAGAGGCCCCTTTATGTTGCTCTTACGCGCGACAGATATGTGCGCTTGTTCCGTATTGACGCGAGTATAAGCATTCCCTTCTCGTTCTGTGTTCTTTCTCAATCGTGCCCCACTCTTTACACGCGCAGAGAGCAGATTATTTAATGGAAGGTAGGTGTTCTTTTTTCCGCGGCCTGCGTGTGACCCGCCTGCATACCGTTCTCCGATGTATATATCGTGTTAAGTGCGCTTCGTCGTTGCATCCTTTTGCGGGCCTCATTAAATCTTTCGCGGCAAAAGGCAACAGCGCAAAGGACGCGGGAGCGTGAGTGAGACGGACTCACTCGTCCGTGTCCTTTCGCGCGGTTGTTCCGGTATGAAACAACCTAACCGACTAACCCAAGGCAGCACCTTTACACTGAATCCTGGTAGTGGCGATGGTCAGCTGCTCCTCACGGCGTTATGCTTTAGGGGCCCCTGCGCGCCCGTACTACGGCGCAATAGCGGCGTAGCCGGTGGGTGCCGTCGGCCAACGTCCTTCGCTCGCAGAACAAGACGAAACAAAAACAAAAAAGTGACAAGCGCCGCTTTTTGTTCGTCAATATTTCCTGCTGTTGCGGCGCGGCGACTGTCTGGCGGCAGGTGTGCGCCGCGAAGCTGGGCCTGTTTTTCGCCGTGTTCGCTTTATTATATCTTTCCTTAATGCATCGCGGCCTTTACGTATGCCTTCTCTCCTTCTCATCTCTCCTCTTCCCCCTCGATGTCCCGAGCGTGAGTCATAGTCGTGCCACTCGTCGCACGACCGACACGCGCGAGCAGCCGCCGGGTGGGGCTGGCTGGATGGCTGGCCGCTTTTCTATTAGCGGTTACCGCGTTTTTCGACCTCGACAAGGCCTGTGGTCGCTGGCATGCACTGTACGCTAATTAAGCGAAACAATTTAGCTTGTCGTAGACTCCATCGGCGCTAGACGCGGTTTCTGGTTACACGCTCATTGGTATACAGCAAACAGCGCTTGCAAGGCAATTGTGAGTGCGGATGCGCTATTGTCGTATAAAGCAGCTGGAAGAGAGCGGGAAAGCCGGGCCGAGAACAGACGTGTCTAAACCACCGCTTTTCGTTATAGGTTGCAGAAGTTTCAACTAACACTAGCCGCCATCTTCTGACTACTAATGTCGAAGCCCCGACTAACTGGGCGCTCCCCACCGCTTGCTGTTGCGGCCTGCCCGTAAATTGCCGGAGAACAGTGCAGACATGGCCTGTAGCTGACACGCAGATAAGCTTGTAGTGGCCACCATTCGGTAATGGGCGACTCAAAAGCACAAATGCAGGAAAAATGGTCCCCCATGCAGAGTCCCGTCGCTGCGACGCCGATCCTCCCTGGCAGGGATCATTAACAGTCCCAGCTCCTAGTTCTACATCAGCGTCCAGAAAAGTTGAGTTCCGGCTACGTCTCCGGTTTCGTGCGCGTGGTCTACGCGCCAAGACGGAGCCACAAGACAAGCAACGTGATCGAGGCAACAATTAACCTACTTTTAGCGATAACGGTGCCCGTCGGCGCGAAATAGCAGTCTACAAAACAGGGGCCAACACTGAGCGAAAGTCGCAAATGGCGCATCGGGGGTCCGTATACATTCGCGCAAGGTATTGCCGAGTACGGGCCCCGACTCTGTATTATACAGCATATGCGCAGCAAGAAGCGTGGTCTCGCGTCCTCGGGCCGGATGTTTCCGAGACTGCTGTTCATTTTACGGGACGTTTTCAGCTAGCTTGTCATCCCTCTTTTTCTTAAGGTGGTGATTTCGGAGCTTGTTCCGACACCGAAACGGCCCCGTGGCTTCGCGACTGACGTAAGGTGACGGTGGCTTGCCACACCGACACGAAGTTAACCGTTTTCGCGCCGTTCGCCACGACCTACGTGGGAGAGTAAGCGGGCCTGTTGGTCGTCGTTATCTCAGCCTCGGGCCTTGTGCTCGGCTGTCCACGATCCTTCCTCGCGCCCACCGACGCGCTTGGTTAGTCCTTATATTTGCAGCTGCGCGCGTGAGACCACAGTTTGGACTTCTGACCGCGCACCCGGCTCTTGGGTGGTCGTGCGTGACAACGCAGGTGCGACCTTGGTACTGTGATATCCGGTGCCCTGCTGCTGCTGCTGTTGCTGCTGCTAGTTGCGGCCGACGTTAACTCTAGAGTAACCTCGCGATGCGCCGTTCCCGATAGCCGATCACACGCAGCGTCGCCCCTGGCGGTGTGTAGGAACGGAGAGAGCACTGCTCCTACTTGACGGCCTCGCGCGGCGACTCTTCTGACCTAGATTGCAATAGCGAGCCACGAGATAGGCAGCGCGTACGTTATTCGAGTAGGTTCCCGCCGGTTCTCGGTGAATTGGGGTTGTCCCGTCGCGTAGGGCGTCGAGTTGTGAGCGTGAGGATAGTTCTCTTGTGTCTCGTGGCACTGTTGTGAGCTTCTATACGCCGATGCTGTTTAACGCTTCACGTCAACCCTTCGCACCGAACGTCGTGTATTTTTCAACCATCGCAATACTGTCGCGATATAGGTTCACAGGAGAACGGAGACTGCGAAGCGGTGAACCGTGGCAGTACGAGGAGAGTTTCAGCCTGGAGGAAACGTAGAGGGCATGTTGCCTTTACGAAGGCAAACCTCCTTGTTTATCGTAACGCTGGCAGATACCGTGTGTCGTATCGAAATTTCAGCGTTATTTCTCGGACGCACACTTTTCTCCTATTTACTGATGTTAAGGAACACAGCCAATAGCGTTTGCGCGGATGCGACGCTTGATGCGCAACACTCTTATAAGTACAGGTGATCAGTGAGTTAGGAAGACAGGTCTCATTAATGCTCCTAACAAGGGCATACAAGCGAAAGCCGCGTCACGCGTTGTGTATGCATATGTCAGCGCATCGCATTTCGGCTACAGATGCACGACGTATGACACGTGCAGATTAGACATGGGGTTAAAGAAGAAAAAAAGTATTCGGACTCCGTCGCACGCGGCTCGACGCGCTACGTGCAAACAGTGACACGTCGCATTGCGGTCATGACGCAGGAAATGCGATGCGCCCTGTATATACCGTGTCGCTTTCTCGTGCATAGGTGCGACGAACGAGGAAGCCACGCGTTTGAATACTCGAGGCGTCTCGGCATAGTGTTGTCAGTGTTGTCTTCACACGCGTATGCCTCCGTGGTCGCGCGCTGCGAAAAGCCGAGCCCTTCTGCCGTGTTCTGTGCGACTGAGAGCTTTCACAAAAGCTCAGTGCACTTGTCATTCCTGCAGCGAGCGCGTTGCGGCAGAAGACGGATGAGGCTGTCACACTCTTTATCTGCTTTGGTCGCGAAACTAGTGTGACATTTTTTTTTTCCCCGCGGCATTTGCTCTCTTCTCCATGCTGAACTTCAGGGTGCTGATCGCTTGCGAAACAAGGCTGCGGCTGCAGCAGCCGTTGTCATCTACACGCGCACCTTCCCCACTGCCTCCGCGGCTTCGTCGTAGCACTCGGTTCTTTTTTTGTTTGTTCGCATTTTCGCGCTCTTCGCACCGAATTCCGGGTAATGATTCGTGCTTCCCTCTTCGCGTCTCGTCGCGCATGCGCATCCGCGCTGCGGTAAATGCCGCAGCGACATTATCCCGAAGCTGTGCTTCCAGCCAATCCCGTGTTTAGAAACAACGGGATGGCTATGAGAGCGCCTTGCTTCGAATATTTTAATTATTGCACGGTGCTGATTGTCCGTCGAGAAGTTGCTCGCCTGTGATGCGTCTTTCCGTGCGTCGAACAATACATGTTCAGTGTTGTTGCTGAGTGGTTTTTCTTACTGCGTTGCAAGGGAGAATGTGACAGGCGTTACGCATAACTTTCGCGGCAACGCGGCAGCCTGCGACTCGAGGAAGCAGGTAGCTAGGCTAACAGCTGTTCCGGAGCGTTTATTGTTCTCGTGCTGCGATGGAGCGCTGAAAGAAAAGGTCGCCAGCTCGCGTACATCTCGGCAGCGCAGTCATAGCAAATCAGTCGCTTCCTGATTCACTATTTATTCCTCCACAGGTGTATCTGTGTCGATCTCAAGGTTGGCGTAGTGCTATTGTTAGCGGGATGTTCAATCGATCACCGGCTGCATTTACAACGATAACGCAGATTTAGCGTCGCCCTCTCTCGTTAGTGTCTATCCTTTCTTTATTTGTGTCGGGCTTTGTTCTACGTTTGTTTGTTTTATCTTTTTCTTACGCATCATCGTCTCGCATGGGCAGGGCCGAGCCCATCGATGTTCGGCCTTCATTCAGTGACGGGCGTTTTGTCAAAGTAACGGCTGAGGAAACCCTATTACCCGATAAAGGGACTCGAAACGTACAGAAAAGAACGTAGAAAGTCCCGCGGCGCCTGAAACTCCCGAGGCTACACTTCTAAATGCGAACAAAGACGAAGGGAGTGAAACAAATTGAAGCTGGCGAAGCACGCGGAATGACGCTGCAGGTTTGAGCATTCCCTTCCCATACACTTCCCCCGAAACCGGCGGCTTTGCTCTCGGAATGCAGCGTAGCACCATGGACGTTGCACGAATCGCCCCGTCCTTTGTCCGACGCCGTCACCCCTTTCCGATTCCATAGGAAGGCCTTGGATGAAAGTTGGTAGTTACGGGGAGAGAAGGGAATTGTGGGGGGGGATGGAGAGTGTTATTTTGTAAAAGGCGCAGCGCCGTGTACTAGGAAGGAAGCCCCTGCCGCAATTGTCCTGCTCCCTTCCTCCTCCTACGCTGACCTCGCGTGCAATCTTTCCCGAAGCGCGCCCTCTCTTGTCGTCGCCGAGCGTAATCGTTATTGACGTTCCTCTTCCTAAGGCCGGTCGGCTGGCCGGTGTAGTAGTAGTACTCCGTGGGGGCCGAGAGAAGAAGGACGGCGCGAGGCAGAAATAAACAGTGACAACAGACCCCGCGCTCGCGCATCCCTCCACTGCTGCTGGCAACGCGGGGGGCGACGGGAACGAAATAAATGGGCTGAGGAGGAAGGCGGAGGAGCTGGAGGAGCGAACGGCTTCCCCTCCTCCACCTCCCTTCTGCGGTGCTGCGATGGTGGCGCCACACTGCAGCAGAGGCCAGGGGGTGACGAGGACAATGGGCCGCTGGCTTTGCTCGCCTCGGCAGATGCAATGAAAATGCCCTCCCTCTCCTTCACTCCTCCTCTTCCTCGTCAGAAGAAACCGGCGAGGCTTTTCTTCCAAGGAGCTCCCCTCCCTCCTTCCCCCATTTCTTCGCTTTTCTTCTTGGCTCGTCTTCTGCGGAGGCGATGGCCGTGTTGGCCCTAAGTGGCCCCGTCGTTCATTGCTGTTGCTCTTTCCTGCTTTGGCCGTCTATTCGTCGCCTTATCTGTCGTCCGTCGTTTGGCCACTCTCCCCCCCCCCCTCCCTTGCCTTGTTTCTCTCCTATCTCCCTGGCCGGTCGCCTATTCCACTGTGACGCCCACGCAAGGAAAAGAAGCCTGTGACCAGTGTGCTATGTAGGATGCTTGAGAGAGAGAGAGAGAGAGACCCTGAGCATCGCCCTGGGGTTTTTGAGAAAGCAGCGCGAAACCTAGCGAGGAGATAAAGAGCTTTGCGCGTACCAGAGAGACGTTTAAGAGCCACCGCTCCTCGGAGGGTGCCCCGTCTCCTTGCCCGCCGGGCGTGTCGCTGACCGAGCACAGTGCTTTTTGGGCGAGTGTTTGACTGGTTCTTATTGTGCGTTCGTATCTTGTGTCGAAGTCGTGCGTGGCGTGATGGGTTCTGCTGCGCTATGTAAAAGCGGGCCGCTGGCCAAAAACGCTACTGTTCACGTTTTCCGGTATTCTATGGGTCCCCTTTCTGTTTTGCGTCGGCGGCATTCATTTTCGTGCTCTTGCGCGCCAGGGACGTCGTTGTCCGCTCCACGATCTTTTCTTTTTGTCCCTGTCGGTACTCCCTCGAAACATCGGAACTCAGATCTTTTCTTAGCCGTCCATCTTGTACACCCCAGTCGAGACCATTATTTAAACTTAATGGGCCACCGTCTTCCTCGTAGCCAATTAAAAGAATGGTCAGCTTCAGTCGCCCCTGACGACAACGACGCGCCTTCGGAGAAAAGTGTTTTTGAGTTTCGTCTTGGCGGGGATTGCCTTCGGAAAAAGCTGTTTGGTTTCGGGGCAGCCAAGGACAGTCCCGAAACCGAGTCCACCCCGGCAACAGCTGGTCCCGGGGTTGCGCCTCTAATGCCGTTCTAATGGAAATTCGGTGTCGCGCGTGGGCGCATCTCGGCTATGCCGGGAGTCGTTAGTCGATCCCTGCCCTGCCCTGGCCTGCCTCCTTCTTCACTCGCTCCGTCAGCTTGATGAAGGGTCGAAACCGCCGCCAGCGCTCTCGAGATGAAGCTTTAGCCGGGGCCCAACTCCGACGCGGCCTTTTCAAATACATGTAAAACGCAGAAATGCTTTTCTGAGATAACGCTCGGACCGATTTTAATGAAATTTGTTGCATCTGAAAGAGAAAGTTGAATTCTAGTGACTATCGGAAGCGGAATTTCGATGTAGGGCCTGAATTTTGTTAAAAGAATTTTCTAATATTCGGAAGTTCGGAAGAAATAGAAGCGCGAAGTTAACAAATTAGTAGCTATACATCAAGAACAAATATGGCGGTTCTGTGAACGGCATCCATTATTGGCCTCGAGCTCTACCACTGGAAAAGCTGGCGCCACCGTCGGCGTGACGTGCTAGGAGGGATCACGTGGACATAGCAGCCGCGTCGGCTGCTTCGGGCGCGCCGAAGCAAGCTGGAAACGAGTTTAAATTCCCTCGTACGCTGCGGTCCTCATTTAGAGGCGAAATTTTCCCGCTTCGAGTGTCTCCTTTACAACGCTTCAAAGCACTACAATAGGTAGTGGCTGCCTTTGAAGGCGCGCAACATGGTAGGCTACTGCTCAGTGCCGCAGGGCCGGACGCACGTAACGGAGGCCCGTGTCAGCCTTATTCACACGTAGCCGCAGGACAAGAAGCTGCGTGAAGCTTGGCTCGCGAAACATACAACCGGCAAACAGTCATCGGCTACAACTCGGGTATGCAGCAAGCACAGGCGCGAGGAAGATTTCTGCTACGGCGCCCGGTCTGCGATGTTCTGAAAACGCGCACTGAGACGCTCGCCCGAGTCCGCTGCCCGACTAATATCGTGACGGTTTGGTCTATGAACTTGTCGATGCTATAGGTACTGGTAAGTTCAGTGGAGTGGAAAGGCAGCGGTAAGAAACACATTTTAAGAAAGCATGGCATATGGTCATGTTTGTGTTATGAATTAATGCACTGGATTACAAAAAAGGAGCAGCGGGAAATTGCATGCTGAGAACACTGATAAACATACAGTACGACGCAACTGGAGAAATAGTATTGAAAAGTCAAAGAATTTAGAAGAAAAAAAAAAAAGATTGAATCGTCGCGAAGGCACATCACAGTCCCCGTAGACGTCGAAGTCTCTACAATGAAATTATTTTTGAACAGCTGTGATAGCGCCCACGCAACAATGGTTGCTTGTATACTGTCAAATGCTCATATTCTGCGGCCTAAAGCTCATGGCACGGCGCGAAAACGCGCGCACGGAGAAAGCGAAACAGTGCGCGGACAAGCATGCAGACGCGCAGTCGGTCGCTGCGAATCTGCGCGATCGCTGCATTGAGGCTTCGTTCTATTACACTCCATTTAGTTATACAAACACTATAAGAACATATTTCACATAGTTTGCTCTCAGCGTTTAGCTTCCTTTCTTTAGACTCCATCGCGGCGACCGAGCGCAGTGGAGTTCACCGTACGTATTCGGTAGAGATATAGCGTCTGTAAACGATTGTGTGCTTTCAGTTTGCCCAAGATTATTATTTAGACAGTAAGGAACTTCTCTCGTTTCGAAAGTACTTACAGAAATGTCCGGGAGAGCTCGCGCGTGGTGTTTTCGGTGAGCGCTGACAGCAAAACCTATGAGGAGCGTGCCACGTGATCCCTCATGCTACGCCAGCGAGGCGCTTCCGATAGAGGGCGACTCCGTAACTCCTCGCCGCCAATAGTATTCAAAGAGGACAAATTCGATATGTCAATTTACATCTTACGTGAACTCGTTATGTTATGTACAAAGGTTCTGCAAGAGCTGTATTTCAATATTACAATTTTTTTTTTTACATTCATGTGTAACATATCAATCTTGTCCGCTTTAGATGTACTATTAGTTGCGATTCACAGAATTGTGATATCATTTTTCATTGCTGAGTCAGAGTTGTAGCTTTGTAGTTTCGTTTTACGAAAATGTGTGATTTTTGCCAATTTTTAATAAGATATCGACGACCTAAATCAAAAATTCGAAACGAACTATCACTAGATTTTAAATTTCTCTTTTAAGTGCAACAAACCTCGTCAAATTTGGTGCAGTGGTTGACGATAAAAACGAATTCTCCTTTTACATGTATTTACATAGGAGCATCCGAGCTAACGCTTCCTCTTAAAACGTAGCCCTTCGCAACTTGCATGAACGTTTTCTTAACAGTTACCTCCCTCGCTTCCACAGTGCGGCAAAAGCTCGCGCTAGTTTTCGAGACTTGAAAACAGTGCGAAAGAAATGGACGACTGAGCAAACTACAATATCGCTGGTGTCGTCTGCTCGCTCATTAGTATCGTCTGCTCATCGAAAAGCCCTTGTTGCTAGCTCTGTTCTTAAATATGAAACATAAGCAACTAGCCACTAGCCAACACCTTAGTGATTTTGATGGTTTTCTCAGGCGAGAAACCGCGCCGTTCGCGACTTGGAGCCTCTTCGTCATGTTCGTCGTGCTAATAGAGCGATTTTTGTAGCTTGGCAGACAGGGATATAGAAAAACAGGGATGTATTACGCTTCCCAGTGTCTCTGTGGCGTGATGACTCTTAAATAGCGCCATACGGGCTAGCGGGATTGTGAGGAAGAGGGTGGTGGAGAGGGTATGGCGGAGTAACGCTTGTTTTCGCAGTGGCAATCCGGTGTGTGCGTTTAAGGTTAGGGATAACAAGCGGAGGAGTCGAGCAAAACATGTAATGCTTAGAGCAGATAAGCGCTCGTCTGCTAACACACACACACGTATACATACGTGTGTGTGTTTGTGTGATATATGGACAAGTCTCAATCAATCAAGCACAGTTGTAGCGATGTACATTAACGTCCTTCCAGTTATTGTTTGTTGTTGACTTTGGGGGACGAGCTTCCCTGTAATACAATAAGCTCCTTCCTTGCGGCGGGCTGCTTCGTACGGTATAAATGCGGGCGTCCCCGTGCCTCGCCGGTTTCGTAATCCAACGAGAACGTTCTATTTATTTATTTTTTTTCTCGCCCCGTTCCTGCCGCATATACTCTACCGGGACGAGCCATCAACGATCGATCGGCCGTGCGTCTGACAGTGCAGGCGTCGCTTCTTTTGGCCCCGTTGCTGATCGGTTGGCCTCGCCTGGACTCCAGCAGTGGCGCGCGGGGCTTCTTGGTAATCGACTGCTTGCGCCTGGTTGCGAGCGGTGCCCGCTAGCGCTTGTCCTCTCGGCGGCCGAGGGGCCCCAGGGTTGCCAGGTTTGCGGACTTCTCGCCGAGTTGGCTACTTTTAGAGACTCCTGGCGGCCTAAAATCGTGGTTTGAGCCTTCCTACTTTCTGGCTACTTTTGGCGGTGGCAATTTCTATAACCAATGTCCAAATCGCACTCCCACCGACGACTCCCTCCGAAGCAACAGCGTAAAAGCACCTGATCTTGAAGGCCTTGCTTTTGTGTCTTGCAATTTCCGGAAAAAAATGCAGTAGCTGATCAAAACAAATCATAGCCGCCAGTGGGCCTCTTCGACTCGTCGTCCCAGGCTGTCCAGGACTGCTCCAGATGCTTCATCGGCTGATAACAACTCATCGGCTGATAACAACGCCTCGAGCAGTCCGGGAATGTCGCAGACTGGATAATTGAGCACAGGCCCATTGGAGTTTCTCTTTAGGCGGCGTACAGCAGCTCTCTCCGAGTAACAGGAATGAACCAATTTAAGGTCTATGCGTTTGGGGCGCCCTTGGTTGGAGGGCAGCAATAGGTGGTGTCGTAATCCCACCCGCAGCGACGGTTACTTCTATAGCGAATCTCGGAAACCACGCTTCTTGGCGCAAGAAGCGACTGCAACAACCGAAAGCGCGTCATGGCAGCTATGACATTACCGGCTCCATTGTCTATGTACGTTTCCTAAAAACGCTTGCGCCTGCAGTCCAGGGAGAGTAGAAGGTGTGTGACGTCATACAATTCGCACCGGAACGTTTGAAAAGAAGTTAATCGTTAATCGAAAAGAAGTTTATCGTACGGAAACTGGCAACATCGCGTCGGCTATGAGAAAGCACGCAAGTGTGCCGCGGGAATGATCAGAGAACGTCAGCTGGTCATTATGGTAAATTGTGATACAGTAATATGTGATAACGTTCGATTTGTTTGCCGTCAGTGCAGCATAAAACTACGTCTCTTTTCCACCTTTTTCTTCTTTAGTTCCGCGTCAAAAATGGACAGTTGTTGGTTTGTCGCACCCTGGCTACATTTTTGGCTAGTTTTCGGGCTACTTTTAGGAATTTTTCGGCTACCTTTTCTCCCGAAGACCTGGCTGAGGCTTACGCAGCGCAGTCGGACGGCGTTGTTTTTCGCCAGCTTTAATATAGAGCCATTGTGTTCGCCTGTCTGTGCGGGAATTCGTTCCATTTTTTCTTGGGTGTTTTACCTCTAATCCTGCTTCTGTGAAAATTCTTGCTTGCGCGCCCTCATTATACTTCCATTGCGTCGGGTTCACTCCATTCGAGACATCGAGGTGAAAAATGTTCCGCGAATTTTTTGTAGGAAATATGGTTTCAGACACGTGGGAGTCATGTTGGCTGTTCTCCGTATCATTCTATGCGGGGCCGAAATAAAAAATGCGCTGCGTGCCGTCCAAGAAGTGTCCGCTTGTCGGGTGGCAACTCTGCAGCGTTGTTTACGAGGGGGTTCCGGTTGTTTAGTAACTTCAGGCTCTGTCTGTCAAGAGATAGAACGGCATCTTGTTTATCTTTCACATTCTCCTCGTTTTTTTCTTTCATCGCCGCAAGGGTAACTACTCAAAAATGGTACACGCGTGGGTGGGCCCCGGTGTTTTCGATCTGCACGAATTGTGCGGCCCCGTATGTGAAGCCGTTCGGAAGCGGTAAACAGCGGGTTGTGTAAACATTGAAGCGGCCGCGCGTTATGCAAGTCGTCGACGCCATGTGTATGTGCGCTCTTCCATCAGCCTTGCTTGGCTGAGCGTAATTACGGGCCTTCACTGCATCACGCGGTGGCGAAAAGTATTCTTTTGTAGTATTAGCGGGGCAGAGTGCGAGAGAAAAGAAATTAAAACACGTCTTTTAGTGTACAGACGCGGTTTCGGTTTCGTTCGGTGTGTGTGTTTGTGTTGTGCAGACGCCGGGCTCTACGAGCGAAGTTTTCTTCAATCTCGTTGCATCAAAAACGCATCGTGGGACAACGTTCGGGTTTCTCTCTTTTTGTTTTCCTTCTTTTTTTTGTTAGGAGTCGTTTTCGCCGACTGTCTCGTCGCGCTCTGATGACAATAAAGAACACGAGCGCCTTGTCGCGTTGCGTAAGCGCACGTGTCGACGGTGGTGATATTGTGTTCGTGTCTTCCTTCCAGGCTCTCTCTCTCTCTCTCTCTCTCATTTCATTCATTTTTTTTCTCCGCGGAGTACGGTGAGTTCCGGTAAACGACTGAATGCGGAGACCAGCCCGCGGAGACAGCAGCGATTCCCCGTTGTCCTGCTCGCTTCTTGAGGAAAAACACGTCTCTTCCTCGCATCCGAAAACCCGGGTCCTACACAGACTCGCAGAATTTCCCTTTCGCGAACCGACACGCTGCTTCCTTGTTTGCCGAGTCGCAGTCATAACCGACAGTTGCTTGTTGTCCTTCGGCTGTATGCATGTATGTGAACATTGCACCTAGTGTCGTTGCGCGTGGACTCTATATGCCGGTCGTGCGTGCGTGCGTGTTTGTGTGTGCGTGGGGGGGGTCTTGCCACTTTCGCCCTCCGGTCTTTTCCTTTCTTCATTAGAGTATCAAATGTTTGAAAAAATTGCCGGCATGACGAAAGATTCCCAGTTTCCATTGCTCGGTAATTAGGCGTCGGTGACTGTTGGCTAGCGTCCTCGCTTTCGTTTATCTCGCCATTGGGTCGGCGCGCGTTATTACTAACTTAGCTGCGTAGTGCGAACGAACACGCATTGCGGTGTCTCGATACCTACCCAAGGGATCCGTAAACGTCCTCGAAATCCGCTAAAAGCCTGCTCGTGGCGCTGTAACTCGTTAGGGCCCCGTACTGTCCCCCCTCCCCTCTTTCTTGCGCTCTTGTTCTAAACTTTTTTTTTTCCCCTAGCCATTTCTAGCTTCGTGAAGGTCATATTGTGGCGCATACGTCGGCGAGGCACGTTTCAGGCCTCCTCCGTGGATGAGCGCCGGTGTCGAAGTGGGGGGAGGACGGCGGGAATGCAGGAAACGCGACTCCACGCTGCATTTCTGCGAGTTTCGCGTATAGAACGCACGTCACGTGACGCCGTGCGCGCCATAAAGAGCGCGAAAGAAAAGAATGAGAGAGCGCAGGGAAACTGGCATTCTGGATGCATCTTTCTCTCCTCTGAACGTGTCTCTTTCCTCGCTCTCTCTCTTTTTTTTTTTTGGTTCGTGTGGCGCATGGCGACCAATGAACGTGCGATGGTCGCTCGTCTTAAAATTCATTGGGTCACTGTTGCTCGGCGTTTTTTTTTTCTTCACCATTATTTTTTTTTCTTTCTTTATATTAACCGCGCGTTCCCCCTCTGCCGAGGACATGTGGATGTGGCACACGGGGCGAACTGCGTAGACGTGCGCGCGCGCGCGCCCTGAATTGCGCGCCTCTCTTGTATTTTCCTCGCTCTTGTGTCATCGAGTCTCTGGTTTCCAAGGTCGCATCTTTTCTCCCCTTGTTCTTCTTACCTCGTTCGACACGAAAGAAAGAAATGAAGAAAGTACTGTTCTTGGCACGTTCGTTGCGCCTTCTCAGCCCTACGCTGTTGCCGGCCGTCCAGTCCAATCTCCTTGTGAGCTCGTGGCGTCCATTACATGGGCCTCCACCCTATTCTCGTTTGCAGGCCGGTCCTCGCTATTGTATTGTGTTTTCTTTACACTATCACCCACTTCGTTGCTGTCCATCTGGAAGATAGCTGGCGAGCCTGTTGTAGCCTGTTCTTGACTACTGTGGCTAGCTTTGGAATATTTCTGTTACCGCTTTTGGGGGAGTCGAACACTGGCGTTGTGTGTACTGCGTCGTATTCGACCACTGCTGCTGCCGCTCCTTTATTTGAGCCTTTGTTGTCTGGAGTGGTGGGCAGCTACGCGTCCTGACTCAGCCCTCTTGCTTCGAACGAACCTACATGGCTCCTCTGTTCATAGTTCTTGGTTATAACTGACAGCTACCGATCCGCCGCGGTGGCTTAGCGGCTATGGTGTTACGCTGCTAAGCACGAGGTCGCAGGATCGAATCTCCAACGTGGCGGCCGCATTTCGACGGAAGCGAAATGCAAAATCGCCTGTGTCCCGTGCATTAGGGGGCTGGTTATAGATCCCCTGGTTGTCCAAATTAGTCCGCAGTCCCCCACTACGGCGTGCATCATAATCAAATCGTGGTTTTGGCACATAAAGCCCCAGAATTAATTCAGCTGACAGCTCTGGCTTTGATGCACGAGTTCTGAAGTGTTCTGTTTTCGAGCGCTACGCATTTCCCGTATCGACGCTACGCAACAGCTCGCTCTTTATTGATAATATGTGAAAGTGCGCTCTTCTTGGGCGGTGGAGTGTGCTTCATTGACGTGATGTGCGAAATCGGCAAGCTGCGCAGAGCAGGAGTGGATCACGTGAGTCTTTTCTGAAATCGGCATATCGGCCTCGCTCTCCCCGATTGAGCGAGAACAGGGGAATCATATATGATGCGGCGTGTCGGGCGTTTGGCAAGTCGGTGGCATTGTGTTCGACTGACGTTCTGTTGCGATATATGTGACGTTACGGCTTAAAAGGGGATAAATTGAGCAGGTCAAACGACGCCTAAAACTGGCCCCACGTGTCCAGCGCATTATCGCTCGTTTCTTTGCCCCTGTCGAGTTGGTTATGAGCTGTAGCGTTGAACTCGTCTCTGCGGTACGGTGGCCCCTGCGTGCGCTTCGAGTTGGCGGCGCAGCTCTTTCCAGCGACGGTATTTGCGTGCAAGTCCCCTGCTGTGAACGGCGGGCAACGCGTTGCTTTGATCCAGCATTCATTCCATTGAAGGCGCCCAGTGCGTGGAACAGATCCCTTTTGCGTTTGATTCATACTCTGGACGAGAGGTAGAGAAGACAAACGTTACACGAAGTATTTTGGTTGTTGTCCGCTAACGCGAGCAAATTTGATCACTGCAGATACCACAGTTGCGTGTTCCTATCGCTTTATTCGCGACGCCCCTGGCCGTCTGCTTAGGAGTTAAAGCGCAGTCTCATAGGATGGGCACCGAAAAGCCCCTCCCTACAGAGTGCGTTTGCGCTCGCCGCCGCTTCCAATCAATGCCAGGGCGATAAGCAGCTGTCCGCCAACGCGTATGTCTGCGGTTATTGCGCGGTTGACCAGTCTCTTGGAACGGAGCGGCGAGTACCATAGCTCGTGCAAATATTGGCACTTTGCTGAAGCGGCAACAGCCAGCGGCAGTTCCGTAAAAGGGATGGCCCTAGGCGTCGCCGTTCCCCTCAACTCGCGAACGCTGAAAACCGGTGGCAGCCTCAGCGGCTTGAGGCCGCAGCAGCAGCAGCAGCAGCAGGGCGTCGAAGGCTTGCTTGTAGTACCGCTCGCTGCTGCGATTGGCGATGCTGGACCAACGCCAGCGAGGCGCGCGCCCGCGCTCGCCAAACAAGATCGAAGTTGCTCGGCGCTATCGCCGCCGCCGCCTCGTCGGCGCAGCTGCGCGTGTCGTAAATCCTGCGCCGCTGCCTCACCCCACCCCCATCTCCCCCTCCCATCTATTCGCTTCGCCCATGTGTGTGCGCACGGTCTTTTCTTCGTTCCTGCGTCGTGATGCGCGGCCAATAGAATCGATTGGCGCAGTCCACGTTGCTCTCGGTCGCGGTTCGAGGGGAGGCCGGTTGACGGCAGGAACGACGACGCGCTCGGCACGTGCCCGGCGCTGCCGCTCGATATGAGCGCGGCCTGCTACTTTTGCCGTCGACGCGTGTGTGCTCTGTGTCGCTGAAAGTTGTGCAGCGTAGTGAAATTCTTCTAATACATGCTGCGGCAAGTAACGAGCGCGCAGGAGATAAAACAGCTGCACGCATATGACATATTTTCACCTTTCGCGAGTGTCTAGAAAGGCGCACGTAGTCTTTTGTGTACCGCGTAGGAATGTTGTACGCCGATATAGGGCCTAAACATTGCCCAGTGTACGGCATGAATGCCGGCTTTCGAGCATGGCTCCGCGCCTTCATAGTGTCGTCTGCACACTATTATCTGGATGCAGACGACAATGTGTTGGTTGCCATGTGTTAACGCTGGTATACTATCTAAGCTGGTTCGCTAGTGCGAGCGACTACGAGGTTGCACCGTATTCATAGGACACAATCGGACAGAGTGTCGTTTCGATCGTCGGCAAGGCCTCGCGTGCATGTGCGCTCGCTCTGTGTGAGCTGTACGAAAAGCGCTCATACAGGCGTACGGTGCATATGTACTTCTCGTGTTTCATAATCTGAAGAAATTTGGCTTCCCTTGCAATTGCTTGGACCGTAGTATGTAACGCAGCACCCTGAAAGGCCTCGGCTCTTTTCCGAAACAAATGTATACGTACGCATTGATTTAGTGGCGAGAGATCTCGGCGAAGCGTCGTTAGCCTGCATAACGGCGCTGATGGCCCAGGATATCAGCACGCAAGCTTACTCCTGCGAACCAGTGGCGTGCCGGGAGAGCGTCGGTGATGGCCTGCTCCGGGCGCGCATCGGTGCCGGCCGTGGGGTGCATTTTTGCTCTCGGAATCGATGCTGGCGCTGATGTGATGAGGTTCGTCCGAGTAACGAGTAGCCGATGGCCAAACGTGTTGAGAGATTCATCTTTTTTCCGATGTTGATTTCGTCGTTGCCGCTCTGTCGTGGTGGTAGTGTTGCTCTCGGTGACGAGCAAGTACTGCTTCGTGTCAGTGTCATTAGGTTGGCCGTGCGTCTTTGAAGCGGGGAATGGATTTTAACGCGCTCCGAATTTCCCATTTGGCGGTAGTGGCGCGCGCGTCGCATTACGTGTGCCATGCGTGGCGGTCCTGTGGTTCTCGATGTGGCGCGTTTGCGCGTCTTGAATCTCCTTCGCTGCGAGAAAAGCTTGGTTTCTTGCTTTCCCAAAACACTGAGTTGCACTTGTAAGGTCACTGCTAAAGTGAAGCGCAATCGAGACTTCTACGTAGCTGGGCGCATTGACTGAGCTTGTTTTTTTAAAAAAATACTATTGATGCCGTGCTTGATGTAAATCGCGTCCTAAACATGCAACGCCACATTGTGCTACTCAATACATAGTTATTAGGTTATTGTTCCGGTATTGATCGCAGGCAACATTTTCGCTGAATACTTGTAATCTTATAGTTTCAGGACCGTGTATAATATACCTCATTATCGGCCACTGTCGTCCGAGGGCGTATGTAGAATAAATTGGCGAGTTAAGACATCGCTCGAGTGTCCTGGTTAGGCGGCCTTTCTAAGTCTGCTGCGCCTCGAAATTGATATATTTGTTTCATCTCTGACACACAGCTTTCAAGCTTTCAATGTTTGTCAGTTTGAGGAGGCGGCATTTTACGCGCTTGTTTCCGTTCCTTGGCGGAACAAGATGCAAATAAATATTCGTTGCCTCGAAGCCTGGGGCGCCAGCACTTGTTACATTAAAGGGCTGTAGACGAGTTGTGCTGACCTTGCGTATAGACTCTCTCACTCGAAATGTCGTGTGCTCTTTACGTCACTATACCTGAAAGGCGTGGCGATGCAACTTGCCGCTTGTCGCTCGAATGACTTTACCCTTGTTTTTTGACCACGATATAGCGCTGGAATGGGAGCTAGAGCTGGCGGCGGTCAGCCAATCAGAAGTGCGATCTTGAGCGGGATCACGTGCCTCTGTGCCCAGCTGCTACGCGCCAGAGCGTCGTCTGCTACGGCCTCGTCGTCTGCTAGGGCTTCGATAGCGTTACAGGACGTTTCTTGTACTGTTTAAGACAGACTCGTGACCTCAGTCTCTTTTGCGCGGGCTAAACAAGCACATGCGAGAATCGATTGTTGATCTTGCTACCAGCGGCACGTCGATTTTTGTCCCGTAGAAGATGTGGACGATCGCTTCGACTTGTCTGTGATGAAATTACCACGTCTCTTACGTCAACGGTAGGTAGCCATGATTATTACTACGTTAAGTGAATCAAATATGGACGACCGGCGTAGTTATTGGCACGCTTATTTGTGTCTAGTTATGGCAACTAGGTGGCACCGTCACATTGGCGTGCTGATTAGGTTAGAGTGGCGGATCTCTCACGGGATGAATGGCGCTTGCGCTCCTCTCGCCCCGTTCCTGTCTTTAATTCTGCGTGAAGGGCAACTCGTTGGCCTGCCTGCCCTTCAAACCGGCGTAATCTCCAGACTCTTGCGCCGTCTTAGCGTCAGAGGGTGCGCGCGCGCGCGCAGTGGGAATCTATTCGATGGGGCAGAGAAAAAAAAAAGGAGCAAAATCCTTATCCCGTTTACTACACGCGCCCTTCTTCCAGTTCTGGGAAGCCCGCTGTCAGTCACACTGAGTCGAGATCAGGCGCACGCGCGCGCTCTTTCTGTGCCTTGCACGCTGTTCTTTATTCTTTTTACTTCTTCCTCTTGACATCGCTATACTCTTTGAGGGATCTGAAGCGCTCTGTGTTTGCTTGCGAGGAGGACGGGAGGGGGGGGGGAGGTATAGGGGGGCGTTCGGCTCAGTAGTTGCGACACCACCGTGATTGGATCGCCAAGGCAACGCGTTGCCCGCTCGATCCTCCGCCGTCGGCGCGTCATTGGGTGGCAGCCAGCGCTCGACGTCTGTGTATGTTTGTATGTGTGCGTGCGTGCGCACACACACGTACGCACGCACGCACGCACTTTGCAACGCGTCAAATAGAGGTGACCGGGGCTGTCTCGATCGTCGAAGTAAGACGTGCGATCGCGTTTGCATAGTGGAATAGAAAAAGAAGAGGAGACGGGCAATGTGGGGTGTTGGCGAAGAGCCTTATTGCTTCAGCACCGCGAGAGCTGCCGACCGTCGTCGACGCCAAACTCTCTGGTCGACGGCGATATGCCTAGCTAAGGAGCGGGGGTTTGTGGAAAGGGAGGTCAGGCTTGTGACGGTTGAGCTTTGTCGTCGTCGTTCGAGCGCGCTGCTGTCGCCGCCATGTTAGTGCCCGCCGCCGTCGTCGTATGCTGGTCGATGGCGGGGACGAAGCCGAGTGTCCTTCTGCTGCCACGGGGCCGCGCGGCATTGTCGTTTCGATGGTACTCGGGCACCACGGCGTCGTTTCCCGATTGCGCTTTGAAGGTTGTCACGCGTGCGAATCTCTCCGTACGACACACCTTCTTCCTTCAGTTGTCATCTTCCTCCAAGTTGGCGCGATGTGGGCCAACTAGGGGCCGTGGGCCTGAGCTATCGGCTCAGGACGGCATCCTGGATTAAAGACGCCGCCTACCTCGGACGATTTTACCATCGGCTCATTTCTACTAATAAAGTTTATTCCTCCCCCTCCTCCTCGCACGCGCTCTCGCCGTTGGGCGTCATGCTTTCTCTGTCAGTGTTCTTGTTTAGGAAAAAGAAGATATTATAATTTCGCAGCTGATGTTCTGATGCTCGCCTTAAACGCATTTCTGAATATCTTTCTGGCAGCACTCCCGGCGTATCCACAGGCTTGGCGCATCAAATGAACGGTCGTCCTCAATCGCAGCGGCGTGCTGCCTCTGACGCGGCTCATTTCTCATTTCTTGGCTGTGGCGAGCAGGGATGACTCGCGATGCCACTTCCATGTCCCGTAGTCCATTATTGCCCCTATCATGCGTTTGTTTCCTTTATCTTTTGTTCGTTTCCCGGAAGAACATGCTAATCACGTCCGGATTGCTCGCATCATCGCCGTGTGTCATCACTTCCGAGTCCGGAGAGGAAAGAGAGGCGCTTTCGATCGGCCAGCGGCACTCAGTAACCGTCCCGTCGTGCCGTGCCTCCGCACCAGGGCGCTCGCGGAAATCCACTTCCGGGTGGTGATGCCACCTCCGAGCACCTCTCCTTCCTCCTGCGATGGTGGTCACTCAGCTATAGCTCAGCGGACGGCTTCGATGCCGGTGGCTAGGCGATGATGACTACCGTGATGATGCGTACCCCGGATTAATAGTTTTTTCCCCTTTACTCTCGGTCCGTATAATATCCCCGCTCGACCCGTTTCATCTTTCGCTTCCTCTGGCATTTGATACGGCGTGTGTGTTTCCTGCAACACCGGTGGCGCTCGTGCAGCTACCGAGCGCTAATCAGGCCTCGGTAGCATCGAACGTGCCCCTCCCGGGCCTCCCCCCACCCCGTAAAAAAAAAAAGAAAAGAAAGGAACAACAGGGTCAGCGGAGCTTCAGTGGTTAAACGACTCGTGCAGCGGTCGGTAGGCCAGCTGGCAGAAGGCGAGAAGAGACCCGGCCGCTGGCGAGGAGTGTGAGGTCGCAGGGGGGCCCCCCTTTGCGTGTGGCGTCGTATCCTTCCTCGTGCTTGCCGAGAGACGTGCAGCGACGTCGTTCTTGGACGGGCCGGGTTCTCGTGCGCGTGTTCGGGAGACGCGGCCTCGTTGTTGTTTCCCGGTGGCGTTACTTACCTTCCACTTCGCGCACCTCTCTCTCGCTCTCACGAACCTTGCTGTCGAACGCACGGACGGAACGAGTTGGCGGGCTTTTGCGGCGGGTCGCCTGGCGCAGCCGCGGAGACCGCGGCGTCGTTGACGACGCCGTCGCAGTGCAGTGCGTCCGAGTAGCGCGCCTTTGTTTCTCGTTCTCTTTGCCGGTTAGGCCGTCGAGCCTGCCTCTTTAGTCTGGTACGGCGGCGCTAGACAATCGCGTCGTTTCAATGGTCCCTGCGCCACATGACGCTCGTCTCGCCAGGCAGGTCGTTGAACCCGCTCAACCCCCCCTCCTCCCCCACGTCTCTCTATTTTGTTTCCTACTGCACGCCACCTCGTGCGTGCCTTCGCTCCCTCCCCCCCCGCTCCCCCTTCCTGCGGCGGCCCCCTTTGGACACGCTCGTTTAGAAAGAGCGGTTGTGCGAGCGCACGTGCGACTCGTTTCTGTCCGCTCGGGCCGCCCGTGTCCCGACTCTGCAGTCGGCGGCACACGCCCGAAACGCTGTTCGGTCGGTGGGAGGAAATGTGCCGCCGTGCTGGTGATGATGATCGTGATATTGACTCGGAAGTGTGGCGGCGATAGCGGCGTGGAAGCGCGCGGTTAGCGCGCGTGCACCCCGCAGCTGCTTGTCGCCGATCGGGGTCGAAATCGCGTGGAAGATTCCGCGATACGCGCCATCTCGTTATGTGGCCATCGCGACCCCCGCTTCGTCTTTGACGTCATCGAGCGTGGCCAGCGTCCGGCAGATTTTGCGCTCTCGGCAGTTCGGACCAAGTACTCCGCACGCGCTGTGCTGAAGCGGAAACGTTGCAAGAGGCGCACACGCAGATTGAATGTTTTGGCCGGACTGGAAGCGAAGCGGTGCGAGGGTTTCTCCTTCAAAAGACTCGAAAACTGACGTTCATGGACGTGAAATTGTGCTGCGTACCTCTAACAAAACACAAAAGAAGAAACGTGATCAGATAGACACGCAAGATCGCGTTTCATTTGCGTCTCGTTGGAACTGTTTAGCGCAACATTTCATTAGTATTTTCCGCCTGGTTGCCATGCCGATTCCGTCGTCATTACCCGGTCGTTCCACTCGAGAAATCCACCTTCAAGCATTCTGTCTCTTTTAAGAGTGCGGATGAAACGGGGCTTTGCTTCGGGTTCGCGACGGATTCCTTCACCGGATGAGGCTTGCCTCTATTCGGGGGGCGTTCTCTAAGGAAACGCTTCACGAGCCGTTAAAAAGGTAATGCTGCTGCTGCTGGGCAGTTCGTCCCCGCGCCGTTTGGTACGCCTGGCGATTGAGGAAGAAAAGACATGATCTGCACGGGCGATGTTCCGCCGCGACGACTTCCGCATCGGACTAGGGTGCATCGAGGCACCCTACATCGGACAAGAAAGAGCCCAGCTCCCTCACTCGACTGCATTTCTTTTGCCTGCTGCGAACGACGCAGACGCCCGTGGCCAGCCAGAGCTCGCTCGAGGGAGCGGAGCGTGCGATCGGCTCCGAGTGCGTGCGCTGCGATTGTTTCCCCCCGAAGCCCCGCATTGCTGCTGTCGCCAGCAGGCCGCCGTAGTGGAAGAGAAAGAGCGGGGTGGAGGAGGGCTTTGATTTGATGGCAGGTCGCGGGTCTTTGTACGCCGCGCAACAATGAGCGCCACGGAGACGGCTGTTAGCGCAGCGCTGGCTCGCGCCGCAGCGGGGGGGTGTTCGAGGCCGGGGGTCGCGAAAGGGCGTCGAGATGACGTCGCTCGTCGAAGCAGATGGCTGCCTCTCAGCTGGCGCCTCGTCGTTGTTTTCGGCCTCGCTGCTCCTGCCGCGTGCGTCTCTCGGCAGTGTGCGGCGACTTCCAACCGTCCTGTCGTGTCAGCTTGTCAGCCGCTGTTACCCGAGTAGCTTGGCTAGACAACGCCGAACGCGCGCGCGCGCAAGTGTGTTGATCCATGGTTGAGCGTTCTGATTTAGAGCTCGCCGCCTTTGAGCCGAGCAAGGCAGCTACGGAGGTAATCTCCGACTTTAATGCCGAGGGGACAAAGTACGCTGTACTGAGTGTCCCTGTGTGTGCGTGTCACTCGGGCTGTGCGTCGGAAGCGAATTGTGAAACTGCGCGCACTTTCTAGCTGCCGTATTCCTGCTCCGCAAAGTTTTCGAGTGTGAAGCGCAGAGCCAACACTAGGCACACTCCCAGCCCGCGCAGATTTGCGCAGCCTCGTACTTTTGGACATGGTTTTCTACGCATTGGTTCTCCTTAAAGAAATTCGCAAAAGGCCACGCGACATGTGACGTTCGCGCCTTGTAACATGCTCACTTGCGCGATAGAGCATATGTTGCGTTGTTGCAGTTCGAAGCGCACATTCGCTTTTGAGCGGCGAGACAGTTTTTCTTGCGCCACGCGAGAGCCCCACGTGCTGTTGCGCGGTTTATTCCTGTCTTCGCGGAACGCGAGATAGAAGCAGCGAGTTATAATTTCCTCCGGACGCGCCGCAGCGCAAGAAGCAAAGCGAGAGGGCGGCTCGGAAAGAAGATACCGCGCCCTGAGGGCGGCCACGGCAGCAAGGGTCCCGCTAAATGGCATCGCACGAGAGAGGAACAGGAAACGAGCGAGCCGGCAAGGCATCCAATTCCTCGAAGCCGTGCGCAATAAATAGCGAAGCCGCCGCGAAGCGCGATTCCACGGCCGCCGCAGACGTTTTCTGCTGCTGCCTCTGCGCCAGCGCCGCGCCATGCGCTGCCCCGCTAGAAGCGTGCAGTATTGTGAAAGCTAAGAAATGGGAATCAGAACCGCCAGAGTGGTTTTAAGGATCGCACCAGCGACACTCTGGACTGAGGGTCTTGCCAGCTGCTTCTTTATGTCATAAAGTGTGTATCTTACTCATTAGGTGAGATCCCGTGGAGTCAAAAGCGGGTAGCCAGCAAAATACACTATCGGTGTTTGTGGAGTTCGTGTTTTTGTTTTGTATGCAGCGCTACCGTCGGTTTTTGTTAGCAACGTCCCTATTACGAGCAATAAGGTGTCGGTCCAGCCGCGTCTTGGTGGTGTTGGGCGATCTCGAATCCAACTGAAGCTCTTCGCGCTTCAGAACGTTGTCGCGATTGGTCGGCGAGTTGGTACGTTCTTCGAGAGGTTTGTAAATACAACACATTTATCTTGACCCCAGTGCCTCATATTCAAGAAGGTTGCACCGTATTAACAGGCAGGAGTTTTAGAGGGAGGAAGATGAGGAGGGAGCCTAGGGGCGGAGGCGGCGAGCCATGTACGGCGCCAGCGGAGCGCGCTTGACGTCTGCGTGATCCGCCGAGCTGCGCTGTGCTACGCCGGCCCACCCCTCGGTGCGGCGTAGTGGACGCTCCCAGCGCCGGCGCTGCTTACTAGCGTCAGCGCGCTCTAGGGCGCATCCACTTCGTTATCCGTGCCAAGTGTTGAGGGTAGGCCGGCAGCAGCCGCGTCTGGTGTGCGCAAGGGCTGCATGGGTCCGTGCGTTGTCTGCCCTGCCGGCCTGTGTGCGCGCCCATGCCGCGGAGCTCCTTGCATTCTTTGATGCCCTCTGCCCCTGCTGCATTTGCGTTGAGCCATTGCATGCATCATGCAAAATTTTGTGTGAAATTTCGATCAGTGTCTAAAGACCAGATGTTTGTACGTTCGCGGTCGCGTTTTTTGTGCTCAGTACAAAAAGCGATGTGAGGAGGGCTCGGCTAGTATTTCCTGTACCCAGTGTGATGAAACCTACAGAACCTGTTCACAGGAAGAAACGGAAAAATACTATTTCGATGCGTTTTTTTTTAACATTGCTAATACCTCTCCCAGTCGTATACACAAACATGTTTCACTAGCTTGGAATTTTTGGCTGTCGCGGACGCGTATTCGAGAAATGCTGGCATCGGCATACTGAAACAGACGCTTTAATTGGCTGCTGGCTGCATTAGCAGTCGTATCTTGGCTTCTTTTCGGCGTTTAAAAACGATTTGTGCCGGTTGGAGCAACATGTACCTGTTTAGATTCTTGTGTGGTAGCGTTACCTTATGTGATTGCGAGTGAAATCTCCGGGCGCAATTGTTTCGCCCTTGGAATTCCGTAATTAAGTCTGCCTTTGTCACTTGCATATTGCGTCACTGCACACCGCGGTTGCAGTCGAAGAGAGCCTTCGGCGCCGCCACCGTAGCTTGCGTAAGCATGCCAACTCTGGATAGTTTTCTTCGCCGCCAGCGCATGGGCAAATGCGTGCCTGAAAAATCGTTTCATAATGTCAACTGCCGTGTCGCACTATCCAGCTGCAGGTGTCGCAGTGCTTGCAGTGCGTGCTTCTTTTCTTTGCTAAGTCGCGAACTCTGCATAGTTGAAAAGTATTTGTGGCGGAACAATGGGTTGATGCCCTTTAATGTATTGCTGACGTTAGTCAGTGTAGACTAATTTTAGTTGCTAAGTCACTGATAACTCCTTGAAGTGGGTTAGGGTGCGTACTTGTGTGCGGGCGTGTGCGTCACGAGCAGCGCTTCGTTACGAAGCTCTGCTTGATCTTTTCGCCGTCTGTTTATCGGGGCTCTGACTCCGGCTAGGAACCGGTTGCGGCTTTTTGTGCGTTGCTTCCTTGACGCTGCGTCTTCACAGACAACAAGGAATTCGCAGTCCCCCTGTTTTACGGGAACATTTACGAACTTAGCTTCTGAAGTCTGTAGCAATCCTCCCTGAGAGTACAACACAGGAGTATTCGAATGCCTTCTGCCAACCGTGGTATCCAGGATACCCTACACGGCTGTCCGACTGGTTAGGAGTCAGTGTTTGACGCAAGCCTTGCACAAGTTTTAAAGCTCCAACATCGATCATTTTCCGTGTTTTCTCTTTTTGTCCACTGTATTGGCAAAGTCGAAGCGTTCAATCAGCCTTTGGCAGACTGACCGCGCACTAGCAGACAATCCGTTGTTCTGCAGGAAAGCCTACTTGACGGAACTTCAAAGCCTATCGTTGAGCACAGTCGTGACGTCCTACTACCTGAACCTCATTCTAGATTCTCGTCTACATCTCCAGACTTCTCGCTGCACAAGCTTAGATAAATCCTTCTCGCGATCTCGTTATCTCTTCAACTGTATCGGCTTTGTTCACGCAATTCGAGGAGCAGCGCTCCGTTGGTCATACTAGTGCAGCGTCCGCAGCAGTTTTATGTCGCTGCGTTTCACGCTTGTGCGTGTGTGTTTCGTTTTAGTTTCCCAGCTATCGCAGTTGGGATGAGTCATCGATCTGTTTTGTCGCCATAAAAAAAAAAAAGAAGTTTCCTGCCGAACTCGTCGGCACCGCCTCGTCGCTGTCGAGGCCAGCTGCGTGGCGAGGCCTCGGGCGAGCGAGGCAGATGTTGCCCGACCGGCTGGCTGGCTGGCTGCTGCTGCTCTTCGATATACGCGTCGCTTCGAAACGGTCGCCTTGACACCGTTGCGTTACCACCGCAGCCTGTGTCGCTGTAGCTGCACAGCAAGCAGCGCGCGTGCGTGGCGCTGGCAGCCAGGCAGGCCGGCCGGTAACCCTACCCCGAAGCGCAGTCGTGTACCGCCCCGCTCCAGCTCTGCACGGAGCGCCGTATTTATTCCAGATACGCGTCGCACGTTCGGAAGCGATACCCTTTCCTCCCCCTCGCTAACCTCACCATTCGAGGCCTCGACTTGCGTAACGTAAGCTTGTGCCGATGCTGGCGTAACGGCACAAGATCCGCCAGCGGCGTTTTTTTTGCACCGATTGGCTGTTCTATTGGTTACCACTGCGCCGCCAGTCGCCCGGGCGTCTCTCACGTCCGTGCCTGGCGTCCCCCTTAGCCGATTGTGACGCAAGCAACAGGGGTTGCCGGTGGAAACCGCTGGTTTGTATGGGCGACTTGAAGGGAACGGGACCGAGTTCCGGCCTGTGCAACGACGGCGGAACCACCGCTATCGCCTTCGCCTGTGTGTGTGCGTGTTCTTTTTTCTTCCCCCTCCGCCTAAGATATCATAGCGTTAAAGAAGGGCAAGCCAACCATGCAGGCGGCTGGCTGGCTGGCGGTGCTGTAGTGAGGCAATGGAGACGTGCAGTGCAGCTTATTGTTGAGTGAACTAGGAACCGAGGCAAAGCTCTGATAGAATGCGGCAAGTCTGGAAGTACCCGGCTTCGCGGCCGACGGTTTGCGATAGGGGGCGGGGCGCTGGTTTCCTCCCTGCGAGCTCTATATTTACTGTATGTCGCGTAGATTATATGTCTATACTATTTGTAGGAAGCCACGCGCTGAATGGCCGATAATTCCGACTCGACTGCGCTAGCTACCTGCACGCTCGTGTATTGCATTTGCCGGTGGTTGCGGCAGTTATAAGGTGGTCATGCCGTCATATTTCAGACTTAGCGCGCACAGTTCTGGGCCTGTCTTCGGCGTGAGCACAGAACGGAGTGGGCGCCATTATGGCTATATCATGGCGACTTCATTGTAGTACTTGTCATTGCCCTAAAGGCACTTCTGTTCACCCTTCTATATCCCGTACCATGTCTTGCAGTCTGTTTACGCCCTCTGAACTCTTGTCCTCGGAGGCCTCAGTTCCACGTGCTGCGTTGCAAGCGTGTTCGACCACATCGGTTTAACGGTCTTCCTCGTTCAGACAAACACTAAGGCGATGAAGCCGTTCTGCTGAACGCCTGTGTAATCTGCGTTCTTCCACAGTGTGCTTTATCGTTGTTCATGTGCTGCTTGAACGATGTGGGATGCAGCGCGTTGCGACTTTTTTTTTTTTTTCTTCTGCCTGTCGAGAACGCGAGTGCGGAACTGAGTACCGTCCCCCTGGCTTCTCTCTGCAGTGACTAGCTATCGCCGGAGCAGTTTGCGGATTCCAAATGCGGAACAGCGTTCGCCGTATAGCAGGCGGCAACTACGTAACGTCTGTGCGAGACTCGGTAGGACGATAAGCGCCTCTCGGAAGGGAGCCTTCTGAGCGCGCCTGCAAGCGCAGTTTGTTGCTTCGATGTCCGCATGTTTCCTGCAATTGCTCCCCTTGAATAAGTCGTACCTTCTTCTTCCCAAGGAAGAGCGTCGCTGGCTCGACGTATGCGCGGAACGAAACCCGAGAATAGTTATCGGAGCAAACCTAAATCACTGGCCGTCTGCGAAACCGGTCGTGCCATCCGAGATGCGTTGCGGCGTTCCACAACACGCACTTAGACGTATACCCGTTTGGATAGCCCCCCTTGTGTCCCTGGCGAAGCACCAAGGAGGGCAACGAGTTCTGGCTTCCCTGCGAGGCCGTCGTTCGCTCTCCTCCTCCTCCTCCTACTCGTCTACTTCGCGCGTACGCAAACGGACCTGCTTTCGTCGCCGCTTTCTTAAGCTTTGTTCTTGTCTTTTTCTCAAGCTGACGCGAGAAATGGCGCTCGCGACACGGTCACTTCTTCGCTAGGCGGCGGCACTGTTTCTTTTTCTTTTTTTAAAAATTTGGTGCACCAGTGTCAGAACGCAAGCCATTGAAGCAGTCGAAGGGCGGTGGGTCTTTCGTGGAGGGGCAATCATCACTCGCGGACTGGGGGGGAGTGATGTTTTCCATAGTTTTCACTTCCCTCGAGCAAAAAGATGAGAATATGAATATTAGATAGCTGGAGGCGGAGTCGGGGACAGGCAGTGTATAGTGGATAGTGTGTAGGCCTCTTTGGCTGCGATCAGCTCGGCGCGCTCCGCTGCCTCTGTTGTTGCCCCGGACTTCTCGCGAAAAACAACCCGTGCAGGAACTTAGCTCGCCGTTGTTGAGACGGGGGCGGAGGGGTCCCTCCCCCCCTCCTCTCCGCATCCGAGCTCTCTCTTGCACGCACCGATGGACGGCCGCTTTTTATTCTTCGTTTTCCTCCGCTGTGCGCACGTTGTATAGCGCTAGTGTTGTGCGCGGGGCTCGTTCCGGTCGACGTAACGCGTTCGTGTCCCCCCCGGCCGGCGCTGTTTGTTGTGTAGTTCGTTCATTTCTTGCTGCCGCTTTGTGCGCTGGCTCCTGGCTGTGCTGCCGGCCGTTGCATGAGCGCTCGGCCGTTCTTAGCGGCGGGCTAGCCCCGTCTGACGTGGCTGTCCTCCGGCTAGCTTGCTCGCAGTCTACTCGAGCCGCCTGTCCTGTCTTGCTCCGTCCTGTCTTGCTTGCTTGCCAGCCAGCCTGCCCACCCGCCCGCTCGCCTAGTTTGGACCGACGCGCACTGGTCGGACCCCGTTCTTGCCGCGTGTTATGTAGCGTCTACCCGGAGTGGAAGTCACTCGATGCCGATGTGTGGGCTCGATCTTGAAACATTGGGGGCTGTGTTCTTTGGCTATAGGTACTATGAAAGGGGCGTTGAGCTAGCAGTAACTACGTAGAAAGCGCCCGTGTCTTGTCGGCTTGAGTGGATATGCGGTAAAAGCATAGCACTTCTGTTTTGCAGCCATCAGCGCGGTGTGGGTAGCGATGCACCCGTCAGAAGGAAGTAGCCTCGTGCCAAGCTGAAAGTCGCTTCCTTCCCACAAGAACCATCCCTGGCGCGAAACGGGCCGCGATTTCCGCTCCTGTCGAGTATAGGGAAATCTAGTCAGTGCGCAAGCCGTGTCGGCTGCACAACCCGCCACCGTCTTCGTGCATGAACGTCCCAACTTCCCACGCACGAGCCTGCATGCTCCTTCTAAATCCTCCTGGCTGCTGCAGCGGAACCGAGGAGTGCTCCTAGGCGTGCAGAAGTGTCGGAAAAACAGACGACGCTACTTATCGTCTGTTGTCTTCTGCCCTATTGCTTCACTGCAAGACGGTTATGAAGTGCGGGAAAGAGTGTACGAAGCTGGTGATACTTGTCTGTTGTCTTCTGTCATATAAGTAGTGTCCATAACAAGGCGGCCATGGCGTGTTTCCGGCTCCTATAGTTGCTTCTGGATCTTGCATGACATCCGAGATGAGCTTCCCTTACTCCGAGGAAGCCGCAGCTGGAGGTGCGATTTGGACACCATTGTTGTTTTGCTGCAAGGTGGCGTGGAAGCTGGAAAAGACGAAGCTGGCGATACCTGACCTCGTTTGCATTCTTGCCTATTGTTCCACTGCAGACGGCGCAGACGGGTGGGAAAGAACAGACGACTGTGGCGATACCATGTCTTCTGTCCCTTTCTATCCTAGTTCTCCACTGTTGTATCATCTACGAGAGCACAGCGGAAACACTATGCCATTCTTGTGGCGTGTCCGGTAGCAGTGTTTGACTCTTCGGTAAGTACGAAGTAGCCCGGTTCAACGCTGCCGCTGCTGCAACGGAGGCCGTCCCCTCCGTGCACTGGCAGAGTTCCTTTGCAGTTGCCTCTTCCTCGCTTGCTGCTGCGAGGCGGGCTGGTTGTTGGCCCCCGTGGTCTGGCCAGACGACTTCGTGGAAGTCGGGTCACGCGCCGAGTACGCCAGCACGCGAAGGGGGAAGGAGAGGGGGAGTCGCTGCTGCGAGGCCGTGTCCGCCCGAAAAGAAGAAAATGACGCCAGCCGCCCGCCCCGCTGCATGAGAAGAAGCGCTGGCAGCTTTCAGTGGGGGCCACCGCGTCCGCGGAGAGGCTGGCGTCCCGCATGCGCCTGCCTGTAAGCTGCGCCCCGAGAATTGCAAGTCGAGCGCAGGCGCTGGTTCGGAGCAGGGCTATCTTGGGATGTCATTGAATACATTTTTTGCAGGCCGCCCGCTGACCGAGTTCTTCGTGACGCTGTTTCTCTTGTAGGTGTAGTAAAGGAATGTGTGGTTTGCCTGCTACTCAACCTATCACGATTGAACATGTGTGCTCGGGCGCAAAGCAGTCACAAACCGCTGGCGCGTAATATACGGACTCAAATGTTTCTGCAACGCCGAGCTTGCGCAGACGATACCACTGATCAATGATCAGCGACCCTCGTCATGGAAACCTTAGATTTTACTACTACTACTGCTGCTGCACACTATCATTAGACCGTCATCCCCTCTTCCGCCCCTCACATGTGCTACTTGATATCCTACTTAAGTAAATGAGCAGTGTTCTGAGTTTTAGGCGCATACGACTGGAGACTGCTTCATAGACGGGGAGGCTGTGCTCCCAGCTTTCACCGCAAATCGCGCGCACCGTATAAACTTCGTGTGTTTGTATTCGTGCGCGCGTGTCGATCGATATCAAAAGCAAACTTTTTGTCCATCCAGTCCTCGCTCGCTAGCACTACGCCGTAGTTGGAGAGGCAAATCAAACGCATACGAGCCCTGCAGTCTGCGAGCACCCACGCTACTGCAGAATCTGTTTTGCGGCGGCAGCAGCAACTCGCTCCTGGGGCGATCCCCTT
This sequence comes from Dermacentor albipictus, assembly GCF_038994185.2. Lineage (NCBI taxonomy): Eukaryota > Metazoa > Arthropoda > Arachnida > Ixodida > Ixodidae > Dermacentor > Dermacentor albipictus. The sequence goes on along the minus strand of NC_091822.1, from coordinate 185,973,179 downwards.
TCGTGGACCAAGCCCACGCATAGTTTTTGCCGAGCCCTTTTATTCCGACGCGCGTCATTAATCTCGTCGCATCTACCTATAGCAGCGCAGAGCAGCAAATATGCCTGCCTGCGGCACCGATTACTTTAATGATGTACATAGTTTTTACTGCTGTTGGTATAACTTGCGCCTCGTGGATGACCTGCTATCTTGCTCCCATCCCGCCTCTCTTGATGCTGGTGTTGAGTCCTTCAAAACATGGCCGAGAGGAGCTCGCCGTCTGGCTGCTCCCCCCCCTTTTTTTTCCTTCTCATCCTCGCGTTAATATGCAGTGCATGATGCACTGCGCCCAGGGTGGCCTCACGGCTTTCCTTGGCCTGCTGCTCGGTTTGCAACATTTCACCTTCTTGGCTGCGCGTTCAGTCTAAGCTCACTCGCGTCGATTGGCAATTTGTTTAGCGAGATGAGTGGATCCTCACCGATTGCGGCGTTCTCGGCAGATGGTTGTTACGTCGTTCATGACCGCGCTCTCACGATAACACCCGCTTGCAGCGAAGTCCCTTTGCCGAATAAATAGCGCTCGATATTAAACGTCGTAGTGATCTACGTGTGTATCATCACACAGCTGTTTTCCTGGATTGGCATTGCTGTATTGAAGCGGTAAGCGATCGGGTTTCATTAACTCGTGTAAATCGCTTTAGTTTTTGAATGACAACGTCTTATAAGTCCTAAAAAGACAAAAGTTCAAACCAAGATGGTGGCATTAAATTATTAACTGTGGGGCGAATTAAGACGAGCCTTTTTGTTGTAACGTTTATTCAAGCAACATTCCTTGTTCGACTGTGGTTAATCACAACGTCTTAATAAGAGCAAAGGCGTTCTTAGTGCCCATTCTGGGTGTAGTGCCTATTCTGGGTGTTTAGTCTGGTGCACGGTGAAATCCTACTCTTACACCGTGGTCTGGTGCTAAGTGTTAAGTAAAGGCATCAGTACACCGGTAACTTCTGCAGCTTTAAAGGGCCACCTCGCCACAGTATTAAGTCAAAATAGAGCAATAGGTTCCTCGTCTCAAGTATTTAAATAGATCATATTTAACGAAAGCAACTTTCGTGCGCAAGTGTGACTTAAAACGAGACAGATGCGAGAAAAGGCGGCCCACGACGGTGCGCTGTAATTCCTGCACCTGAACGTCGTGACGTCAGTCGCGGTGTCGCTAGCACCGCAGTGCATGCGCCGTGTCGACGAACGCGAACTTCGCTGTGATTTTCTCACGTTGATAAAACATCCTTTCCAGCTGAAAAGTCGCAGAAAGATAGTTGCGGATGGGTGTAATCTACCAATCGGATCTGTTTTATTACTTCCGTGTTATGTCACTCTGAATAATCTTCCCCTATAGGCGGTTTTGCTATGTTGGGCGCCCTACCAGTACTAGCTGTGCGCCCAGGGGTCTCAACCTCGGTGTGTGTTGAACGCATGGCCGTAACCATCGCGTAGAGCGTCATGTTAGCGACATTGCGCGTGATGTTTTCGTAGAGTCGATACGATAACATTCGACCAATTCGCATAAGCTGTGAGAAAGTATAATGTCAGGGATGCCCACGCGGGCCGAGCATCTGCGTGGATGGCGATCGTCTTTCCACGCTATGCGATGCATATTTGTTTTTGGGAAATGGCGTCGCTGGTCTTTGCAGGAGCTAATAAAGGCGCCTCCTCGGTTCCTCGATGGCTTGTCATCGTTGAGCGCAGCACACACGCTTGGCAGCGCTCCATCTCGTCGCGCAAGTTTCTGCTGCTGCTCTGCGTCGTGTCTCGTTCTGCGACGTTAGGTTTGTTTACTAACCCCACCTAAGCGAAGAGGAAGTAGCTGTGGGGCAGTGCGGTTTTGTCGGTTATGAGATGACAGACATCCTGCGCGCTTCTACGTTCATACACCAGAACGTTTCGTTCGCTCGCTTGAGCGAAGTTTGTCGAATCGAGGTGTCTTCTGCAACGACAGTTTTTGTTTGTTTGTTTTCTCAAGGTTGTCACTTTCGAAACTTCGTCGAATCACCGCGTTTGCGCCAACTCTGTTAATATTTTCCGTTGTCTTGGTTCTAATGGGTCTCGATCCAGTACCCGCTTTCGCACCGGCGCAGGGCAAGTTTCACGCATACCGCTTTGGGCCTTTTAGTACTTAATGCGACGGAGAATGCGAGCAACGGCTGGCTTTCGCTTAAACGGACACAGCGTTGTTTCTTTGCAACGCATTTGCTGTACTATCATGCCAGTAAGCACATTTGGACGACAACTACAACAACCAGTACTAGCTGTGCGGTGTAGCCCACGGGTCTCAACCTCGTGTGTGGAACGTATGGCCGTAACCATCGCGTAGAGCGTCGCGTTAGCGACATTGCGCGCGATGTTTTCGGAGAGTCGATACGATAAGATTCGACCAATTCGAAGAAGCTGCGAGAAAGTGTAACGTCAGCGATGCTCTCGCGGGCAGAGTATTTGCGTGGGCGTCGATCGTCTTTACATGCTATGCGATGCATATTTGTTTTTGTTTTGTTCGTTTGTTTCCTTCGCGTCTTGTTGAATATGTCTTATTTCATTGTGCGTACACCACTTCTTGTTTGCATGCCGTTGGTGTGGCAAAGGCATTTTCTAACGATGTCTTGTGCTAACGATGTCTTGTGCGAGTGCCCTAAAAGACACAACATTACGCTGCCCGTAGCATACCAAATTTATCTGCTTTCGAAATTACTTTCCCGTCATTGGGTGGCCAGGCGGATTTTGTTCGTACAATTCGGTTTCCCTGTTACGCAATTAATCCCTCGAGCATATCACTTAATGTTTGTTTTCTCGTTCTTTCTCGCAGGTGAGTGCGTGTGTGTGTACCCTCCAGAGGATTACTGTATAGTGTGGATACCTGGCGTTCTCCTTCGGCTCGAACCGGTATTGTGACTGTTTCTGTGATCCCGTTGTTCTTGGCGGAGTGCTGCTCCTGTCTGTGTGCTGTATCGGAGCCGCCGCAGTTTGTACGGCGCTGCGCACAGCGCGCCTTCGGGACCGCTCGTGTGCCGTAAATTTGGACATTGGGTCGATGTTGCCGTTGTCACCTGTGTGCCCCGTGGTCCGCTTACTGCGGTGCTGTGCGTCGCCGTCGTCACAGCAGTGGTGTGTTTGTGTGTGCGCACGCGCGCGCGTGTGCGTAGGTTGTTGGCTCTTGATGCGCGCGAGTGTTCAAACATTGTGCTCCTTGCTGGAGCTGCGTGACGACGGCGAGATCGTTACTTCGTGATGAGTGTGACAGGATATGCATTGCTGTCGTGTGTATGTATGTGACCGTCTGTGACGCCCCCTCCACTTGTGACTAGCGGCAGAAAAAATAATAAAACACGCTGTTGATGACGAAAATGCAAATTCCTTTTATGAGAAACTGTCACGCGTTGCTTAGTCAGGGCTTTTGTGTTCACATTGTGGCGCGTGTTTCGTCGCGAGTGCTGATTGAGTGCCTTCCCGTTTAAATATATTACTTATTTTGCCGCGTCAGAGAGTATAGACGTGCGTAAAAGTTCCGATTGTTGGTTCTTTTCGTCACAGACGTCGTCAGCACGGGCTCGTTTTGGCGGACGAGGAAAAGTAAGCCCGATGCGTGTTGTGGCGACATCAGCACAGCTGTCGCGATGATTCAGAATTGTTTAATAACGACTCGCCGTGGCTGCGACGCCGGCGCAGAAAGGAAGGGCTCGATACTTTGTTTCTCCTTGGCACGCGTGCTCGGAACCTACGTTCGCAATAACAAGATTCATGCGCGATTGCCCGTGAAAGGAGTATCGCCGACGTGCCGTGTCTGGCGGGCGACCTCTTTCCGTGATCTGCCTTCGTTCGGCATCTATCGCTCTCCAATTGTACCTATTATCGGCTCGTTCATTTAGTACGCGTTCTCCCTCCCTCCCCCTCTCTCTCTCGGCTGTGCGCATGTGTTGTTTCAGTGTGTTTAGGCGTTGCCGTGACATCGCTTCCTCGTGGCAGCGTCGCCCTTCGTTACGGCGGGTTCGCGCACGCGGCGTTGCGCCAGCAAATGTGTCGCAACGCGTGCGGAGCTTGTGCAAAAAGAAAAAAAAAACATTTTTGGTTTATGGGTGGGGGGGGGAGAGAGAAGGGTGGGCTGTTGCAGCCATCTGGCGCCTCTTCTCTCGCCCTCTACGCCAGACCGGCCAGACCCCCCCTCGTCCCGCCGCTCTATCTGCCCGTGTTATTGCGCCTTTACCTTATTTGCGGTCCTCGCCTAAACTCACTCGTTCGCTCGCCTCTTGTCTCCAACCCTTCCTGCCGTTCTTCGCGTCGGCGCTATTCACCGTCGAAGAAAGGGGCCACGCGACGCTGCTCTCGTTTTGTGCCCCGCCCCACGCTTCTGCCGTTGCTACTGCTGCACAGTGAACACAAGGGTGCATGCATGCGTGTATTTGTGTGTGTGTGTATGTGTGCGTGTGTGCGCGCGCGGCGCGCCAGCGTTCGCTCAGGCCATTGCTGGATGGAGCTGGCGCAGCCATTGATTCCATGTTTCTCTCTCTCGACCTCGGCTCTTTTACGCAGGGGCCTCTCTTCCACTCTGCTTTGCGCATTGCGGAGGGGAGTGTGGGTGGGGAGGGCAGCAGCAGACCGGAAACTGCGCTTCCACTGTTGTAGGATGTCGGGACGCATAGGGGGGGATGGAGCGAACAAGAGCGGCACTGCGAGGAGGGCTGGACGGCGGGCATTCATTGCAGCTGGCCCATGGCCGCCAGCCCCAGCAGCGGCAGTTGGCGGGCCCCTGCGCTTGCCTGCCCGGCCCGCGTCGTTGCTGTGCCAGCGGCTGCGGCCGGCACAGTTTCTTTTACGAGCAGGCGCGAGCGAAGGAGACCCTGTTTATTTATGCGCGCGCGCGAGCGTGCTGCCTGCCAGGCTGAGTGTTCTTTGAGCTCTTCGGTCAGGGGGGGGGGGGGGGGGTATTCTAGAACTATATGTGAACACGCGCTTCCCGCTTTGCCGTCTTCCTTTGCTCTGTCCTCGCGTAAGTCGGCGCGGCGTGTATGTGTGTCTGAAGTAGTCTCGGCATATTACGTATACCCCTAAAAAAGCTCGACACCTCGTTTTTTTTCTTCTTCGTTTTCTTCGTGGATCGCCGGTCAGTGTGATGAGAAAAATAAAAGCACCGTGATGGGATTAACTCTTAGACGTACTCGGCAGAACGGCCTTAGCGCAGCTCTAGCGGTGCCCTGAGCCGTGGCTTAACGAACGCTCAAGCCCTTCGTTACCTTGGTGAGCTGCCCCGTCAGTCTATCTACTATCGCCGTCTCCCGCGAACGTTCGGAGATGCCTGCTTTCTAAATTGTTTTTTTAATGGATATGCTTTTTGTCGGTGTTACCGCCAGTGCGTCAGATCAGACACGGTCACAGATTACGGAACCTAACCCTGTTGCTAGCCGTGGAAATCGGAACGAGCGGCCCTGTTGCCGGGGCCCGTAGTATCCTGTCGGGGTTGTATGGTAAGCGGACTCCGCCGGTGCCTATTATCCGGTGTGACGCGCGCGCCGTGTGCCGTTTTCCTGGCAGAGGGGGGGGGCCTGTTCGACTGCGCAAGCCAGCCTTTGTTTAGACAAACGGCGGCTGCGGCGTTTTTCGCCACCAGCGCGCGCCCCGGCGTATATGTGTGCGTGCGTGTGGGGCACGCAAGCTCACGGCCTCCGCTGAGCTCGCTTGCAGCTTGCGGCAGAGAACAACGGCAGCAGCAGCAGCGCCAGCTCCGAGGTCCCCTGGTATACGGCCGCGGCCGGCTGGAGGCTGGAAATAACGACGACGCGTCGGTCGACGCGACCCCCCTCGGCGTGGCTATATAGTCTCGCGCGGTGCTGGTCTATCCTTGCTCGACGTCGATCGAGGAAACGAAGACGGTGGGGTAAAGCAAACAAGCGCGCCCCTCTAAACACAGCCGCTTTGTTTTTGTTTTCTTCTTTTCATATGCTTACGCACCCGATACCCTTTCTTGCGTGCCTTCTTCGCCGGCAAGAGCGTTCTGTAAGCAAGCCATTCTTTGCAGCTGGGCTGTCCTGAAAGACTGGTCTGCGTTGGTGTTGGTACGGGGCAGAACGTTTTTTTGTTATGGACAGCAATGTTCTCTTGTTTATTCATCTTTTCGCGGCGCAGAAAGGCTTTTATTCTTTCTACCCTCGCTCTTCGAGAATATTACTTTCACGCGACACGACCGGAGGAGGGCTCTGCGTTGTTTCTCCGACTCTGTATTTTATGAAAACGCGAGTGTGTGCGCGCCGGGCACTCGTTATTCCCGTTCTGCGCGGCCCTCTTGTTCTGGTTCCCGTTCCTGCGCGATCCTTGGCCTCCCTCGGGACGGGGCCGACGACGGTATTGGTGCAGCGTTGCGCCCCGTTTGAGCAAGCAGCAGCAACAGCAGCTGCGATGCCAATCTTCCAGCGGTGGCATTGCGCGCACTCTTTCTGAATTTAGCCGGTCACGGGGCCGTCTCCTCATTTTGCTTGGGGCCCCCCTCTCTCGCACGAAGGTGCACGATGACGTTAGAAGAACGGCGAGGCCCGGGAGCGCGCGATTCGTGCTCGTAAACGCCGCGTAAGAAGCGTGGTTTTCTTCCCAGCTACTCGGCTGTTGGATAGGAAAGCACCCAGAGATTGGGCGGTATTAGGAGATGTCGTGTATGTTGCCTGCCTCACAAACGTACGCACAATCAAATAAGCGAGACGTAAAGCCCAGGGTTGTTTTCCCACCGCGAAAGTAACGCGGCGCGAGCGCAATAGTCGTGATTGGAGGACACTCGTGCGTCCGTGACCGTAGCCGGTGCATGTGTCGCACCAGACTATCGGGAAATGTTTCGCATGAAAGAGTTTGTAAGCCCTTCCACTTTTTGATGACACCAGCTTTGGTTTTCAATAAGTTGCACTGATACACGGAGAGGAAAGCTGCTTTTCTCTGTCGACCGTGGATGAACGACGGGTCAGTTATATTATCATGTATGCCTTATCTTTGCCTAAACTTTGAGGTGAAACCTATTAACGAGTCCTTCGCCAGCGAAGAAATGGCTGCGTTTTGTGCAGAGCTTCTCACTGCAGGTGCCGCTTGGTCGGTCTCGTGTGCGGCAAACAAGCGCTAGCCTACCTTCGGTCATAGTGGTGCACATGCGTCGTGCGTGCGAGCTCTATAATGTCCAGTTTGCTCCACACAGTGTCTTCGCGTTGCGTCCTCCGTTCGTCTCGTACGTTACGCAATGCCGCCGTGCTTTCGTGATGCGCAGTAACAGAGCAAGAACTCTAGTCTCGCCCTGAACTTCTACACGGTTGCCCCGCGAGTCGGCTGAGTACACTGGCACTTCGGCGCGTGGACTCCGTGTTCGTCACGTGCAGCGGTGCAAGCAAGGACTGCCTGTTTTATGCTGACGCCGTCGCGGCGCCCCTTTGTGTAGTAATACGCGCGAGCCGTCCGTGGGAAGGGAGGAAAGAACCCTTTGCCGACCGACTGGTAGTAGTCGACTTGCGCGCGCCTGGCGGAGGTACACACGTTTCTTTCTCTATATATGGTATGCACACCAACTGCGAGCACAACCGATGGCGCCAGCGTGTACGCGACGCCGTTCCCACAGATCTGAGGGACCGCGTTCGGCCACGTTTCCGGGAAGGCGAGCCACGCGGGTTCCTTCGCCGCCGTGTCCCTGCCATGCGGCGACGTCGTGGTCCGCGGTGCACTGTTTCGTGTCTCGTCCTCTTTTGTCTTTCGCACTGCCGTGGGGACATCGGAGAAGCCTTGCGGATATTGGCGCGCTCCACTACGCGTTGTCTTGCATCCTGCGCCGCTGCTCCCTTTTTGTGTCGCCGCCTCGCGGGCTGCTTCCCAATGAGGGGCCCGTAGTGTGGAAGGATCCCGAGCTGCTCTTCGGGTTTGTCTTACATCCGGCAGCGTTGTCTTCTCCCGCATCCTGGGTTGTCTTTGTGCCGTCGCTGGGATAGAACGCTGGGTGTGCACGTATAGCCTCGAAGAAGGACCTGCGAGCCGGACGGACAGACAGACGGACACACCGAGCACTTCTGTAGGCTATTCTGGCGTCATTCGGAATGGTGCTCATCTTCTTGCGCTCTGCGTCGTCGTGCCGACATTTATTGCGCCGTTGACCGACTGTGGGATAGAGCGGCAGCCGCCGATCAGGTAGGACGCTGCAGAGAACGTGCCCAAGTCTTCTAGGCTTTCAGCCATATTGTGGTGTCGTCTTTTAGCACCCGATCGTGTGCTGCCTTTGTTCTCTCCGTTTGCGGCGCCGTCTGTGCCGGGTAGAGGGCACTGCAGCGCGTTCGTGGGACTGAGAGAGAGACGCGAGCCCAGGATCTCCTGGGTTTTCTGTGACATCCGGTGGCGTCGTGTTCTGCCTCTGCGCCGCCTCGTGCCTGCGCGCCGCTGTCTGGCGTGAGCCTCGAACACGGATCGCATGGACGTAGACACGCGCTGAACAGCGCCAGGCTCTCTCTTCTCGCGTCTGGTAGTTGATGTTAGCGTGACGTGCACAACTCACGTTTTTTTCCGCGCGCTGCCGTCATTCGTCCGGTAACTGTCTTCAGTTCAGGATGGCCATTCGACATTTCCAGCGGACGGAATAATGTCGCTTACGTATGGCTGATTCCTCCTCTTGGTAAGCTGCTCTGTTCGGCATGCTCCATAGTCTTTTTTTTTTTTTCTTTTCCCCGTGTTGTTTTACAAGTAACAAGGCCTCGGAGTTGCTCGACGCGGAGCCATGTCGAGCATCTCCGAGGTGCCGATGTATTGAGTTTCACTTGTTGGAAGCTGGGCGAGTCACGTTGATTGTAAACAGTTTGGTCATACCAAACTGTGTTGTGTCTGCGTGCCTGCTCTCCATCCAGCACCGGCTGGGAGCGCATTTCACGTCGTCAGCCGTCTGGAGGTCGGTAGTAACAGCACAATTGTACCAGCAGTACGTCTGGAGATAAAGATATACGGCATTGGTGTCGTTGCGCTGCGAGGGGGGTTTTGCACGAACTCGTTTGTCGGCGTTAAAGGGTAAAAAAAGTAAGCTCGCCTTGGCCGTGTGTGGAATTCATCTTTTTTATTTCGATGTGTTTCTTTTCCTCTAAGTTCCCAAGGCTTTATATAGAGTCTTGTAATCGATTCTTCACGGCCTATGCTTTGTATCAATTTCATCTGCGCGTCGTCCCTTTTGTTGGCGAACTTCTTCGAGGACGAACTTCTTCACTCTTTCTTTTTTTAACGCTCTGAGGTGGTATCTCTGGCGAACAAAAGAAGCGGGAAGGCTCCACGCAGCCGGAAATCTTGCCCAACTTACGTGGCCGAGGCAGCGCCTGGAATAGAGATCCGTCTTCTTTATTCTTACGCCACAACCATTCCTCCAGGATGCCGAATGGGCCCATTGAGCGAATGAGTGGTGCGCGCGTATTACAGAGAATCGCAGGATCAGTAAGTAAACAACTAAGAGAGCCAAAGAACCGCCGCATGGTGCTTGCAGTCTTGCGTGCTCCGAAATTGAGCCGTGCTTCGAAGGAGATGGAGAATGAGAGGCGCTTCGCTTTTTATGACTGCCACGCTTTGGTGCCTTCTGTGACGGACTACGTCTCGTGGTTTCCCGCTTCCTCTGTCGTGATTCGTCTGGCGTTCTCTCGCATAGTGTAACTGGCCGGTTGGTTCTGTTATTGAGTTCTTTCTTCGAGACCGAATAGCTCTTTTCACGTGGCGCCTAACTGGGAGTCACGCTTTCTCCACTCCACGATCAAGCGAAAAGATCTTCGATGAGCGCTGAAGTCGGCATGCGGGGTAGTATTGGCGTCGGGACGTATCGCCGGGCTAGAATAGAATTAGATCAGTGTTCAAGGGAGTCCGCGCAAAGCGGTACAGAGAGGCACAATTGACGAGAATCGTCTATCGCAAGAATGAACAGTTCTATTTAAGTATTATCAACATCTATATTAAGTAGCCCCGAGATACTTTCTACCTCAATCGCTCTATACGTCAGGTCGATTGAAAGGGAGATTGATATCAGACCACATTCTTGAATTCGGCTGCCTTCAGACCACAACACTAGGCGAGAGCAGATTTGGTTCCAGCATGCGATGTAACATGTGCTACCACGAATCGTGCTTCCAGGTTGACTTCTCTCTCTCTCTGAAAACAGTGGATTAGTGATCTGAATTTGCTGTGGATATGAGATATGAATGTATAAAGGTGGCGCAAACGGCCACCTTTACGTCGGAAAAGACGGCTGCGCGGTGCACGAGTATTGCCGCTATCGTCAGCAGCTGCATAGCCTGCCTTTATTTCTTTCCCCTTCTTTTTTAACAGTGAGACCGAAGGGCAGTTATCTCCACAAGTATGCGGAGGTCCTTCGACAGCGGCTTGTCACCGCGGCACCGTCATGGTGACGCGGCGTATTGCTGTGTTTACTCCCTTCGTTGCCTTCGCAGCCGTGCACTTTGTTGGCTCGCTGTCAAGATGCGGAGTAGTGAGTGCCCCGTGTTATTTTTCTCGGTGCTCGCCGGGCGGGCGTATTGGAAGGTCGCCGGCGTCCCCGGATCCGTCTGTTAGCTGCGCGTCGATGATAGGCAGCAGACGACGCGCTCCTGTGGTGGCCTGCCCAGCGAAGCTAGGCATTTTGTATCTCTCCTCCATCACATGACCGATTTCCGCGCAGTTTTGTGCGCTGACTGTGTGCGCACGGCGGAGCGGAACGATAATGGTTGGCGTGGCTGGGGCTGCAGCGTCAGCAAGCAGCTCGCGTTGGAGGACGTGGTGCTGTCTTTGTTGGCGCTGCGGCCCCTACGGCGGCGCCACTGTCGCGAAGTCGCGCGATGCGACGGCGGCGACGCCAGTGCGAGTGAGCGGTTGAGGTGGGGTGACCCGAGTTTTACCCTGTCTGCAGCGGAAGGCGAATCGGTGGTGTTTGTGCGGCCACGTTCACTGGCCGTCGTTCTGATTGAATTCGCGGATTCATTCTATTGATATACGATCGCTGAGAATGCTGACCAGGAATTTAATGGACGCCAGTACATAGCGAATAGTTAGACATGTTTATATCGGTACGTACTATTTTAAATAGTCAGTTAATCGACGAGCTGAATCGGGATCTCTATGTATCGGTTAACGTGAGCACGTATGTAGTTGCAGAGTGTTGGTTCAGGCCGTGTTAGGCTCGCCCAGTTCATTTATTTCTCGAAACATTGAAAATAGGCTAGAAGCGGACCTTATGTTGTTGAGGTTCCCGAAGATACCTGTGAAGGCTCGTCTGGATACCTTATACTCGAGAGACTGACTTGTACACACGTCGACAGTCTCTCCAGTTAGTCCCTCCGTGCTGTCTCTCTTATTGTCTTTGTGCCGTCGTTGAATTCGACACTGTGCGGACCCTCGGGAGATACTAGAACCGCGTGCGATATATACACAGTGGCATCACAGATGTGGCCAGGAGGTCTGTCCGCAGTGCGCATCTTCATTAAAATCAATTTGTTTCTACGCTTGTTATATCTTACGCTCTGGGGAATCGAATTACTGGGGGAAAACATTGTGAATTGCGAAGTGACCGTTTGTATGGTCGTCCTTGATGAAAGCGTCGGGGAGCCTGCCAGTGGCAACGCCCATATAGTTATGTGGGCGCAGGGTTACAGATAACTATATCGCTTCTTACGGCGGGCGTAAACTGCTGCGGAAAAGGCAGCGTGTGTATACACTTAAGAAGGTACGATGTCTCAAGCGAACGCCGCTATTGCCTTGCCTTGCCTTGTTCTAAGAGCGGCTGTTCATATTTTGTACGGTATGCACCCCAGGAACAGATTAAGGTGATTCAAACGACTAGCGCGAGTCAGCTGGCCGAAAGGTGTGCAATCTATTATTTGGCGGGTCGGTCTCCACGCTTGTGCCGCATGGATTGACGTGTCGCTCTTCAAGGACGTTCCTTGTTTTGCGATGCGCGCACAGTGTTATTACTACATCCTCCCGCCTGTACAGTTGGCCTGGCCCGTCTATTGTATCGCCCGATCGTCTGCGGCTATTATTACTGCCTTTTACCGGCGCCCTGTTTTCCACGTAGAGGCGCGTTATCTGCAATGCCCCTCTTTCCTCAGACCCACCCCCATTCTTCTGTTGTTTCCTTCGCTGACGGGATCAGGAGACGCTGATACCGAACCGCGCGGCCTTGTCTGCGAAGGCGTACTACCACCCTCACTGACATCACTCAATAACGATGACTCGCGTATTTTATTTTCAGCTCGAATTCCTGCCGTACGTGCGCCCGTGCCTTATTTCGCTGCTGGTTTCGTAGCACGCGCTTTCCTGACTGGCAGAGAATGGAACGCGATGATGCAGGAGCGGCATTCTCGGTGGATATCTTTCAGTGCGGTGATCACCTTCGCGATATTTCGCGCGGCTCAATCAATACACGCGCTGGTCGCAAAACTTGCGGAGAATATTTTGTTTTGTCTGTCCACTCTGTTCAAAACGTTTTTCTAGTCGATAGTGGAGGGGTGTATGCTTTTCCCAGACGCTTGCGTCGTCTTGCTCAGCGGGGGGCTGCTGCATCCTGCCCCCCGGGTGGGGGGTGGATCGCTGCGAACGGATTGCATCGGGTGGCACGTGGCGTCCCCTTAAGGCCGAGGATAGCGCGCTTGTAAGGAGAAGGAGGAACGGCAAGAAATAAAATTGAAAAAAAATGGAAAAAATTACCAGCGAGTGAGAGAGGTAGGATGCATTGGCCTCAGGGAAAGGAGGCCGTTTCGCGGACTTCAGTAAAGCGTTGGGTGTCGTGGCCCTGCGGGCGAGCCAATTAACCGGGCTTGTTCAATTCGGATCGGGTGGCGAAAGCCTAGCGGGAAGAAGGACCGGCGCCTCTCTGGTTTTCATCTACGCGGCCTTACGAGCGCATTGCCCCCCGTGGCGCCTCTCTCTCGCCCTTCCCCGTTTTATTTCCTCCACGTCTCTCTTTCCTCGCCCGTGGGAATCCTAAATTTGCTGGAGGCCATTCTGTACTTATATGGCTTCGATGGCTTGGGTTGTCGTGTGCGCTGGCCAGCGCGACTACGGCAGGAGTTCGCCTTTGCCTTCCCGGAGATGCCTGTTTTTTGTTGGTTTTTTGTTAGTCTTAAGAGGTAATGGATCGGGTAGAGATATCTGGTCTTGCCTTTTTACCCACCGGCGAATAGGCGCCTTAGTACAGCAGTCACTGTCCGTCGCACCCACTGCACCATCTGTAGCTGCTCTTCATAGCAAGCTCGAGCTGGGTAGTCACACTTCCCACTCGTCTAGCGTAGGATGTTTAACATGGACGTCAAATTGTGCTAACCTTAAACCGAGTTGCGGCTCGAGTGGCCATATGCATGGAGGAAGGAAGTGCGTAAATTCTGACTAGGAGTCTGCCGCGGAGATCAATGCGCTCATATACGCGTCTGGAAGTTCTAGGATAGCGTGTTTTGCCAACAGGTTCACGCGCTGGTTTTTGCCGGTCGGTGCTCCAGCACGTAGGCCGGCCGTGCAAGTGGCATGCTCCTCGTCTACTGTCACGCGTGACGCTTGCGTTATTCATAAACACGGAACCTCTTGGTCAGGTTTTCGCCTTTACAGCAGTATATGATGCATTGGAGATATACAAAGCCTAACTCAGTCAACTTACCATAGTTATGAAAGTAAGTAAAGGCCTCCACGCAACACGACGTTTTAAGCTCTTGCCCGGGAAGTTATTGGTGGTGGGCTAGTGGTTGGTCATCACCATGGTCCGTGTTCGTGCTATTCAGTGTTCTATGTATGCCTCAACTGCGCTGCCGTTGAAATGGTAATGTTCTACGGTCATTTCGTTGTCGGCGCGCTGTCCTGAGTCCCGAACAGTCTCCTGCCACTGCGAACTCGCCTTTACATCGTCGTATCCCAATACCCGCGCTCGTTCGCATTCGTGCCTGCCTGAAATGGCCTGTCGTCTCTCCTCCAGCGATGGAAACTCGGATACACGGATACAAACGATGGCGTGTGTGCGTGCGTGCGCGCAACTACGGCGGCTGATCCGTAGTGCTGCGAGTCGCCTCTAAGCGCCACCCGCTTATTCCTTAATATTATTTCTTTTTTCCACGCGCTGCTCCGCTCGTATATACGACATCGTTTTCTCCTCCTGCTACCGCGGCGCCGTATTTGGGGAAGTTCCAAATGTGGGCATCCAGGCCTCGCGGCACAGATCGATACGCGAAGCCCGCTGACGCGAGCGCGCGCTCGATTCCGCCGCCTCGGCTGCTGCATCAGCCCCTCCGCATACTAAACCCCCCCCCTTTCCTCCCCAGCCGCGGTACAATGGTCGGACCGTGCGTAATAGGAACGGCAACAAGAAAGATAGAGAAATGGGGGGGGGGGGCGGCGCAATCATAATACGAGAGGGAAAGAAAGGCCGGAGGGGGGTGGGGAAGCTGCCAAGCCAGCCGTGCCTGCTTCTCTCGTGTCGCCGCTGCTGGGGCCTGCAGCAGGGCTGCCTTGCTCCCTTGTGGCTGAGAGAGCGCGGGGAAGGGGGCCAATGTACAGGGCGCTGGAGGTGACCTCTACGGCGGCGTGGAGGAGGAACGTGCCGCGCTGAGCTCCTGGCGCAAGCGAGCGATCGCGCGCGCGGGTCGATGGAGCGCCTGCCAGGCTTCGCCGCCCTCCCTGCTCCGACTGCTTATCTCTCGCTGGCGCCTGGAGCAAAGTGGGTCGTGCCCATTGTGCGCCTCCGAGGGGTGGCCGCCTGACGGGACGGCGCCGCTGCTGCCTTCTGCGTTGCTTGCAGCACGAAGGCTTGGCGTGCCTGTATGTGTTCGTGTTGCCCGGCTCCTCGGGGATTCTGTATGTGCGACAGAGCGAAGAGCTTGGGCGTCGTGTTCGTTTAGTTCGCTAGCCAGCTCCTGGCTGTTACAAAAGTTTTCGGGGAGCTAGCCCAGCGTTGGGCAGAGGAGCAGTCAGCCCCCGCTCGTGTTCGCTCATTTCTCTGGCGGAGCAAAGTTTGTTCCCGGAGTTGGAGGCAGTAGTTTCGTTAACTGCCGCCGGCTAGTATGGATACGGGCATGAGGCAGTCGAGGCAGTCTCGTCGTTTTTGCTCGAGCAAGCATAACAGGCTTGTTCGGTGCGGGCTTCCTGTGCAACAGCAGCACATGGTAAAAAAGAAACGGAAAAAGACGCGGGAAAAATCATTGCGAGATGTGTTGCGTGCGCTTTTTTCGCCAAGTCCTTTAGTTTCCAGTGTCAGTGCATTTTCCTTAACTATTCGTGAACCGCCGTGTCCGCGAGAGAGATTCCGTTCTTTTAGTCAGAGATTTAGTGCGTGGTTTTGGGTTTCGTCCATGTCGTATGACACGACATTTTTATTAGCCTGAAGACTCCATACGTACGATCAGCTTGAGCTGTTCTTCAGGCTTCGAGCAGGATAGCGCAGCCTCCCACTGCTCCGGTGTTGGTGTTTTGTGTAATGGCGCTACCTTTGGCTTTTGGCAGGCCCATGTAACGTGGTAAAGCGTTGCGTCTTCACCGCATAGCGGGCATTTATTGTCGTATGTGGACGGATAGATTTAGCTAGCAAGATGGCAAAGGCCACTGGGGCCCTGGACTGAGAGCTCCACCTTCGCCGGTATACCTTCTTTGTGACAATAAAGTTTTTCATTCCATACGTACGTACATTTACTTTGACGGATGTTCTAAATGTGAGTGGTCATTGTCGTGTTCGTAGTAGCTGGTCCGGGTATTTCATAGTCTAGAGGTGTGATCCCCACTCTGGAAGGCTGTGAAGGCGAAAGCGGCAGTTGGATATTATTCACGGATGCTGCGTGCCTTGTCTGCTACATACCTTGTGGTGGCTGTTGGTCGCAACGCGTGTTTCTACGTCGCGGCGCAGTGTTATGTGCGGCGTCCTGCTTTCTTTATTATTATAGCTTTTCAATTCCTGCGTTAAGCAGACAAGAACAGACGAGAATCAGCTGACCCGCCCAACACGCGGACCGTCCCGTTGCACGGAAGCAACTTGTTTGCGTAATCCGCGAGCTGTGACGGGCAAACGGAAGCGCTGGGGCCCACCGTTCTATGTATTCTTTTCTTTATCCTCGTTCTAGGTAGGAATACGCCCGGCGCACTGGCGGTGTGGTCCGTGGGCGTAGGCTGCGTGCTGCTGCGCCAAGGCATCGCAGCTGGGTCTTAGGTCGGCCGAAAAAAAAAAAACGAAAAACAAAACGCGCGCGTATGCGGTGCTGCTGTGTCCTGGCGTTGGCTCGTGTGCGCCGGCGCTGCTTGCGGGCCTGTGTTGAAACAGCCGCGGCGCCGGCTCGCGCTCGCTGCCTGGCAGACCTCTTTATATTTGCGCGCGGCTGTTGCGTGAACTCGGGCGTGCTGTTTGACGGGGCCCGTGCGTGCCTGCTAGCTGTGCGCTGTGCTGCCTGCCAGCCAGCCAGCTTTCAGGGAAGGGCACCGCGTTGTTTTGTGTGTGCGCGTTTGCTGTCGCACTTGCGCTTGAAGACTCGCGTCTGTCGTAGACTATCCGGCTGTGCATACCGGCAACGTGTGCAAAGCTGCGGCGTGTCTCGGGGTCGGGCCGCATAGCGCGTGCGACCCCGCCTAGTTTGTGCGTTCGCGCCCAGGTGCTCATAACAACGATAGGCTGGTTGTGCCCGTCAGAATGTGCCCGGGGCGCACATCCGTCACTTCAGTATGTGCACGGCTCCCTTTGTTCTGCAGACGGGATATGTCTCATGTCTTCTGTATCCTAGTGATTGCGCTGTGCGTGCCTTGCACTCCGCTGAGCTCGAAGGCTAAAATAGCCCTCCGTGTGAAATCGTAATCATACTTCCGGCGTGTGTATTGTTCATGGACGGGTCTTCGAATTCTACACCGTCTCTCTCTCTCTTTCTCTCTCTGTGTGTGTGTGTGTGTGTGCGCGCGCGAGGCGGTTTGTTTGCTTGAACGACAGAATTCTATTTCACTTCTATTTGCATAATGAATTGGTTGCTTGAACCGTGCGGAATATTTCTGCTGGAATTATTGCTTCCCGTCACCGGCCAGCAGCGGGTTCTATGAACGGTTTCATGCGGGCTAATTTCGTCATTTCGAAACTGTCATGCTAAAACCAGCAAGGGACCTTGCTTTGACCTTGTGGACGTCAATACATGAGCGGGTTTCTTTCCTTCTTTTCCGTGACACACCTCGGGAGCGAACCCGTGATTTTCCGAGATCGCTGCGTTCCGTGCAAAGGTGCACGATGTGGTAAATTTGTTAACGGTGGCTTCCTGTTGTATGTAGTACATTTAGAAGCTGTACAGCCGTCGGGCTTGTTCATGTCGGTAGTGGGCAAATAGTTTGCGCCACGAAACGACGCAGCTTGACAGAACGAGCGCTGTTCAGTCAGTGAACACTTCGAACGAATACCACTAGTACGGCGGTTCTGGCAGCTAAGCATCGTCGGGCTTAGAGCAGCCGCGAAACAGTTCCGGCGTCCGATCCAGACAGTGTGTTAAGCCGTTGCATGCGATTTCCGAGCGCTCGCGACTCCCATTCGACAGTGTTCGCGGATGCCTGGGCGCAGATATGCTGCGTCGCGTAGTCCCAACGACGAATCCGTGTGTGTGTGTGTGTGTGTGTGTGTGTGTGTGTGTGTGTGTGTGTGTGTGTGTGTGTGTGTGTGTGTGTGTGTGTGTGTGTGTGTGTGTGTGTGTGCGTGCGTGCGTGCGTGCGTGCGTGCGTGCGTGCGTGCGCGCGCGCGCGCGCGCGCGCGCTTACGACAGGTGGGGGGTCTCTGCAGCTGCGTTCGGTGCAGTTCGCATTGGAACTTTACCTGCAACAGGGCACATAGGAAGGGTTGTCGGTACGAGCGCACTTTGGCCGCACCCGGGCGATGGGAAACGGCGCAGCTTTGTGCGCGTTTGCAGAAGCGATCCCCACCTTGATCTTGCACGCGCATGGGCGTGCTGTTGCCCGCTCGCACTCTGCATCGTGCCCTCCACGCCGCGGTATAATGCAGGCAGCCTGATCGGGCTGCTGCGTGGCTCGGCGAAGTAAACAAAAGCGGTGCACTTTCTCCACGTCAGGGGCAGGGTCCGTCCGTTTCAGCTAATGTCCAATTCTCGCCTGTCCGCCCTAATGGAAGGGCGCGGGCGCGCGAGGGAGCCCCGGAGCGAGGTGGTAGCTGACCCGTGTCCGAAGGGCCGGCAAATGCGCCGAGTAACGGGGAGAGAATAACAGCCTAGCTGGGAGCTGCTGCTGTATTTTCAGCCTCTGCCCGTGTGGGCTGGGTCCGGGCGCTTCGCGCCGTTCTGGGGAGGGAGCCACGTACTCGGAACACACAGGCCACGCCCGTATCGCCGGCGCCGCCGTAGCAACGCCGCACGTTGCTGCTGCTGCTGCTGCTGCAGTGTGATCAAAGTGTCCAATATCATTACCGGGGCTCTTCAGAGAGAGGCTGAGCGGGCTTGCGCGGCTGGCAACCGGCTACGGGCCCCGGCGGCTTGCAATCCCTTCGCTGCCCTGCGGTGGTAGCCGACGCTGATTACCCTCCCACCCCCGTGCCTACCTATCTGCTGTCCTTCCTGCCAGTGGTGGCGCACGTTATGCAATTCCTGCGGGCACGAGAGAGTGAGGGCGCCCGGTATCGAGGCTTCGTGCCAGAAGCCCGGCGGCGGTTCGCGGCATTCTACGGTGCACGCGGGCCCCGGGATTTTCTCGACGGGGGTGCGGCTCGCCCGAGGCCTTCTCGCTCGCTTCCGAGCCCTCCTTTCATCCCCGCTGCTCGTGCCATTTCGCCTCAGGCGAGGTCGCTGACCTGCTCGTGCCTCGCGCTGCAGTAACGCGCGGCCTCGTCGGCGGTGAGCGTGACGCTTGGCTGCTGGCTGGCTAGCCGGCTCGGATGCCTGTGGCGAGGTTTGTCCGCCCCCGGCTGCCTTGCGCACACCGCCAGTTTCTCTTCCTGTTTTCGTCATTTTTACAAGTTTTATTTTCTCTCCAAATTCCGGGACTCGCTGGCAGTGTCGGCCAAGAATTGCGCCCTATCGCGGCGTCCGAAGTTGGGGCTCTGCGCAGACTCGGCGAAGGGCGCCCAAACTTTCCATTCCCGACGCTGGAAAATGTGGCCGGAAATGACGGCGCTTCTGCGGTTATTTAAGGACGTCGCGGTTTTGGGTAACTTCGCGGACAGATTTAGATCAGTGGGGGTGCGCGTTCCGCCGTGAAACGAACGCATTTTTCTTTCCCTTGTCTCCTTCTCTCTCACGTCTTTTTCTTAACTCTAGTCTCTAGGTGCCGCTACTGTTGACCGCCGTTCACATGCCATCTTCGAGCCGGCCAGCTACTGTACGGTCAGCAGGCCCCCTTTATTTCTTCGCTGCGACGCTAGGTTTGCCGCGGGCGTTATTTTCATTATGCAGTCGTCGAAAGCAATTCTCATGGAGCGAATAATTAGAAACGGTTACTTCTTATTCGCTAACGCGGTGGTTTCTGTTTTCTTAGTCGTGTGGCGAATGTCGTACTATTGGCAGCGTTCGTTCGGGTGGTCCCCGTGAAACGGCGTTGCTGCTTAATGTCACGACATGCTACATGCTACGTACAGGTCAGTAGTACATGCCAGCGTCGCATACGGCGAGCGACTGACGACCGCGCAATGTTCACTTGCTCGGCTCGTGTCAAACTCGACTCGTTTTCGACCACTCGCAGCGGTGGCCGAGTCACGATGGCTCACTGCTGCTAAGCACGAGAGGTTGCGGGCTCGATTCTCATTGGTCGTGTGCCTGAGTGGGTGAAATGCGAAAGAACCTTAGGCGGTCAAAATTAATCGGAAGTCCTCCGCTACCGTATGTTTCGTGGCCGCAGCATTACTGTCGATCGAGCAGTCAATCAATCAGATGTCAGTCAAACAGATGTTCGGTACACACACTATGTAGTGTCCTTAAAGCTGTGCGACGCGCGCGGTCATCACCACATGGAACATTGCCTTGATATACGCACTAAATATACCGTATAGTGTATGTGTTGCATGGTGATCGTGCTTCCTCCTCTCCTTTTTTCCAGTCTACTCCCATCTTTTTATATAACCCTGTGGTGGAGCAGCATACCGGAGACGCACTCATCCGTGATTTAGTGCGCCTCTCCGAGCTGGAGCACTGCGGAAAGTGTCCAAAACTTCTCTCTTTCGCTCTGCTTGTGGGCGGCTTCTGACGATAGGTTTCGCGACACATTTAGCGTAATGTGTGCAGCCCATGGAGCCCAGCCCCAGCGCACGTCAACTGCTTTGAAGTATATTCGCGGCGGCCACGATGCGCCCCCCAGATGCTCTTGACCCGCGCCCAGTGTGTGTGTGGCGGCTACGCGTTCTTGCACGCCCTGACACACGCACGCGTCTTTCGGGTTCTTTTCTTTCTTCTTCTTTCCAGCGCCGTGATAGACCCGAACGAGGAAAGGGGACGAGAAATGAGCGCGACCAGGATGTCGTTGAACCCGCGCCTTTCTTCTTCGCTTGCGCCGCCCGGCTGCAAGACAACCTGGTCGCGAGCGTGGCCTGACCCGTTATCTAACAGCGGGGCGTCGGCCGATGTATATATATACCTATACATTCACGCACGCCACCTACCGCGGACGCCGACACTTTCGCCACCGCGCTCGCAAGCTGGGGAGTGTGTTGCTTGCTGCCTTTGGCGTGGGCAGTCCAGCTATTTATTCCTTGGTGGAACAGGGGGAAAGGAGGGAGGGGATGCCTACGCGCTATATATTTTGGAAACCAGCTGCGGGCGAATTTGATAGATTAGCCAATGATTCATGGGGAGTGGTTGGGGTAGGCAACGTTCTAGGGAGCTTGAAGTAGGGGAGGACCCCAAGTTGGGGGGTCCACGTAGCATTGTTCGGCCACGCTTTGACTGGCGCTGTTGACGGGAGTTCGTGCTCATGAAGTGTGCTAAGTGAAAGCGAGTCAAAACAGAGAGGGAGTGCAAAGGTCCGGCGTGTGTGAGGTCCGTCTTGTCCAGTCGTGTTTTGTTGACTTGAAACGAGCGCAGCCATCGAAAGCGACCACGTCTTTGATTGCTGCTCGTGTAGAATGAGAAAGAGTAGCCTGGGTGCGAAGTAGAGCATAAAGCGCGTGCAACGGTTTCTGACATGTTATCGGACGGAGCAGCTGTGTGCAGCCCCCATGTGAGGCGTCTGTCCACTGCAAACAACAACAACCGCAGTTTGTCAGCATCTCACAATGCTATCTGCTGTTGGTAAATAAGACTCAGTCTGCAGTTTGCTGTAGACACTATCTGCTTTTGAGAAGATCTAAACTAGTCAAAGATATTGAAGACAGGGAGGGCACAGTTCAGTTCACTATGGTCACTGGTCAGTGAAGCATTTCTGTATCAGGTTAGATGGCTAAGATTGTCTTCTTGGCTTGTCACCTTGAGATACGTGTTTCCGCAGTAAACGACTGCAACGTCTGAACACAGTTCGCAGGGGGCTGCCCTTTGCAAGCAACGTGCTGTGGTTTACTTTTGTGGACGATTCCGGTCTTCTCGTTCGTCATGCCCAGGTCGCAAGAGCGCCCTGTTTCTTGGGTGTCGCCTAGCCACTAAGTAAGCTCCCTTTCTTTTGGTGTTCATTATATTGCGTACAATCGGCGACTGACTACGCTTGGAAGTTTTCATTGCGTACGCTCGTTAATTACAATGTGGTGGTAATGAGCTGCTGGCCAAGTCGCCATCTATGTGGTTCTCTTCACTTTTTATTCTTTTTTTATTTATCGGGGAACTGAAGTATGTGTGTGCTGAACCCGTGCTTTTCGTTACGCCGACCATCGTTTGTAAGGCCATCTCGTCATCCTGGGCTTTTCACCCATTGAAATAATGCGAAGAAAAGCAGAACTTTGCGCACCACTACGATGCTGACTCATCGTGCTCTTGCGGCAGTAATGTGCATTTGAAGGCTGGGGATGTATAAATCGCCGATTTAGCGCGCTACTTTGGGCTTGGTAATTTTGGCGAGGTTTCGCGCCCTGGGGACACACGGACTCTTGAGAGTGGTGGCGTCTGTACAAGTAGCATTTCGTAAGCCACATCAGGCAGCGCTCTGTATAGGTGTTGTCTGCGCTGCTGTCACAGCGAGTTCAAAGCCAGAGGAATTACTGGTCTTCCTGTGTGTGTGATTTTGGGTTACCCCTGTGACAATTTTGCGTTTTCGACGGCCTGTGGGGTGAAAGCTGGCGCCCCCGCTGTGTTTAGGCGTCGCTTCTTAAACAGTTTTCTCCATCGATCACTCTAGGTAATATCCCTCTCACTGAGCGTTGATTGGCCGAGACTGCTGGGAGCTGGTGCAATGGGAGGGAAATGGCGCATCTCCCAACGACATTTATTTTCTCGAGTGCGTTGATAAAGGGATAGCCGTGGGTTCGGCGAAGTGTTTCACGATGGACGTTGCATCACGGGGGAGTGAAACTCGCCTCGAAAGTGATAGATCGAGAATGCCGCCCCAGTTCCCACGGTAATCCTTCACTCCGCTTTCGCTCGACGCTACACTTTTCGCACTTGAGTTGTGAGAGCAGGTGGGACGAACGATTGGGTGGAATGTCGACTTGAACCCGAGTGCGTACGTTTAAAAGAGGAGCGCTAAGTACACGTCCAAGAAGGCCGTATGCTATTTACTCCCTTTGAAATGTTCTCCCATCAACTAGCCCGACTTCGAACCTTTCTCAATTTCAAACGAATGCTTATATATAGTTGTTTCGGTCGGCGTGAAAAGTTCACAGTCAACAAGGCTTTAGAAAACATTGAATTAGTGAGTAGTGTGTGATCGGTGCCAGTAATACAACACTACGTTGTTCGCATATCTGGCTATAGGGGTTGGAAAGCCGAATACCATTGTACGTGCCCGGGCTGAAGAAATAGCTTTTTCCTCGGATTTGACGGTCCGCAAGCTTTTTTGACGCCGCTCGTATACGTGCAGCAGGCGTTTCGGCAGTTCCGCCGCGATGGCTGGGGCGACGAACGCTTCCTTTCCACGTGCGTCGTCATCGGGTCGCGGCCGAAACCGCGGGTTCACGTCCTCCGCGCCCGTACTGCGCTGCTTTAATTGCGTGACGAGGTCTGGCACCGACTGATTCGTAAGATTGCGTTTCTCGTTCGTGCGCCCGCACCGTCGTCATCTCTCTGACGCACGCGGCGGAAGCGCGCGGGGAGAGTGTGTCGGTCGGCGGTTGTGCGTCCGCGGGGTGTGCGCCACGTGTCCCGTCCCGGTTGGCCGAGCGCGCGGTGCGTGACGCGGGTCCCTAATGAGCGAGGCGGCCCCCTTCGCGTCGCAGCAGCACCACCTCGGCGAGCGTCGTCGGCTGGCGCGGCTCCCATTCTTTCCGCCAAGCGTCTCCTCCCGGTGCCTTGCTTCGTTCGTTCGGTCGGTCGCTCTTTTCCTGCTCGGCCGGCGAGTAGTGGACGGTGCCGCACGTTTCTTTTTGCGCCGTACCTGCGGCCTCCGTGTGCGCCTCCTTCCTACACGCCACGTTGTCGCGACGGCTGCGGCGCTGCCACTCCCGAGTACGAAGTTCGCGGGTTCGATTTGTCTGTATCGACGAGCGAGTTGTGTGCCGCCAGTTTTTTATGCGAAGCATACTAGCCGCACAACCACGCTCTTCCTTGCTGCGCCGCGCGCGGCCGCGTAGCTACCATATGACGTCATAACAGCTGCAAAAGTGGAGGCTCAACTCGTGCGCTCGCTTGCGGCCGCGTAGCTACATAGCCGGGTCTCAGCTCGTGCGCTCGCCTGCATGAGTTGTTTCTTCGTCTAGCCGAACCAAATATAGCCAAGCAACAGCAGTTCACCAGGCTAAACAGTGGTTCAACAACTAAAATAAAGGCTAGTATGCTTCGCATCCTGGGCTTAACCTTAGCTAAGCCACAGCCATTTTTTTGTGCGCCGTCCGAGCTGGTACACCTGCCGCGGTGCCTCGGCGGCTAAAGACGCGCCGCGCGTTGCTTAGCGTGAGGTCGTGGGTTCGACTACCGGCCCGGGCAACCGTATATATGGCGATGGCAGCGGGGCATGCGGCGACGGCTGCACGCGCACTAGTGTGGATTTTGGTGCTCCTTAAGAACGCCCGGCGAGTTGTAGATTTAAACAAGAGCTCCCCTGCTACTGGCGTCTGTCTACACCGTAGAACACGCCGCGAACAGTTACTTTGACCATTCCGAAGAGACATGGTTATTTTTTTTAGTATTCTGGGAATGGTTGGATAGCAGAATTTGTGGGTGAATTACGGACTGATCACCGCGGTATACAGAAGGAATTCTCATTAAGGAATCTTCGTCAAAAAGCCTAAAATAAAAAAGAAAAGAAACAAGAAAAGAAAACGACAGAGCGGTCGCTTGGAGCCGGGACGAAGTACAGACAAATCCATGTACCCTCCGCCATTCACGTCCTGCGGGACCCTCCTAGCACCAGGTATCCTTCTAAGTATCATCATGTGAAACTCGAAGGACGGTTTGATTTCCCGGAATGCGATGTCCGAATGTCAGATATGGTGTCCTCTTCCCCATTTTCCCCTGCTCACGCCCGTAACTGCTTTTGTGGAGACGTGCGTCTCTCCAGAATTGCATGCACCCCTGCAGGGATGGAGCGGGGTGAGGGGCGTACACTGCATGCGCTCGCCGGGCGCGGAGGACAATGTTATCGCGGCGGAACGACGCGTGTCTCGCGCTTGCTGCTTTGGCATCGCGTTCTTTGCGGGAATATCAATCGCTCTCCGAGAAGGCGTCGACGCGTTATCGGGGCGCTCACGTCGTGGTCCGAGGTGTCCGGGACTCTCAGAAGAGCCTGGTCGGCCCCGGAGATAAGCGCCAATGGAGATAGCGGCGAGTCCGTCGCGGCACCGCCGATAAACGCGGCTCATCTCTGGAATGTGTCCGCGCGCCTCCGCGACGAGGGCAGAGGTCGTCCCCGTATCTCGCACGACATTCTCGAGTGTGAGAACCGAGTTTGTGTTCGCCAGGCTAGGGCTCCTATGCGTGACATGTGCAGTATACTATTCTGGTGCCGTGTGGTGCACGAGTTCGCCAGGCTAGGGCTCTTGTGCGTGACATGTGCAGTGTACTATTCTGGTGCCGTGTGGTGCACGATAAAGAGAGAGAGAGAAGTCATAATGGAAAGGCAGGGAGGTTAACTGGGCTGAGCCCGGTAGGTTACCCCGAACTGGGGAAAGGGATCGAAAGATGAGGAGGAATAGAGAAGTTCACACTTTGGACTGGTACGCACACAATCAAGTGTTCGTCGCTGAGTCGATCACAAGCGGTAATATAGGCTGGTGCATTTCAAGAAGCACGTACGTTCGAGCTTTTCGAGTTGGTCCGTTCCACCTTCTACGGCCATCTAAATAATTAATTTCTCTTCGTTGTACGCAGCGCGCTCGTGCAAGCAACGGACGGTGTCCACTCTCCCATTGCGACCGCGGGCGCTGTCGATGTTCTCGCACGCCTTGCAGCTGCCGCGTGGGGATTTTGTGTACGCCGCAGGTCCCGAGTTTTACACATGCACACACACCATCGTGGGCCGTTATCCGCGGCCGGGGGCTCTCTTTTCCAAGTGGTCGATTTGTCCGGTGTCGTTGGCAGCGCCTGGCGTTCGTCCACGGCAAAACACTCGGGCAAAGCAAACAAATAGAATGAATCTTACTTAGTACCTAAAGGATGGGATCGAACGGAAAAGAACTTTGGGGGCGGGGGGGGGGGGTGTACTTAGTCGACCTATGAGGCTTGCTTCTATGGCGAATGAAACCACTGTTATTGGTGGCAATGGGAATTGAACACACGCCGGAGGGCTGATGTGTGTGTACTTTAAAGGTTAGTACGGTACATGTGCGGGGATTGTTACATATATACAACCATTCGTGCACGTGCGTCGATGAGAAAAAGTCGCGCGATGCGCAGCGCCGTCATTTGTGCGTACGCTACGTATCGCCTCTGTTCTCTTCGTAACAAACCTGTCGGCTCGCGAAGCGTCGTGGTCGCTCGTGCGTGCAGTGGACGTGGGCGCGCCTCGGTGAGCGGACTAGCCCCTGTACACCGTTTTATCTCCCGGAGCGTGAGGGCGAGGACGACCGCGGCGCCCGCCGCACGCACTTCGAGACAGCGCATGCGCTGTCTCGAAGCTGTTGTTGCACGCTGACCGACCCGGATGCACTGATTCGCCCTTTTCTGTAAATGTCGAGGGCGGGGGGAGGGGGAGGAAAGAGAGAGAAAAGTTGTATGTTCCACTGTATCGTCTTTAGCCATAATCATCTCGCGTTGAACGGCGCCTACTGCGCGGACGGAGCTGGAAGCCGTGCCTTTTGATGTTAAGCGCTTTGCGCTCCGCGATCGGTCCAGTGGCGAAACCAAAAGCGAAGGTCTTGGGCCCGTGGCTTGGTCGCGGACGCTGTTGTTATTAGTTTGCTGTTGAAACGTACCGATTAGGTTAACGCCAGCTGCAGCGAGTTGATAAGAGCGGCGCTTGAAAGGCACAGAACGAAGAGAGGATCTGTTTCTCAGCGCTGCCCGTTTTCGCACGATGCAGTACCAACTAGCCCGCCAGACTATACGTGCTCCAGCGCGCAGCAGTCCCGCGTCTAGATTAAGAGGGAGCGTGGACTGCGTTGCCGGTGTCGTTGCGTGGCCAGAGCGGGCCAGCGCACACACGCCACGCCCCGAAATGTGTCGCGGTTCGGGCACTGCTGTCCGCAACTGGGCGAGAAAGGGAGGAAGAGAGGCTTTGGTGGGCGACGACGTTGAGTGGATTACGTGGTCGTCGTACCCCCCCGCCAGTGGACTGCCAGTGACTGCTGTACCGCACGCGGGCGGCGTGCTGTCGTTGCCTCGGAAAGCGGGGCGCCGTCCGTCGCTCGCCGGCCGGCCGGGGAGGCTTGTGTCACGTCGGCGCTTCTCTCCTGTCCGGCGGCCGTGTTAATTGCCGGCCGTTATTAACGAGCGCTCGTGGCCGGCTGCCGCGTGCCTTACCGACCCCCCTCTCCGACATCGCCCGCTGTACTTTCCCGCTGCCTCGGTGATGTCGCGCGCGCAGGAGCAGAAAATGGCGGCGGCGGCCCTTCCATGATCGATGTGCGCGTAATGGAAGCCAAGTGCT
Source organism: Dermacentor albipictus (assembly GCF_038994185.2). Lineage (NCBI taxonomy): Eukaryota > Metazoa > Arthropoda > Arachnida > Ixodida > Ixodidae > Dermacentor > Dermacentor albipictus. The sequence goes on along the minus strand of NC_091822.1, from coordinate 185,946,095 downwards.
CGTCGTCGTTGTGGGCACTTACCCCCTCCCCCCCCCCCCCTTTCCTTTCACGTTGAATGCTAATAACGCGAGTGTGGGGCCTTGCTCGCTCGTGAGGAAGTTTTCTTTTTTCTTTCTTTTTAACCAGATGAGAGCCGCCGCCGTACTGACCCTCGACCCCATCGCGACGCCATAGACTTAATTGCGTGGCTCGGTGGCAGCGTGTTCGCACGTTAGCCGGCGCTGTGCCATGCCGTGGAGAGCGAACGCTGTTTTGAGGAGACCGGCACTCGCTCGTGGAGTGTGGGAACTGCGTCGTCGTGCATGGCTAAACTGGCTTTTTTATCTCTTTGAAGCTACACCGTGTTTCCCGTTGTTCCTTCGATAAGCGTTACAGGCGGGAAATCCTTCGTTACCGAAACGTACTATGCCCGTGCGTGTGTGTGTCTCGAGTCCCGAAGTTGTAGGAGGTGTGGGTGGGACCCCAGAGGTTACTGCAATTCCGTAGCAGGCACTGCGGACGTGATCCGACGCGTCGGGCGCCTCGTCCCGGGGGAGGTAAGACCGTAATCGTGCAGGGGATTTGGCCTCGGAGAAATTGAGACGCGAGGAGGTGGCGGTGGTGACAGGACTTATGGCAAGCTCTATTCTGCCCTCTAGAGAATTTATGTTGCTGCTTTCGTACGCCCAACACAGCGGGACCAGCCTCGCTGGATTGCGCGCCTCAAAGTCCAACGTCGTATAGCTGTGTTCCTCGCTGGGACGCCTTCGCCGGCCTTATCTCTGGCGCGTGCCCGTCTTCCTGTAAGGGCTTCCTGCGCCGTTGTCTTATCGTTGCGAGCACGCCAATTCCCGAGGAGGCTGCTGCTGCTTCTCGGCGAGCGCAGAACATCCTACGGCGCCGCCATTGCCACCAGGCAAGCAGTGTAGATTGTACTTAAGTGGTGACCTGGGCCGCCCGAATCCTGCCTGTCAGTGCGCTAGGCCAAGCAGCTAGCAGCACTTGCTGCAAGAATTTGAATCACAACCATATGCGGAGAGAGCCCTGCTGGGTAGGTGAGGGTAGGCGCAGTTTCCACTAGAAGTGGAAACTGCGCGATTTAGTGTATGTTGTCCATGGTTAAAAAAAAAAGAAGAAAAACAGCTGGAACGGCAGAAGACACAGAAGGAAAAACCAACAGCTCTTGTCCTGTCTATTTCTCTTTCCGTGCCTTCTCGTTTTTTTTCTACCACGTAGGCGAGGCTTGCCTTTTGGCCATCCTTCACGTCTATACCCGTTGGCTCTGTTCCTCTTGGCAACCTTAGATTGGAAGGGGATCGCAACACGGATTCCTATGGCAGGAGTTTGCACGGCGAGCCTTTTCATCATCCAGAAGCATGCGCCAACACTAGCGCTCGAGCCTGAGTTAGCGCCTCTCTCTCGGCTTGTTTGTCTTCTTTCGGACTCCGTGGGCGGCCGTTTCTCTTTTTTCTCGCAGTTTTAGGATTGCGCGAAGCTCTCAAGTTTAGTCCGTAAACACGCGCAGAAAGCAGCAGGTACTCGCCGCCGCCAAAGACGACAAAAGCGGCGCAGGCCGAACTCGGTTGCAGAAGCAGGGAGCGGGCAGGCGTGTGTGTGTCTGTGTGCGTGTGTGGAGGGTATACGTGCTTCGGCTGGCTGCGTGTGGTACGGCACAGCGCGTGGGCGGCGGCGGCGGCCGCACCACCAGCGAGAAGCGATGCGCGCATGCTGCAGGTGCGGTAAAGCCTTTTGTCTCTGGCCGCCAGAGCGGTGCCTGCAGCGGCGGCGATTAGCCGTAATCCCCGGGGCCTTGCGCACAACAGCGCTCCAGGCCGTTCCGTGCCGTTTCTCTCTTTTTTCCTCGCCTGTTCAGAGGACGAAGAGGACACTTTTACGCTGCCGTCGGCTCTGGGGCTTCTGATCTTTGTTTTGGCCGCTCCCCTTCCTCCTCCGTCCGTCCCCAGTTCTCGGGTTTCGTGAATAAAAAAGGCAGGAGCACGAGCGCTCGCAGTTTTCGTTTGTATTCCGCCGGACGAATGGTCTGTCCTCCCCGCGGGCGGGCGCTCTCTTTTGCATTCCGCGCGCCCGTTTTCTTGTTTCGCGTTGCCGTCCCCATCACCCATTCATCCTGCGTTTCGGGAGCCCTTCCCCCTCGCTTCGCCGCGCGAGTGCTTCATCCCCCGGCTTGCGTAATGGCGGTGTACATGGGAAGAGGATCTCCTCCGAGCCTGGGCGGAAAGCGAGGCTTCACAGGAAGGCGAGGGGCGGCGCGCGGATCAAGGGGAGGCGGAGGGGTGCTTCTATTCTTCGCGCTCGGCCGCGGCTGTCGTAACACACGAGCGCCCGGCGGGATGCATTTTACCCCTTTTCCCGTCTCCCCCTCCCACTCTTTTTGTTCCCCAGCCGCCTCCTGTCGGGTTCCCATTTCGCCAAAAGCTCATCGTCCGTCCGTCGGGGCGGGAGGGACAATCCCTTCCCTCACCGCTACCTTTCGAAAGTGCGCACACCACCGGAAGGATTGACGTCGACGTGAGAGCGGGATCGGTGGGGGAAAGAGGTTGATATGGGGAATACACGGCCCCCGGCTCTTCCGAAGCGAAGCAGCTTCGACGACGAGCGGGCCTCGGTTGCCGCGGCAACCGTTGCCAGGCGGCGCGCAGGCGCGCCGCTGGCTTGGTTCCCTGATGGGCTGCTCTGCTCTGCCATTGGTCGCCGTCGGGCGGGGATTGTTCGTTTGTTGTTTCCCCATTCGCCGGTTTTTGTGTCCAAGTGCACGTGCGCGCCGCCGTCGACGCCGCCGGCGGGATCGCGAGAAAATGGAGCCGGAGACGGATGGCGAAAGGAATGGGACTTTGGGTCCCCGCCGTGTCCGTTTTTCGCTGTTTGCCGGAGGCTGTCCCAGAATCAGATACGTGCAGCGCAGCGGAAGCCTCAGCTGCGGTCAGCGCGCCGTCCGTGCGATAACATTCCTTGGCACGTTCGAACGCCTTTGTTGTTGCTCCGTCTCGTCTGGATGTGAAATCGTGTATCGCTCTTCTTTTCAGGGGTTGTGGGCCTGGGCGATGTGACAGGCACAAACGCGACTCGCGAGCCGTGAATACATTGTCGAGATACACGACTGCGCTTGGAAATTAAGCACGCTTGCATCGGGTGTCAGTCTTCGTTCGTGCTGCACACGATTCACTCGCGTTTTCGACTTCAGATACGCGGCTTGTTCGAAATGGATTGCCGTAAGGTATCTGCGGCAAGGGAGCCGCTGTGATGGCGTGTGCATAGCTTGATGGGGCTGGCGCGTTTGTGGCATCGGCGTCAGCCGCCTTGCTGGGCAATCGTTTCGTGAACACTGCTGGCGCGGGCTTCGCTTGGACTCCGGCTGTTCGGTGTTTGTCGTTCGCTTCTACGCGGCCTGCATTGCCTTTACCTAATCTTAGTACGAGCTAGGAAGTCGCGTAGCTGGCCGGTCGTCGCCTCTTGAGGCTCGAGAGAATGCGCGCCTCCGTGCCACTCGCTTTTTCGGTTCCTTCCTTAATGCATAGGCGGAACAAGTTTAACATCTCGGAGCGAATCAAGAAAGAAACCACGTGTTTTTGTACAGCCTGTAGACGTTTGACGTAAATACAGCAGCGAGCGGCGACGTCCTCAATTTGTTGCCGTGAAAAACGTCGTTGAAAATGACTTTCTCAGCGCTGTTACCGACTCCCCGTTCTGCGTCTGCTACCCGCTTCGAAACTCGAGACGCACTGCTTCGTTCAACTGCTGTTTTACTTTAGAAGCTCGTTTTCTGCCGGCCGCTGACTTCTCCGCCGAATTTACTTTTGCATTTTTGTTAATAAGTGTTCTCCTCGATACGCACGAGCTCTTTCACATGTATGCTTTCTTCTGCCGGTGCACTGATTATAGCGTAATTTTTTTAACTCCACCTTTGCTCGGAGGAAACGAAGACGCCGTGATCCAGCTCCAGTGCTACTGTAAGCTCCCGACCGGTTAATGCCGGTCACTGGCGAGTAACGCGCCTCTAACGCAATAGCAAAGCAGCTCACAGAGACAGGTTTTTTTCACGCTCTCTTGCTCACGCGTTTAGGCCGGTAACCAAATCCCTGACCTCGGCGAAGCACTTTCGTGCAAGCTAAAGCTTTGGTTGCACATATGTCGCCGTTTCCGTGCAGCACAGCGTGATCGGGGAGATCTTGTCTCTGGACGCGCACCCTGGCGTTCAGAGAAGGAGAACGCTCTGCACTATGTAGAGCCACGATCGGCACGACGACGCCGGTGCATATATGCTGCTGCGTTTAGTTTTGCGGTGGGCATGCACGGAGCACGTGACCCACGAGAACTGTACCTTGCTGGAGATAAACAACTGCTATACACGGACGACTCGACGGACCGGCGTGTTCGCGACCGAGTGTCCCGATGCACCGATGAGGAACGCGTGGATTCGCGTATTTTGTTCGAAGCACCGCTGCAGCCCCCGCTTTGGCAACGTTGCGCGGTATTGTCGAGGCGCTGCGCGGGTCTAGCGCATGCGTGACCGGAAGACACAATCTCGCGGCATGCTGCTCCGCCCACAGTGTAATGCCCGCTGCTCAAGTGCGCCGGATGAATTTGTCCCAGTTTCGCGGCGACCCATTATTTAGCCATTGTTCGGGTCTCCACGTCAAACAGTGACGTCTCCTGCTTCGTGCGCGGACTCTGGACGCGCCTATGTAGCTTGTCCGTATATGGGGCTGCGACTGCGTATACGTGCAGTGCTTTAACCGTACTGGGCGAGCACCTATCCTGGACGTGTCGCTGCTGTTGACCTCAAGCGAACGTGGTAGCCGCCGTGGCGGCGGTGTTTTCCAAGGGGGTCAGCAGAAGTGTGTACTCACGATTGCGCGAACCTCGCTCAAAAGAAAGCTCGCGCACCAGTCTCAGTGGCACCACTGAATCCGGCGGCAAGCTCTCGCGAGATCACCATTGCTGCAACGACAAGTGCGCTCAGCTGTTCGCCCGCTGGAAAGCGCCGTTAGCAGAGGCAACGTGAAGGTGCGAATGTGCCCTGTCGTTTCTGGGGGCGTGACGTATGCAGTGACGTCCATGCTGAAAGGGAGTGCCTAATATGTGTTCACGACCGAAAATCATTCTCGTTCTTGCGCTGGAATTAATGAACCGTATACTAAAAGGCAGGTTCTTAGGAAAACTATACATCGAAAGCATTGCCGAGTGAATCCTGACCTCGAGCTGCTGCTGCAGTAGCCGTTACTTTGCCGGTTTGGCGTTGCCTTCCGTGTTAACGCGCCGCGGGCTACTTTGGTTGCCATTCTACTAATTTCGACATATCGTCGAATTCGCCGTTATGTCAGTTTTTAACTGGCTCACAGGGTAGCTACGGCCTCTCCGATGGGCTGCCGATGGGGTTCAATACGCCTCAGAAAGCGTCCTCAGAAAGGCACCCACGGACAGCACATGTTCCTGTCGTCGTCCCTATTTGTGCCTGTATGTACGGCAGAAAGCGTCGTAACGGGACAGCAGGGTTGCCAGTTAGGCGCAGCGCTCCGTGGAACCTTTTGAGTGATGACTCGCGCGCTCGATGGCTTTGGCCGAGGGGAACCGCGCAGCGCTCCTCTTGGCTTGGTGCCTCGTTGACGTAAGACTCTGTCGACGTACGCGGCGCGCGCGCTTCGTTTTGGGGGGTGATGCAGTCGGGCCTGTCCCGCGTGCTTGGCCATGCACCCTGCTGGCCCTGCAGCTTGCGGTTGGAAAACGGAGAGAAGCGCTGCCGCGCGCAGAAGAATGATCGGCTGTCTTCCTGCGGATGCGTGCCCGGTGAACTTGTTGACTGTTCGCCGCCTTCCTCTCGAGGAGTTATTTGCGCAGTTCGCATGTGCGTCGACTGCACGTCTCTGCGGCGGAAAGGTCCGTGTCGGATTCTTTTGTAGGCTGGTTTCGTCGTACAATATGAGCTGCAACGAGTTCGAAGGGGCGGCATGGCGATGACATACGAAAACTTGGAGAATTGAAATGCTGTTTCAATTGATGGTGTTTGTTAATTAGTTTTCGTACGTCAACGCCGTCGTGCAGTCTTGGAGCCCCATCAAACACGGGCACCGTGTTGCAGCGCGCAACTGTACTTGGGTGCCTAATTTCAGAAAGCTTTCGTGTGCCTCATTCGTAAGCAGCGGGGATGAACAAACTCGTCACACTTGCCGTAAGATTTGGCGCACCCTGAAGCGGTCGGCCGAAGTCAAATTTGCAACAGCTGTTCAATTGTGTTCATTTGTGACCTACCCTAAGCAGAGCGACCGGCGCTACATACTTGTGGCGACGAATATGCAGTCTTCGCAAAAATCAGAGCCTACTTGCAATGAAATGCAGGTTGCGGCAACGCAGACGAGCATAGGAAAGCCTAATACTGCACGTGGAACTCGTGACGTGAATATTCGTAGTGGAATACTCAAAATTTCCTAGTCACTGCGAGGCCGGCCTGTCCGCTTGGGCTTACAGCAACGCTGAGGACAAATATGACGTCTATAGTTCGTAGTGGTCTTGTTTGTGACACCACTCGGCTTCCCAATGGCTAGCACCTGCACGAAGTTTGGTCCTGCAGTGATTGTAAGCGCGGAACGTATTCGCAGTATTCTAAGCAGCGGTGAGCCGTACCCCCGATCCTGTGCGTGCCGCCTATGTCTCTCTCTCTCTCTCGATGCGCAACCGATGGAACCTTCGTTCGAGTTAGACCTGTCCGGCTTGTACGCTGTTCGCTTGCGTAGCGAGCGCGGTGCCGCCTCGGAGGCGAACACCTGTGTGACCCCCGCCGCACCTGTTTTCTTTGCCGGAGGAGATGGCTTCGCGCACGTGCGTGTAGGCGCTACATGGATGTCCTCGGGCGGCTCCGCAGCCGGCGGGAGCGGCGCAACCGGTTCTGGATTGCGTCTGCGAGGCGTGCTCTTCTCCGCCGCCCGCCATCAGTAGCGCGGTTCCTCTGCTGTGGCATGGCATATACGCGCGCTGGTCGAATTGCTGGCGGGTGTGCGCCTGAGGTTCCATCCAGTACCCGGCGTCGTGCTCGTCCTCCCGATTGTCAGCCGTCGACCCAGCGGGGCTGGCTTGACCGGAGGACGCTCCTGCGAGGTCGACGCACGTTTATTCCCGTGATGTCGCTCGCTGTACGCGATCTGTCAAAGCCGTATTACAGGCTGCACGTGACGTCACGTTCTTTGTCGTACAGCGACTTCAAAAGAAGCGGTACGAGACGCAAAAGGGACAGTCTTGCGCAAATAGACATTGTGAAGCAGTACTAGCGAGATTATTGTCCAGAGCTACCGTGCCAAGTTATGGGACCGTAATTCTCGATCGACCGCTTTCGGAGAGGTCACGTTTACGAGCGCGTTGATTGGCTCAGCCAGTCGAAGTGGTTGTTGTGGCGTAAGCGCCGTCTTAAACCCCATCTAGCGGTATTCTCACGTCGCGCAGTTTCCTTGCGCGTTAGCGGGGAGGCCTGTCTCCTCGGTGAGGCGAAGCGCTGAACGTTACGTCATTCAGAAGGTGATACCGTCCCTAAAATGACCTATCGGGTATGCCTTTCACTAGCTACTCTCGTTTTCCTGCAGCAGGCAATCTCTTCGGTTGCAGCAACCCCGCGACGTCGGGCAGTGACGTCATCCTTCCAAAACCCGACTCCACGTAGGGTCACATGTGCACAAGTACACCACCGACTGCCAGACACACAGGTTGCGTGTTGGGCGCTGAGCGTCTCGTCTCGGCTCGTTTTGCTTGCGGCCGCTGTCTTTGTTCCTAGTTCTTTCTCGTCGCCCTTCTGGGCCGCATGCAATCGCCCTATTTCTGGGAGCTGACCTCGGTCGCACAGAACTTTCTTGCTCCCCGAAAGAGTAACAAACCGCACGTGCCCTGCGGCGTCCGCCGTGGCGCTTGTTAAAAACTTCCACGCCAGCAGCGACGTCCCCGCTGCGACGCTCCCCGAGTGAAACCGACTTCTTTGGCTGTGCTGTCGTGCGAGCTAAGGTCTATACCCTGTTCTTCAGTAGCGTACGGCTCTGGTGGCATGCTCGGGTTCCTGCATTCCTCTTCGGTTTCCTTCGAGTCCTCGCGGGCCCAGCCGGGGTGGGTGATCGTTAAACTTTATCTGCAAACGAGTCGTGCAATCGCGGGAGTTCTATTTTTACCAGAGAGATGCCGTGACAGCGCGCGCTGCGGTCGCTTTGCAGTCGCCGATGCCTTCCGAGCGGGCTGCGAACCTTGGCGCTTTTGTTTTCGTCTTTGGCCGTCTTGTGTGTGTGTGCGCGCGTGTTGGCACCGTGAGGGACACTTCGCGACCTTATGGCGGCGAAGTGTGCGTCAGGCACGAGTTGGCAAGTTAATCTTGCGACTCGCAGTCGTGCTTCGTTTTTCTCGCTGCCGACGACGGATTACCACCTGGATCGTACCACCGTAGCCTAAGAGGCGAACGCTGAGTCATCGCGCGTGGGACGGGTGTGTCTGCTGCGTAAAGCGCGTTCAATCATGCAAAGCGACGGCCGTCGACTCCGTGTCCAGAGGCATCGCTGCGGTGGCGCCGAAGCGCGTCGCCTCGACTGTGGGTTGCCGAGGTGCGCGTTGGCCACCTTTTCTGTATAGCAGACAGCCCAGCGCTGCCGTAACATTACGTTTATTGCCTGTTGGGTGGGAGCTAATAGCGTCGAAGGTTTTTGTTATGTGTGGGGTAATGTCCCTGCGCATCTGGGTTTTGAAATGACTCCTATAGACCGAATGACGAGTCATCACCGCCATGATTGGTGCAGTGTTGCTAGCTCGCTGCACTACAGCGCGTCGTGTCTCCGTCGGAACGCGAAGAAGTCACGCCATGTCGTGCAGAAGCCAAGGATTGCGACAACGACGCTGCGTCACGTTCGACTGTGGCCTCTGCATCCATTAATTGCAGGCGCACGTTGTTGATGGCGGCATTTTACGCGAGAGGTCCGCGCGAGTGAGAGGCCCCTCGTCTCTTGTGTCGTTGCCAGTTCGATGATGCGTGTGGTGTCCGTAGCAAAAGAAGCCGCCGCACTTGTTCGCTGTCAAAGAAACGAGATCGTCGAAATATTCATTTGCATTTGGACGAATTTATTTACGTTACTTAATGAACGCCGTATTGCATATACATGAGCACCCTCGGCAATGGCGTCGTGGGAAGTTCGGGCCGTGCCGGCCGGCCGGGCTCGGCGGTGGCGGCTTCGGCTGTCGGGCGACGCTGGATGGAGCGGGGCACACTACTGGGAGAGAGAGAGACAGTGGTGTATGCAGTTGAGAAGGCGGCGGCGGGGGAGGGGGTTGCTTGCGCGGCAAAAAGGGAGGGAAGGCTGCCGCGTGCGTTCTTTATTTTGTCGCGCCGAGGACGAATGGGGGAAGGCCTGTGGCGGCACGCCATTGGTCCCGTCCTCGGGAAGGACGCGAGGAGCATGGCGTTAGAGCGAGAGGAGGTCGGCGGCTGAGGAGGAGGAATAAGCGAAGCGCGTACCGAGGTGTGGGCGCGAAGCTGCGACGGGGAAAGAAGCGGGTCGGCGCCGACCGACACAAAGAAGGGGAAAAAAAAGCGAGCCGCAGAGAAAATAAACGAGTTTTCTGCGCGCCTGCCGGAGCTGGAAGCCGGGCAAAAGCAAAATCCTACCCCCGCGCCCAAGGTAAAAGACGAGCGGACGAGGGAGAGAGAGATCGTGGATATGTAAGGGATGTGGTGGTAGAGGGGAGGGAGGCCGAGAGACGACGCTTGGGGAGGAAATATCGAAGAGAGGAAAAGAAATACAAAAACGCACGAGAAACGAAAAAAAAGTGCGCCGACTCGGCAGTGGTCCAGGTCACGTGGGCTCGTCAGGTGGCAGGGGCGCTGTGGGAACGGCGTCACGTGACCTTCCGAGCTGCCAACTCGGTCGGGGGACCGTATACGCACCTGCCGACGGAGCCGTGGGAAGCGCGCGCCAGGCAACTAACGTTAAGGTTCGGCCCCACCGACCTGGCTTCCTTGGCGAGCGAAGTTTGGCTGTTAAAGCTGCATGGGGGGGGGGGGGAGGGGGTCAGTTCGCAGCGCTTTTTGGACTCGCCCGGGGGCCGCGATTCCAAAGGCCGCCGCGCACTGTTGGCGCGACGCGGTCTTCGTGGGCTTTGATACCGCGGTTGTGTTGGCTGCTGGTGCAAGCGAGTCTGAGCTGTGCTAACCGGACTTCGCACCACTGTGACCTAGCCTGGCAGCCCTCCAGTTTTCAGTAGCTTTCACTATTTATTCTTTACATGGTTGCTTACTATTCCCGCAGCTAGGAAAGTAGAGGCGAAAGTATCGCGCTGTTGTATGTTGTCATTCCATGCTTATGGAAGTGGGTTACATGGTTGAATTTTAAGCGAAGCAAGCGGTTTGGTGTGTGCGCGACCGCCAGTCTTCTTTCAAGGAGTCGCAGCGAAGCTTTTCCGCTGCGTTAATACATAGGCCGATGGCTGAGGAGCTCTAATTCGCCGATGTCCTTGTGTGCCGGTGGTGCACTCCAACTTGCCGTGAGCGCCCAATATTTGCTCGAAGGGCCAGAAAGGGCTCGGCACAGCTCTTGGCATGCGGACCTACACGACGTGCAGTCGCTTTTATTGCCTAACGCGGTGCCGAGCCGAACCCATGAGTATTGTTGACGTTACGGGCACGAAAACGCATTTGCCCCCCCCCCCCCCCCCCTTTTTTTTTTCTCCCACGCTGTAAAGCTAGTAGCGAACGCCGAAATGTTTTGTGAAATCGATCTGTTTCCGAGGTCCATGCAGTCACTCACTATAGCATAGATATGGTTAATTGTACTCGCGGGCACACTATTTACAAGCTTGATGTGCACAGCTCAGCCTGGCAAATCTATATAGGCCAGCTATTGTTCCGTTCCTCTTAGGCGGTTCTCGCATAAGCGACGCACGTCACCAAGTGTCTGAAACAAATTGATGCCACGTACGGCAGCGAGAAAGCGCGACACTTGTTCAGAGTAGTGTGGTTTCTTTATGCTGATTACATGCAGCACTGCTTAGGTGTGTTGATAAGCATGGGTCACTGAATGGAAGGCAGGCGAATATTCAGCTGTGTGTAGATAAACAGCCGGTAACCTCGCAGTATTTCCGAACACTTTCTCATGTTCCCATTGCACATTAAGATAGCCCGTCTTGCGACACTAGTGCCTGACAAAAATTGACACCAGCCTCGCATGAACGGTGTCGTGTAAAAAACAAAAAAGCGTATGGTTGTGGTTGTTTACATAACATTGCTTGTATATGCGCATCCATATTGATTGTCGTCACACTGGTAGCGCCTATTTCGCCACGCGTGCACCGGCGAACGACGCCGGACCGAGGTAGGGCCAGCGGGCTGGCGCTCATGGCTGTTGTTACCAGCTGCTAAATCTGCGCAGCTTTTGTGTGCGTCAGACTCTGGCGACGGCTTAGCCTGGGAAGTGCGTCGTTTTTGACGACACGTAGTTTTAAGGCATTGAAACGAATTGGTTCACAAGTGATGCTTTATCCCTGCGTTTCAAGCTCAGCTTACCGCAACGAGCTCGGGCAACTACCACGCCTGCCCTAATAGCTGCCGGTCTGAGAGGCAGGCGTGTTAGGCCGCGCGTACTGGCACTCCCGACTCTGGCGTGTCTAATACATTTGGCGAAGAACCCCACATACTTACAGCTTTTACCTGTGTGCAAGTTATATGAAGAAAATACTCATCAGACACCCTTGTCACCGAAAGATAACCGTTTCCTGCCGCGATAGACGAGCAACACTCCCGGCGAATACCTCGTCTAGCGTGAACAAGTCTTTTCATCAATCATTCAAACAAAAAAGGAATTCCAGCTGCATTTAATAGTTCAGAGGAAGTAGGCAGGAAGGACGATCCTTACCCACTGGGCTGGACTCGCCGTGCAGTTCAAAGAAAAACAGGAAGTCATCACAATTTCGGCAACGGAAGAAAAAAAGAAGGAAATGGCGCTCCGCCGCAGCACAATGCATGATGCACACATTTAATGAATCTCTTCCTCTACATAGCCCGTTGTGAAACGAAGGTCACCTGTGAGCGGATGGCCGGCGTAGCTGCTGTACGTACTCTATACTCCAGCTTCGCCGCTGCCGATGAAAGATAAAAAAAAAAAAAAGTCAGAACTGACTCGCTAGCGTACTGGGGACGTTTTTTATCGAATATGAAACTCGCCAGCGGCGTTATCCCATGCCTACTTGCAAATACGGTGGGAGACAAGTGCCTACGTGGCAATTCGGGGCGGCGGGTTTCGATCTAGGATGCGCTGCGCCGTTCTCTGCCCTAGCCGTCCGTCCTTCTGCAGGCTCGCGCGCCCTCTCCGCAGCCCGCGCCTGCGCACAGCCCGCGCCGCTCTTCTGCTACTGCGGTAAAAGCGGGGGGTGACGTCTGCCTGGAAGAGCCGTCAGCGCGTTTCGTCCAATCGGAGGCGAGCGCAGCTGTTGCGGCCTGAAAACAGCGGGTGGCTGGGGGGAGTGTGTGCGCGCGCGATAATAGCCCCTCAGATGGCGAGTAGGAGGATAAAATAAGCGCCCTGCTCCAAAGGAGAAGACAGCAACAAAAAATAAAGCTGACGTCGTTTCGCTCGCCCGCTCGCTCGCTGTTCCAGCCTTCTCTGTAGCCGACGTGCCTTTCCCTGTGCACTGCGGCTTCTGCAGGCTTGCGTGTGCTTTCTTTATTTTCTTGCCTGTCTCTTTCCCCTCCACCAGTGCTCCTCGGCGTTCTTTTCAACCTCTACCAGGGCCTGTTCCTCCTCCTCCCAACTCCGCTCTTGTGCGGGCTTCGTTCCTCCCAGGGCTTATTCTAGGGGGGCGCGCGCGCGCTCTTTATGCGTGTGTTCTGGTTTTACTGGACTTTTTTTTTTCTCCTGTTTTGCTTCTCGTGTCGCTTTGTGCGGCGCGCACTTGCCGGGCCCTGCTGGCTGGCTGGCTCGCTGTTGCTCTGGTTGCGCTGCAGGGAGAATCTCTCTCTCCCTCTTCTTTTTTTTTTTCGTCGCCGTCTTGCGCTGGAGCAGCAGCAGCGGTCGTGTAGCTCTCTGCCTCGCTCGCTGACGCAGCGGCGCAATTTGGACCGGCGGCGTGTTTCTTTCGGAGCCCCCACCCGGCTGACGCGACTTCAGAATGACGACGCTTTCGTGGTCTCTTTCTTTTGCCTTCTTTCGTTCCCTCCGAGCTCATCTCTTGCGCCCGCTGTGTGTGGGAACCCGCACGAGCGAGAGAGAACGGCGAATGAAAGAAAAGGGATGGGGTGCGATTTTGCGAGATAATTACGACCCGTCCGAAACTAGTGCGAACGTAATTGCGCCCCTCCGCGCAGCCAGCCAGCGCCAACGGCTTTAGCTGGCCGGTCGGCTACGACTGGCGCTGTTCTGCGGCGGCACTACCCCATCCGGGGCCTGCGGCAAGCGCTCTCTTCTGGAGTTGTTGGGGTGCGGCATGTTTGAATTTTAGTTTTCGGCTGCTGCTGAACTTCTGGCGAGCTGCTGCCCTGAATACAACTACTGAAGGCGCTACGTGACTGTTAGCAAATGAAGGGATTCGTTTGCCAAGCGCGGCTGAACGAACGACGGGAGTGCGTATTCCGTCGGCGGCTGTCCGTGTGCGGCCTGCTAGAATGAGTGGCGCGGACGGATAAAACGTCTTCGAAAGCGTTGACGCTGAGTGACATGTAGTCAAAAATTCTGATGTGCGAGCGTTCCTCTCTCTCTTGCCTACTCCCTCTTCATTGCGCATGTACTCAGTAGTAGGGAGGAAACAGCGCTCGAAAATTTGCGACCGACGCTTGTTTCATGAGAGGTGCCTTAGGTGGCCGATTTATGAGAATCATCGGATGGCTTGCGTCGGCTTGCTATGTCTTCTCCGCGTGTTTACGTTTTATCGATTTCGTTGTGACGTCGTTTTGAGCGCTTCACACACACTTTCTGGAATGTCGTAGTAGCATTAGAGACGTCAAGTAACCACCAGTCATGCGTGAGGAACTCTGAAACGCGTGAATGTCGCTCGGTAGTATGTAGTCATGTCGAGGCAGGAGAATCACAACCACCGCATGACTGACTGACTGAATAAACTTTATTGAAACCAGCAAGAGATGGTGGCTGGGCCTAGGCCTCCCACGTGGGGACGTCGAGGTGTTGCCTCTTCGCCGCCTCGCAGGCCTGCTGGGTCGCCCAGAGTTGTTCGTCAAGGTTGGGGCTACGCAGGGCAGCGTGCCACCTCGACGAGAGGGTCGTGGGGTTAGTGTCGGGGTATTGGTGTGTACAGTCCCAAAGCATGTGTGGAAGTGTGGCTGGCTGTGTCTTGCAGATATGGCACGTGGGATTGGGGTAAATGTCTGGGTAGATCTTGTTATAAAGCTGTAACGAGGGGTAAGTATTGGTTTGTAGCAGGCGGAAAGTTGTAGCCTGCGCTCGGGATAGTTTGTTGTGTGGGCCGGGGAAGGTTCTACGCTCTAAGTAGAAGGACTTCACAAGATCATTGTAGCGTGTCAGGCGATCCCTACCGGTGGGGGCAGCCTCCCCTTCTCCCGCGCGGTTTACTAGGCCTCGCGCCAGGGAGTGGGTAACCTCGTTGAGGTTGGGGAGGTGCGGGTGGACGGTGCCTACATGAGCCGGGAACCAGACGAGTGTAACCTGATGGTCGGTTGAGCGGGGCGTTTGTTGCAAGATGCGCAAGGCTTGGTGTGAAATACGGCCGTTGATATAGTTGATAACGGCGGAGCGGGAGTCAGAGACGATGGTATGGCATGTTGGGTCTAGTGTGGCTAGCGCGATGGCCACTTCTTCAGCTTCCTCAGCGTGTGCGGTTACTAGGCTGATAGCATGGTGGAGAGAGCCTTCACGCGTGGTGACGGCTGCAAAGCGGGTACCGTGGGGATATTCGGCGGCGTCGACGAAACTCACACCGTCGTGGCGAGTAAGGGATTTGGTGAGAACCGTGGCACGTGCTGTGCGACGTGCGTGGTTGTATTCGGGGTGCATGTTTCTGGGGATAGGATCGGCGTGAATCCAAGCTCGTATGGTGGAGGGGATCTGGTGCTTATGGCCGCGTTGATGGTGGTAGGTGATGCCGTGCGAGGTAAGGATATGGCGACCCGTCGCTGTGAGAGTGAGTCTCTCCAGCTGAGAGCGACGTTGGGCCTCGATGAGCTCGTCCAGTGTGTTATGGACGCCTAGTTGAAGGAGGAGCTCAGTGCTGGTGCAACCGGGGAGGCCGAGGGCTTGTTTATAGACTCCGCGTAGGAGGATGTTGAGCTTGGTTTGTTCAGCCTTGTACCAGTTTAGATACGCAGCAACGTAGGTGATGTGGCAAATTACGAATGACTGGATTAATCGGAGCAGATTCTCCTCTTTCATACCCCCACGGCGGTTGGAGACCCGCTTCAAAAGTCTCATGGTGTTAGCTGTGTTCATCTTGATTTTGGCAAGGGCCATGCCATTCGCTCCGTTCTCCTCTATGAGCAAGCCGAGCACACGGATATTGGTGACGAGGGGTATGGGGCTGCCATCCGTGAGATGAAGCGCAATGTCTTCGTAATGGCGTTTAGCGGTGCAGCATTTTGGACGGCGGCCACGGAGAGTAGGCCTGTAGAGAAGGAGTTCGGACTTCGCAGGGGAGCAGCGAAGCCCCGTGCCTTGGATATAGGTCTCGACTGTTTCAATGGCGGATTGTAGTGCCGTTTCTATTTCGCCATCACTGCCTTTGTGGGCCCAGATGGTTATATCATCAGCGTATATGGTGTGGGTGACACCGTCCACTTGCTGCAACTCCTTGGCAAGACCGATCATGACAAGATTAAAAAGCATTGGGGAGATAACGGAGCCCTGGGGGGTTCCCGCGCTGCCCAAAGTCTGGGCGTCGGAGCGGAGATCCCCCACCGAAAGGAAGGCCGTGCGATTAGAGAGGAAGTCTCTGACGTAATTATAAGCTCGCGCACCGATATTAAGGCGTGAGATGCGGTCAAGAATGGTGGAATGGGCTATGCTGTCAAATGCTTTTTCGAGGTCGAGGCCGAGTATAGCTTTAGTAGTACGTGTTCTATCTTCTAGTATATGGTGCTTAAGTTGTAGCATGACGTCTTGGGTCGACAGGTGGGCCCGGAAGCCAATGACAGAGTGAGGATACGCTGCAGTGTCTTCCAGATGGGTGTTAATTCGCGTGAGGAAGGCATGCTCCATAACCTTTCCCACACATGAGGTTAGTGAGATGGGGCGAAGATGATCGAGGCTAGAAGGTTTGCCAGGTTTGGGAATAAGGATGACCTTTGCTGTTTTCCAAGCCGGCGGAATGGCACCATTACGCCAGCAGTCATTGATATAGTCTGTCAGGTGGGTGATGGAGGCATCATCCAGATTACGGAGGGCTTTGTTAGTGACCCCATCGGGCCCAGGGGCAGAACGGCTATTTAATTTATGCAGGGCGGCTTGGATCTCAGCGACACTAAAGTCTTCGTCCAGTGGGGGGTTGGGGGCCCCGGTGTAGGAGCCGTGAGATTGCACTGGGCCCACTGGGAGATACTTGTTGGTGAGGTAGTCTAAGACTTGGGCGCGGCCCTGTTTCTTCCTTTCTGTATAGAGAAGTTTAGTGAGGCGATCTTGTTGGGAAGAGCGGGTGGCTTGACTATCGAGGAGGTGTTTGAGAAGCTTCCAAGAAGAGGGACAATGGATCTGTCCGTCAGCAGTATTGCACAGTTCAGTCCACTGCTGACGGCTCAGAGTGAGGCAATGGACTTCGATTTCCTTATTGAGGAGGGCTATTTTAGTGCGGAGGCGCCTGTTGAGACGTTGCCCCTTCCAGCGGGATAGGATGGATGTTTTAGCCGCGAGGAGATGGGCCAGTCTACTGTCCATGCGCTCGACGGGGGCATCGGTGGTAACGGTGTGCGTGGCTCCATTGGTATCGGAGTGGAGATTTCGGGTCCATGCATCAATGTCCGCTATGCGTTCCGCGTGCTGGTCAGCGGAACGATGCTTGCGAAATGCATCCCAGTCAACCCAAGTGAACTCACGGGGTTTGGCAGTAACTGCAGCTATCCGAGGGATAAGTATGGCAATGATGGAATGGTCACTACCGAGATCATGTTGTGTGTTGCTCCATTGAGCATTGTTGACGTTCTTGGTAAATGTCAGGTCGGGGGTCGTGTCGCGGGAAGTGGAGCTACCGAGGCGTGTGGGGAACGTGGGGTCTGTAATGAAAGTGAGGCCGAGGTCTTGGGAGTCTTTCCAGAGGTTTTGAGCCGCCGTCGTCGAGTAGCCATATCCCCATACCGTGTGGGGGAGATTGAAGTCTCCACCGATAACGAGGGGGTTGGTGCCAGCTACGTTAAGGGCCTTCTTGAAGAGGGTGAGAAAACGGCTTCGAACTTTGGCAGAGGGATGGCTGTACACGTTAAGGAGAAAAATACTTTCCTTACGTCTCTTGGTGGGGATAAGTTCAACGAGAAGGTGTTCGATGTTTCGGTCGTGGAGATTGT
The DNA here is from genome assembly GCF_038994185.2 of Dermacentor albipictus. Taxonomy (NCBI): domain Eukaryota; kingdom Metazoa; phylum Arthropoda; class Arachnida; order Ixodida; family Ixodidae; genus Dermacentor; species Dermacentor albipictus. The sequence continues at coordinate 185,928,633 of NC_091822.1, read as the reverse complement.
GTTCGATGGCGGTGATTCTCTTGTGGACGAAAGTGCAGAGGCGGCGAGAAGCATCTGGCGGGATGAAAGGTTGGTAACCTGGGAGGGTGACCGAATCGATATGGGTTTCCTGAATCATGATGACGTCCGGTTGCCGGGTGAGGGTACGAAGGTGTTGACGGATGACTGGCTGTTTGCGGAGATAGCCTCGGCAGTTCCACTGCCAGATAAGTGTATCTCTGTTAGTGTGGGCCATGATGGGGATTGGGGGATGCCGTCAGGGGCAGTGCTGGGGTTTGGAGGGTAGGAGGAGCGGGCGTGGGGAGAGTTTGTTGGTGGGTTTCAATGTTTGTGACGCGCTGTGCCAGTGCGAGAACGGCGTGTTGCATGGATTCGACTGCGTTCTGGAGTGTGGTCATCGCGCTTTGAAGTGAGACTAGCATGTCTTTAACCTCTGAGCGCACTTGGCCCGTGGCTCCCTCTTGGAGGGCCCGCTTTTTGGGGGCTGGTGTCAATGGAGCGTCGTGGCTAGAGGAGTGGGGCGCTTCGGCGGGTGGTGTAGGGGCGGGTGTCTTGGATTGTTTAAGATCGCGAACCTCTTGCGAGAGCTTGTGAATTAGGTCGCGCATAATGGCATTTTCTTTTTTGAGGTGAGCTATTTCTGCGTTATCATTGATGTTCGTGGACTGTGGAGAAGATGTGTTGCGACCCTCTCGCGAGGCGCCCTTAAGGGCTTCTGCGAAGCTCACCTTGTTAATAGGAGACTTGGCGGGTGGGGTAGAGGTAGATCTGGATCGGGAACGGCGCTGTCTCGAACGTGAAGGGGTCCGGGAACAATGTTGCCTCGAGCGTGATGGAGTCCGGGATCTGGAGCGGGGCTTGGAGTTCAAGGGCGGGAAGTCGCTTTCTTGAAGGGTGGCTTGCATTGCAGCTCGGCGTTCCCCAATGCGCTTGCGAATAACGTATGGTGTCTTGTAGCGAGCCGTACACGATTTGTCCGCTGTAAGATGAGGGCCGCCGCACAGTGAGCATTTCGGGTTACACGTGTGATCGGGAGGTGGGTTGCGGACTCCACAACCTCTGCAGATCTTGTTATTTGGAAAAGGACAGACATCCATGCGGTGTCCGAGGCGGCCGCATTGGTAGCAAATTTCTATTTGCTTGCGGAATAATGAGCATGGGATTAAGGTAGCTCCGTAACAGACCAGATATGGCACGTCGGGGCCACTGAAGGCGATAACAACGGTGGTTGTCGTTCCAATGCGTTTTGCGGCTAGTGCGAGGGGGTTGCGGGTATTGACGATATTGGCGTTGACTTGCTGTGGGGTATCGGAGAGGGGGATTCCGCGGATGACTCCCTTCGTGGTGTCCTCGGCGGCCGTCTCATACGCGTTAACATCGTGCGTGACCCCATTGACTTGAATAGATTTTATGCAGACATACCGGTCGGCGTTCTGCAGACTTGGTGTACAGACAACGATAATATTTTGTTGGGTGTTGGGGCACACCGTGTCTTGTATAATATCTGCTGGGCTGAGCTGTGCGGCTTGGAGAACGGCTGTAGTCACGGTAGGACTACCAATTTTGGCGATGTTGAGGGCTCCCTTGGGGCGAATGATGATCTTGATCTGGTTGGAAGGTAGCGGAGGCATGCGTCCAGCCTTTAGAACTTGTGCCTTGACTGGTGGCCTGGTCTTGGAACGAGAACGAGTGCTTGAGGTTTGGGTAGAGTCATTCTGGGGTGAAGAGCCGTCCCTCAGCTTCGCCGGTTGGCGAAGGCGAGTTGTTCGCCAGCCCGTCTCGGCGGCCACTTCGAGCTCCATGCTCGTTGCTGGGGCAGAGAAACTTGATCGGCGGTGCGGAGCTCGCTCGAGTGCGCGCCGCGCATCCGGTGCGCCCGGCGAGCACGCGCGGCGGCGGCGTGGGCGATTCACAAAAACGTTCGCAGCACAGGAAAATGTCCGTAGCACAGGGAAATGGAGTGTCCCACCTGAAAATGAGGCGTCTACGGAGACCTGGTATCTTCACGGATCGACTGGTGTAAAAATTAGGCCACAATTCGCAAGAAAATGCTGCAAAATCATTTCACGAACACGGAGCCGACGCGAGCACGTCCACACTCCTCGGCGATCGCAGCGCCTCTCTCAACCACCGCATGAAGCCCACAAAAATTTAAGCCAGCGAAAGCTTAGCGGCAGCTAACTGTTCTTACTTTAATTGAAATGTGGAAATGATGCGGACAAGGGACGAAGAGACGAATTCATCCACATCTTTCGCGTCGCGTATGGTCTCGGACAATCTTGGCATTCCTCGGTGAAACATCCCGAGTAGCTCAATTTCCGCACCCATATGCGCGTGCGGCTATGCGGCTCCGATTAATGATCGCGAACAGTCAACTGAGGGAAAGCAAACGCAACGAAGGAGGTATAGAAAGCGGTGATGTTTCATACCCGGCAATACGTACATCCTGAAACCATATAAACTGCAGTCCGTGCTTTTGTGTAGGACAACCTCAACTAGCAGGCGTTATACAGTTACGGGGTCGCACCCGCCAAGCCGAGAAATTGTTGCGTCCGTGTTCCCGAAAGTTGTTTGATCGTTCTCATTTTGAGGAACACAAGATTAAGAACGGGAACCCGCTGTCATGCGCCTTCAAGCGGCGCTGCTTCAGTTTGGTCCCCTATAGTTGTCGGTAAAACACGAACTCCAGTACACCGTCGAATGCTGCTTCACCGATCCTCTCTGCTGTCGTGGCCTGTCATGAAAACGCGAGTCAAGTGTCCGGTGTCGTGTGGCAGCATATGGATGCGCGAATTCGCCCTAATGAAACGCGGTTGTTTGTTCCTTGCTCGACGGGGTCTTTCAGGGATGCCGCACACTCACCGTGCCTATCGTATTACGTGCCCCATCCGCGGAGCTTCCGCAGATTCGACGTTGGTATTGGCGTGTAATAGTGCACCACCGGAGGATTCGATCGTGCTTCACCGGAAGCAATTCCCGTTGCCCCCATCGGCATCTCGTTACACGGGCACTCCGTTCTGCGCAAGTTCCATCAGCCCCTCGCATCCTTCGGGTCGTCGTCGTCTTCTCTCGGAAGGAGGAAAAAGCATCAAGACTGAAAGGTGGAGGGGGGGGAGGGAGATATTTCTTTCCCGACAGGCGCTTTTTTTTCTGTTCGTATTTTCGTTAGCTCGAGCTTTGTTTCGAGTTTCTTTCTACTTTGCTTTCTCCCTTTCTCGCGTTCCTCTTCACGCCAGGATGACTGCGTGCTGCAGCGGCCTCACAACTAGCGGCGCGTGCGCAGCAGCTTTCTTTTCCTGGTGACGTAAAGTCGTCGAGCAATGCGGATGTTTTCATCGCCGCGCCAATGCCTCGGCACGGGAGGGGGGGGGGGGGGGTCTCTATCCCTGAGTGAGCCCCCCGCTGCGCGCTGCTGACGGTACAGAGACACAGGTCCCCCCACCCCCCTCTCCACACACAAAAACACACTCTTCGCCCAATTAAACCTTTGTGTGGTACTCCCACAGTGCAGTGGCACGAAGATTCCGCTTAATGTTTCGTTGGCTGTTGTCTTCCTTTTTCCCGCTCTCACGCCACTGCCTTACCCAGGCTTCGAATCACACCGCCACCCGTTCGTTATGTCCGTTCCTACGGCAGTGTACACCCCGTATACTACGCATGGCGTGCAGCCCGTTCGGTTCGCAGCGTTGTTGTTGGCCTGTTCGCCGCTGCTGTTCGGTCCATTCCGGGGGGAAAATGCCAGGCCCGTTCATTACGGCGCGGTTCCCTTCGCTTTCCTGGCAAGCCCGGTGGTAAACTGCACGCGCGCTCGAGGCGCGGTTGCTACGCGGTTATGGTCCGGGAGAGAGAGAGAGAGAGAGAGAGAGAAAAAAAAAAAACGCCGGAACACGGGTAAACAGAGGAAGGAAACGAGCTCTCTCTCGTCCCATTGTGCAGGGTGTGCTTATGTGTAGTAGCAGCTGCAACTAACACAACGGGACCACGCGCTAGAAATAAGGATGTCACCGCGCTCTTACGCAGTCTGTGCTCGACGCTAAGCGCTAGTCTGCGTAGCTCCACCTCCTTCTGAAGATTGTGCATTTTGTGCATCTTATCTGAGCCTTGCGAGGACCGCGATCCTCCCTCTTTGCTTCTCTTTGCTGAAACAGTCACGGCTTCCGACGCTAGGTTACGAAAGAAGCACGTTGTGTGCTTGCGACGTTGTGTGGGTATATACATATATAGGGCGAGCCACGGTGGTGGTGGTAGGGGGTGGGGGTGGGGGGGATGCACGGATGCTCTGCGAATTGTGTACCCGAGGGTGAATGCTGAATAAATAAGTTGTTTAGATGGATTGGAATGCTGTAGTGGGTCGTCCTCTTCAGCCCTTTTTCTTGTGGATGCCGCTCGTGCCGAGAGTCCGTGCCCTGCGCTAACGGTCGGTCCCAAACGCCGGCGACTAATAAACGGCTTTGCAAAATGAATGAATGACCTGTTTATCCACAATACTAGTACGATGGTTTTCTTTTTCTTTTCTTTCAGATAGGGGGTGAGGGGGGCGCTAATTAGTGTGTGAAAATGGATGGAAAGATGATAATCGCAGTCGTAACAGCAACAGAAGGTCTGACCTTGCTGGCGGATGTTCGCTAAGCACTCCCGTTTTTGTTTCACACGCATTCACACGTATGTGCACTTGTAGAGGGCCGCAGCGCACCCTTCCATCGGTAACACCGTAACAGAACTGACCATTCATATCGAGAGCTTATTTTTCGCTCGGTAATACTGGCTCGAAAGTCAATCACCACCTGTTGCTGTTTGTCACGCGTACGGCTGGTGCGTACGGAAGTGAAATAGTTCTTTCACGAGAAGTAGATGTCTGCTATACTGTGCAGGCCTCGCGCGTCGTTATAGTAGGGACAAAAAAAGTCGAAACGCGCGACAGCACTCCGGTGCGCTGCCTTATAGTCCCCTGTAGTGAGGCGTTTACTTTCTCGCATCCCCTTCGATGCCACGGCAAAGGTATTTGCTCCCTGGCGCTTATTTCCAGCCGACGTGTTCATCACTGAATCGCGCTTGTCTCCAAGCGCGAGTGACGTCTAACTAAAATCGCCGCCCTCCTTTCTTCTGCGCAGGTATGGTAAGGTGCAGAGCGTGAAGATCCGTCGCGATGCGGACGGCGTTTGCGCTACGGTGTCGTTCATCGACCTCCGGTCGGCGGCCAAGGCGCACGTGGCCGAGAACAAGCTGGACGATCGGCTACTCAAGACCGAGTACTACGAGCCGGCCGCGGCCACCCTCTTCTCGCACGACGACGGCGCGGCCGGCGCGTCGTCGTCGTCGGCCTCTGCGGCGGCCGCGTCCCGGGTCGCGCCGTCGGCTCTGGTCGCGCCCGGCGGCACCGTCGGAGTCGGCGGCGGCGGCTCGGCGCTCGTCGGACCCGGCTGCCCGCCGTCGGCGGCCGTCGCGCCTCCCGGCGCACCCTACGCCCCGCAGGGTCCCGCGAGGAACCCAAGGTTCGTATACCGCATTGCACGCCATCTTGGTCTTCTGCTGTTGTTGCCGTTGTCTTCTGGTACAGTCCTGTGCAGATGTGCGCGTGAACGGTGTGGTTTCGTTGCTCGATCGTCTGCTGGGGATATTGCCTTATGGTGTCAAGTCTGTACGCGGGTTGCGCGAACACAGTTGTCTTGTCGCTTTATTGTCCGTTGGGGGCGCTGTCTCCTGGTAAAAACGCCCGCTTGCGTACGGAGATGCACGTGATCGTCGCTTTATTTTTTTTTGTTATCTCGATGCTCGATCGTACGTTATTGTTTTCTGGTGTGGATCTTGAGGTCCACACAGAGACGGAAGCGAACACCGTTTCTATTACCTTGCTTGATCGCACCGTGCTACGGGTGTGTTTTGATCTTTTATCGTTCCTGTTGGTTTCCAAAATAGGTCGAGTACGAGCTTTTCTTTAGTACTATGGCACTGCTACTGACACTCGTTAAAAAAAAGCTCGAGATTGATTGACTCACCCATCTTTTTTTTTTCTTTTGTTTTTCTTATGGTGTAACTTTCGATAGAACATTTCCTTGCCAAATGCGTCGGCACGTAGTTCGGCGGCTCATTGAGAGTTGTGTGAGTGAGCGAGTACACATCTGGTACATATCTGGTACGTGCCTACACGAGGGACGTATGGATTTGTTGAGGATGGCAGCTTTAACAATACGACCCGCAAAGTCGGTGGTTTGCTCTGGAAACTCTTGTAAGCTGTCGCTATAATTTTATTTGTGCCAAAGTTTGGAGGCTTACTCTGACTTTGTGGCTAACAGGGACATCCAAAGGTAGCGTTCTTTTCGACGACGCCCGGGGAGGTATGGAAACCTATGCAGCCGTCCAGACGTGCCCTTATAATCCCCCCTCCCGTCTTAGCGCGCTAGGTTGATTAATGGAGTCTAATGCAACCCGTGCAGTTGTTGGCCTTGAACAGAGTGGTGTGGGACGGCGAAGGCACCTTGCGAACGTTTTTTACGGCAACATCGGCATCCTTGAAGCTGCTTGTCTGAAATAACTTTCGTTACACTTTTTTTTCCCTAACTTCCCAAGTTCATCCTCAGAACGCGACATTACAGTGGAATATGTGTTGCTCATCTGCGATGTTCGTTACTTCGCTGAGATTGCTGGTGAAAATGTATTTGTATACGACAGCCCTGTTGCAAGTATTGGGAATAATCACACAAAGCTGTCTGGTAGCCGCTCTCGTGTTTTCCGATAGTCCCTGCAGCTGATAGCGTCGGATGACGTCGTTAAACATTTATGACACAAGTTATTCGACAGTGTGAATTTAGCATACAAATACATATAGTGCCAAATTATACCTTTCTTCTGGCATTTATTAAAGTTGAGTTGATATCGCGTTGCCCTGACTGTAAACATCATAAGTGTTCCAGACTTCACAAGTGCAACCACCTTCGTTGCAAAACAGTTCTTTGCCTGAACATTTGTTGAAATGGGAGCCGAACGATGCTGTTCCTTTATTAGGGCAAACGCGGACACATAGTCGTGACCAGAATACATGCTTATCTTCCTGGAGAAACCCTAGACGCCTATTTTTTTGTATCCTGTATGGCAGGTTGGGATATCAGTTGGTGTTGTCAAAAAAGTCACGTGAAAGACGAACGGACGAGCGAGCGAGCCTGTGCATCTAGCGAAAAACAGCAGTGTCAGAAAGCTAAAATAGGGCAGCGTTCTGCCGAGAGATGAGGAGCGTAGTGTGTTGGTGTGTGCCTGTGTGTTTGGTGTTTCACCGGGGGCGACTGCCGAAGCGGTGGGGAAGGAGCCCAGCTGGCCGCTTCGGTCCAAGCCGAGGAGAGGATACCGAGGATACCCCCCCGGATACTGACAACGGCCAGCCGTGTGTCCCAAGAAGTGTGCTTTCCCGCAGTGCTCGACAGTCGGCCTCAACCCGAGGCCACAAGAAGCCGGTGTGACAGTGCCTTCGTCGACGACCGGATGGATTATCGCCGCCCCCTGTGGTGATGCCCATCCCTCGACATCCCTCAACCAACATTCCCCTCTCCCTCCCCCACCTCCTCCTCGCCCACACCCTTCCTGCAACCTCCATCGTCACTTCCGCTGAGGCGTCGTCACCCAGGATTACCCTCTTTGGTTTACCACACTTACCGGAGTTTCTTCTGAGTTTTTGCGTTTACTACACCGCCGTCCGAGCAGTGTGTCCCGCGCCGCGTGAATGTGATGCCTGGCCCGGATTAAATGTCGCCGCCATCTTCGACCCGCCCCGTGGATAGATGGACGTCGGCGACCCGGCGCGGCTTGTGGTGATATCCTTCGCCCCTTCCCCCCCACCCCACCCACACCTCTTCCTTCCTTAACATCACCTCACCGCGCGCGCGTGTGTGTGTGATCGTGACGCCCCAGTCATCGTGCCCGAAGACTGCACCCACCGTCTTCGAGTTTGTGGCTTCTCCGCCATGTGCTTGCCCCTTGGATCGCGCTGTTGGATGCTCCCCGTGCTTGTGCTCACTGTAGTCTTCTGAGTGTTTGCTTTGGTTTCTTTAGTTTTTCTCCCCCCCCCTCCCCCTTTTTTTTATCTCAAGAAAAAGCATAGCAGCTTTAGGGAAATCAGCTTGCTGGCTCGCCCGTTCGTTCGTTCATTGCGAAATGTGGATCACATGGTGCCCTATATGCATGCCTATTAACTGCTGTAGTGGCCCAGTTTGTTCGACTGCATAAGAACCAATTGGGGCGTCCCGAGAAAGTCAAGTGGCGCTATGCGCTCGGTTCTGTTTGCACATCGTGACCTTGTGCTTGCCGGCGTATTGGGGAGTCGTCTTCCCTAGGCATCAGTGATATGATTAGTGGGCAAACTAATTACTTCTCGAAGCTAACGTTAACACATTCATCGCTATGGCGTTCTTGCGTGAGCCAAGGCCGCCCGTGTACCGAAATACTCTGTGACGTTTCATTTATGGTATGCAAATTAGAAGCTTGCTGAAGGAAGCTAAATAGATAAGTTAGCGGAACCTTAACAAAATGATACGATGATACGCACATTTTTTTCTTCAAGGGCGCTTTTTGAGTGTTTCTTCTCTTTTTTTTTATTTCTGTGGTTGATCCAGCTTTGAGAATTCCGCCAGTGTGCTCGGGACCATAAAACATGCCGTAGTCCTTATGGCAGCTCGCCGCGGCACTCCTGCAGCATTTCATATGACGCGCGACCTTGGAGGAAACTCTGCAAAACTTGCTACGAACCCGCCGACATCTTAATTCCTTCTTTTCTTTTTTTCTTTTTCCATCAACGTGTGACCTTCTCAAAACTTGTACAACTAGCGGACCTGCCACAGCAGCCGCCACTGCCAAGACGACGCGTCGCCTTTGTCAGCGACGTCATTGTCAGCCCGTTGCTTTACGTGGCCCGCATATAGGAGCCGGCATGCCACGTGGCGCGGTTCTCCTTTGCGGGAGATGGCGAAATATGCATGGTATTAGAGGCCAATGTATGACCGGGATCGGGGGAGGGCTCGGGGGGAGTAGAAGGAAAGAGAAGGGTAGGCCAGCGGCTATGGGGCTTTCTTTGTATGGCGCCACTGATACGGGCCCGCAGGCGGCGTTATTTTTTTACGAGTTTTCTCAGCGTCTTTCTTCTTGCCCTCGACGTGATTTCGCTTCCTGCATACCGGCTTGACGTGCGTAGTATGCCGACTCCGCCTTTTACTTTTTTCGGGTGACGTAAACGGTGGCGCCGAAGGAGAGAGGCCGTCCTTATCGTGGCCAACATCTAGGTGCTTGAAAGCGTAGGAGCTATTGTCTTTTTCTTTCTTTAACTATTCGTTTTACTTCGTTTCGCGTTCCGAGAGAAAAAAGGAGGGGGGGGGGTATTTTCTGCAACACCCCTCCCTCCCTCCCCCGCCTATTTCACCAATTGCTGTCTGTGCTGACACAGAGTTTGCGGCAAACCTTGCGTACTCTTCATTTTGTAATTCTAGGTTAGGCCGAGAAAAAAAAAAAAAACGGAAGGCGTGGGACGTTGCCAATAAGGGGCGGTAATCGTATACGAGCTAGCGGTTTCGTGAAATCTTTGACTGCGAGCCGAATGCACAACGTCGCTCACAAATCCGTGTCGCCTCTTCCTTATCGATCACGGAACAGCCATGTTCGACGATGGCCTAGGTATTCATCTATATCGGCGCACTGCTTACACTATGTGCGTTCGCGCTTCGAAGCGCAGTTGGCGCAGTTACCGAGAGACGTTGATATTTGTGGATGTTCACTTCCACCGTGACGGCACGCAAACCGACGAACGTGATTGGCTGGCCCGTGCGTACCAAATTCTTTTTTAACTTACGCGGAGTTGCATGTTCTCAGCGACTATAGCGTCGCTCCTTTCTGTCCACTTTCTCTCCCTATTTCCCCACGAGACTCGTTAGGGCAAAAAACGAGGCTGGTTTTGGTCGCGTCGTGTTACAGCTGCACTTGGCAATACTTCGAAAGTAGTTAGCTAGGCGCAGCTATTTCAGTATGCAATCCGCAGCCCTGGTACCGAAGGCTTTGTGTGATTCGAGCCTTCATTTTCTCCAGGTGGTGATAAATGTATCGTTCTCACCCAACTGAATGTAACAGCCTCGGAACAATACTTCAGGAACCTCAGCTTACTTAATGTGGCTTTTTGGTGTCCATTTAACGCGGTGCATTTGCGTCCACTTGCCACCAATACAGCCATTGCTGCTCGCACACTGTCGATGTTATTTCACCGTGCGTGACGTCATTGAAGGCAAGCTTTGCTCGAACTTTCGAGCAGCTGACTGTGTCAATGCCTTGTAATCTCCACGTCGCCTAACCGAGGGATTTTACGGACTACGTGGTAAACAGGAAGATTATTATTAATAATATTATTATATTTTTGTAATCCCAAAATGTGCTACTCCTCAAATGGCTACGTGCTCAGCCAGCCAGTCTAGAGTGTAAGACGTTCCCGCAGAAATTACTGCAGCACTGCGTTTATTCCGCTACCGTGGCAGTGACGAGTAGTCCGTGGGTTTGTCTAACCTTCGTTGCACACTTGGCTTCAGCCGTTCTTGTGGCATTTTCTAGTACGCTTTTTCTTTCTAAATTTCAAAGAAATCGTATTTTTTAAAACGCGTGAGTACAGTAAGACTTTGCAAACAGTCATCTATATTGTTGAAAATGATCAATTTGCAAAGCCACAACGCTGTTCGAAGCCAGAAGGACGAATTTTACTTGAAGCTTGTGCAGTCCATGTATCGCCACAGTTTCCTCTAATTTTTGTAGGAGGGACTGATAATATTCTAGCGCTCGTGCCTCGCTGACCAGTCGATGATAGTTACCGGCGAGATGGTGGCGGTAATAGTAGCCCCCTGCTCTGCTCGTATGTCGACATGCGACGTCGAGCAGCTTGCGTGCTTCGTTTAATTGGGAGCAGCTAGTCGGAATTACAGCGGTTGTCGTACTCCTTCCTATCTTTGGGTCAGAACCAGGCGAGAAGCTGGCGTGACCCCTCCTCCCTCCCATTTCTCTCTCTCTCTCTCTCTCTCTCTCTCTCTCTCTCTCTCAAGCGAGCGCTTCCTGGTCCTCAGCCCGTTTATTAACAGCCCGCTCGCGTCCTGTGCCTCGCCTAATTACATTTTAACTGGGCAGCGCTGGTCTATCTTTGGTTGTACTACTTTTCCTTTTTTTTAACAATCTTTTGTGCGACACAGCCCAGCGTAGAGAAGAAATGGATCGCATAAAAACAAAACTCCCATGTAAGAGTGTCTGCATTTTGCCGTTCGGTTAGTTGTGTTACAAGAAAAGAAAGAAACACGTCCACCGTAAAACCCCATGTGCAGTTAGCCGCTGGGGTTCACCGACCGCGGTGGTTCAATGGCTGTCACGTTGTGCTGCTAATTACGAGGTCGCGGGCTCGATTCCCGGCCACGACGGCCGCCTTTCGATGGGGGCGGAATGCGAAAACACCCGGGTACTTGGATTTAGGTGCACTTTAAAGAACCCCCAAGTGGTACAAATTATCGGAATCCTCCTCTACGGCGTGCCTCATAATCAGATTGTGACTTTGACACGTAGAACCCCGTAATTTAATTTTGAATTAGCTATGGCGACGACGAAGACGCGACGCGGGCTGATGATATGTGCAGACGAAGAAGAGTAGTTATATCCTTTATCTCTTAACAATCGTTAGTTTTGGTGGGGAATGCATTTGTCTGAACCCGTTGACGTGTTTTATGGTGACCCACCAGCAGTGGCCAAAGTGTTGGGCGCATCTCTTCCGGTTGAATGGTCCAACTCTCTCAAATGAATGGAACGGAGGGTGGTATGTATAAGTGGAGAAAATATAGGATTCACACATTGGGTTCACACGTGCGGTAAAATGGATATGCGTCAAAGTTAAATTCATATTAGTTCACATAGTTGTGCCCGACAAGTGTATCGGACTTTCGGTAACCAGGTCATCGCATTAGTTTCAACGCAATTGCCTTGCCACGAAAAGTTCCGCTGGGGCGTATGCGGTTAGGCCGAGACCAGATCTTTCCAGTTGTCTTATTTGTGTTACCTTTCTTTGAAAGAGAGCGCTTAAAATGCAGTCGGCGTATATCGCGTGACCAGTTCGCTGTGCCGTCCTTGTCGTCTTCCTGGCCACCAGCGGTTAGGCGAGGAAAAAAAAAAAAAGAAATGAAACGCATCGTGAGCGGATTTTCAGAACTGAAAGGAGCAGAAGAGAAACACTGTCGGCGTGGTTCTGGTTTTTCCCGTTGTTTCATTGTGCGATGAAATTTCGTCGCCTACAGGCTCGTAGCCATGCAGAGCGCGCGTGCGAGTGTATGCGTCTCGCCAGTGTGCGTGACGCGTCTATTCTCATTTCTTTCTTGGTTGACCACCCTTTTTTCCATCTCATTATCTGCGTTTGTGCCGCAACCTTCGTGCTGCCCAATGCCCGGCGCGTCCAGAGAAAAAGAACAACCGCGTAGCGAGGTCGGCGCCAAATGTACGCCCGCACGCAAGCGAACCGTGTACACCGTCGCGCGCGCGTATCCACCCGTCGACACTGACAAACAAGTAAACAAAGCGGCAACTTCTTTTCTCCACTCCCACTGCATGCTTGCACTCTCGTCTGATTGCCTTGTTTTATAAACCTTACGCTAACGGCTGCAGGTTTACCGTGGTTAGTAAGAAAGCTTTGAAATGGCGGCGTCTTGAAAAATGTTTAATGTTGAAAGCTTTGGGCGAGTTGGCGAAACGTCCTTGCGAGATATATAGCGCGAGGGCCCCAGGACACAAAAGAGACCCATACATACATCGTGCTTTCTGTGCGTGTATAAAAACGTGCGCTGTCCTTCGCAGAAATATTTGAACTGTCGATTAGCGCGCCCGCGCATCGTAATGCTGGAAACGTGCGCTGCGTCGATGGGACACGCACACGTGAGTTGTGCCGTCCGATTCCACACTGCGTACCCGTAGGCTGCGAACAAAGTAGTTTTTCGCGGCGACCCAAGTGTACAAACCTTATGCCCGCGATTGTACACCGCACGACCCAAGGGTGCGCCGCGACCGCCACCGGAAGTCCCAGTTATCAATAAATGTGAGACAGTTATTGCTGTAAAGGTAACTGCCATTGCGAGGCAGCTATCACAGGTAACTCACAGCAAAACAACTATGGCTGAAAGGCAGCTATCATTATGAGGCAGTCGTGGATCGTTGCAAGGCAGCTGCCACTGTAAGCTGTCACGACACACGACAAAACAGCTATCACCGTAAGCCGGTCTTGGATTGATGCATCCAGTGTAGCTATCGCTGTAGGGTAGCTGTCATTACGACACGCAGTGTTCTTTGGAAAAGCCCAGACAGTCGATAAACTTGCCTGATTTTTAGTCATCACTCAACCCCCCCCCCCCCCTGCAAAAAAAAAAAAAAAACGCGATACAAGAGAACCCGCTGTGTGACTGCGTACAGGAACCGGAAGCTGACGTCCGTTCTCTGATGTCTAAACTCTTTTCTTCAACACCCATTTCTCTTATTAGCGAATATCAGCATCAATCCAACCAGCATTGTGGTATCGGGAAGGTGACACGAGCGCCAGCATGGCGAGGTGACTGGCGACCGTTGAGCTAGCTACCCTAACGAAGAGAAACCCAAAGGGGAGTGTGGAGCGCCAGGCGAAAGAAACGAACTAGACGCACCCGGGGTTTGTAGCGCGACTCCCGCTCAGCCACGTGATCCCTTATTACATAAAGATGGGTGACGTCAAAGTGACGTAGGAGTTATACAAGGTGACCAGCAGAAGGGAAACCGAAGCTGACACACCGTGACACAACAAAGACGTTTTAAGATTGGCGCGACGCATTTTAATGACACGATTGTCATTAGTGTCTTTGCTTTTAAGGTGTTACCTTAGCCTGCAGAAATGTACGCACATCGTCTGAAGTCTGTATAAGCTGTCCCTTAAAGAGTGGATGGGGCGGGAACCAGCTTTGATCTTTGGTTCCGTCTTTTCTATGCGCCCTTGTATCCGTAGCCAACGTATCACGAAAGCACGGCACAAAACAAAACGCCCGCGTCAGAACTCAGTTCCCTCTCGTTCGATGGGCCGCTCTGTAACGCCAGCCTGTACCAACAACGACGGGACTGTCCCAACCAAGCGTGGTTGAGCAACGTCCCAGCCCGCGGGGCTGCGAGGCGCTGCGAAAATTGAAGTTTCTCGCAGGCTTCGCCCACGCACTGGTTCCGTTTTCTTCGCATTCTATTTCGTTCCATGGAGGTCGGGCCTTCCGTCCTGGTGGTTTCAGCGAACTCTGCGCGCGCCCTATTGGTGATACATTTTTTTTTTTGACGTGGTTTCGGCGCTACTTTCTCTCTTTCCTTCCAACGCGGACCACCTCTTCCTGCTCTCGTGGGTGCATCGGGAACGATCCGTTATTTCGTCGTCATTGCCTAACGCTCCCAGCGGGGCACAGGGCTCGAGATACAATTACGCCCGATGCCGACCGGACTGCCGCTTAGACGTTTGTTTCTTTTGTTTCTTGCTCTCGTCGTCACGTTCTGCGCTGGCACAAGATGAAGGGGAGTTTGCGAAATTATTGCGGCCGTATTGTTTCGTCTCGCATCTTTATCTTCTGCGGGACCCGCTCGCTCGCTCGCTCGCCTGCCTTACGCAACGCCTTTTATGGCCACTCGTTTCGCGTGTTACGGACGATTGTATTATGCCCGTACTCGCGCGGAAAATGGCGCGAACCGGGTCGATGTGAAGGAGAGCGCGTGGCGATGCATCCGGCACCACCTGATCCCGTCAAGCAGTTGTGAACGCGACGCGCATGTGGCGGAGTTCCGTTTCGCAGTTCCTCGCGAAAATCGCCAGAGGGAACTGTTCCGCTCGCGTCTGCGGCAGCTGCTATAGTGTGGCGGTTCGGGTGGAGCGTAGGAGCACAGTGCACTAAGCCCCTTCTAGTACACTGCAGCAGGAGTGACGGGCAGAACATGGATTTGTCTCTGGCTTCAAATGATTCTGTGACTTCCAAACTCGCTCGTTTTCCACCAAAATATCCGCTGTAAACGCAATAATTCGCAATGACTGCGCATATCTGCAGAGTCTTGCTGCCTTCGTGCGTTTAGAAAATAAAGAAAAGATTGCTCGTAAATTTAGGCTGCTGATGTTCGAACGTGATAAATAAAGGCACAACCTTGAATATGTACTGCCCGCCATTTCCATGGTAGTTGAACTATGGCATCTCCGAATTTTCCTCTATGGTGATTTTGGTGGAAAGATCCATGTTTTCTTACGTCTCGCTTCTGTGTCGATCTGGCTGGCCTCAAAGGGCTGTTGCTCAAGCGAGAGAGAGGGGGAAACAAATCGTGGCGCGCATGCGCACCCCCTGCCGGAAGTTTCACAACAGTCGGTTCGCTTTCGTGCGCGCGTATTCTCCGGTGATGTTTCCGGCTCTGCGAAAAAAAAAAAAAAAAGAGAGTGACAAGCGAATTCGGCGGCGTTCCTTCTGTACAGTTATTTGTTTCGCCTGTGTGGGGGAATTGTGCAGCCGCTTCGAGAGTATTGTGTAGCATTGTGTAGCGTCCTGCTTTGCGGCAGCCGCTTTCGGCAACGCGTCGCCGCGATGGTTTAAAGTTGGCCCACGAAAGTGGCTGTCGCAGGTGCCGACGGATGGGTGTTTCGCGGCCATGTGCGCTCGGAAACTGGGTTTGCGCGTGCGCATGTGCGACTCTCTGTCTTGTCTGCCTGCGCTGGGAAACGAGGGCAATCGAGGACGCGTGCGAGCTCACGAGAAACGCACTTATTGAGCGCGTGCTGGATACCCTCCCACCCCCCGGGATAAATTTTAACTCTTTCTGGTGCAGTGATGTACCTGTACCGGGAATCGTGACTACATTTACAGGTGATGTCCGACACGGAGAAAAGTGAACGCCAGAGCTAGTCCCTGAAATCTCAAGCGTCAGCTACACTGTGGTTACGTAAACTGCCCTTAGTTTTTACCGTTTTTGTGCACCGCAGATAAACGTGGTTCTCGCTCGATATTTGGAAATGAGCGTGCGTCGCGCCAAGCCGAAGGGAAACCGCTGTGCGGGCGGGCGGGTATCCTTGGAGGATGCTGTACCCGAAACGTATCACTTGCCTTGGGTGGCACAAACATACTCCTGATATGTAATTTGTTGCAACACTTCTAAAACCGTTATGATTGCGAATTAAAATTGAAAAAGCACGCGCTTCCCCGATCGCACTGTTTTTGTTTCATTTAATAAGAAAAAGCCTTTGATGCATTGCCTGAAACTGCACTGAGAGTTTCTTTTCTTTATTTTCTTTCCGTCGTTTTTCATTCAGATGCACGAAATATAAGTTTCTCACACCAGTGGTAAAATTCCGACTAGAAAGGGTTGAATGTAAATTTTCTGCATATGCAGTTAGTTTAGTTTCTACAAATTGGTCAATTTATGAAGGCCGATGGAGTTAATTGTCGGGTCACACGTTGGCAGAATTTCTTTTATTTTTTATTTATTTATGATGATTATTATTTCTTTATTTTTGACGTCGTGAATCTTTCTTTTTTTTTTGACGTTGTTGAGTTTACGAGCGCCTAGCTAATTTCTTTTTCTCGACGATGGGCGACTACATTGTATTCTAAAAGAACGCTAGAAGTTTCAAGAACATTTTACTGAACCACAAAGGCCGAAATACGAAAACGAAATTGCTTGAAATTTGTGACGTCCCACTGACGCGTTGGGGTTCCAGCACGAAATAAAAAAAAATTGAATTTCAACTTTTTCTTTTCTAATAAGCGGTCTATCGTGCGAAATTAATGAAAGTAAGGTTTTGTAGGAATGATTTCTCACTATAAATATGCGCGAGCGAGAACTCTGTATGCGGAAGGGAGCCCGCACTTTCTGTCCGAGCTAAACACAATCTACTCGCATGCACGTGGACGTTTAGTGTACGACGAATGACTGCGTCCCGGTTCCGCCGGCAATTTGCGGCTGCGTGCCCAGGCGGGCGCAGTAAAGGCGAGTTAATTGGCCGCCAGACTGAGATAGCGAGAAGATAGCGCGCGGTAGTAAATCTATACAAGCTGCCCCGCGACTATTCGACCCGTATATAGATAACGAGTAGCGTCTGTACTTGCGCCCTAATGACGCCTACCTTCGCTTCCACGTAGGAGCAGAGATTAGGAGGCGTTATGCTAAATTTACTTGCCATTGCCATTTCTCCAGGTAGGACGTGCGCAGACGAAGGGGTAGCGACCTCTTTATTTTACCCAACATGCATCGTCGACTGCGCTTACGTTCCTGTGGATGACGTTCTCTTAATCTAATCGATAAACGGCCATCTGTTCTACGCGTACTTGACGCGTCCAACTTCACTTGTTTTTTACACGAAGCAAGATTGGAACAACTGGTTTAGCTTTATTTCTGGCCCTGATTGTCCACAACCTTTCAAAAGAAAGAAAGAAAGAAAGAAAGAAAGAAAGAAAGAAAGAAAGAAAGAAAGAAATAGAAAGGCTCGCTCCAGCTTTTGGAAACGCTACTGTAGGAAATCAGAATTATGGATTTTTGTCACGCTAAGCGGGGTTTAAATGATACCCGCGGTGTGTTACAGCGTTAATCGCAGTTGCTTATTGGCTGCACGCTTTTACTTTCTGATTGACGCTGCCATTTTCGTGTTTCCCTAAAAGTTGTCCCTACATTTTCTGTTTCATCGCTAGTTGCGCACTTCCTTGGTGTCGTCGCAGTTTTTGTTTCTCATCCTCCGTTGCCTAATATTGGTAAAAAACTTCGAGGACGCCTAAGCACTAATGGGGACGCCCCCGAGTAAGCTGAGGTGATGTTGACGTCAGCTCTTTCGTCACGCCTGGCGCTTGGCAATGGAAATGTCGGTTCAAGTAGCACGATGTCATAAAGCAGGGTGCACAGTCCTGCTGTCTAGGAGTCGCTGGTTTAGTCTAGTGGGGGGCACGACACTCGGCTTCTGAGCGTGGGGTTATATATATATATATATATATATATATATATATATATATATATATATATATATATATATATATATATATATATATATATATATATATATATATATATATATATATATTGAACGCAGGTGAGTGCTTGCGCGGACAAGGAACGCGCGGATGACACACGCTTCCAAGCGCGAGGGTGACGTGGCGTCGCGGCAATGCCTTCTTTCACCCATCACTTGGCGCGCTATCTCGGCAGCAGGTTGTTAACTTTCGCCCGCTCCGCTCCGTCAAGGCGCGCATGCGCGTGACGTATGATATTTGCCATTGGGACGCTAGGTGCCGGTTCGCTGCTACAGACGCTGACGCTGAGGTTGTCGCTTGTTCGCCCAGTGGACGTTTGATGCTTTCGCATCAAAATGTTATACAATTCATGACGTGAGAATACTTCCCGTATGTGCGGCAACCCAATTCAGATTTCCTTCTTGTGATCCTAAATCGTGTCGAACATTTCTTAGCTTCAGCCGGTTGTTGCGCGTTGCAAAAAGTTTAGCTGATACGAAGCAGCGTGCCGATGTGCGTTCATGACAACCCATGAGGCCGTTTGCGTCTTGCGGGGCGAAAAGGGAGTGGGATCTCATTTGGGACGTATAGTCCCGGGCCCACATTAGGCGCATCTTCCGTGCTCCGTATCGCAAACGCGTTCATTGCGGTAGTAGAAACCTTTACGACTGGCTGTAGTCGGGAACGTGAGCGGACTTCGTGTTCGGAGAAGTGGAAAACGAGGGAAAAAAAAAAAGATTACTAACCTCCAACCAGTCGTCGCGATCTCGGAGGCCACGCACGACCTTTCTAATAGTGCGGCGTCGCCCCAAGTGGGTCCATCGGTGGACATTGCGCGAGCCTTTCTTCCCGTTGGTTCACGCGACGCGCACCTTTAAGGGCACTGCACGGTATTAAGTGAGGCGGAGTGTTACGCATTCGAAAAATGTGTCGTTAACCTAACCCTGAGCGTTCTTGCATCGTAATGATCTGATCAGGAGTGATAGTCCGCACAAATTAGGCGTGAAGTTGTGACGCACACCTTGCGGCCGGCCAGAACTTCACACTGTCAGTGCAGCCTGCACTGGATCTCGGAGGCCGCGCTATTGGCCGAGTCACGGCGACGACGAAGTCGCATGTGTGTGTGTCACATGCGCGAGCGTAATGGGAAATATGCGGCTTCGGCTCTGGAACAAGCTGC
This sequence comes from Dermacentor albipictus, assembly GCF_038994185.2. Classification (NCBI taxonomy): domain Eukaryota; kingdom Metazoa; phylum Arthropoda; class Arachnida; order Ixodida; family Ixodidae; genus Dermacentor; species Dermacentor albipictus. The sequence goes on along the minus strand of NC_091822.1, from coordinate 185,909,445 downwards.
ATTTCCTAACCTTCGTTTCCGTCATTATTCCTGCGTATCAGTTAAAACGGAAAGCTAATTTACTCTATGCTCGCCGTGCCGTCATTATCCGTTGGCTTCATGCGGTTCTACGTGACAAAACACACACGCGCACACACGAGACCCTTGGTTTCCTTTGTTCTCTTGCATGCTATTCTCCTTCATGTTAATCGACGATGGTTGCAGCTTGCTTTGCTCGATGACAGTCGGAAGTCCCAGTGTGGTTCAACATATTCGATGTTCGCCGTGTTCGGTTCGACTATTTGAATCTTCCCGGTGAACGCTGCTTCCAACACGCCCTCGCAAAACGTCTCCGCAAACATCTCACTTGCTCTTCTGACGGACCATGTTTTGTGGACCGCCCCTGAAAGAGGCCGAGGGCCGCAATTTGAGAGGTGGACCTTGCGGCTGTCGCGCTACGATGCACTTACATGCACGACGATTGTAAAAAAAGTTTTAGCAGCTGCTTCCGACCGCTCCGACCGGTTCTCCACTGCCCCATTGTTGCGCAAAATGTCAGCGTGTCCGCCGCTTCGACTTCCCCAATCCGCGTATGGGGTGTCGCTCGTAGGTGGCCGCCCGCGCATCGGCCGCGCCATCATCTCCCTTGACATTTAGCCTGCTCGCTGCGCCCTTTGGTGGTTGCGAGTGAGGGCTGAGCGCAGCTGTGCAAACTCTACCCGTCCCGTTATCAGGAGCCAGCCACGGCTCGGACGACCTTCTGCGCGTGCCCCCGTCGTTGATAACGCCGTGGAGGCAGACGGCGGCTCGTTATGGCTGCCGGCCAACGCGTACACACCACGTGCCGTTCGCTTCCGGGTTTTATCAGCAACACTTCCGGCCCGCCAGCGATCGTGAACTGTGGCTTGCTGTCTTCGCTGTGACTCAGACGCAGCTAGCTTCTGTTGCTAAGCGAAAAGATTGCGGGTTCGAATCCCGGCCTTGGTGGCCAGAGTATTTCACGACAGAATGTGCAGTATGATTTGTGTGGGCGTTGGAAGAACCTCCGAGGTGGCAAAAAGCTAAACCGGAACTATTCACTCTACGGCGCTCCTCGAAGCTCAAGTGTAACTTTGCAAGGTTAAAACCATAGCGAGGAATATTTGAAGACTATGTAACAGAGCTGCGGAACCTTGGGTGTTTCGCGTAGCTCTGTCAGTCGTTACATACAAGACCGTTTGTGCTTCAGTATGTTTAGCTCTTCGTCGGTCATTGTGCTGTCGTTGACTGTAGCGATTAGCGAACGTAGACGAGCCAGATATATTATGCACCACATCGTCAGTTCGGAAACCAGCGTCTTATTCAGAGCGGCTGTGCTTGCGTATGGTGTTCTTCAAAAGATAAGCAGCAGTTCTCGAAGGGACTAGTATTATTTGTGCACCATGCAACCGAAGCATTGTCTAGCAGTGATAGCGTTCCAGATACCGACGAATCGAGAGAGAGAGAGAGAGCAGCAACTTATTTCTTCTGTTGTATGATTTCGGTGCAACCAATGCACTACACAGGACTGAGCTCACAACCTTCAAACTGTGACAGTCCCGCGAGAATTGATCTATTTAAGCATGTGATAGCGCAGACTACGGTCCGTTCGGGATTGATACGGCCCTTCGCTATAGCGAGATGACCTGTTTGTAACCTGGTCGATTAGTCGGTCAGCACGAATCACGAGAAGCATTGGGAATTCAACCGTAGGAATATGTTATAAGGCATAAAACCAGTGTTGCAGCGAGGGAAAAATTTTGGCTGATGTCTTGACCAGTGACGGGGATGCACGACTAAACACTCTCTCTGCTTATTGCGTAATACCAGAGTGGTGTCTGTCCTCGGGTCTTGATAAGCTAAGCTTGCCCGACACGAACCGTCTTTTTTTTTTTCATGAATTCTGCTTCTTTTTTCATGAATTCTGACCTAGACACTCCCCTGAAGTGCAAGGACCAATTCGTTCACCCAAAATCTCGAAGCCACGTTCGTAAATGTGTGCAGTAGTGCGTCAGTTCTGTGCTGTCGTTCAAACACCCACGAATGACGTTCAAACAACGTCCGTAACTAGCCTCTACAACCGGCGACGGATGTTCGGAGGCTGCTAATAATAATAATAAAAAAAAAACGAATGGCTTCCTTATTAGCATATTTGCAGCTATACTAACGGAAGGTTTATTTACCTGCAATAGCAGTGGAAGATGCCGTGGCCTCTTTTATGACGCGCTGGTGATTTTCCGTAGCACTCGCCTAATGGCTGCTGTTAGAGATACGAAGGCTTCGTCTCGCTTGTTTGTTTTTCAGTGCCACATCCGTGGATGGATGATACGTTGTTAGGTCGTCGTTTTGTGGAACTCGATGCCGCTGCGATCGGAACGACGACCTCTCGAAACCCACTGGATAAGTTAAAGCTACCTCTTTTCGAACGAGATACCTCCTCACGTAGACCGTGTTAACGAAACTTCGCTGTAACGCGACCATCATTGACCGCTGCTTCGACGAGGTGCTCATTATGGTGTCGATTTCTTTCGTGACTGTCAGGGTTCCCGAAGCGCGAACCAGTGGAGGAGACGTCGTTACGTAAGTGTTGTGCACATGGGACCTAGACTTTCTCGTCATTAAAAGTGTTGTTGATGCTTTCACAAATGGTGGTGTTCGAGGAGCGTCAGCGGGGTTAAGAGTCAGTCACGCGCAGTCGGTGCTTAGGTCAATCGCACTGGCGCCCTGCGTTCAGGAGTGTAGACCTACCAGATCTACTTTGTCAAGCAGCTGCCAGCTCTTGTTCATGCGTCATGCTTTCCATGGACGGACGGTGCTTCAGTGGCGGTAAGCGAGAGGAAGCAAAGGACCGAGCGAAAAAAAAAGGAAAGAAAGAAAGAAAGACTCCAATCAGTGATAAAGGGCAGCGTTGATAACGCAACACCTCGGGACCCCGCTCGTTCGCTTGTGTATGCGTGTGTCCGTCCTCTCGGTCTCTGCGATAAGATGAACTTGGAACAAACTTCGAATGTCGAGAGGCTCCGTGCATGGTCCGAGTGCTGCTTGACCCTTTCGCCGCGCGCCCGGCAAGTGCGTCATTCGGCAGGGCGTTATCACCTCGGGCCCGTGGCAGAGGCGATGCGCACTTTGGGAGGACATTTTTTTTTTTCTCGCTTTCTTTCTTCCTTTCCGTTGTTGCGTGTGCGCTCGTGTTATTCCTGCTCGTTTCCTTTGCCGTCAACTTCTGCGTGCGTCGTCCTTTGGAAACAGCGCGCGGCGGGAACGGTTTTTGAGAGCGGCGCAGATCATGCGAGGCCCGCAATAGCCGCCCACGCTGCGCAGCGTGGAGCGCTTTGGAGTACACCACGGTGTCGGTGCTCTCCCCCTTAAAACTTACAACTGCTTAATAGCAGGAATAGAGTTTCTGAATAATACTGAATTACCTAAACTTATTTCTTTCTCTTTAGGGTCCCTTAAAACATTTCCCCTGTATTCCTTGTTTTCCACATTAGCGGGTCGTAAATGGAAACATTATGGTCACAGTTTCGTCTTTGGGAAAGTACACCGTGAAGCGGTGTAATGCCATGAATAGTTGCTAAGTTATGTCTCTGTTGAGCCTTCGAATGGTACAGGCTTGTGTGCAGTGTCTATTTATGCTTATCTTTTTTCCTTCCTTTATTTTTTTTCCCTGAAAGCCCCGATTGAGTATTGTGTGTCTCTTTAGCATCGCTTTTCCTGCATAAATGGAGCATTCAGCACCCGGCTAAGGGTGGATGCAGATGTTGACGCGCCTTGTCGGACGCTTTTACGCATCCAGCATACTCATTCCTCGGCCAAACGCTCTTTAGGGTACCACAAATCGTGCTACCACCGTTATAGCCGTACTCCAATACGAAGGGCTTAACCCGCCGCAATAAGTCGGTAGCTTTAGCGAACTTTTGCTGCTGAGACTCAAGTTCGATTCTCAGAAAAGCTTATTGTTGCCTTAGCATTAGGAGTGTCAAAGTGGAAAGGTTTGTATGTTGTGTGGAAAGCCAGTCATGTGGCAGCGGTAGAGAGGGGATGGGATAACTTTGAAAAGAACGAGTTTATATATATATATATATATATATATATAAAATCACTGACGGCGGTTTGCTCCGGAGCCCTTCACTCCTCGAATAGGCAAGATCCGGGACCTTAAATAGGTGCGACGTTATGCTAACGCATCTCGCATTCACCGCTAAATCGCCATTGCATATTTTGTTTGGATGGGGGGAGGGGAAATGAAACTAATAATTGGAGTTATGATAAAAATACTAAGCATCTTTCTTTGTTTCTGGGTGGCGTAAGATAAATTGCATACCAAACATTTTCTTTCCTAGAAATTTTAGTGCAAATCGTCGTTCGGCGATGAGCAAGGAAGCCATCATCCGCACCATTCACCAGAATAATATCGTTGTCTTCATAATCGCCGCAGATACTTGTATCAGATATGTCCTAACGACATACCGCATTTGTGGCGAAACGGCAGGGTCACTCATTCAAAGCGAGATAGCGATTGCGTACTTGATTTCATCGTAGTTGCTTTACGGCGCGACATTGCCTGTACAGCGCCCACAATAGTGAATTATTTCGCGTGGGTGCTATTGCCACCTGCTAACTTGCAGAAATGTACATATTAGAAGTCGTTCACATATGAAAGCAACACTGAAGGGGTAAGTAAGGGGTAGCTCTACAGTCAAACCTCGTCAGAACGAAGTCGTGGATATAACGAAGTGACATTTTTCTTGAAATCCCCGTACCGATTTGCATTGCTGTATCTACAATAATGGATATAACGAAGTAATTTTGCCTCCCCATTCAACTCCGTTATAACGAAGTTTACTGTATCAGTAAATTAACATTCATAATCTCGTTACGAGAGGCTTGGTAAGCCTTCAAAGGCGCATAGTCAAGAGAGGGGTGGCGACGTCGCCGTGACGTCATCGATTTCGACGGCGTCTTCTGGGGCCCATAGCATTTCGGTAAAGATGGAGTACGTCGTATTCTAAAAAAGCCACAGACGAACTTGGCCAGTTTCGGGAACATTTGCTGCGACACAACGAACGACCCACATACGAAGAAAATACAGTTGCCATTGAAGTACGGGCGTTAAGGTTCCTGCGCAGGAAAAAAAAAAAAAAAAGAGAGAGAGAGAGAGAGAGAGAGAGAGAGAGAGAGAGATTGGATTGGATTGGATTTGAGCCAACTTTATTTGTGCCTGCAGAACTTGCATTTAAATTCTCTCTTAATAATCAAAGTAGCACCGCGAAATTTACGAAAATAAAGTTTTGAAAGAAGAGATTTGAGATTTCTTTAAATATTCCTTTGGGCTATAAACATGACTTTAAAGGAGTACTGACACAAAAAAAATCCATGTGGTTTTTTCTGCTTTAATAAGTAGTTAATGACTCAGTAATCACGGCACGAGACCTCATTTACTTCAGAGCGCGACAAGTAATTATCTGCAGTCTTTTTTTGTAGCGACCAGTCCCAGTTTCGGTTTCAGAGAGCAACGAAACGGTTCACCGGGTGTGTAAACAAAGTGGTCACGTGTTCGCAAAAAGCCATGACGTATGCTCTGCCGCGCAGCCAGCGTGCGGCGCGCCGGCACGCGAGCTTCGTGTTGCTAGTCGTCTGCTACGCCTGCACGTGGTTTGCCATGTCCTCGCCATCATCGTCGTCGTCGTCCTCGTTTTCGTCGTCCAGCGGCGACGATTTCCTGCATGTGGGAGTCGCCGCCGTATTAGACGTGGCCAATCACTTTCAATTTGACCCACTGGAGAGCAGCGACTCGGATATTGCGGCCGGCGACGGCGAGCACTGCAGGAGACACACGGTACGATTCGGCGTCCGATCCGACGTGCGGCGCCGCATGCTCCGGCATGCGGCATACGATGAAGCGGGAGACACACGGTCCGATTTGGTGTCCGATCCGGCGTCCGACGCGCCGGAACGGCAGCCGGAATCGAGGTGTTTTGCCGTGCCGAAGCGCCGGATCGGACGTCCGGCGTGCGACAAACCGGGCAGATTTTCATCGTCCGACGCGTCCGACAACCGCACCGTCGTCTGGCCGCAGCCAATGACAGCGCGGCTGGCATGTGACGTTCCCTCCACGGAGGCGGCGCTCGCTGGCCGGTTTCTCGCAGTGTTTTTTTTTTTTTCCTTGCCTGCTGCAGTTTGTTTCCGACACGAAATAGTTACCAGTTCAGTAAAATTATCTCGACGTGTGCCTGTTATTCAAAGCAACGCCTAGTACACTAGGACTAAGCTACTGGCGAGATCAGGAGACGCGACGCGAGTGCATTTCGCGGGCAGACAGCACACACCGACCGTCTGAGCGAGGCTGCTCGCTTTGCTTGCACGTTTGCCCTTCGCAACGACTGCGTCGAGTAAACCAATTGTATTTAATTACGGGCGACCTAAGTGTACAGTGTTAATTGTTTTGTCAAACATAAGCGCTCTTCGACGAGCTCGGGTTGGATCGTAAGCGCCGTCGGCCGCGGCGTCTGCCTAGCTAGGCCTACCGGCCCTATCGCTGGCTGTTAGCGGAGTCGTCAGTGGACGACGCGCCGTCGTGAAGTGTTCTGTCACTCGCAGGTGCATAACGTTATTGGCAGTGTTCACGTAAAGCGACGCAGTGTTGTGGAGAGTTGTTTATATTGCGTTTCTCGACGTGGCTCTGAAGTCAAGCTGGAGGGCTGGATCTGGGCGGAGCTTACGCGCCGCTCAATCTTTCGGGTGCACGCACCGTGTGTCCCGAATAAGCCGCATGGTAGCCAACGAAAATTCGTGACGTAGCCACATGACGTAGCGTTTTCTTGGCTATTTACAGACCCGGGTGATGTCAATGTCGCGAGGTGCTCCGTTTTACGATTGGCTGCGCGCACGTACTTTAAAATTGATTTTAAATATGTTCTAAGCGATATTCGCCGCTGATATTTTACACACGATGTGTGTGTGTGACCCACTAAATCGATCTCGCAAGTTATCTCGACTTCAAATTTTTGTGTCAGTACTCCTTTAAGGAGCCTGTATCTCACGGTAAAGCTAATAACCATCCAGCACTGTAAAATAATTTTTCATGTTTTAGGGTGTAAATTATTTTACAGTGAGCTTGCGGAATTTGTCTACGAAATGCGCACTCGCAATTTTGATCTCCTGCTTGAGCAGGCCTCCATACTTGTAATTTCAGTCCGACATTATGCCACGCGAAAAAAAGAAATACAAAAGAACTATCGTCTTCGAAGCAGTCTTCCTCCATATTCGCACCGCCGCCTCGCGAACCACATCGGCGGAATTCATGTCCTGTCGCTGCAGGCTTACGGGTTCCGCGTTTTAAGTATGTGACGCGTGCGCTTAGCTTGACACTAATCCTGTGCCTTCCTTGTCTCCGCGTTGACCGAGCCTTCTCGATCTCTAATTAGTGCGAGAGCTTGCGTGAATTTACAACGCCTGCGTTATCTGCGACTCGTTTCTGTCGGTACTTGGCGCGACCGGGAAGCGACTACACGGTGCTGTTAGAGGCCAAGGTCTCCCAGCTTGGATTCTGCGCACATTCCGGCCAAGACCCAAAAGCGTGCGTTGTGGTGGCGGATGACGGCACTCCACGGTGTCGCGTAAATCTGAGACCAAATCAGCTGGGGTGCGCGCTCGGAACGGCGCTTCTTCGATTCCGATTGGCTCGCTTACGATATGTGAGGCTGTAGGCTTTACTCTGTAGCGTCTGTCAAGCTCTGTTCAGTGAACTGTGGTCGAACTGAGCTTTGTGTGTGCCGGGAGCTTTCATACACGTTTAGTAACGTGGAGAACGCCTTCACAAGATGCTTGTAAAGCGCATCTCATATTTGTGTAGTGGCGCGTGGACAACAGTTCGGTATTAAACGAAATATGTGTAGTGCCAGCCGTCTCTGGTCTGTTTGAACTTTTTTTTTTCCCTTCTTCTGTGAAACGGGCAGAAATGGAGTACCGAGTTTCCCTCCTCTGCGGCACCAATTTATAGCAGAACAGAGCCGGATTTCTGACTGGGGCCCTTGTCATGAAGTGGGACAACCACATAGAAAGAAGAACCGTCCGTATCTATCTTTTTCGCGTTGGCTGTGTTTTCACTCAGTCACTCATTTCACCAATAGGAACCATTCAATACAGTCAGCCCGCATATGCACAAGCGCTCGTGTGCGGGACTGAGCAGTACATATATAGCTAACACTGTACGAGACTCAGTGAATCTCTCTCTCTCTCTCTGTACGAGATAAAAATACTCAAAAGGACAAAAAGAAAAGCTCGCTGTGTAACGAATGCGAAAGTAAGACCAACTAATGCGAGAACCAATATACGAAAACGAAAAGCGCGCACGCAGTGCGATAAACTGTCTCCGTCTTCCACTCGGTGGCAGTCGTGCGAACCAGCACGCCCAAGTTCTGCTTAGCAATTCTTAGCAGTCTAGTAGCCGGAGAGCTTCCTTTACCTAATAGCTGCGATGTTGTAGCCCACTACGCGGCACCGTTTATTATTGTTTTTGTTATTTTTCTTCCTTTTCTCCCCCTTTTTTTTTTGCGTGTATGTAATGCGTGGGTATCGGCCAGCTGCTGCTTTTGACTCGCTCAACTTGCTTTGCACTCGGCGGAGGAAAAAGCGCGGAACCATCTCGGCGCCCCGCACAATGCTGTGCGGACATGAAGGAAGCGCGTGAGGAGGCCAGCCCTTATCTCTCTTGTCGCGTGCCTTTCTCGGTCCCTGCGCGAGTCGCGACACCTCGCGTCACTTGGCAGCGGATGTCTCGGGTTGCTCGTCGCACCCGGACGCGCGAATCCGGTTGAGAGCGGTGGGGCGAAAATTTATGTACGTAAGTTGAGAACTGCGTTCGAAAGAACTTGAAACTTAAAGGAGTAGTAAGTTTAAGGTATCTCTCTAGATTACGCGTGTCTAACTGCAATGCTAAAGGCCGGTCCTGCCGTAGGCGGAAATCTTGGTAAGCCATGTAGGGTCGCAAAGACGTGGATAGGCGGCGACAACATACTTACGCCGTGCCGGCTCCCGGTGACGTCTTGACCTTTGTAGCGCGTTGTGTCAGGAAAAGAGAGATAGAGAGAGATTGCGTTGCAATCGGAAAGTCCGACGTAGGAGTGGCGCCAGGATTCTTCTGTTGGGGAAGGAGTGGAGCGGGGGACTGTGGGGCAGAGCTCGCTTCTATCGTGGGGGCTGCAGGAATACATTTTTTTTTACACTCCATGGTAGTTGCAGGAGGACAATGGGCCTGGCGGTAGGGTTTTTTTTATATATATATAAGGGAGGGATGACCCTCCTTCTCGCCTCCTTTTAAAGCCGGACCTAGTCCGAAGTAAGCAAAAAAAAAAAAACAACTTGGCATGTTCTCTGGATGTCTGCGGAGCAGAGAGGCTGAGGGGGAGATCGAAAGTCCATGAGTGTATTCACTTTATATCTTTTTTTTATCTCCATGTGCTGAAAAAGACAATAATACGCGGCAGTGTGGTGCTGTGCCTGATGTCACGCTAAATTATGCGGCGCCCCAGTCTGGGGAGCGAAATTGGTAGAGAGAGCTAGGCGAAGATCGCACTTGATTGCTACGCCAATTTTGTAATCTTTCTTTTTTACACTTATATTAAATCAATTTCCACCATATAAGCGCGAGAGATTCTTAGAATATGTCGGTCGCATTTCGATGGAGGCGAAATGCAAAAACAACAGTGTACCTAGATTTAGGTGCACGTTAAAGAACCCCAGGTGGTCAAAATTTCCGGTGACCTTCACTACGGCGTGCCTCATAATCGGAAAGCGGTTTTGGCACGTAAGCCTCCATATTTTAATTTTTTTTAATTCTTAGAAAAGTATGCCAGTTTATACTGACTTCGCGTTTTGTTCCTTCAAGAGCGACCGAATGGGCGGTGATGCGTCGGCGCTAAACCTGCTAAACTTCCAAAGCCTCGCGTTTTCCGCGATCATCAAATATCCGCCCGAATATGCCACTTCAATGTTAGCAGTTCACGATGGTGGCGTGTCTTCTTCTTCTTCTTCCTATTATTATTATTATTATTATTATTATTATTATTATTATTATTATTATTATTATTATTATTATTTTATCGAATATGTGCTACGTAGCATGGCCTCGCCCACATGTCGCCTCTGTTCTTTTGTCCGCGAGTCTTGTCGTCCGGCGCAGCTGAGTGAATCAAGCCATTGTTTGGATTGCATCACCCACTCGTGGTGGCAGCGCGCTACTGCCCTTGTACGCCCGCTACAAGTGACCGCTGTCACGCGGTTTTCTCTTCAAATTTATGTTCTCCACCACCCCTAGTGAACAGCGCCAGCAACTGCCGAACCTCCGCTATCTTTGCCTCGAAGTTGGCGCTGCTTGTACGTGTGTGCCACAGCTGCTGCTTTGACGGCCTGGCCTTAGGACTTCGATAAACGCCTGTTGGCCGACCGCCCCCATCCATCATCTCTCTCTCTCTCTCACGCACACACACACGCACTCACAGACGTGCACACACAAACACTGAGCGTGAATACCCTTTGCCGCCGTTGACTCATCGCCACGTGCTTGTTCGCCGCTAGCTTGGCTAGGTTGCCTAGATTGGCAGCTTGGCTTGGTCGGCCGAGTGTCGGTAGCGCGTTGTTGTTGTTCCGTCTTACGTAAGCGGCATGTGCGGGTGGTTGCCAGTGGGAAGTTTCGGTTTGCCGTGGGTACCGCAGTAACGTCGTCGCCTGAACAGGAAGCCGTATGTTGGAACACGTTTTTACCCGCGGTGTACAGCTTACTCCTCCAGCATATGGGAAAAAGAGGAGGGGGATTGAAAGATAAGAAAAGGAAATAAAAAAAGAAGCGACAAAGTCTGTAAGGGATAAGTGTCTCTAAGTTCGATTCCCGCTAGCTGTAACCGCATTGTAATGGGTGTGTAACGCAAAAAGCGTTAAAAGCAGTCGTGCAACGCGCTCTTGGGCGCACGCTTAAAAAAAAAAAAATGGCTGTGGCTTAGGTAAGGTTAAGCCCAGGATGCGAAGCATACTAGCCTTTATTTTAGTTGTTGAACCACTGTTTAGCTTGGTGAACTGCTATTGCTTGGCTATATTTGGTTCGGCTAGACGAAGAAACAACTCATGCGTTACTCTGCTTCGCCTTAGACGCCCCGCATTGGACGCGGTGAGCGTCGAGCAACGCAGCGTTCGGCGCGGCAACGAAATGTGCGCCTGAGCAAGCGACGCACGCCTTAGAAACAGCTCGTTTCTAAGGCAACACCGCATTCACTAGAGGCTGTTTGATCCGCACCGATGGCACCGGCTGTTGGAATCTCAGCACTGCCACCAGCTGTCGGAACCTCAGTGCTGACACCCGTTGTTGCAACCGGACCGTTGGCGCCCGTTGTTGCAAATGGGTCGCAAGCCCCAAGGGTAGCGTTGGCCTGGCGGCCTGGGGCACACTGGAAGCATCCGAAGGTCCCAGCAAAGCATGAGGCGACTGCTAACAGAACAACTTGTTTATTCTAGCATTGCAAAGAGCGGGCGGTCAGGTCGACCGAAGTAGAGAGACGGGAGAGCACGTTACTCAACAGAAGAAATCGGAGCCTCTCTCCTGGCGTCCGGGGGCAGCTGCTCTTATACTCTCGGAGTTGAGAGCAAGAGGGAAGGTCATGGGACTACACCACGTGACAGCGGCGACGGACGGACTGAGAGACACGTTGGAACAAGGAGGTGACGCATCAGACGGGCCGGCGCCGGTCAGACCTCCTCGCTTCACACTGGGGGAGCTCCTCTCCCCGGCTGCCGCGCTTTGACAAGCGTGGGCACACACACACACACGCACACACAAAGACACGTGGCACTGAACATGCCGGGACGCGCTCGGCGGGGCGCGCTCGCGGCCGCTCCGAACGGGCCAAAATGTCCGCCGCTTGGAACGAAGCTCCGGCGTACGTTGCATCCGCGCTGGCTTTACCGCGCGTCGTAGGCGAAACGTAACAGACCGCCCCGCCGGGGGAGGGAGATCCCGATGGTCAGGGGACTGCATCCGCTGTCCGGAGGGATGTCGCTCGATGATGCTCATAACCGAAGTCGGTCGTCCCTCGGCGTTTCTTGAGCGCAGCGCACCGAGAAGGCCTCGTTCTCACGTTCAGGTTCACACAGGACACTGCAAAGTGACTTCGGGAGAGTTCTCATGTTTCTCTCGTTCCCAGCAAGCGTTAGAACTACGCCGAAACTCAGCCGCTCAGTCAGCAAGCACGGCACAATCCTCACTAAGCCATGCCAGGCTCTTTCCCCTTTTATACTACTGCCTAGTTCCTTACAGTAGTCTAGCAGCACTCAGAACGCGTCCACAAATCGGAAAATTGCACTACAAAGCACATCATCACTTTGAAACACTACACAAAAGCAATATGTTAAAAATCCTGCCTCAGGAAGAAAAACATCAATAACAAACAATTTTGAGGCTGATTCCCACGTTAGGGGCTTCGACTTAAGCCATCGGCGTTACCGTTGAGACTCCCCTTTTTGTAACGCACCTCAAAAGTTTGTTGTTGCACAGCAAGGCTCCAGCGCAGGAGGCGGCCATTTGTGAAACAGATAGTCTGCAGTCATTGGAGAGGGCAGTGATCCGTTTCGAAGCATGCGAAGCGGAGATCGCAGCGAGCGACCGTACACTAGCTCACCTGGCGAAAACCCCGTAGCCGCATGCGGCGCGCTCCTCAATGCAAACATCACCCCAGGCAGAAACAGCTCCCAGTCAGTTTGTTGTTCAAACCACAATGCTCTCAACACGTGCTTCATGACGGAGTGGAGCTTCTCAACGGAATTCGACTGGGGGTGGTGCACTGAGCTGTGTAACAGCTTTACCCCGCACCTTTCGAGAAAGGCTGTCGTCAAAGCGCTAGTAAACACTGTGCCCTGATCTGATTGGATTTCCGCAGGAAAACCAATTCGCGCAAATATGGACAGTAGTGCATTGACTATCTCAACTGAGCTGAGTTCTTTAAGCGGCACTGCTTCAGGGAACTTTGTAGCTGGGCAGATCACAGTCAAAATGTGTCTGTACCCCGTGGCTGTTACCGGCAGAGGTCCCACTGTATCAATAACGAGCCGTCTAAAAGGCTCCGTAATGATAGGTACCAACTTCAACGGCGCCCTCGATTTGTCCCCTGGTTTGCCCACCCGCTGACAGGTGTCGCATGTCTTCACAAAGTGGTCTGCGTCCCGAAAACACCCTGGCCAATAGTACTCTTGCAAGAGACGGTCCTTAGTTTTCTTAACTCCTAGGTGTCCGGACCACGAACCCCCATGAGACAAGCGCAACAGATCCTGACGGTAGCACTGAGGCACGATCAGCTGATCGAACTCCACTCCCCTGCGGTCTATATACTTCCGGTACAGGACCCCACCTCTTTCCACAAAGCGAGCATTTTTCTTGGCGATACCTTCCTTGACAATGCAGCGTATGTTTTCTAGGCTGTCATCCTTCTTTTGCTCGGCTATCAATGCCGACCGGCTGACTTTTAGCAACCTATTAAGTCCGTCTGACGTAGGCGCGATGAGCAAATCTGCAGTTATCTCTTCTAACTTTCCCGCATCGGGCATTTCTTCTCCAGTATCTGGTGCGTTTAACGCTACAGACTCAGTTTTATTCAGCTCGGGCGTGATCTGAATATCAGCTTGCTGCGCCTCTGACCCTTTCTCATCGTTCGACAACGTCGGCCCCGCAACTACCGCCTTTGCAGCGAGCTCCCGAACCTTCGATCTGGTTAAGGCCTGAACGCTAGCCTCACCAAACAAAAGCCCCTTCTCGCGCAGGAGGTGATCGGACCTGTTCGAAAATAGGTACGGGTACTGAGGGGGCAGCATAGATGACACTGCGGCCTCCGTCTCAAGTGCTCCGAAAGGTCCTTCAATAAGCACTTTTGCTACGGGCAGACACACGCTATGAGCTTCCACGGCTTGCTTGATCCATGCGCACTCGCCCGTGAACATATCGGGTTCTACGTAAGAGGGGTGAACTACATCCATTGTAGCTGCGGAATCGCGAAGCACTCGGCACTCTTTCCCGTTTACGAGGAGGTCTCGCATGTAAGGCTCGAGAAGCTTCATGTTCTCGTCAGTGCTGCATAATGACAAAAACACGACTTTTGTTTTTGTTTCCGGACACTGCGCCGAAAAGTGACCCGGCTTCTGGCACGTATAACACACGCGCGCTTGCCTCGCCTCGAACCGCTTTCTGCGTTCGGCTTCGGCTGCCGCCGTCTCCTTACGTTCGGTCGGACTGCTTTCACTCGCATCCGCAGTACGTGTGTCCCCCTTTGCTCTCATGGGCGTGAACTTCGGCCTCTCGAACTTAGAGCCAAATTCACCCTTTTGACCGTCCTTAGCTCCGCGAGCCCGACGCGTCACAAACTCTTCGGCTAGCTCAGCGGCTCTAGCCACCGTACTAACGTCTGGCCTATCCAAGACCCAGTACCGCACGTTCTCAGGTAACCGACTATAAAACTGTTCCAGCCCGAAACACTGCAGAACTTTCTCGTGGTCACCAAACGCTTTCTCTTCTTTGAGCCACTCCTGCATGTTTGACATAAGCCTGTAGGCAAACTCTGTATACGACTCACTTTTGCCTTTCTCATTTTCTCGAAACTTCCGACGGAACGCCTCCGCTGACAGCCTGTACTTTTTTAGCAGACTCGATTTCACTTTGTCGAAATCCTCTGCCTCCTCTCTCTCCAAGCGAGCGACTACGTCGGCCGCCTCGCCGGGTAACAAAGTGAGCAAGCGCTGTGGCCACGTTTCCCGAGAGAACCCCTGCTTCTCGCACGTTCGCTCAAAGTTAACCAGGAACAAACCAATGTCCTCTCCAAGCTTAAACGGCCGCATCAGGTCAGTCATTTTAAACAATACTCGTTCTCCTGCACCGTGTGCCTGACTTCCATTACGAGCGCGTTCCATCTCTAACTCGAGACGTTTCATTTCCAAAGCGTGTTGACGGTCGCGCTCTCTTTCTTTCTCTTGTTGCTCTCGTTCTATCTGTTCTTTACGTTCACGCTCATCTTTCTCTCTTTGCTCCTTAAGTTCGCGCTCCTGTCTTTTTGTCGTCTCCCTCTCCTCAATGGTCTCAAGGCATTCCGACAGCTCGTCATCCTCAGCTCCTAACTCAAGAATAGCCCTTAGCAGTTCTGGTTTTCTGAGTTTGTCTGAGACATCCAAACCCAACTCTCTTGCAAGCTCCAGCAATTTCGGTTTGCGCAACGACTTCAAATCCATGGCGGCTCTGAATGCTGCTTTCTCTACTGCCTACTATTGTCTTGCCGCAACTAACCCGGCAGCAACGACAACCACAATTACCAGCTCTGTTTCTGACACTAACAAAAGCCTGGCAAAACTCAGAAGAAGAAAGTCCCGCACTCACCAAACCTCGCAGCCAAGAATTCAGCGCAGTCGTTCCGCTGCAGGCAACCAGTCATCACACAGGGCTCGTTGCACTGCTCCCGGATGGTCGTTGTGCTGCTCAGCATACAGACAACCGCATATCTTCGCTGCTGGCCTCCGTTGTCGCGATCTCACCGCTGGCAACCAGATGTTTGAACCGCACCGATGGCACCGGCTGTTGGAATCTCAGCACTGCCACCAGCTGTCGGAACCTCAGTGCTGACACCCGTTGTTGCAACCGGACCGTTGGCGCCCGTTGTTGCAAATGGGTCGCAAGCCCCAAGGGTAGCGTTGGCCTGGCGGCCTGGGGCACACTGGAAGCATCCGAAGGTCCCAGCAAAGCATGAGGCGACTGCTAACAGAACAACTTGTTTATTCTAGCATTGCAAAGAGCGGGCGGTCAGGTCGACCGAAGTAGAGAGACGGGAGAGCACGTTACTCAACAGAAGAAATCGGAGCCTCTCTCCTGGCGTCCGGGGGCAGCTGCTCTTATACTCTCGGAGTTGAGAGCAAGAGGGAAGGTCATGGGACTACACCACGTGACAGCGGCGACGGACGGACTGAGAGACACGTTGGAACAAGGAGGTGACGCATCAGACGGGCCGGCGCC
This sequence comes from Dermacentor albipictus, assembly GCF_038994185.2. Classification (NCBI taxonomy): domain Eukaryota; kingdom Metazoa; phylum Arthropoda; class Arachnida; order Ixodida; family Ixodidae; genus Dermacentor; species Dermacentor albipictus. The sequence continues at coordinate 185,893,415 of NC_091822.1, read as the reverse complement.
GGTCAGACCTCCTCGCTTCACACTGGGGGAGCTCCTCTCCCCGGCTGCCGCGCTTTGACAAGCGTGGGCACACACACACACACGCACACACAAAGACACGTGGCACTGAACATGCCGGGACGCGCTCGGCGGGGCGCGCTCGCGGCCGCTCCGAACGGGCCAAAATGTCCGCCGCTTGGAACGAAGCTCCGGCGTACGTTGCATCCGCGCTGGCTTTACCGCGCGTCGTAGGCGAAACGTAACAAGGCGCTTTTGTACCGCTTTGAAGCATCGTACTCGTGGCTCAGTGGTAGCGTCTCCGTCTCACACTCCGGAGACCCTGGTTCGATTCCCACCCAGCCCATCTTGCAAGAGTTGAGCCAAAGCCACTTCTCCTCTGTCGTGACGTCACGGTGTCACGTGGTATTCAAGGCGACACCGCCGCGCCTGAGGAGCTGGGTTGAGCCCTCGTAATATGCTTCGCATAAAAAAGGAAACAGATGGGTAAACCCAATCCGGAGGACCCCTATGCTACGCGGCGTCTCTCACAGCCCCGGCGTTGCTTTGGCACGTTCAACCACACAGCTTAATTAGAGTTCGTTGGAGGCTTTGAGGTCATTATGTAGCGTATAAATGCTCCAAGCATTATTTTTCCGCACTGAGCAATCCATTCGCAGAATAGTAAATCGAGCTCTCATATATGTGTGTGTGCGTGATAAAGTTATGCCGACCAACTAATGTGCGCAGAAACTGCCCATGTGACGCTAAACTGCGCGCAGCGGTGCGCTTGCACGGCATCGCTCGCGCCTGAGGCGCCCTCTCTTGGGTGTTGTAGTCTTCGCCGGCAGCACTCGTTGCATCCTCCGCGCGCGCCCTGATTCGGGTATGCCTGGATCCCCCATTCGGTGCGGCTGACGCGGATGTTGCCGCATACTTCGCGCGAGCTCGCTTCATTATTTACCTGGCGCAGTTTCCCACCGCCTGAAAGTGTCTTATACGCGGCGCGTGGCACCCAAGGGTGCCACCTCCTTGCCGCCGACGTGCGATGTGTAGGGCTGTGGTGGGGGCACCGAGCGACACGCCTACGGATGCGTGTAGGAACAGCTATACTCCGTTTCATACATCAGGTGCAACGCTGTGGAAGCTACGCAAGTAGTGCGGTCTCCAAACTGTATCACTCCGCGCGTTCCGTCTATATTTCACTGCGCGCCAGCGGCGTTTGCTCGCGCGAGCATGCACGTGAGGATGCCGCGACGGGCTGCAAATAAAAAAGAACGAAATGCAAATTGGTATTTAAAAAAAACCCGAGTTAGCAGCCGAATGAGCGCATGATTTGTTTGTTTCTAAGTGTAAATTCCTATTTTCGTTCAGAACTGACCTTATATAAAGAATATTTTCGCAAAAAAACGGTCAAAAGACACCGAACTGTTTCAAGTGCGCACCCTGCCCCTGCAAAAAGTATTTCCAGCCTCCACAGCGTTGTGCCTGATGCATGAAACGGAGCATAGATGGCGCTTGGCCCATTCCCGTCAACGACAGTGTGGCCATTTTACTGCGAATCTGTAAAGTAGTTATTTTTCCGGGGCTCCGGTTTTCCGCGCATCAATATTTATGAGGTAATGCTAATGAATGATGATGCATACATATTGAATGCGATGATAATTATGCAATAAATGAACTTCAGGTCAACGGCACGCTTACAAAACGAGCCAAAGGAATCGGATTGTAAAATAATAATAAAATTGTCGCGCACAATGTACGAGTTCCACTTCGTGCTCGTGCGACATTTACAGCCTGAAAACGTTCCATTGGCTGCTCTCGCATGTTGGACGAAACGAGGCATTTAGGCGAGACCGTAGGAATGCTTAGGGCGCGTGCTAAGTTTGACGTGCACGACCCCGAGCGCCTCATTCTGACGTTGTTTGCCCCGTCTAAAAGGGCGATGCTATTCACATCGTCCCTGCGTGTCTAGAAAATGAAAGAAAAGAAACGCCAACTACATTCAAATGACCGACTAGCGTATAGTTCCCGCTGCGCGGAGGGTGTGCAGTGAGTGTCGTGAGTTATGGTCGTGGGGGATTAGTGTCTTGTTGAGTGTCGTAAAATACCCATAGAGCACTTATTTCCCAGGGAAATCACTTTGGAAGCCTCCGCACATGTTTTGCTTGAAAATGAAATTTTAAGTGAAGGCAAAAAAGAAAAGAAAAAGGAACGCTTTCTGTATCTCTGTAGATACGCGCCCGGATGCTGCTCTGAGAGCCATTTGACTGATGCGCCCCTTTCTCACGTTCTCTTTTAGCTGTATGTTATTTTCTTTTTCGTTTCTCTCTCTCGGCACAAGTTGCTGATTAGTGCTTTAGTTATGCAGCGTCGTGACAAGCGTGAAATAACGACGAGTTGGGTGAGATGCGGAGACATTTCCACGCGTGTTTTCGTTTGTGCATCTTTTCTCGCCTGTATTGTGATATGTAATGTGTGCATGTGTGTGTTCTGCTTTATTCTTTGAGATTTGTCATCTTGCTCTTTCCTCCCCTTCTTTCCCTCTTGTATGTTTCGGTCTTCTCGCCCCTTTCTGTAGAGCAGGCGTTGTGCCCCTTCCAGTGGCAGTTTCCAGCCTTTACCTTTCCCGTCAAGTGTATATATCTTTACAAAAACAAATAATGACGACGACGACGACGACGATGACAACAACAACAACAACAACAATAATAATAATAAGAATAATAATAATGATAATAATAATAATACCCGCCGCCGTGAGACAGCGGTTAATGGCGTGGTGCTGCTGAATCGTAGATGCGGTGCCCGCGTTCTACTGAATGCGAAAGGCAAAAACGCCTAAGTCGGGACGCTGCAGGGCCATAGTCGCTTCGAGTAGCTCGACAGCGCCGCAAACACGTCAAGCTACGCCGCAAAAGTGCTTTACATGTAGCTGTACGCATTAAGAGCTGCTACCTGCGCGGTCAGTGACCCCCATTCATTTTACCTGGCCATACAGTATTCGCGTCGAACTGTTCACGTAACGTCCCTCGTTAACCTACCTCGTTTTTTTCAGTTTGAGGTAATATTTCTCGTTATACGTAGGGTCCTCTCAAAGGCGGTCCCTCACTGCCCACAGGCACCTACCTACACACTATAGGCTCCCTGCAATGGTCAGGCGGCGCGGCGATCGGCTCAGCCGTCAGCGCCACCGTGTCAGTTGCGCGAAACACCGAGGCGGCCACTGCTGCGGAGGCATGCTTTTGCGGCGCTCGTTTGAAACCTTTCGGACGTTCTAAATTCCGGTTTTAAGGCAATCGAAAACGTCGAGGCCCATTTTTGACCACCGACGCTTGAGAAAGGACATCAAATTTACGACTACAACCACGTATACCTTGTCAAAGAAGTAAACAGCACGGACATCACAGTGAGGTGCTTAACATAAATTGTGGTGTTTTAGGTGCCCAAAACCATGATCTGATTAGGAGGCACGCCGTGGTGGGAGACTACGGGGTAATTTGGACCGCCTGGGGTTCTTTAACGTGGACATAAATTTAATTACACGGGTGTTTTGGTATTTCGACCCCATCGAAATTCGGCCGCCGTGGCCGGGATTTATTCCCGCGACCTCGCGCTCAGCAGCCCAACACCGTAGCCAATAAGCAACCACCGCAGGTCGCGAAGTATTTGTCACAACAAAGTATGCTTACGACGTCGATCTCAAAGTCTATTAACAAATCATTATTTTATGCCACTTAAGTGAGCAAATACGGCCGTGGACGCCTTTGAACTGTCATTTGTTGTTTCCTTATTGGAGCGTGCCTTGCACCTCACATTGTGGAGGTTTTGGCGAATTGGCAGGTAAGTGCTTTTTTCTCCGTTGACAAAGTGCCTCGAGCATATTCTGGTATTGCCGTTCGGGCTCGAATGTGAGAGGGCATTCCCGCTGAAGACTCATGGAGAGCAATCAGGTGAGACTTAACAACGTGAAGACTGAACAAATATGCGCTTGTGTGCGCGAGGGAAATGCTAATTTTCGAATACTCGACGTGTTCTGCAGTGTACTCCAACTTTAGCTCTGTTGTTCTAAGCACGAGAAAACATCGGCACGAATGAGCTCGATTCCAGCATTCACGTCTTGATCTTGGCGCAGGAAGAAGCACAGCGCATACAAAGCTCCAGCACGGAGCGCTTAGCTAGTTTTGACACCCAACAACCACTGCGCGTTTGTTTTGGAGCAAGACGAGCTAAACTATCAAAACTGATTTACAACAGCCGGAATCAGTTCACGCGTTTTTATGCAGTTGACGCTTTGTTTTTACAGATGCCGCTGCTGGCTCTTTTTCACATTTTCTTCTTCTTTTTGCACTTACGTCTTACTTGTTTAACAGCAATTCGCAAGACCGACACGAACCGCGACGATCCACTTCAGCCACCGGGTTGCTTCCCCCGGTTTTAAAGGGAAGCGGTACAATATGATGCCGACATCCCCTTCGCGGTTGTGACAGTCCTTAACGCAGCAGTATCTGCGCTTGTTCTTTTTGTTCACACTTCTCACGAAGGAGCTGCCAAGAGGCCGCGGAGAATCCATTCGAAAATTGGAAAAGCAGGTTTGCAGGCGGGCCTGAGCGGTGAGGGCCTACCCGCGGGTGCTCACCGCCGCTGCCAGGTGGCGCGACATGTACAGGCAAACTGCATTGCAGGGTGCCCATACCCCTCGCTGTAACTTTTTTTCGAAACGAGCCTTCTTTGCGATGTCGGCGCTGTCGCAACGGTTGTCTCCTCTGGCCCGTGTGTGTGAACACGCACTGCAGCGTCGCCTCCGTCGCGGGCTCTGTGACGCCCACGTCGAGAAGCGTGGCTGTAGCGAGCAGCAGCCCGTACTCCGGAAGCCCCGGTGCGGATGCGACGCGTGTGGATGGATTTCGTCGCAGCGCGTCCGTCCGTCCGTAGCTCGTGCGGCGGCGGCGGGGGGGGGGGGGGGGGGGAACACGCGCGCTGCCGGTCGTCGGATCACGAGGCCGTGATTCCTCCGTCCGTCCCGTGTCATCGCAGCGTTTTCCGGAAACCCCCATCGCTTCTTCCTTCTGCCACCGCCGCCTCCTCTCCTTCCCGGCGTTCATCCTTACGTATCTGCATTCTGGCCGCTTTCTTCTTTTCTTTTTCTTCTTCTTTTTTCCTCCCCTGCGTAGTTTTGTTTTTTGCGTAGGCGCAAAACGCGCAGCGGGATGCGACGCGATTCCGGCGCGATCGCGGTGGTGAAGACCAATTAACAACTGGCGGGGACCGGGCTGAATTTTACCGGCGGAAAGGTGGTTCCTTACGGAAGCGCCCGTATTCAGTGACTAGCTGCATTGGAGCGTACAGACCGGTTGCTGATTGCGATGAATAGAGAGGCAGTGCTTCTGGAGCCATTAAGGGGGCAATTTTTGATCGCTAATCGTGCTCCAGTGCTGGAGAAGGGGGGCGGACAGCGTTTGCTTTCTCACTCCGGTTCTCTCGCTCGTAACTAGCTGTATGTAAAATATGAACTTTGTAGAATTATTCTTCGGGGTCCCCTACTGCGTAAAATTTTTTAGCACGGAGCGCAGGCTGATCTAACGGCACGGGAGATGGCCGTGACCCGCGGATTCCTGGAACGAGAAGGCCGCCTACATAGGGCGCATACTAGTTCCCTCTCTCGCTCTCTGTGGAGTAACGACTAAATAACGTGCATAACCTTCTTTCGTTCTTTTTCTTTTTTTTTTTTGTAACGGTAACGCGTTCCTTTTATTTGATCGCAACGAGTGACCTATTTCGTTAACTCATTTTTTTTTTCGGTAATGCCTACAGCACTGGTCAGTAGCGACGAAGAATTAAAAAGAAAATAGGTGTGTAGTCGCGAATGGCACTAGAGCGCATAAGGCAGGCGTGATGACACGGAGTTGCAGCGTCACTGCTGTCGCATTGCTTGCTGGGGAAAAAGAGAGAAAGAGAACAAGATAAACTTTCAATTGCGCCAAGCTTAGCGGAGGGCAGAACGAATGCACCTGGCCGTCTTGAAATGTCACTCGGCGAAAGGTTGCTGTTCAATGCTGCGAAGAACGAAAAAAAAAAAAAAGAAAGAAAAGTGTTTACGCACTCTCTCGCGTTGCATTATATAACCTTTGTCTACAAACACACATATTTCTATACCCGTAGAGAGAAACGTCAGTTCTGTGTATTTAAAAAAAAACAAAAAAACCGCCGTTTTATTGAACGAGACGTGTGGTAATACGGCAGGACTAAACCTCTCATTTTAGCACTCTCTCCATCTGTTGTATCGAGTTGCGTCCTTGGCACGTGACAGCGCGCGAAGTGCGTGTTCCGCTCGCGGTCTGCTGTTTCTCCGTCGTCGCCTCGCTTTGCGGCGGCTGCCTTTTCCGTCACCCCGTGTCAGCAGCTTGTCCGTAGCGACAAGCGAAAGTTGCCCTAAATGGGCACGCAATCTTCTCCGTCGCGTTGTATCTCTTCGTCGGCGTGTTCTATGTGGCTTCACGACGCGCGGCCTCCATTTGCATATCTTGGCGTGCTCGCGCCCCTTTTTTTTCTTGTGCATGCAAAACAATAATCGCGCGGAGGTGTTTCCCCCTTGAGCGCCGGCGAGTGCTCATGGGTGTCCTTGTGCGATTGCGTTTTACTGCGCTTTCCGCCCGCGTAGCAAGCGCGAATTAACGGCGGCTTTCGCGAACACCGAAGTGACCTTCGAACGCTTGCTTATGCGTGTTTGTGTGTGTGTGTGTGTGTGTGTGTGTGTGTGTGTGTGTGTGTGTGTGTGTGTGTGTGTGTGTGTGTGTGTGTGTGTGTGTGTGTGTGTGTGCCTGCGTGTGTGTGTGTGTGTGTGTGTGTGTGTGTGTGTGTGTGTGTGTGTGTGTGTGTGTGTGTGTGTGTGCCTGCGTGTGCAAGTGCCACCACCGCCATCGTGAAGCACACTCCAACGGTTTTCCTCAGGGACACACGTCCTGCGTTAGAGCGGCAGCGGCGGCCTCCCGTTTTATGCCCTAGAGCGCGCGCGCGTGCTCTATGTATGTTGCCCCGCTTGGGAATTGCTTTCACACTTTCGTGGCAATATAATTACCGCGGGCCACCTTTGAAGCACTCGGATAGTAGCCCCCTACCCCGCTAGACTGCAGCGCCGTCTGTGGTAGTGATTCCAACTCGCTGCAACTACTGCAGTTCCTTTTTCATTACATTTGTCTCAGCAGGACGTCAGGCGGTATGCAGTATGGCCCGGAGCCAGCGGCAGTTTCGCGCGAAGGGGGAACTCGGGTGCTAGTGTCTACGGGAGTTGCCAATACAGCGGTTCGGCCACGGTCTCCGAGATCGGGTGGCTCTCGATCTCGGAGGCCCGGGTACAGTCATCGTGGAGAATTATGGATTTGCTTGTAACCTTCGTGATTGTGTCTTCAAGCGGCTTCGTGAACTTCGCAAAACCGATCGCTTTATACAAAATATTGCGTTATGAATGCAATAATTCGCGATGATTATGCGTATGCGCAGACTTATTGCGTTTCTGCTGCTGCTCGAAAAACAGCGGTTGCTCGAAAATTTAAATAAATAAGCGGGACTGGTAATCCCACAAGAACGTCTGAAGCAATAGATGTTAGACAAATACATTTACTGCCCATTATTCACGTAGTAGCTGAGCTGATCGCAGTGCCATGGTTCCTTCCTTTTAGTCCCGTCTAAAGTCTCGTCTGAGGACCCTTGAGGTTAAAAAAAAGTATTTTTTTGCCCATTCTCAGAGGCCATGGTGGAACTAACAATGTCAAAGCGTTGCTGCGTATATAGACACGTGTACGCGATAACATTGTCAAGTTGTCGTGGCGGTGAGGTGTCAGTATCGTCGACTTGTTGTCCCAGACTGCATGAGACGGACTGTGTGTACGCCAACGCCCATTGGTTGAAATCAGTGCCTGGGGCATGTTCGGGACGACAGATAGAAGAGGCGTTCGATTGTCGGGCAAACCTGGACCTCCGTCGAAGAGACGCAGATGGTTTCGGGGAATCTTCGGCGCCGATAGCGACTCGCGAACTGCGTTTCTATCCTTAGCTCGAGGGCAGCGCTGTTGCAGAAACGTGGGCGTTGTCCTTCCAATCTGAGCAGCGGGAGGTTGCAATCGATGAGTTCTTACCTCGGCTGGCATATTGGGCTGCCGGTTCGAGTTGCATTCGCAGAAGTGTGCGCGTTGCTTATCGACCGTTGTGTTGCTACGTCCTTTCCTAGATGGCCGTCTCGTCACTGCTCTGGCAGCCGGGTATGAAGGACGGGAAAGTTTTTCTAGTGCAACTACCCAAGGTAGATTTTAGAGGCGCGGAGCTCCGTGAAGCAATGACTAAATTCAACTCGGGGAAAGAAAAAAAAAACGCGAAATGATAGGAACGCCTCGGTTTATGGCCGCGGAAATCAGCGGTGTACGTACAGCCTTTGTCAAAATAATCGAAGCCACTGTGCGCATCACCGCAGTTGACTTTCGGCACGTTTAGTCGGCAGACCAGTGCAATCATAACGTCGCTCTTGTGCTCACGGTCAAACGCGAGAACTCACGCACGAGCTAGGTGCGCAGCCCGTGCTCGGTAGCCGTCGTGCCCGCTAACGGCTTCATTTTTTTTTTTCGACGAGTGCTGTGCCCCTTTGGTGCTATAGCAACTGAAATATTCCTTTTTTTGTAATCTTTTTTTTTCTCTTTCGCTCACTTGTACATGATTAAAGCCCTCTTACATTGTCTCATACGTAGATGAGAAACGCCTCAACATGTCAGGACGATGTAGACATTACAGGGCACCGCCTAAAACAAGAACCGGGCTGACGGGCCAACCGTGGCTTCACACGGCTTCCCTCCCGCACACATCTCGCGAAACATTATCTGTTGCTCGGCTCTTATAAGAGAGAGGAGAGAGAGAGACGTTTCAGCAATTGTGAGAACAGCGAGTGTCTGCAGCACCGACAAAGCTTGTCTTCGTTCGGTCTTGTCGTTTAACCTAGTTCTGCGGATTACACGTTGCGAGGGGTGCGGCTTACGTTTTTTTTCTTTTTTTTTGCGCATAGAATTATTAGACAGTTTTAGTTTAGCGTACGCAAGTATAGCGTACGCTATACGCTATAAAATAGCGTACGCTAAGCGGCGCACGTTTTCTACAATTTTAGTTGGCCGACGATATCTTCAAATCTCTGAGGCCATATTCCGTCGTTGCGGCTATTTCGCGCCTGTAGCGATAGGTGGCGCTGACATCTTGAACCTTTCTTTCGTTAGGCTTCGACTCGCTCGAAACGAGAAGCGATCTCGAAAACACCACGAAGTTATCCATAATACTCTGTCGTCGAAGCGGCCTGAGACTAAGCGAAAGCCGTTTACACAGTCATTTGCTACGAACAAAGTGCATTTTACAAAAGCAACGCCAAATTCAATTCGAAGCGGGCAGCCGGGATCGCCGCCATGTTTCCTGCAAACTCCGCAATCCCCGCAAAAACGCTAACGCTAACTCGTTTGAGTTGCGTACGCCCGCTATACCCGCTATTTCGTTTAGCGTTCAGCGCATGCGCAGTGACGACCCGCTATTTTTTAGCGTACGCAATGGAATAGCGTACGCTATACTAAAACTGTCTATTACGTGCCTATGATGCGTTTCGCGCGGCGCAAACGCATGGGGCGCGTTTTCGTGGCGCACGCGTGGGCCAATTCTGAAAGCTGGATGCTCTTGCGGTTCATACTTGGGAGCGAGGGAAACCACCATTTCTGCAAACGTCCTGCGGTATTAAAATGCAGAAAACAGGCCAGTTTACAGGCAATCTAGCAGGCCGAATTAACTGCATCAACGTTGTACACCTGTCACCCCAGAGATGGAAAGGAGTTGCAGAAGGGGTCTACCGGATAGCGGTAAAAATCTCCGTTTAGCAAACACCAATTGGGCCAAGGACTAGTTCTAAAATAACTGATAGATAAGTATGAAAATTTATTTTACGTTGTGCGATGGGAACAGAACGCATACATGACGTAACGCGTGCTATTCCGCCGCACGCCGACATCCGTGCTGGACTATCCGTTGTCGCAGCGCGTAGTTACGCTGCGTCCGGCGCTGTAAGATCGCCTCCTGGCAGTGCAGTGTGTGTGTGTGCCTACGTGGTTGGCGCAGCGTCGCGAAGTGTGATTCACGCGCAGTGCAATCGGTCCTTGTCGCCTTGGACGTCCCGCGGCTGCGCTTTCATTAGAGACTTTTAGCCTGTCCGCTATTCCGGTAAACGGGAGCGGTTTGGGCGGATTACCGGATTTGCGGGGGCGTAGCTAGATCGCTGCAGCCACCTGGTAGCGTAGAGTTCAACCAGACAAACACAGAGCTAAAACTGCAGTAACCCACTATATGCTGCTTCACTAGTGGTGCAAATTTTTGGCAGGGGCGTAATTGTGAACACGATTACGCCACTTTCGAATATTTACACCAGCAGTTAAGCAGAATATAGTAATTAGCTCTGTGTTTGTGTGGTTGAGCTTTGCACCACCAGCTGCCGCCACCAATCTTGCCGCTCACGTTTACGCCCCCGCTATACCGGCAAACCACCCGCACTTGCCGGAATACCGGACACGCTAAAGGTCTCTATTAGCGCCGCGCTGCCCGCCTCGGGGCGACAACGCCCCCGAAGCGTGCGCCGCACTCCCGCTCTCAGCGTCGCGATTTCGCTTCGCGTGTGTGAACGACGCGCGTCCTGCGCGCGCGTTCTGGTTTCCTCGCGCGGCGGTTTGATTAAGCGCCGCTGCACTCGCGCGCCAGTCCTCCGGCTGGCGAGGCTCGGCGCCTTCGCACTTCCGTGGCGCGCGCCCTTGAGATGCGGGTGACCGCGTTTCGCGTGACGCCCTCCACCCCCTTCCGTCGTCGGTGACGGCGCTACACCGGTAGCTTGGTCGGGGTGGTGCTTTGATATCGCGATTTGATAGCTGGCATCGAGGCATCCGAGGTAGCAGCGGCGGCGGTGTAAATCATTGGCGCGTGCTGTTTTTTTATATCTTGTTAAGAAGAGGAATAACTTTATTGAAAGGCCCGGCGAGCTTATTCGGGGATCGGGCGAATACCCCCGCCTAGGCGTCTGCCACGAGCCCTTGAGCTCTGGCGGCTTCCTCGGCCCGCTGGACGGCCCAGGTCTTCGAGGGCGGAGCTGAGCAGCGCGTTCGGTTCGAGGCTGCGTCCGCGCCTGAGACCCCCGCTTGCTCGCACTCCCATATCATGTGTTCCAGGGTTGCCCTGGTCTCACAAAACTTACGTTGGTTTGGCGAATAAAGCTCTGGGTAATAGTGATGCAAGATCACCGGATTTTGAAATGTTCTCGTCTGCAGCTGTCGCCAAGGCGACCGCCTGTCTCTTGTTAATTTTCTAGTGTGGTGGCGGAAACTTGCACCTCGCCAGTTTGTAGTGTTGTGTGATTTCTCTAACACGGAATCTTCTTTTTTTTCTCTCTCTCTCTCTTTGAATGGAGGTCAATTGCCTTAAAGCACGTAGTGAAAACACAAACAAAAAAACTATAACATATAAACGTGCGGAACCACCCGTCGTTTAGATCTTCATCGGTCAAGTGGACAGTCTCACCAGTGCAGCGTAACATAGTGTGCAGCGAGGTAGCATCACTTCCAGCGCCTGTATTGTAAAGAGCTTAATAGAGAAAATAGGGGTGTGGTTCCTTGAATGCTATCGCATCATGTCCCCTTTTCAGTACCTGGGGCTACCTTATATCCAAAGTGCAATGTAACTATATATCGGAGAAAGTGACGTCACCTCCCGTTACAAGTTCCTTCCGCGGTCTCTATCGCGCTATTTTCTCCGCTCCTTCAACCATTTCATTAAACCTGCGCGCGACTGCACGCGCGGAATTCTAAATCGAGTCGAGTCGTCCGTCTCTATGACTCAGCGTCGCCACCCCGAAATTTCACCCCTGTGCGAATGGTCTGTGTCAACTTCTTTATTTTTTGTGGAAGAGCGACCTCGCTCGCCGACCTGCTTTGAGCGAGCATCTGGTACCGACAAGGCGCGGCCCGTGCGACGTCCCGTCGCCGTACAAAAGACAAAAAGAAAATCTCGCGGACGTCAGAGCCAGCAGCCCCGTGGCCTGCAGCTCATCTTCCCGACGTGTCGGCCCCGGCACCGCAGCGTGGCCATTAGTGTCGTCTGCAAGCCCGCCCACGGCGCGTTCACTTCTCCCAACGCGTCAGTGGCTGCGATAGTTGTGTGTGTCTGGCGCGTGTGTGCTCAGAGTTGGGCGTCGCACTGGGTGCTGTGCAAGAGCCACCGTCGTATATGGGCGCAAATATAAAGTAAGAGACGCGAACAGCAACTGTTTGGAGCTTCTTTTCTTGTTTCGACGTATTCCAGCCATTGCACCTCGGCCTTCATAAAGATAATGAATAGGGCGAATTTCGAGACAATCCAGAACTTTCGTTGCGCCCGTCATTCACAGTTGCGGCTCACGGTGTGCCGTTGTTTCCAACGCGCCTGATTTGTGGGTTCGCCGTTCGAACCCGTCCGGCCCATTTCGGAACGGTTGTGTGTCTGGCTGGCATGACTTATCGAAAAACTTCACGTTTTCCTCTTGATCTCAACTCACAAGCACGTCTGCGGAGCATGTAAGGCTGGATTTCGCGTCAGCCACATAAGTAACGAGAAACGACTGTGCGTTCCGGAGTGGAAAGGAGGGCTCGTCCATTGTCCGTCGCCAATCCTTGCGTGAAGTTTCCTTTTAGTCGCCGTCGCACTGAGGGCGATCTCAGTCGGACGTAAGCCCTTCTTCTGGTCCTCTTTTCTGCTTAGCTGACGCGACTTGTTAAGTTTCAGTTCGCTGGACTAGCGCGGGGTTGGATATCGCTTTACCACCCGTGTTCTGCTGTGCCAAGTGCCGACTCTCGTGCGTGAACTAACCCCGAGATTGAACGCGCGCCCCGTCACACAGCGTCGTCGTCTTCTGTAGCGGCGGCGCAGGCAGGCCGTTGCAAGTAGGGGGAGGGGGGACCTTGGGCTCCGCCGACCACGCCTGGGCCGCATCGACCAGGGACGGGACCGGCGCCGCCGCGTACGGGAGTCGTCGCCCCGGCAACCGTTCGTAAACAGCAACGCGCCCCGTCGACTCCCACCCCGTTCCTTGTGGGGTGCAGCCCCGCGCGAAAACCCCTACGGCGCCTTCAAAGAGAGGACGAGGGGGGTGAGGGAGAGGCTGTATTGACGGCACGTAATCGGCTGCGCAGTGCTTGCGTGGTGCGTGAACGCGCCACTCCGGCGACACTGTGGTCGCAATAGCCTGCACCTTGTCTACCATTTCTTTCTTCTTACGAGAGGCGACGAACGAGAAGTTAGAATAATAAAATTATATCCATATTATGTTTCGGTGAATAGTAAGATGGTCGAGCGTACTGTTCTGATTCGTTATTAACGGCGTGAAAAGATGATGACAGACGCTGACTTCTGTTGGGGCTTTATTGTTGTTGCACAAGCGAGGTGTCATTTTTTTTCTTCATTACTGTCATTTCGAATGGGCTGCTGCTCAGCATGATGGGGCAACGAAAATAAATGAAAGCGGGCGGAAATGTTTCATGTAGCCACCACAGGAGTGATAAGTATGTTGTCATTGATCATAATTGTCAGGTTGGGTAGGGACAGGAGGAGGTTGGGGTGTAAGTGCAGATGCTACTATGCGTGGCTACTTCAGTCAGGGCTCCATCCTGGTCACATTGCGCTCAGTTCACTGGGCCTGTTTCTGTTTGTGGCACTCGCAATACACAAACGTGCACCCTATGTGACGTTGTAGTGCAGAATGTTGAGCACTTAGTGGGGAGTGCAACATAGGTCTTTGAAATCCAAACCAGAAAGAGGTTTGCAGGAACATGGAGACTTGAGGTGATGAACAGTGGCTGAACTTCAATGGATTTGTCTTTGGAACAAAGTCCCTTGTCGCAACATTGGCATCCACCTGAGACTTTTCTTGTTCAGCTTCTGTTGAGATAGGCCTTGGGTGGGTCATTCATTATCATAGCTTACAAGGTATAAGGCTTGCTTTGTCGCAGCATCCGAGCTGGATGCTAGCAACTTCCACGTCACCACCTCTAGCGTGTTAATCATATCTGACTGCTCAAAGTACGATGCCCAAGGTGCATGCACCTTAAGTATTGTGCACTATTCATCGTCAATGGCCTAATAGAAACCCATAGCAAGAACACACATTCCTGCCAACCTTCTTTTTTTTTCCCTCGCACATTTGCAATTTAGCCATCTTGTGATACTTGTTCTACATTTTACATATGATTGGGAGAGAACTGTGCGAACTGTGGCCGCAGTGAAAGAGTTAGAATTTCCGTGCAGTCTAAAAGTGCACGGTCGTGCGCATCAGATATTACCCGTGTATTTTTCAGTTATTTCACATAGTAGTATGGCAGCCATCACTTGTGTGCACGAAGCAAAGTGCGACCTGCAAGAACCACAGAAGTCTGCCGTTAATGGCAAACCGGGTGTCTAATCCTCTTTTGCAATTATCAAAGAAGTGTGACAATTTTTTTTTCTTTCGAAGTAATGTGGCTTCATTCGCATGCGTACGGTAATTTCAGCGCACGTACACGTACCCTTGCATATGTGTGAGAACGAGCGTTCTACCCTCGGTCCTCTTCAGGTTTGTCGATGAGCGGGGCTACTACTACGATCGTACGGGTGACCGAGACCCGTACGTGCGGCGAACAACGGGCTATCACGACGAGGACAGCTACCAAAGCAGGGGCCGCTCGAGAGATCGATACGCACGCTCGGCGGCCTCCAATGCATCTGCCTACCAGGACGGGACGGACAGGTGCCCGGCCTCCTCCATCTTACCTGGACAGTACGGGTGAGTGCTGGGACACCTTTATTCTTCATTGTGGTAGTCGAATGCCTGGCTCGCGTGGGGGCCCGGACTAGGGGCTCCACCCGAGAGACACATTTGAAGATATCTAATAAAAATGTTTATTCTCTGTGTGCATAATGAAGCATTGCACGTACGAAAGCCAAATAAGATGCTGTGTAAATGGTAACAGGTTATGAAGTGTACATTCAACAAAGACTAGACTGCACTCTTCTGCGTCTGTTGTGTCTTTCGTGCACAATACTTTCGATACGCATGAAACCCGTGAACTAGCGGAGCACAAATCTTAAGCATAATGCCGCCTTAGCAGACAAATCTATTCGTACATTTGTATTCAGAGGTGAGTAGAAATCATCTGCAGAGTAGAAATTTCTAACAAACAAAGTATCGCTTTCTAATGTAATGACTAGGAGGAAATAAATTGGGTTGCTTTACCCAGGGGTAGTAGTAACTTGTTAGACATTGGCTTGCCTTAAGAGCCCTGTTTTTCCGCCAGGAGTGGAAGCCACTTCCGGAGTCACGGCGTATCACCGCGGCAGCCAGCACCCCTGCCGCAGTCAAGCCACTTCGACCCCCAAGGCGGCTACGGCTTGAGTCCAGCGGGCGAACCCTACCCCGATGAAAAGGACAGCGGTTCGCCGTCGGCGGTGCGTGGCGGGCTCGCCTCACGGCGAGGCTCGGCGGTCAGCTCGACAGTCACCTCACCTCCGCAGCAGCCGCAGCTGCAGTCACAGACGCAGCAGCGGTGTCACAACAAGCACGGTTCGAGGTCCCAGTCACGCTCACGCTCCAGCTCTCGGAGTTCAAGCTGCAGCCGCCTAGGATCGTCGTCTTCTAAGATTCGCTCCAGCTCTAGCGACAGTAGCTGTCGCTCTCTCTCACCTAACAAGTCACCCACGTAAGTTTGTGTAGTGTTGGGACTTTGCATGGAATTGGGTTGAGCGCTTTTTATTGCGATATCAATTATACGGACACTCCAGGCACATTTCTGCCGTCGCCGTGATGTTCCGTATAAAGCCCAAGGGGCTAAAAGAAAAAAAAAATGAATCGTCGTCGCGCGCCGTAGGCTGTATGTGCGAGTGAAGGTGAGAGGGTGAGCCGGCGAACGCGGTTCAATCTCGCGTGTGCGAGCGAGGAACGTGGGCCGAAAGCGTGCCACCTCTCCTGTCGCGCACGAGGCAGGGAGGTTCAGGCGAGGTAGAAAGGACGTTCTTCTCCGGCGGCTGCTAGGGTGTCTCGATGTCCTCCTCGCCTACCGCTCTCTACAGAGTGGAAAACACGGCGTCTACTACGCCGTTGGGCACCCGATTGGCGGACGCCGTATGGACGCGTTGCCGGCGCTCGTGTGTCTTGAAAGCGATCTGCGACGCGGCCAAAGTGCGCGTCCGCGCGGGCCTCATCTTAAAAGCAATCTGCGATGTTTGCAGAGTGCGCGTAGTGCCGGTAGCTTCGTATGCGCTGTGCTTTCGGCGTTTCGTTCGCGTTGAAGCCACAGATGCACAGAGGTCAATTTGCTTGCTTCTACCACGATTCCTCACTCCAGCATTTTTGCAACGAGTTCCCGTGCTCATGGAGCGAAATGTGTTCATGTTTACCTGTGCGTTTACCGTGCTTGTCAGTTAAAACACGTTGGTGGGCAAGTTGGTTTGAATCTATGATAGAATGTGTTAAGTGCGACTGAACAAGGACGTAGAAAGAAGCAGACACCCAAAGACAGCGCTGTGTCTGTGTGTGTATTTCTTCCTACGTCGTGATTCAATCACGCTTCCACATTATATCATTGTTAATTTAGTTAGTAGATGAATGCTTACAAGTTTATGTGGCTGCTAAAACTACTATCCTTACTTCGCACAGCTATCCACTAATTTGCTCTCGCAATCGGTGCTTCGCCTTTCGGGCGAAACTGCGTTTTTTTTTTTTTTTACATGCGCATGCCAAGCTGCACTGAGATAACCTCAAAGGGACACTAAAGCGAAAAATGATTTCTTCTGCATCAGTAAATTACCGTTCTACAACACCAAAAACACCACTCTTACAACGATAAGACGTTTGGTAAGCCAGAAAAAGCGCAAGAACGAAATACAGGTGGCGACACCTACTTAAGGTACCGCATCTGGGGGCTATGACGTCTTGGATTTTGATGGCATCTTCTAGGGCCTACTAATTATATATAGCGGTACAGATTGACTACATTGTGTTCTAAAGAAACCAAAAATTAAACATGGCAAGTTTCGGGAACCTTTATTCTGTCAATGTGGCCCAAATGTGAGAACATACTTTGGAATCCCTGACGTCATGATGACGTACCGGCGCTGGGGTTTCGGCACGAAATTCAAGTACCGATACTTGGATGGACCTTCATTTTCTCATCTAATAATCAAACTATTTTTTTAATATGACTGCCTGTGGGGTTCTCAAACAACGCTTCATTAGTCTAAACTGATTTATTGTTTTGCTTTAGTGTCCCTTTAATGTTTCTCATGATGGTGTGTCACTCTGTTACAAATATCAGCTGACAAGGCACAGACAAGCAAACAGAGGAACACACTACAGTTTTATTTCTAACTCTCAAACAAAGGCCAAACTTCCTTCTATCATATCTGTGTCGCTGTTGTTACTAACGTGTTGCAGCTACTTATAAATGGTAATTTAATTTTTTGCGCATAGACATAAGATGTAGTAGTCGTAAGTGAATTGTTGTCAGAACTTATTGCCATAGTTTTCAAGTCTCCCATGGGAAATATTTCTTGCATAAATTTAAGCAAAGGTGAAATGAAAGCAGGCACACAGTGTCCTTTTAAATATGTGTTTCATTTACACAACTTATAAAAATGAATTGATACGAACTCACCTGGCGATAATTTTTATTGTGACTGTAGCTCTACATTCAAACATCAATAGGGAGTTCTAGGTTGTGGACCTCCAAAGTAATGGGATGCAAAGTGCCAAGCAGACAAAAGAATGCAGGCAGGATAGGCTTTGGGTGTGCTGTTTCTAAAACTCACTATTCAGTATTTCATTATATCTTTGTTCATTTTATCGAGGGTTGAGTGTATTTTTGCAAAGGAATTGTCAGTGTGAACTCGGAATATATGTGTACATGTATATTTTTGTGGCTTCATTGCAGACACCATTCAAGCAGCAGCACCAAGGCGTCACGCGGCGAGCGGCCAGCGAGCGCAGTGACAGCACCATCATCGAGTTCATTCTTGCAGTCAACCATCTCCACACCAAACACCAGTAGCACCAACGCCAACAATGGGAGCAGTAGCAGTGGCAACTGCTTGCAAAACAATAACTCCCTGGACGGGAGCACATTGGGCGACAGGGAGGACAAGCGGCCACTCGGCATCTGTGTTCGGAACCTACCAGTCAGATCCACTGGTCAGTTTCCATGCTTCGGTGATCCCTCTTGTTTCTAGCCCTGCTGAAACCATGCAAAGTGTTTCTTAGTTCCTTAGCAGAGCAGCTACTTTTGCGTTAGGCGTGCTTGATAAACCGGAAAAAGGTGTAAAAACTAAAGCCAGCTAGGAACGTGAAGTTCCTACAATAGCCCACCATGGTGTCATGGATTTGTTAATTGCTTAATCAAGCTAATTGTTTTCCAGTAACGTAGGATAATGTTGCATTCTTAAAGAACCAAACACTCAATATAACAAGTTTCAAAAATTTTTCCTCGTTTGAAAGCTGTGATGTCTAGAAATCCATAACGTCATTGTGAAGTACTGACACTGAGCTTCTGTCTCAAAATTGAGAGAGACATTGAAAATATTACCTTAATTTCTCTGGTATTAACCATCAATCTTTCGAGGCAGGCTTGAAGTGCAGATATATCCTAGAAACATGTGCAGCCAGTAAATATAGGCCAGCATGGCCAAGACAGGTTACCCCTAATCGATTGGTGCATTTCTCTGCAGTGTTAGAGCAGTGTCTACCCTTTCAGTGAGGAGCTTGATAATGACTGCAGTGCCTTTCTCTTCGCACACACATCTCAAAGGGGGCAAGATTTCTCACTGTTTTGGTGTTTATGTTCCAGACACAAGCTTAAAGGACGGCCTCTTCCATGAATACAAGAAACATGGCAAGGTTACTGTCGTCAAGGTCATTGGGCAAGGTACCGAGCGGTACGCTGTGGTCTGCTTCAAGAAGTGAGTATGCTTTCAGGCTCTCCGATGTGCATTGAGCTATGCTGTCTCAGCAGCACGCTACCTCATGGGACTTAGTGAGGGCAGGTGAAATGCAACACAAGCCAAAAGGTGCTTGGAAGATGGCAACTTGAATTGAGGGAACAAAAGGGATCAAAACAAGAGGCATATCTCAGTCAAGTGCAAATGTGACAAGATTACTTGCCTTCATGAAAGCCATGGTCAAGGCATTGTATTTTTGTCAAGGACTGGACAAGATGTTTTAATATAATGTTTACACTTGTCTGTGTGGCTTTCCTCTTCCTTGGCAAGGTCTTACGTCTTTGCCAAGTGCTTAATCATTCTCGTCTCCGTCAAAGCTTAGGGTCTTGACAGATTGTCCATTTGTTCCAATTTTCTTAAATTTACAAACCATGGGCATATTGTGGATCTGCTAGCTAGACTACACCCGATAACGACTTTACAAAAGCTGACTGTATCCGTTCGCGTCCAAATATTAGGGTAACTGTAGTGTTCAGAGCATGAAAAGCACCTTGAGTCTGCCGGACACACGAAAATGAGACACACATGAAGTAATATTGCAACGACCGCTGCACGCAATGTGGGAATCACATATGGGGAGTCGCTAAAACTACCATTTGCTTTTTGGCAGGCCCGAGGATGTGGAGAAGGCACTGGAAGTGTCCAAGGACAAACTATTCTTCGGCTGCAAGATCGAGGTGACATCGCACGAGGGCCTGGACGGTGAGGACAACGAATTCAGGCCACTCGAAGCAGAGCTGGATGAATACCACCCGAAGGCGACGCGGACTCTCTTCATCGGCAACCTCGAGAAGGACATCACCACCACAGAACTGAGGAAACACTTCGACCAGTTTGGTGATATAATTGTGAGTGCCATTACCAAACATCTGTTCCAGCCATTCTTTCTTGGGGGCTACATGCCATCCGAAGCATGGGCGTTTAGACACTTCACCACTTTGCTTTTCTTGTTCTGTCTTAAAGGGACACTAAATAGAAAAATAAGTTGAACTGTGTCGGTAAACGACAGTTCAAAAAACAAACAAAACTGTTACAGTGAGAGGAGGCATGGTAAGCCATAAAAAACTCCAGAATGAATGACGGGGTGACACTGCCCTGAAGTTCCCACACCAGCTTGCTGTGATGTCATGATTTAATTTATTGTGTTAATTAAGTGTAGCTCTAATTATTTTTTTATCTTTGAAGAAGGACTACATTGTATTTATTCTAAAGAGGCCAAAAATGAGTGTAGAGTTTGATAACTTTTGTTGTGTCATGATGGCTCAAGTATGAGAAAACAGTACTTTGATATCCATGATGTCACGTTACAGTTATACATTCACGTGCTGGGGTTCTGACACAAAGTTCGGGAATCGAAAGTTTGATCTTTTCTTTCTCCTCCTTCCTATGACCTCTTCTGTGAAATTAATGAAAATAAGCATATTAAAAGTACACTTCTATCAGTTTAAACAGATTTAGCATTTCTCTTTAGTGTGCCTTTAAGAGCACTGGAAATATTCAGTAAGGTCATTATTTCCCTGTTGCAAAAAAACTAGGCACGTGGCGTATAGGAGCTCCGAAATTGAGTTTTCTAAAGCTCGCCCTGCAATCTGTGAATCGTTGCAGGAAATTGACATCAAGAAGCAGGGCTCGGCGTCGTCGTACGCCTTCATCCAGTACGCGGACATAGCGAGCGTGGTGAAGGCCATGCGCAAGCTAGACGGCGAGAACCTGGGCGCCAACCGCATCAAGCTGGGCTTTGGCAAGAGCATGCCCACCATGTGCGTCTGGCTAGACGGGGTCACCGACCTGGTCTCGGACAAGTTCCTCAGCCGCACCTTTGGCCGCTATGGGCCCGTCTCCTTTGCAGCCATTGACCGCGAGCGCGGCCACGCCCTTGTCTACTTCGACAGCCTGGAGTGTGCGCAGCATGCCGTGGCAGAGATGCGTGGCAGGGTCCTGGGCGGCAAGAAGCTGCAGGTGCGTCTTCTACATACTGTGCCTATGTTCCTGGAAGCCAATCTTAAGGTCGGTCCCGTCATACCAATAGCCGGCTATAATGATCGCATTTATTGCTTTTCGTGAATTTCATTACAAGTAGGCTGTACTGTAATAACTTGCTTAGCTTGAGAAAGACTGATAAAGCATCTTTGCTGGATTCCGTTTTCGTCGCTTGGCTGTAAACAAGCCACGGTCAAACAGTGTTTAACATTTTGTTTGCCTCGCCGAAATGCTTTTGTCAGACAGAAATTGTTGTCTAAATGCGTCATCACGGTTTGAAATGTGTGAATGTTAACAGCTTCCCATTCTCGCTTTTTGTTTTCTTGTTTTGCAGGTTGATTTTGCTAGTCGTGAGTGTCAGACAGCTTTCTTTGACAAGATTGAAATGTCTGGCCAAGTGCTCCAAGGTGAACGGCCCTGGGAGAGGAGGGATCGTCGCCAGGAATTTGACGTGATACGTGACGAGAGGTTTCCAAGGTTAGTCATTCTATCCTACCCTTTTCTTCGACCACTGAGTAGCAACCTGGAGGAAGAAATCCTAAAAAAAAAAAGAAAAAAGAATATTAGGTCAAGCGCAGATTGATGGAGTACCCTTCTAAAGTGATTATGTATTTACTCAATTTTATCGCAGTTCTTCTTTCCCCTTCTTTTTGGAAACATGGATTAGAAATGCAGTGTATATCAGATTAGACTGTAAAAACAAGGCTGTCTGGCCAACACCATATCATCATTGGCATTAAACTTACTGAATGTGGTATGCTCTCTGCACATGAAAACTAAAGGAAAAATGTGCAGCATGTGCTGTGCACAATGGCCATCACTGCACGCAATTCTCATAACCGCCAAAAAAGGAAAGCAACTTTTTCACGTGCTGTACAAACTTTTGTACACACTGTGCGAAGCTGTTGAACATGTGTCATACAGTGTGCACCATCGGCGACAACATTGAGAGTGATGAGAACTATAATGCATCATCTCCGAGGTCTTTCTTTTGGAGTTGTGATGTGGACAGCAGTCATACCAAGTGTGCCGTTTCGGGAGCCAGTCTGCGTCTTAAGACTGTGTTGTGACGCCCACCTTCAATGCTATCATTTTCCAGCATGGGGAACAGATCATAACAGTTGTCACTGTAATGACAATGACCAGATTGGAAATGGAGCAGGACAGATAGAAAGGAAGACTGAGAATATGAGTGGGTTTCCTTTTTCTGATACAGTAAAACCCCATTAATTCGGATTTCACGGGACCGGAGAAAATGTCAGAATTTACCGAATGTCGAATTTTCGAGGTTTCGACAATGATAACCCAAAAAATGCCTAAAACATCAACGTACCTTTACTCGCCGCACACGCTTCGGTAAACCAGGCCCGTCTTTTCTTGAATCGGTCGACGATCCAACCTTCTGATGCCTTGAAGTCTTCGATGCTGAGCTTCAGTGTCTACTTTTCAGCCTGTTCACAGATAAGGGGGCCACCCAAAGGCAGCTGTGCGTTGTGAGAATCGGCAATCCATCTTAACAATGCTTCTTCAAGTTTCGGGTGCGCTGCCGTTGGCAGTCTCTTCCTGTTGTCAGCAAACTTGTCGCTGTCATACGTCTGAAGAATTTCTGCTTCATTTTTCACGCACGGGCTAAGCGTGCTTCTCCTTACGTTGAATTTATTCATTATGACTTGCCGAGGCATGCCTGCCTTCACGCCTTTCAATATTTCTAATTTCACTGCCAAATCCTTTGCCTCATATGTTGCCCGCTTTGGTGGGGCACGGGAGCATATGGTGGCGCTGCTTGCACGGCAATGAAGCGACGGGTACACGCACAATGCGAAGAAAAAAAAGAAAGTATAAAAGGAAAATATAAAAGCACAAACAAAATTTAACACACACACAAATAATAGTTCCGCCGTCCTTGCACACGCATCAGACGCAAACCGATAAACACAATAAAAACGACGAAAAAAAACTGCACAACTCCGCAATCACACAACTGCACGAGCAAAAGACAACGTTGGAAATGGCGGACAGCAATACAAAGAAAGAAGAAACATGTATGTATAGATTAGGGTTGCTAGCAGAGACCGATAACTACCGTGCCGATAACCATAGCGATGCAGAGGTAGTGCCAAGCGCCAAAAGTGACTGCAAAGCCAGAAGTACCTCATTGCCACCATGTTTTTTGAGACGTAGGTTTGTCGATTATGGTAGCAACAAAATAAACATTGCGGCCTTGACGTATTTCCGGCCTTTCGGCACTCCCAGCACATGCAAGCATGGCCTTTGAGATTGGCGCACACTAATCGAAGACGCCATCGCTGGCGGTGCGATTTGAACACCCCCTAGTGCCACGCGATCCTATATGCCTCACATGCCTCTGAGCTCCACGAACTGTCCGAATTAACGGAAGCATGACCAAATATGTCCGAATTAATAGGAGTTTCGTGCCTTAGGCTTATGTACATGTTTGACGGGACCAGATGGCGCGTCCGAATTAACTGAATGTCCAAATTAACGGGGGCCAAATTAACGAAGTTTTACTGTACAGTATTTGATTTTGTTGACCAACTTGAGACTGGATTGTGAACTCCTCTCATTCACTTGCAGGGACAGCCGGGGGGTAACCTTTGATGGTCGTGGCTACAGCCGGTACGAGGCCCAGCAGCGCTCCGCTGGGCGGGGTCCCTTTCGTGGCCTGCAGCGAGGAGGCACCTACAACAGCAGAGGCCGAGGCCAACCATTCCAAGGGCGTTATGACAGTGGCGTCTACCATGACGAGTTTGGTGAACGGAGGCACCGGTGAGCAAGTTTACTTTTCACAAACCGCAGGCATGCTGCAAATAGTGATGTAAACCTCTTTAACGGATTTTTCACCATGGGCATGTATTCGAAGGGTATATAGAATGGGCTCCGGGAAATTGTTCTTTTGCTCTTGGTGTTTGTTGAGCGCTACTGACCAAAAAAAAATATGTTGTGTGACTAGTGTGACTAGAAGAATGCTGCATGTTTTGGAAACGCTGGGAGAAGTCATTGTAGCAGGGTTAGCAAGATTGCTCATTGTCGAAAGCTGCTCAAAACTCACCAGCCCCCACATGTTTTCTCCACTAGGTTTCCAGACAAGGAAGACGGCTTAGAGGATATCACTCCGTATGACGAACGGGCGGAGCGCCTCAAGCACATAGATGGAGTATTGGGCACTGCAGATTGGGCACCCCGCAAGACGAGCAGCAGCATCAAAAAACACCGCAACTCAACAAGTGATCAGGAGAGCCACCACAGCCAGTCACCACCGCAGTCCCGGCATCACAGCCGGTCCCCGCCACCGTCAGTCAAGGGCTCTAAGAAGGGATCGTCCAAGGAGCGGCCTTCCCAGCGGCACCGGCTTAGCCCTGGCCGGTCGTCCTCCCGGAGCCCAGTGGTTAGGGATGTGGCTTTGGATTCGGATGATATGCTTGTGGACGTGCGTGACATACGGCGACGTTCTTTAGACAGCACTCTAAAGTCGGACTCTAAGGAATTGCCGCTGGCTTCCGTGTGCAGCAAGCTGGAGGCATTTCAGGACTCCGGTGCTGAACGGATACGCAGCAGCAGCAGCAATAGCAGTCGTATGAGGAGAGACGAGGATGTTAACTCGACAAGCGATTCCCCATCACAGCTGGAGCGCAAGAGACGCTTGCTGGGGCTCAAGGAGAGCTCGAGTGGTTCACGCCCAGAGGACAGCCGCAGTGACACGGACTGCGCCGAAGGTGACGAAGAGCTGTCTGTACGATCTGACAGCAAGTACCTTTCTAAGCAGGTGCAAGACATTCTAAGCTCCAGTGATGGCGAGTGTTCCCCCTGCACTGACGGAGCTGCCAGGAAGAAGGGGAAGGGTTTGCCAACCGACACATGTGCAGCGGCCAGCCGTTCGCGGCCGGCCAAAGACATTCCCAGTGTTGTGTCCAAGAGGTTACCCACGAACTGTAGGACTGCGGGTAGCTTTGAGGCTAAATTTTCTGTGGAAGTGCCGAGTGTCAGGGTGGGCGAATTGTTGCAGAGTTCAAGGAAGCAGGTGGATCCACGGCGGCAGCTTGACCACAACAAGGTGTCCTCCACTGTGAGCAGTTACCTTCGTGCAAAAAAGGTGCACTCAGACAAGCTGGACCTGTGTGTGGGGGGTGACCGGTCAAAGATGTGCGACCCGAGCCTGGTCTCGTCCACGGACAGTGAGATGGGCTCACAGGATGCGTCCCTGCTGGCGCACTTGGCCCACAGACATGGTGAGGAAGGTATTGACGAGGTGTCCTCGTCGAGTGACAACCCACAGCCGCCAGTACGGACACGACCTTTTCGTGAGTCCAGCCCGCTGTCCCTGCCCCTGCCCAAGTTTGCAGCGGCATTGCGCTCACCTAAGGCATCTCCTTGTGTGGCTGCATCCCCGATGGCCAACTCGCAGAGCCCACATGGCAACTGTTCACCCCTGAGTGCCTTGAACACCAAGAACGGACCCGTGTTCCCAGAAGCCCTGGCGCGGCCTGAGAAGCCAGTGGAAGAAAAGCCAGCAGAAGTGATCCCGCCGGAGTCGGTGCCCGAGGCTCTATCCCCAAGTCCATCCCCCAAAGGGCTGAAGGGCCCTTCCGATTCCAAGCTGCCCGAGAGTTCTTCGGACTCGGAGAGCTCATTGCCTTCCCCAAATCGTCCGTCCTTTGATGAACAGATACGGGCACTCGATGAGAGGTACAACGCCCTCACGGGACCCACTCGAACATTCACGGGCCCTTCGATGGCAGGTTGCACAGTAGAAACACCAGCGCCAGTGACCATCGACTACAACAAGTACAACATCAAAAAGAGGCCCAGGTTTCCGGCGCTTTCTCAGGAGTTTCGTACTGAGCCATCAGAGATAATGAAGACTCTACTGGCCAAGACCACCATCCTGGACCAGGACTCCAAGCGGCTGGAGCACATCAACGAGAAGTATGAGCCGAAGGATGTCAAGCTCGACCTTTGCTCGAGCAGTGCCAAGCCATTGTTTCGTACCAAGGCAGCTGCCAAGGAGTTCTCAACTCCACTGTCACTCCCTTCCCTGGGCTTTTCTTCGTGCGCTCCTGCCACTTCTACTGCTCTGCCCCAGGGTGCCTCTAGTCCAAGCTTCACTCATGCAAGCACCGTTGCTCCTGGAGCGTCCCCTAGCCAAACAGTTCCTAATTGTCCTTCTCAGTGCACCACAAGCCAGACACTTGCAGCTCCAGCCCCACTGGCAGCACCAGAGCCTCATCCGAAACATGTGCCGCTGATGGTTGCAACGTCTTATAATGACGTTCCTCCCACAAGGACTGTTCCACCCTCCATACTGCGGCGAGACTCTTCTCCACCCTGTGTAGTGAAACAGGAACCATTCCAGAGCCCACCTCGAAATCCCACACCTTTGTCACCCCCTGCTGCGGTTGTGGTGAAAAAAGAGGTGATGTCACCAAGGGCTTCTTCGTTACTTCGGCGAGACTCTTCTCCTCCGGTTGTGGTCAAGCAGGAACCCTTCCAGAGTCCACCACGAACTCCTGCTCCACCTTTGCCTCTGGCTGTGAAGAAAGAGCCCGGGTTGGATAACCTTCCGACGAGGAAAGATAGCAGGAATCGAGAGACATGCACGGTCAAGCTGGAGCCCGCGGCTGTGAAGGAAGTGAGTGTGAAGAAAGAGGCACACAAAGACAGCAGCACTAAGAAAGAGTCCAGGAAAGAGTATCAGTCGTCTTCCTCCAAGAACATTCTAAGGGAGCATCATGCCACTTCTGATGCCTCTTGCAACTCGGTGTCACATAAAGAAAGGAGAGATTCGCACTCTCACGACTCTTCGGACCTACCTGCACCCCTTCCACTGGCAGCAGTTAAGCAGAGGGTGTCATCTATTGACAGCAACGAATCTGATTCGGCAAAATCATCGCGATCGAGTGATGCCTACCTTGAAGTTCCCCCAGAAGCCACATGGAACCGAAGCGAAGATGAGAGACGTTCCATAGAACCAGAAGCGAAGCGGCCAAAGTTGTCACATTCCTCACGGGAGAGAGACAGCTTTGATAAAAGCCACTCATCCAGCAAGTCAAGCTCATCACATTCAAAGAAATCTGAGAAGCGGCTCGAGAAGTCGTCATCCTCATCGTCGTCGTCTTTCAAGTCGGAGAGGACAGAAAAATCACATTCGTCCCACTCATCGAAAAACGAGTGTGGTGACAAGCAGGATATGAAGTCGTCATCCGAGTCCAAACGCGATAGCTCTAAAAGCAAAGAAGACAAGAAGTCATCTAAGTCAAGGGACAGCAGGGAAAAGTCACGGGACCGACCTAAGGAAAAGGAATCGAGTAAAGAGAAAGGCCAAGACTCTAAGCATGGATCTTCTTCTGGGTCTCACACCAGAACCAGCAGCAGCAGCTCTAAGCAACGAAAAGAGCATGGGTCTGACCGTTCCGAAAAAGATAAGTCTAGATCTGAGAAGCGTACTTCATCAACAAGCGAACAATCAAGGGACTCAAAATCAAAGTCCAAGAGCAAAAGCGAAAGCCACTCCGCATCGGCCCCTCAGGCGTCCGACTTCTGCTTCCTGGATGATGAGCCTGTCTATTTTTCCATGTATGACAAAGTGAAGGCACGTTCTAGCCAAAACCAAACCCTAAAAGATCAAGCAAACATGGAAACCATGCGGCAAAAGTTCAGCCGGCTCAAGCAGAGTCGTGCCAAGAAGGGGAAGTCTGCGGACATGGACTCAGATCGGGATTCGGATCTTTCTAGTCACCACTCCTCTGACTCCGAGACCAAGTCTAGGGTTCCATCTCACAAGTCCAAACAACTCACCAAGAAGCGCAAGCTGGTCATTGAGAGCTCGTCTGACGAAAACGAACAGTCGTTTGCGATGCGGCTCTTACACAACAAGAACGATGACAGCAGCGACTTTTGCTCTGACTCTGAGATGGAATCGTACAAGGAAGCCTTCAACAAGTGCAAGGAGAGAAAGGTGGACATTTCTGATGTTGAAACCTCAGATTCTGACGAACCATCTCACATAATGGCGGCATCTCGAAAACAAAAGCGAAAGCAGCGTCACTCCTCTGAGAAGTCCACAAAGTCTCGGCATGGGAAATCGGATATAGAAAGCTCGGATGCAGACATCAGCAGATCGCTAAAGAGAAAGGAGCTCAAGAAGAAAGCAATGCGCAAGCCTAGCATTCTCAAATCTGATGCTGAAGGCTCTGACGATGAGTGCCATCCAAAGACAGATGAAGGCAAGTCGGTCAAGCAGAGATTATCAAGACAAGAGGATGTCAGAGACAAGTCAGACATATCCCACACCAAGGAAACTGTTAGTCATAGGAGCAGAAGCAGTAGCAAAAGCAAGCGCCCAAGCAAAGACACTGACGAGTCCAAACATGAAGAAGACTCTGAACTGTCTAGGCAAAGGCACTCCAGTAAAAAGCGGAAAAAATCTAAGAAGTCATCTAAGTTAAAAGAAAAGAAATCAACAGAAAAATCCAGTTCATCATCACTGGCTGCTCCATCACAGAAACGGTCTGACACACACTGGGATGTTGGAGAAATGTTAGACGAGTCTTCAGTGTCTTCGAAATACATTGGCTCGCCAAAACAAACACTGAATTCACCACCTGTCCTGCAGCCAAGTATTTTCTCTGATGTGGAAATGAAGTCAGAGCTGTCAGATTACGACTTCGAGGCATCATCAAAGCCAACAGAAAAGCTCAAGGACAGGCATCCCGAAGCATCATGGGACAGCAAACACAATGTGGCAATAGAGTTCTCCCCTGTAAAAGAGATCAAACAGGAAAGAGAAGAGGTAGCAAGTGCTAAGCGAGAGAGTGACTCTGAACTTGACAAGATCGTCGACGCCCTGACCGAAGCTGTTGAGCCACGAGGTCCTGCAGTACAAGAGTTTCCTGCCACAGACAAAAAGGAAGAGTACGAAATGGATAGGTTGCCCTATGACGATGTTACATGCGATGTACCATCTACAAGACATCTTAGCGAAGATGATGACAAGGAATCGTCTTCGAGGCAGGATGACGGGAAAAGCAAAGAACACAGGAAGAAAAAGAAGCAGTCAAAGGAGAAGAAGCGAAAGCACAAAGAGGATGTCGTCCTACAGAGTTCCCCGGTGCGAGAGCCAATCGAGGAACCTACTCCAGCATTTCCAGCTGCACTGGACGAAGACAGCAAGCTCACTGAGGACATTCGTTTGGACGAGGACATAGCAGAGGAGGCAAGGCGTCTAGAAGAGGAGCTGCTGGCACAGTCTGAGGAGACCAGCACGTTTGGTGACGGAGACAATGTGCTGAGGAGGGAAGAGAAGCCACTGCAGGCAGAAAGGCACTTTGAAGAAGAAGCCGCTAAGGAAACAAAGCGACTTGAGGAGGAGCTGTTTTCGTCGGGCAGGGACTCATGGCATATGAAAGACGAGAAGGTTTACGATGACGTTGCGCCCCAGAAGGAGCCTAAGACTGATGTTCTGGATGTGTCCTCAGCAAAAGATAGCAGCTATTCTAGCCTGGTAGCAACGGAGGAGTTGCCAAGCCGCCATTCAGAGTCACCGCACTACCTCAGCCACGATGTGCCAGAGCAGTTCAAGATCGACGACAAAGAGCAGAACACGTATGAGCTTGACAGCCCAAGGAAGATGGAGGACGACCTGGCAGTTTATGCCCTGCTCCAAGAAATGGGGAACGACGGTATCTCTGCCCCGGAACTTCCAAAGGAGCCTGACTACCTTGACCCTATGGTGCAGCATCATCAGCAACAGCACGAGGAGTCTATGAGCTTTTTGCTGCCTGATGAGAGCTCAAGCTCCCTCCAAATAGACACATCTATGCCAGATCTCACACAAGAGGAAAGCAGGGAATCTGGCGGTGCCCTTGAGTTCACAGACGCTCTGCAGTCTTTGCAACAGCCACAGCAGCAGCCACAACCACAACCACAACAGCAGCAGCAGCAGCAACTACAACACCAGCAAGAGCAGCCACAAAGTGAACAACATGAAGAGCTTTTGGAAAAGACTTCAGAAGGTCCCATTGAGGAGTCCTCCAGATGTGAAAATGCTGAGGAAGAGCCACCGAAGGATGTAACATCAGAGCCACCTTTGCTCATTGATGCTAAAGAACCTGAACCAAGCATGGTGCCACCCAAAGAGCTCCCCGATCTCACAAGAGCTGCACTGCAACCAGAAGGGCACACTACATCAACAGAAGAGTCTGACATTGCTGGAACCACAGCAGCTAAGCCCGAAAAGCAGAGGCTCAAGCGAAAGCGGCGGCGAAGTTCAAGAGCCGAGAGTGCCAGTCAGCGACTTCTGTCCGATACAGATGAAGAACACCAGTTTGTTGGTGACAAGAGGTATGAACAGCCAGAAGAATCCCTTCCAGCTGACCCATACCAACCTGTCAAGGAAGAACCAAGGCCATCGCTCACAGAAAGCACCCTTCTTCCTTCTACAGAGGAGTCTGTAGAGGAGAAGCCTGCAGATGTCACAAAAGCTCCAGCTGAAATGTTGAATGATGAGCCAAGCACGTCACCACAGCATAAGGCTCTCCAAGTTACAAAGCAGGAAGAATCGAACGATGCCCAGACTGCACTTGCTTCTGACGTTGCAGCTGAACCCAAAGAAAAAGCTGAAGACATGGAAATGGTGGAAGAGAACAACGAGGATACAGCAGACTCAAGGCCAAGCAGTGTACACCAGACTGAGGTCCCCATTGAGAATGACAGTAGTAAGGATCAAGAGATGTTTGACGACATGTCTCACCGTGCACCAATTCTTGATATCATTGAGACCCTTAGTTCTCCAGTTGGAACTGGTGACGCTCAGGAGGGTGAGCAAGATGAAGTAGTACACCAGGAAGTTGACTCTTCTGGCGAACAGCTGGATAACACTCTTTCAGCAGAAGAAACACCAGCACATTCCACCGAGCCCGCTGTAGCAGGAACAGAAGGTGTCAAGCGCAAAACAGGGAGCCGCAAGGGACGCAAGACAAAATCGAGGAGGGCCTCTGTACCTCGCCTGGAAGTCGCTGATGTCCCAAAAGTTCCTGCAAGGAGAGGCCGTGCCACATCGGCTGACAAAGTGCGGCGCTGCCTAAGGTCAGATAATATTGAGAACACGCTGTCCGAGACAGAAGATGCACCTACGTTCCCATCTGGCGAAGTCAAGAATGAAGTTGGTAGTTTGGAGGCTGAGTCACTGCAGATTGGAGGTGAAGCACAACACCATGACGAAGAACGGCTGAGGCTCTCATTTGACAGCAGTACATCTAAAGAGAGCACTGAATCATCTGCTGCTCCGGCTGCAAGCCTCGCTGGTGGTCATGGTGCAGACAACACCCTACCCGAAGAGAAGCTTGGCGACTTCTGCATGGATCCATACAAAGAGGAACCGAAAAAGAGGAGAGGTCGAAAGAAGAAAAGCTCTGGTGAGCATCATCCAGGTCGCATATCACCTGTTCTTGACAAAACATCTGATCTGAGAAGTGAAGAGCACGATTTCAAGGATGCAGATAAGCAGAAAGAACAACGGTCACTCTTCATTTGCACGCGACAAGGCACAACAGTGCATGAACACAAGTTGACGAAGGGCAGTACAGCCAGTGCCTATGACGTGTATGAGTTCAAGGATTCCGAAGATGAAGAGGAGACCCAGTTCGGGGGTACTGATTGGCAAGTGGCACCTGAGAAGCACCTCGAGAGGCACATAGAGGCCACCCCAAAGACTGCCGACCACGCCATCCATGATGAAAGCAAGACGCACGAGTTGAGACCCGCCGAGTGTCCAGCCTTTGAAGGCAAGCTCCAAGAGTCTAATGCTCACGATGCCAGGCTACACGAGACCAAGACTCATGAGCTGAGATCTCATGATGCCAGTAGAATGCACGACATCAAGAGCCATGATGGCAAGGTTCATGACAGCAAGACCAGCGAGACTGTCAAGACTTATGACACCAAGGCCCATGATGCCAAAGCAAGCGACGCCAAGACCAATGAGGTCAAGGTATACGAGGTCAAGGCACACGAGGTCAAAGCTCACGAGTCACAGCATGAGAAGCGGCACGACGAGAGCAAGCACAAGGCCTTCCATCATGAAGACAAGGAGGCTAGCACCAAGGAGTACGTTACCGAGCTGAGTCAGCATGGCAAGATCTCTATCACTATCCGTCTGCACCAGAAGGACGGCCATGATGGCAGCTCATCCAGCACAGCTGAAGTGGTTAAGACATCAGAAGCAGTCGCTGGGGACGACACTCGGCAGGAGAAGGTGCCACCCGCCAAGCAAGAACCATCCGATGCACATCAGATCAAGACCAGGAAGTCAGCTCGGCTCATGTCGCAGGCCAATAAGACCACCATTGATGAGACCATTGAAGATGTAGTCAAAGGTAAGGCTCTTTATACTTACTTACTGCAGGCTCTTTTTATGCCCTGTCATGACGTACAGAGCTTTCATATTGTAAAGAGCTGTTTTAGTAAATCAATAAGGACTGAGCAAAGTGCTCATTGCATTCGGAGCTTTACTGCAAATGGACTCATTGAAAACCCCTATTTCAATCCACAACTGTGTTCATGAACACTGCAGAAGCACTCATCAAAAACATTCAGTTGAGACAGCAGCTAGTTAAGCAGGCTTGCCAAAAAACTGTAACATATTATATAGCGAGCTCAGTGACACAACTTGTTAACTTTGGTAGTGATGACAGCTGAATGGAAACTTCGTCAGAAGACTGCCACATGTGCTGGGGTTTCTTGGTAGTTAATACCGTAAGCTTTTGTTTCAGGTCTGCTGATTGCTCCAGGAGTCATTTTTGTTGTTACTACTATGTGTAAAATTTTACTATAATAGAATTCCAGTAATGGGGTCTGCTGTTATTAGGCTTTGCTTGCCTAGGTGTTCTCTATAGTCAAAAGCTTTTCCTGCTATCATACTTAGCCAAATTAAGCAACAAGCAACATTTGTTACCAGCAGGCTTGACTGTGTGTGCAAGCGCGTGATTCACAGTTACATGAATCTAGTAGAATAGTGCTGCAGCCACTGTCAGAACTTTTTGAGCTGGCATAAGGTACAGATGAGTAAGGCTGGTCGTACATTTTCTGAACGTCACAGGACACTTCAAGGCACCTGAAGATGAAGGTGACTTGCACTCTGAAGGGCCAATGACCCGAGCTGCTCGAAGAACCAGGTCAAGCAGGCGGAACGAGGAAGTGTCATCAAAGGCCGATCCAGAGGGCACCGCTGAAGTCACAAAAACCAAGAACGAAACCCCAGTGCTTGTCATTGCAGACAACAAAGTCAAGGATAACATTGAGGAGAACAAACCTGTTGCACCTGTTTCTACTATCGTTCTTCCACCACCGCCGCCACCACCACCACCACCACCACCACCAGCAGTAGAAACGTTGAGTTCAGTAACTGATACAGAGCACACTAGCAAGCCAGAATCCAAGATGTCTCTGCGGTCCTTCAGGTTCACAAGATCTGCTGCAAAGGCAGAAATGTCGAAGGACACAGGAGTGAAGGAAGAACCTACCCATGAAGTTGAACCCTCCAAAGAAGACCTGTCTTTGCAGCAACAGTCTCGGCCAGAATCAACTCAAGCAGAAGCCTTGCAGGCAACGCTTACTGCGCTACCAATGAGGCCCGAACAAGTGGCTGTCAAGGATGAGCAGAAAACAAAAGCCTCTGCAGGACTGTGTGAAACTGAAGACAGTGACTCACGACAGAGTCCAACAGAGCTCATTGACCCTGTCACTGGCTTCCTGACACCTGTAAATAAAAATGGAGAACCCTCAGTAGCGGCAGCGGCAGCAGCAGCAGTCCCAGCAGCAGCATCTGACAGTGAAGCTCTGTCAAGAATTGTGAAGCCGCAAAGCCAACAGACAGCTTTGAATGTCGTAGAGAGCAAACCAGCACCTGCCAGTTCTTCAGTAGAAGCAAGCACTCCATCGTGGACAATTCCACCTCAGTCCAATGCTGTGGGCGACACAAAAGCACCATTGAAGGAAGCCAAGCCTCCCCTTGAACTTATCCAGCGACCACCAGTATTGGCACATGCTGGTGCTGCAAAGAGCCATGGGATCTTGCAAGGCCCTGTAATCCACGGCAGACCTGCACCACAAGCAGTTGTTACAACCATGTTACCATCAGAGCTGCAGAAGGTGTCTGCTGCTCACATGCGGCCAGAGGCAGCTGTGAGCAAGCCATCTGAGATGCCTGTTGGCCCTGCTGTGGCAGCCATAAAGATTCCAGAGCAGCAGGCACCCAGTAGCATGCCAATTAGCACATCAGTGCCAACAGGAGCCATGCCGGCTCACTTTGTCGGTGCCAAGGGACTGTCACTGCCGCCAGTGGGACAGCCCCCAGTGTCTCTGGGGCAGCCCCCATCTGTGTCTATGGGACAACCGTCCGTGTCACTAGGCCAACCCCCGGTGTCACTAGGACAACCATCAGTGTCAGTAGGGCAGCCACCTGTGTCTGTGGGGCAGACCCCGGTATCTCTCTGTCAACCTCCAGTGTCTCTTGGACAGCCCTCCATGTCCCTGGGTCAGCCTCCGCTAGGCGTGTGGGTGGGAGCCCGTCCGCCCATTGGACCCCAGTACCCACCGTCGTTCACTAGCCTGGCAGGACAACAGCATCTGGCGAGGGGTGTGCACTCTTCAGTTGTACGGACACCATCGCTGCCACAGCAGGAAGCAGCCACCAAGATGCCTGGTCCTGCACATGCGATGGTTGGAGGACCCAACTCGGCACAGGTGCACTGCAACCAACCAAAGATGGAGGTGAGCAGTCCATGCTTATTATGCATGCAGAGTTTGTGAATTTTGCCCAGTCTTTGATGGGCTACACAAATGTAGGTTTTGTTGTAGAAATCTGTTGGACTTGTACTGATTGTGCCAGTGGCCTATGTTCTGCGCACAAAATGATCAAAGCAGCATAAGACGCCAGGAATTTCCCAAAATTACTTTGCAGAGTGATGTGAGACATTACAGAAGAAAAAAGGAGGGGTGTGCGAACACCAAATAGTATATTTCAAATTGAATATTGAATCAAATAAAAAAAAAGCCGAATATAGAGTATGAGAAAATTTTAAGCGAAATTTAATGCCTACAGATTTGGGCAAGAAAATATGGTGCTGCACACGCTTGGTAGCCTCCTAGCATTGCATAACAAGAATGTAACAAGCTGTCAGTAATTTAGATACATAGAAATCAAGATATTAACTGTGGTCTTCTCTTAATAAAGGGAACTCCGAATTAATATGTTAGCACAGATTATAGCTCAGTTCTAGTATATGAAGGTTTATATAGTGGCAGTCTTTTGTCTTTGGTGATTTTATCATGTTTCTCTTTCTTTCTTTTTTTTTTCCCCTTCAGGGTCCACCAACACAGCTGCCAGTGGCACAGCAGCCCCACCATCACCCACAGCAGCACATTCAGCCACACCAGTCACATCCGCAGCAGCACTCGCAGCTGCACGTACCATCACCCCACCAGCAACTGCTGCAGCAGCAACAGCAGCATCAGGTGCCTCAGCAGCAGGTTTCCCAGCACAAGGTGTCTCAACACCACCACCAGCCACTACAGCCACCACAGCAGCAGCACCAGCACCAGCAACAGCAACAGCAGCAAGGTCCAGGCTTGCACCCTCCACACCACCCAGGCGAGATCAAGGGTGTGCCAGTATCGGTGGCCCAACACCTTCAGTCGCCGCCGCAGCAGCCACACGTGGTTGCCACGAGTCACATCAAGGCCGAGGGCTTTGCCATGCCATCGCAGGCTGTGGGACGTGTGGGCCCAGCATCTCGCACACCTCCAGCCCCTGTGCCACGCCAGCTGACCCTGGTGGAGGGAGTCGTGCCAAGCAGAAGCCAGGGCCTGCCACAACAGCAGGGCCCTGCCATCATGACCCAAGCACCCACAAAAATCCACGAACCGAGGACACCAGTTGGATCCAAGGGGACCATGTCAGGAATGCAGCATGCAGCCAAACAGACGGGCGGCTTCCTGCAGCCACCGTTTGGGGGCTACGAGCCCTCAGGAATGGTTAGTCTAGCTCAAACGCCTTTTTTCTGGTTCTCATAGCCCAGAGTGATTCACATGTACTATTTAACAACAGCGTATCCCTGTTTTGTGGTTGCATTATCATTTGCTCCATGCACTCCAGCCCATTTTTATTTTTCTGTAAATTTCCTCCTCATGACAGGGGACCCTGATCACAAGAAGGAAATTCACAGAAGAATAAAAATGGATTAGAATGCATACGGTAGACATGGCCAGATCCTGGCTGGAAGCTTACCACTATCATTGAAAAGAAAGGTGTACAATCAGTGCATTGTACCGGTGCTAACACATGGGGCAGAAACTTGGAGGTTGACAAAGAATCTCGAGAACAAGTTAAGCACTGCACCAAGAGCGATAGAACGAAGAACGAACGAAGAGACGGGAAGAGAGCGATGTATATCAGAGAGGAAACCGGTCTAAGGCTTAGAAAAATTAAAATGACATGCACAAATACAGTACAGGCTCTATCATGTGTTTCCAGTTTTTCAGCTCTCTGTGCTCACAGCAGAGAACATAGAAGAAATAGTAGTGAGACTGGTCAGTCACCTATGATTGACTCTAGAAATACCATGTCACAATCGCATTTACGTGACTGCCACAAATTCTGGCACTGTGTAACATCTGTAGCATTGAATAGAAAGGCTTTGTGAAATACGGTGTAGCTTTTATAGGAAAACTAAGAAAGTTTCGATGGGCACTTTCTGGTGTAGGTAGTAGGGGCAGACTGCCAACATCAGCTTGTGTAGCTCACTAGGCACAAAATGCTGATTTCAGTCGATTGCCACATTTACAGCCTGGAAGCTCGCATGCTGCCACTGGAGGCTCAACTGGGGTGGCTCCACCAGGCGGAGGCGTGATAGCCGAGCTTCTGCAGAATCCACATCTGATGCAGCAGCACAAGAACTACCAGCTGGCTGTAGCTGCTTCGCAGTACATGGGAGGCGGGCCACTAGGGCGACCGGGAGCGAGCTTGCACGTCGGTGGCCCCAGCCAATCTGCCACTCCGCCCCAAGAGCTGCTGCACCTGCGCCCTTCACCTGGTCAGCAACTGCTGGTGGCAGGCCACCTAGGCATGCACCCGCCGGACCTCTCGGCATACATGCACCACCAGCAGATGCTGTACGCAGCAGCGCAGCAGCACCCTCACTATGCCCTGCCACCCGAAGCTCAAGGGCTGCGATTTGCATACCCGCCCGGTGGATTCCGAGCGCCACCCGAGCCTCGCGAGGGTGTAACCAAGGAAAGCCGTCCACCACCACCCCTCAAAGGAAACGATGCAGAACCCACCTTAGCCGAAGGAGCACCCAAAGATGTCCCCAGCAAGGAGCTGCTGCGGCCACCGTTCCCACCATTGCGACAGACGAGCCCCAGGGTGGCCTCCTCACCACAGGAGCGAGTGACGGACTCACCCGCGGTGGCCAGCCCCTACGGTCTGCGGGGGGCCGGTCACCTCGGGCCCACAGACAAGGGTCCTTCCTCGGACGAGCCCCCCAAGCCCCCTGCTGCCCACCAGGGCTTCCACGAACCAACGGGGGGTCTGGGGGGCTCACCGCCCTTCCTTCACTCACCTGGTGGTGCGTTGGCCCTCAAGAAGGAGGCCGACGTGGCCAAAAAGGGGGTTCCATTCGAGCGACGCCAGACGGGCCTCGAGGCACCTTTGCACCATGGGCCACCCCCCGCACATGCCTTGGCACCTCCACCTGCTGCACCCAGATCTCAGCCACAGACACCACCGCATGCCAGCCAAGTGCCTCCACAGGGAGACTCTTTCCTATTACAGGTAAGCACACAGCAGCCTGTCCACCTGCATAATGGCATCTTTTTGCTAGGCTTCACATTTAGCAATCACTGTTTTACATAGTAGAAAAGAAATTCTAGCATCCACAGATACGAGTATACATTTCAAAACCGAATGTGACCATGTAATGCATTGTGTTGTCACATGTAAATTAAATGATGGAAGCTGGACAGGATGGACTTATGGGCCTCCTCATAATCCACACTTGGGCACTTACGGTGCATACACAGGGACAAGGGTAGATGATATAGTTCTATGCTATAGAAGGATCATCACCTGGGTTAGTTGGTAAGGTGTCGTAACGAAAAAGGAATGAGATTAGAAGAAGGATACAAAGAAAAAGATGACGCAGGCACTTGAACCTATGCTATGTTAAATCCTCTTGTTCCACATCCTTACTGTGCAAGTATACTGTAGCTTGCAGTTAAGCCTGCTGTGGTAAGCTGCACACTTCTAAATAAAAGGTTTTGTGCTATGCCACCATAGTTCATAAAACCAGCATAAAGTTTGTGTAGAGACCATGCTTAACATTGAACACAATGACAAAAAGGTAATACAGAAAGGCCTTAAAATCGTTTTCTCTGTGTGCAGCGTCTTCAAGTTTCTTACCTTTTCATTCTATGTTTAGGACTTCTTAGTTTTTAAACTTGATGTACAGCACAAACTAGCTTACCAGTTCTTACTGAAACGAAACTAATAACAACTCTTCTCCTTAATGAGTTAAGGTGCTCTCACTGATTACTGAAACACTAATCTCGTGTGCGCAGCGCTACCCTGTCATGTGGCAAGGTCTGCTAGCCCTAAAGAACGACCAAGCAGCCGTGCAAATGCACTTCGTTTCGGGCAACTCGAGGATTGCTGTCGCATCACTTCCACCCATGACCGACGGCTGCACGCCGCCAGTCCGCATCGCACAGCGGATGCGGCTTGAGCAGACCCAGCTGGAAGGAGTAGCTCGAAAAATGCAGGTGAGTTTCATTGCCATTTCCATATCCACTGATATGGAAATGCACTCTTTGTAGCGGTGTTACAGCCCACACAAATCTAGGGGAAAAACAAGAAGGTACAGGGCTACTGTCCTGTCCCTTGTTTTCTAAATTTTTATGTGCTGTAACACTGCTATAAATCATGCATCACCAACTATAGCCCGCCAGCAAACGTTATTGAATCTGCCACAGTTGTATTAGGATCATAGTCTGCTGCTGAGCTTGTGGTAGTGGTTTCAGTTTCCAGGTGCTGTGGTTGAATTTTGACAGGGGTGGAATGCAATAGCACTCTCGAGCTAAGTTACTGGGCGTGCGCTGACAGCCCTTGGTAATGGAAATTAGTCTGGCGCCCTCTACTGTGGCAACTCTCATAGCTCCTGTGTTGCTTTAAGGTATTAGACCTCATAATTCAATAAGTAACTCAAACAATTAACCAACAAAGGCAACTAGTGATTCCCGGTTAGTCCTGTCTTGCATAAGCCTAGCCTTATCTGCTGTGTGGCAGATCTAGGCTTGTATTCACAAAGTTTCTGTCAAATGGAGAAGGTTTTCTCATTGGCCAGCACCAGCCACTGATGATAATGATAACCCAGTGATTGAAGTGATGACGACTGCCTAAGATAAGATTTGTGGCTAGTGAGAGTGAGATTGCTAAAGAGGGAAGTCTAAAGCACATTCATTGACTGTGCTGTTAACCATCTTGTGCACCATTAGCGCCTGAACATTGTTGAATAGTAGTATATGTAAAGGTGAATGGGAGGGCAGAAAAAAGGTGAACATAGGAGAACGTTCTAGCTCTGCACGCAGAAGCTACCCATAGATGTCTTTTTAGTGAGAAAGTGAAATGTGAGCAGTCCTCTGGAGCCTATCGTTGTGTCAACCGTGTGTTGTTGCCAGGCCAGTGCATGAACAGTAGCCATGAACGAAGTGCCGACTATTCCTGAAATTGACCAGGCTACAATCAACCTTGACTTGCAATCGGGCAAGTCCACGTGGCTAAAGCAGGCATTCCACATAGTCGACACGCCCACACACACACACACACAACACCCATTTGCCACTTCAACCGAGCATTGTGAAATTGCTATAGACGAATTAATTCATTGTGGGTTTCTTTGATTTGTTGTCATGGTCTGTCCAGGACTATCCGAGGAGCTGCATACTCCCATGCTCATTGGCTGAAAGTAGCGCCTCGGGCAGTCTTTGACAGACCGGGATGACAAATCAGAGATATCGAATGCTACCACAAGATCCACAAGCAACTGGCATTGAGTCTGCATCGTGTGTGCCTTTTGGTTCCAGATGTTGGACGAGCACTGCATCCTGCTGGCACTACCTTGCGGACGAGACCACATGGATGTGCTGCAGCAGTCCAACAATCTACGCAATGGATTCATCAATTACCTGCAGCTGAAGCAGGCTGCTGGCATTGTCAACGCGGCTGCACCCGGCTCTCAGCAGGTGGGCATCTTAGCCAAGCAGTAGTAGTAACCGTTGCACTGCAGCCCTGAGGCAGGGAATGCTTGGTTGGCTGGCCACACTTTGCTTCAGTGAACTTTGTTACTGCTATAACAAAGCTGGCAATGTAGGGCCTATTATGGCATCAATAATAGCATATTTTTTCTTGACATGTAGTTTAACCCCTTGAGGGTCGATTTTTTTCGCCATATGTGCCAGGGTCGATTCTTTTTATTGCAGATTCCAATTCTTCTTAGGGACCTGTTCCAAAAAAAAAAATCACCGCAATTTTTATAGCATGACCGTAAAGTGAGAAAAAAATATTTTGCATTGGTATATATTTACTCTTCATTCATGAATAACAACAATAAAAAAGGAAATAAATTTACAAAAATAAAACATTTGATGGATTTTTATACACGTAGTTCACGGCCTTGTAAATGCGCACACGAGAATATTTAGCAAGACTTAATTGTTCCTGATCTTACACTAGTATCTCATATGTGCATCCATAGCATAATCGAACTGCGTGGGTGCGCGCACTCTGTGCCCGTTGTGTGCCCGTCAAAAAAGCAAGTGTGACAAACTCCCGCTAATCTGCATCTTATTGCCAACCAGAGGCAATTAGTTTTCGCGAGTGTCAAAAAAAAAAAAAAAGCAGCGAAAACGCATGCACGGTGGCATCCTTCGTATGTGCATCCCTGTGAGAACTAAACGAGCGAGAAAGAGGCAGTCACCCTTTGAGCGATTAGTAATGAGGTAGCCATCAGTTTTGCAAGCGCAAAAAGCCGAAATCGTCCACGGAACAAAACCCAAACCGCCGCCTGCCCGCCTATGCATGAGCGGTAGTATATAGACGCACCGGAGAAAACTAGCGCTAAAACAAACCATGCAACGTATACCGAGAAAGGGAGGTGCGCGAGCAAAATTTCCTGTATTCCCACATAGTGGCAGCACATGACAGAAAAGAAAAAGTTGGGAAATTGGCACGCTTTTAAAACTTACAGACGGCGCCGTAAATATACGGCATCGACCATTTTTAGACTTGTTTGCAGCGCCGTATATTTACGTCATTGTTCTCAAAGGGTTAAAGCGAAACCATTAGAAAAAGTGGCTAGATAATCTCAGCACTATATAATCGGCGCACTGCAGCCATGACATGAGAAATGCTTGATTGTTGAACTGATGTTACCGCTATAATGCAAGTAGTGATGTAGAGGCTGTCATAGTTTCAATTATAGCAGTTATTTCTTAGTTGCATACAATTTAAAATGTGTAACGTAGCAGCAGAAAGTTGGAAGTAACTCATAAATACTCTCTTGTACATTTGCCCCATCTGATCCATGGAAATGTATGTTTTGGGTGCTTGCATCATTGATGAACAGCAGACAGAGCTCATCTTCAGCAAAGGCTTGTTTGACTCTTTGTTGAGGTAAATAATCTCCTAAAAGAATAGATGTGGTTACATTGCATGTAATATCTTGAATTGAGTGAGTTGGTCACGCACATGGAAAACACTTCACGGCACTACAAGTGGGGACAAAACACGTACGAGGTATGGCGCCCGTGTTGTATGTGTCCCTGTCTCTAGTGCCTTGAAGTGCTTTCCGATACATAGCATGCATTTCATAGAATGCACTCTCTTATGTAAATTTTATTATGCATTAACAATTGCTGCTATTTATAATATCACACTGATGCAAGAAGTTTGCGCAAGTGTATGAAGGGATGTGATATCAGGTAAGGTAGAATCACGTTAATTCAAACTCCAAGGGGAGCAAAAATTTATTCGAATAAAACGGGAGTTCGAACGAAGGATAGCCCCTTTAAATATAGCGCCCGATCAGTCAAAACCGTCACTGGGCTCACATTGAAAACGTCTTTATCTTTCCTCTATCAGCGCACAACATCTGCATGTGCATCATATCTTTTTTTTTTTTTGTAACAAAAGACAAATTCTGTTTTTATATGAAGTTTAACAGACAAATTTCTGATGTTTGTTTCTTTAGTTGTGCCGTCTGTATTCCATTTGTCCACTCTAGCACACAATGATCTTTTGGTAAAGGATGTTTATAACCAGTAATAAAGCCAGTACTATAATCAACATTTCAACATTATTGCAAAGAAGTTGCCGATACGATCCATTGGACATACACTTACATGTAAAAATATTAGTCGATGCACTTTATGCCACAGGTCAGTGATACTAATGTCAGAATACCAAGCGCGTGTTCACTTTAACAGCGGGACCATGCTGTACATCTGTGCATCTCTTTTTGTGTGCAATCTAAACATTGCGTCTGAAGACCAAGAAATGTGCTGAGACTGTCCCTTCTCTCTCCCCAACTCTTGCAGCCAGCCTACGTGATCCACATCTTTCCATCCTGCGAGTTCTCCAACGAGAACCTCGCACGCATCGCACCAGACCTGTTGCACAGCGTCAGCGACATCGCCCACCTGTTGGTCATCATCGCCACAGTGTGAACCAGGGAAGGGTGGGATGGAGACGACCCGTTCCTCCCCGCTATCCACAACAAAAGATCTCGTCGTCACTTGTCCTCGACAACAAAGACTGTGAAGTGTGAAGAAGTCCGTTGTTCCGCACACACGCGAAAGAGAAGAAAAAAAAAAAAAAAACCCAAGAAACCAATGGTGCTCTGCTAACAACTTCGTTATCTTTTGGCCACTTGCATATATGGCGCAGAGAGTTTTATTGGAGATAGAGGGACGGCAGCCCGCGTCACCACCACAACAAACAACCCGCTTCATGCCCGACCCGTCGCCATCGTCTGTTTATCCCTGGGATTCTGTGTCACCGTCTTGAGCACCGTGCACGCAGTTGATTGCTGCCGTCCCTCGTCTTCGCCCCTGTTTTTTCGTTGTTGGAAGAGAGGAGTAACTATGTCGCATTGCATTTGGGTCGGGCTCTCCGGTGGGGTTGGACAAATCGAAGAATGTGTGGGGACACTTGTGCACCGGGGAGGGGGGGGGGGAGTATGGGGTGGGTGGGAATGGTGTTTTCGTTTTGTCAAGAGTGCTCCTGTCATTCATTATCTGTCTTGTACATAACTGATTGATGTGCATGTGTACATATATTTATGTATGTAAACATACAGGATATATATATATATATATATATATATATACATATTATGTATATGAAGTAATAATCTCCAGTTAAAAGAGCATCGCCAGTCTTTAACGTGGAAAGCCGGTTCGAACGTTGGAATAGGTGAAAGAAGAAAAAAAAAGAGAAAGAGATGTGCTGAGAATGTGAAGAAGAAAAAAAACCGCTATATATAGATGCAGGCTCAAACTACCATGTGATATAAGTAAATAAGGCAAAGATTTTCAGTGTGTACATATTATTAGCTGAGGTGAGAAGAAAACGTGCTCTCCTTCAAGAACTGTTGTCCAATGCATGTGTGTGTATGTATGTACGTATGTATGTAGGTGTGTGCATATTGACAACAGTAGTATTGTACAGTTTCTGTATAATGTTCACTCATAGAAGGCGAAAGAGGGGAGACGTTTTCAAGTCAGGGATTTCATTGCCACACACACACACACACACGTTACGTAAATAGTGTGCAAGCCGTGCTGAAGGGACACGTCTTCATACCGAGTGTTGTCACGAGCTCCTGCTTCAGTGTGTAAACAACAAAAGAAACAAAAACATGGTTGTGGAGAGCGAGACGCGAGCTGTAGAAACCCCCCAGGATTTTGAGGGTTTTCTTTTCCGTGTTTTTCATGCCCCATGTACATTGTGTTGTTGCATCATACACCATTATTTTCTTTTTCGCTGACATGGACAATACGTTGCAGTGATGTAAAAAAGCATTAAGCGTCTTTTTTTTTCTTTTTTTTTCGATCGTCGGTCACTTAAGATTGTTCAGATAGTGTACAGAGGTCTTCTGGTTTTCACATTTCTCATTTTCATTCATTGTGTTTAGTTGTACAGAAGAAAAAAAGATTGTACCTGGCATAGTTTTTAACTTTTTTTTTCTTTTGTTATTGTGGTAGAATGAACTTTTGTGCATTTTATTCATGCTTTACAAAGGGATGACTTTTTTCTTGCTTATGGGGACAAGATAATTTCATTT
Source organism: Dermacentor albipictus (assembly GCF_038994185.2). Lineage (NCBI taxonomy): Eukaryota > Metazoa > Arthropoda > Arachnida > Ixodida > Ixodidae > Dermacentor > Dermacentor albipictus. The sequence continues at coordinate 185,848,998 of NC_091822.1, read as the reverse complement.
CCCCACCCCCTCACTGTTTTTGGGGAGGCAAGCAGTAGTCTAGCGCGACTGTAAATTTTGTACATAAGCTGCTATGTGTGTATTGTATTGTCTGTACATTCAACAACAAAAACCTTTCTCTTCAAAATTTTAAAGGAAAAGGGGGAAAAACAATTCTTTGTGATGTCTTTTCAAGCCACACCTCACATGTTTCAAAGTGAAAAAATAAGCTTGCTTGGAGGCGCACGGCAGTCTGGATAGGTCGAGACGCTGGTCATCGATCGATAGGTCACGAGATGTGAAGGTTTTTTTTGTGAGTTGCTTTTTTACCCAGTGAATCAAAAGCAAAATTTATAGTTTGCTCACATGTATAGTCGTCAAATTCATTTTAATCGGCAACCAAAATGGCAGCAGCAATACAGAAAAGAAATACATTGGGCGTTGTGTTTGTTTAGTAGCAGGTATTGCGTTTAGCATAGTGTTATACTTACATTGTGAACTAATATGTAGGAAAGTTTTGCGACATGCCTATGGGCATTTACATTTTACTTTTGAAATCCTGGCAAAGGCTTTTCAGATAGATGCACAGGTAAGGAAGGCATTGCGAGACAAAAAACAAAAAGAAAGAGAGAGTTGAGAAAGAGCTTTGGGAAGAAAGAACATGATGCACCCAAGTGTGTGCAGGGAAAAAAAATTTAAAAAATGGGGCGCCGAGTCCTCCTTGCTGTTTTTCTCCCGTTTGCTCAAGCCATTTTTCAAAGGAGTCTCTATCTATATACTACTACCAGCTGGTGTGTCGTCAAACAACGTTTACTACATGTTGCCGCGGGGAAAGTCTCCCAGTCGTTTCTCACACCAGGGTGTGATTTTCACTTCGTTTCGATGCGACCTGTGCATGCGTGCAGATAAGGGGAAAAAAAAAATGTGTAGGAAGGGACACTCCACTACCTTAACCAAACAACCGTTCTATGTTTCTGTTCTCTCTCTGCTACTCCAATCATTGTTCACATGTGCGCTCCATTTTTAATGTGTGGAAGAAGAGGAAAAAAAGAAAGGGTGTTTACGTCACCTGGTTTCCATTGTCTGTTTGTGGCTGGCTGTAAAGCAAAAGAGGGGTGTAGCCATTGTCCCTTTGCACCCCTCGACTTCTTCCTTGGCTACCCAAACCTGTACATAGTGGCATCCACCGAGGGGCGCCTTGGAGGTGGCCGGGGGGTGTGTCGGGCTTGGTTTGATCCCCTCGCAGTTTTTCTTCCCCCTTTTTATCCCGTTTCTTCTCATATTTTTATTATTTTTTTTTGTCCATACCACGCAGAGCAGTGATACACATAAGTTATTAGTAACGTAAATAAAAACGAGGAGGTGTAACAAATGAAATGGTCTCTGTTGTCTCGTTTCTGTCTCATCATGTGGCACTTCTCCGGTGGCACGTCCGTGGTCACTGTGTAGGAAGAGAGCCCTTGGTCAGCACACCGCACATGAGTGTTGCCACAAAACAAGAAGATTGATCAAGCTGCGCATGCATATTTAAGAGGACACTAAACAGAAACTCAGTTTAGACTGATAAAATATTCTTTGAAAGCTCTATATTTGTTAGTTTCATGATAAGACAATAATTAGAAGAGAAAATGAAGGTCTTGCAGTTTTGGTACGTCACTGTGACGTCGTGGATTTCCACGTATCTTTTCGTATTTGAGCCTCATCGGCTCATTAGAAGATCGGGAAAGTTGCCAAGTTCAATTTTTGTCTCCTTTAAAATACAATTTCCATTTTTACCGATTAACAGTCAACTAGACGTCTCGGCAAGCCGGTGTCAAAACTTCAAAGCAGCATCCCCACCAGTCTTGTTCTTGCAGCTTTTCTAGCTTGCCGAGCCTCTTTGTATGGTAAGAGTGGCTTTGTTTCGCATTGTAGAAGGATAATTTACTAATACGGCTTAAATTGCTGTTATCATTAATGTCCCTTTTAATAAGGCACGATCACTTCTGCTTCTGGGACACACTAATCCGACACTGCAAGCCGAAAATATTTGTAAAGTGCTTTGCACACCTGATGGAGCCAGGCACGACTTATCAAATTTGGAGGAAAGTCTCAAGGCCGAATTCGTTTTTACTTTTTCTTACACACATTTCAAAGTACCGGTATTACATTTTTTGACGAAAATCAGTTTGGTGGAAATGTGCAAGCAAAAGGAAGGCTCATGGAAAAAAAATTTTATCCACCTGGCAGCATAGTACAGTTCTCGACAATATTTTGAGAAACACCTGTAGGTTTCCTTTGTAGCTTTGAGCTACTGTCAGATGGACGACAATTTTCTAAGCATGGGCAAATATTCAAAGTTTCGAATACGATTCAAATACTACTCATAAACCATTTGTATTCGAAAATGAACTATTCGGTAAGGTTCAATATGATCACATCTTTGACAACTGACTGTTAAAGTCTTGCTACTGTTCTTTGTCTGGTAGACAAAGCATTGCAAATTATCAGAAGTAAAACAATGACAACGCATTCTTAGGAATGCAAATGCAAAATGAGTAGTGCAAGATCTGCTTTTTAGTTCACTTCGGAAGCCCACATTACAACCTATGTGTTTCGCTTGCAGTCTGTCATTTAGTGTTTTGGTAGTCTAGTGCAACATTTTAGGGCGTAGCTCTTGGGCATCCGTTCCTGCATTGAGCGCCGATGGTGTTACACCTCGTAACCAACCGAACGATGAAAGCGAATGCGGAACGCAGTGGCAGATGAAATAAGAGCGTGCGAGGAGGAAGCAACAGTGAAAGCATGAGGTGGAAAGCGGAGGGGAGGCGGCCTGTGCACGTGCCGAGTTGCTGGCGGCCACAGCATATTCAGCCTCGTGGACTGTCTCATCTGCACTTCTGAGGGGGAGTCGGGGTAGCATGAGGTGGGGAGGGCCACACTCGTCTGCACAGTCAGCTGCTGAGGTCAATCCACGGTATCAGCGTGTGTAACGGGATCGCTGCTCTTGCAAGGAGTGATTGTGAGCAGTTAAGAGTAAGGCTTGATGTGACGCTCCCTTGGGTGTTGTTGCCGCTGACACTGGTGGCACGATTTACCCATGATGAAGTGCCGCTCTCGTCGTTGGTGGCACGAAAGCGTGCGAAGAAAAGCGTAGTGCCACGCAAGACAGACTGTGTGATGACAATGGCTACGACACGGCACCAAAGTAGCACGCATTGTCTGTACAGAAACAAAACGTTGCATGAGCTGCATGGCAGCTGCTGTGAATCGCGTCCATGCATCGCCTAGGCACTGCCTCTCGCGTTGCCTGATTAGGGAGGTAGTTGCACCACACTTCACTCCGTTCGCAATGTGCCACACAAGACAGATTTTCCGCGCCAGCTAGGCTACACATAGCGTTCTCTTCCTAATACAAACTATGTACCTACATAATCGTAATGCAAAATATTGACATGCAAAATGAAAACGCTTATAGAGCTGCGCTCAAATTTTGCATTTGGGATTATCATAATCGTTGATGAATTTTTATCTTTTAACTCAAAGACCAGTCATTTCTTCTTTGCAACGGGACCTTCTACATGTGTTTATGGCACACAAGTCCTTCAGCAGCGTTTTGTCTTTCTTCTTGTACAACTTTTGATCATGTTTTGACAATAATTTATTTAGCATTAGTGTAAAGCACCACTCCATACAGTAGCCATTAATTCTAGGAAAGCTTGTTAGCAAACAGGTACAAAAGATGATGGGCGGCTACTTGTGTAGTTTTTAAAGACAATTAGTGATCTTGTGTTTAAAACTTATTCCGTGCCCAGAAATAAATACAGTAAAAGCTCGTTAATTCGAACCCCAAGGGGTAGCCGCTTCAGTTCGAATTAACGAAAGTTCGAACTAACGAAAGTGAAGGAGAGCAACAGTACACTGCGATTTGGAAGCAGTAGGGCATGTCAGAAATTTGGTGCGTCAGAAAGTGATGGCGTGTGCCGCGGGCACACGCCATCTTGAAGTCGAAGCTCTGGGTCCGACTGTGCCACACTACCGATGTCCACCGAAACGAACGTTAGCCGAGGCTTAACACCATCACAATGAATCGCGATGGCCGATACCTCCTAAGCTGAAAACAGACGTGCACAACCGATGAAGACTGCCGAGACAAAGATGCTGAACATGTGAAGGTGGCGAAGGCCCTGATTCGTTGGTTCTTGATTGCAAGCACAGCTGCGACGTACTTGATTCGCTGTGTTACGATGGCGCTTGCCGTGCCATCTCCGCACAACATTAGCAGCTGTACAAGATTTGCAAAGCCTCCGAGATTCGCAACGGGCATGAAGTCTCGGAGGTTACGTAGAACGGAGAGGCGGCAGCTGCCGCTGCCTTCTGGCTGGCCCCGCGTCGGTTAGATTTTTTTCCAATTTTGCTTTCTCTCGCCGTTCTCTCCGTTTCGGAGGCAATACAGCCTTGTGTGTAGGCAGTAGGTGCGTTTCTCTGGCCGTGTGCCAGGCGAGCGTAGTTCGAATTATCCGTGAGGGAACCTTCTCGCGTTCGAATTAACGGACTTTCTTATACATACACTTCTGTGGAGCTTGGCCGGACCAAACCGTACAGTTCGAATTATCCATAAATTCGAATTATTGAAGTTCGAATTAACGAGCTTTCACTGTATCTCTACTGTACATACATATATGCATCTTCGTCATTATTACTCAATATTCGATTCAACATTTGATTCTTACTATTCATATTCTATTCATAAACGAAAAATTTGATACTTGCCCACCTCTACAATTTTCCCTTTCATTACATTTCTCGTAACGCCCCTTCCGTTAATGCCTTAAGTCATTTCTAAAATATTGCCTAATCAGTTTAAAAGTACTTTTTAAAGCACCAAATAAAAATAGTGCTGCACAGCACAACCACTTCGGATGTGGTGACGTTGCATGTATTAATCAGCCTGCTGGCATCTTTCTTTCTGTTCCTTTCCTACCATATAGTGCCTGAAACTGGTGAGAGTAAAGACGCATCCTTTTGGAATTGCCAGACTCTAATGGTATCGATTCACTGGCCGAACACTAATGCATCAGCAACATTCGTGATGCAATTGGCACGATATGCATCTTATTTGCACAGAAACAAAATTCCATGCACTGTGTGACTGGGCATAAATGATTGCGGCAGCACAAAGGCAGAGCGTGTCGTAGAAGTTTCTCCGACATGCTTCACCCTTGCTGCGTACACTGCGGCAACTGCCTGACCTATAGAACTGTGTCAAATCCTGTAGACATGCCGCCCTCTGCCTCCTACACTACCTTATCGCACCTCTTTATCCCTACCTCTCAACCCTGGGTGGCTGACTACACTGACCACCACTCCAGGAACAGGAATACCTGGCAGCGTGCATCTTATCCGCCATCAAGCACGCTGACGGAGGTGGCCTGCACTGAGGCCACCTGCTCATTAATCTGCTGGGTCATACAGGCAGACAGGCCACAGGAGAGATACAGAAGGATACATGAATGCATGCTAACCCATGATGGCTTCCTTGCTTGGTTGGGCAGCAGGTTGTGTATTCGCATGTGTTTGACCATTTTGCACCCCTCGGCAGTGCGTTGAAAATCTGGGTCGTATATTGCTGCACGCCACATGAGCAAGAACTGCAAAGAAGACAATTGTCAGCTGGGAGGTCTGCCAACCTGCTCAATGCTTGCACCACCAACCTCACGAAAATTTAACTTGCCGTCCATGTCCTCATCAAAATATTGGACGATAGCCTGCAAGGCACTTGGGCTGATGGGAATTCGCAGGCAGTGAAACATGTTACCAATTTCGTGCCCATCAAGCAAGCCATCCTTGTTCATATCCCATCTGAAAATACATTGCATTAAAAAAAAGAAGTTAAAGGAAAGACAGTGTGCTTGCAAATCTTCATGACAAACTTGATGAATAAAGGGTGTGAAAAGGCAAATGCCTTTGATTAAAGTGGAGCAGGCTCTGTTCTAGGGCCAGACGAAGGCCTTGCAGCAAGAATACAAGTGAGTTCAGAGCGTCACCTTGCTTTCTCTTCATTATTGCACACTGTTTTGCATCTTCTCTCTCATTCTCTCGAGACATTTTCGTCTTCTGGGACGACTGCCATTCTACGGGAGTCAAATGCAGCATGCGCAGGTTTGATGTGACACAAAGAAGGGAGGTGCTTAACCTCCTGAAAGCTGCACACCCTACTTTTCAGCGCCCTCATCAGCTCATGTTTTCGCTCCATACCAGCTAGGTGCAAGGTAGCCAGGCTTCTCAAATAGAGTCATTCATCGAAAATTAAGGAGACGAAAGCAGGGGCTCCATATTCTGTAGCTCTAACTTCACAAATACACGTGACATAATTCTAAATCACTTGTCTTTTGTAGTCAATTGTGAATTATGCAGAAGACCTGACAATATGAGGCAAATCTGTGCCTCCTCTGGCAGGCTCAAGGAGTCCACTGCATTGACTTCCCTCATAGTAAACAACCATATGTTATGAGCATAAGCAACTACACATATAAGAAGAGCACACATACTAAGAATCATTGGCACTGGCAGGATTAGCTAGACTAGCAGTAGCAGTGAGGACAGTACTGCTGACGGAAGAATAACACATAGGACACAAACCACATGAACTTGCATATAAATGCACTATCTGCTACGACTAAAAATTCACAACCTGCTCACAGCACTATTATATACCAGAAAACTGATGTGTTTACTTTGTATAGCTACCTGTGAAACCAGTCGGCCAGGAAAGAACACTGGTCTAGAGAGAACTCGCTGATAGCAGGGGATGACTTGCTCATCACTGGGCATACGGAAGCGTCGTGGTACGTGACCTGTTCTTCATGCTCAATTTCACCTGCAACATTCTTCTGCACAACTTTGTCATCTTCAAAAGTTGTGCGTGCCCATTTGATGAATTCTGCTCTGCGCTCTGCATGGACCTTGTGCTGCATTCGAGTGCTTCCTGCAAACACAACGCTGACCATAGCGAATGGTCTGACAGAAAGCGTATGCTTCATATTTACCTTCGTAAAGTGACTTTGCCTGAGCTATGAACGCTGCCCGCTGCTTAGCAGCTCCTTGGCATAGCTCTCGTGCTTCTTGTATCCGAGACTGAGGCAGTTTTACATCCAAGGGTCGCCCTTCATCTCCTTGGTCTAGAAATCTTGATCGTACCTTTTGGAAAGGTGCCAGTTGTAAAGACAGAAATTTAAATAAAAAGTGCATAAGGCATAGGAAAATGGTCTTAGTTCATACATATCATCACTATGATTTTACCCATGGATTTAAAGTGTAGCAGGAGCTTTGCTTTTTTTCAGAAGCAACAGGATAAATTTCAAAGGCTTGCATGGTTCGCAACATGGCCTGGCCTTCAGGTGTTGACTGGAACTCTGAATTTTCAGCAGCCATCATCCACAGGTACAGGAACTGCAGCAGAATGCATTCCAGTATGAAACATGCCTGTTGTGTAGAGGAGCTATGTGCACATACCTCTCCAAAGTTAAGCTTCCCATTCCTGTTGTCATCTGCTAGGGCAATTAACCACTTGGCAGACATCTGTGTTACATCCATTTGAAGACTCGTCCACAGGCGTTTGAGGCCTTCCACATCTAGATCACCAGTCTCCTTTGGATCGCCACTGCAAACCAAAACCAGGTAACATCAAATGCTGGTTGGTTTAGGCAGCATGTGCTCATATTAATTGTTAGCTGAAATTGGTCTAAAGATTCCCTCAATAGATATTTTATATTAAGCATCTCCTGACCCTCTTTTCCAACAAAAAGTGTTTGAATACACTTATGAGCGAATTACCAGCACTCAAAGACAATAGGCGCTATGCCTTTGCACTATATACCTTTCTCTCTGCTGTGCCTATATTGCACTCAATATGCTCTGCTGTATGTGAACAGCGGAAACGCTGCCTGCCACATCTGCCCATGATCACCTTGAGCAAAGCATTGGCTAAACTTTGTTATTGGCATTACAGTTGAAACTCAATTTAATGAAGTGATGACCATGCTCAAATTATTTCGTTAAGTTGGGAAGTTTGTAAAATTGAGAAAGAAATTTTTAAGTCCTTCAAAATCTAAAATTGTAACATAGCGACACGCAAAAGCTACCGCAACCACCGCCTTCCGGGGCAGCTGCTCTACCATCTGAGCTAACCAGGCGGCTAGCAGATGGCAGAGCAGAGGCGAATTTGTCAGCAACTCGAAGCAAAGGCAAGAGTTTGACGTAATAGTTCTGCGGAAACCTGCAAGGTGGGGATAAATAATTAATAACGGGAAAATTGGACATCCACCCGTTCGTAGCAATTGCTACAAAGGAAAGATGGAAAGCTCAGATGGTAGTGCAGCTGCCCCGGAAAGGCGGTGGTCCCGGGTCGAGTCCCGGACCAGGACAAATTTTTCTTCAACTGCGAGGCTTTTCTTTCGAGGAACCCGTATGGGTTTCCTTTGTAGCAATTGCTACGAACGGGTGGATGTCCGATTTTCTCATTATTAATTACTTCTCTCCACCTTGCGGGTTTCCGCAGAACTATTACGTCAAACTCTTGCTTTGCTTCGAGTTGTTGACAAATTCGACTTCGTCCTGCCATCTGCTAGCTGCCTTGTTAGCTCAGATGGTAGCGCAGCTGCCCCGGAAAGGCGGTCGTCTCGGGTTCGAGTCCCGGAACAGGACGAATTTTTCTTCAACTACAAGGCTTTTCTTTCGAAGAACCCGTATGGGTTTTTGTAGCAATTGTAGCACGAACTGGTGGATGTCTGATTTTCCCATTATTAAAAGCTACCGCAGCATCTTATTTGCCACTAATCCAGCCATCTGTTGCATAAACCATGATATAGCGAAAGCAACCGCCGCCGCCCCTAGTGAGGCGGTGTTTATTCCACAGTTCCGTACATGGGGCGCGGCGCGCAGCTTCGTCAAAATAAAGCTAGGGCCACAATTAGGGCACCTAGCTGTTTTGACACATTAGCTTTAGAGCGCATTCTCAAAGAAAAACATGTCTGTGTCAAAATTAGAAGGAAATCACTGCTTTCTTAAGCATTTATGTCAGGAAAAATTTCGTTAAATCGAGTTCGGCCCGGCTAGTTTTGTTAATTCAGGTTGATCAAAACATTTGCGTTACTGACCCTCTTTAATGCGATTAGCATTCTTTGGGAAGTTCATGCACTTTTCGGTACATCTATAACCTCTTTCACACCAACTTGGGTCATTGGGTAGTCTATAGTCTAATCAATAGAACATCGATTTGCTATGCTGAGGGAACCAGGTTCAAAAATCAATTCGAGTCTCTGAGTATGTACGCTATTTAAATAATCTCCTTCACACTAACTTGGGTCACTGGGTACTCTTCAATGAGAAAGAAAAATGACCTCGTGCTGGGTGGAAATGAACCCGCGCCATATATACTCAAACAAGTCTGAATATACGCGCCAAGCGAGGGCTTCGCGGCGGCGCCGCTAGATGGCGCAGTGTGGCCGAAGGGAAGCGCGAGAGTGAAGCCTGGCTGAAGTAAACGCCTAGACACTACGTGTCGCTGCATTAATTTGCTTTCCCGTTTCTTTCAGCCACGGCGTGCTACGAGGGAGCTTTGCCTGCTGTAGTGCCATAGTACAGCACATATATCCTCGTTCTAGAGAATAAACAGCCATGTAACTTTTACTTTGTGGGAGATGCTGCTTAACCTAGCTTGACTCCGGCCAATGGTGCTGACAGCAATGCTTGACCATTGAGTAGCCGCAGGCTTACTTATAGTGCACAAAACAGCTCCAGTGCTTCTTTAAATCATACCTGTACACAACCTCAAGTGTACTTCATACTTTTGCAGGATTCGCTTACGCCGAGAACATGCGTTTTAGATTCGCAAACTTACCATCTGAACCAACGCTCGAAAATTTCGATGTCTCGCCGTGAAAAGACGCTGTTGACGCCGTGCTTGGGATGTGTCACATCTCCAGCCATGACTGGCAAGTGACAGCAGTGACCGCACTGAAGATTTCGAGTCGTCCAGCACCGAAGGGCTTGTGCTCGCGAATTCTGCGCTATGGGCGTTCGTCTACCATAAGCCATGCAGTAGCCTTGGTTTAAAGTTGTGCTAGATTCCTCGGGCAGACATTTAAGCGCTGCCGACTGAACGCACAACACTACCAAATCGAAAAGCACGCGCTCGGCGGTGCTCGCGAAACCATCGCCAAGGCCGCATAGGCGGTTTGTTGCTTTTGTTGCCTCAAAATACGACCGTTTCCTCCTGATATTCGTTTTTAAACAGACCTATATTCAGTTTTTATTATTCTTGTTAGAAAATTTCTTGACTTTCGTTTCTGTAGTGGCTTCAATCTCGCTGTCACATCGGTTTGTCGTTCACCGTAGCTACTATTTGAACAGTGAAATCACTGCGTGGAGTGGGTTGGAGTCTTACATATATTTTTTTTTTATTGCAAGAAACAAGGCCATGCTCATTCTTTCGTCTTGAGCGTCTTTGCGCGCTAGATGGCTGTGAAGGCGAACCTTGTGAACCAACCAAGAAGAAAACAGAAACTTTTTGCACCACGGGTACCACGGGTCATTGCACGCATAGAGTTAGTAGAACAACTTGCACGGGTTCTCACTTTCGCCATCAGCATTGATATGGCCATCCATGAACGTCCTTTCATAGAGAAAAGAAATTTCGTGCTCCTTTTGTTAGCCGACAGCGCTTTGAATCGAATCCAAGTCAAGTCAGATGCCCATGCGGTTGTTTGGTGCCGTCTATCGCATGAAGCTTTTCAGTTGCAAATAGCCCATATATACGAAGCGGAGTGAAAAGCGCACCGTTTCATCATGGGCCGCAAAGCAGACTTTAGTGAAAAGTCCAAAAAACGACGATCGAGGAAATCGAAGATCCAGCCTCCTCCGGAGATACCGAAGGTTTTGAGAGGTAAACACCGCACGTGCTTGCTTTCTGTGCCATATTTTTTGCATGCTCAGCATGGAAGACACATTTATTGCGTATGTTGGATTGCAGCGGAAAAGCCACCGTCGAGGCGGGCCCTGAGAAGGTAACGCTTTAATGCACAGAATGGTAGAAATCGCAGTTGCGGCATGCGCTTAAACTACATGTCAATTTCAGGTTGAAGAAAACCCAACCTGTAAAGAATGACCTGACAAGTAAAGTGATCACCAAAAAGAGGGCAGAAGAAGGTGAGTACGCCGATTTCTCCAGTTGGCTTCTATCAAACTCGAAAAACATCAGGCATGCCACACCGGCACTACCTTTGCGCCTGGCTTATGGCGCTGTGTGATCCGGATCGCATTCTTTTTTTCACGTCCAGAAGAGGACGATGGACCTCTGTCGCTGACGGTCCAATCATTTTCTGATGACAACAAAAAGTGGTTGAAACCAAAGGCGTCGAAGAAACAGCTGTTGGACTCTGAAGATGATGATGAAGGCTCTGACGATCATGAAGAGGTATTGCGTCCTTCTGCAATAAATATATACCTTTAAGTTAACCAAATATTTGTCAGATGCAACGATTTTCATTGTGTGATTATAGGACTTCGGCGAGAGCTCTGATGATGCTGCTATGGATGACGAGTTTGGTGGTTCAGAAAGCGGTGAAGATGACGACGAAGAGGTATGACCTCTCAGACCTCATTGACACAGTTAATAAGTAAAGGATACATCAAGGTAATCTATTTACGGGCACATCTTTTGCAGCTGCCCATCGAAGCTGCATCGAGGAAACTTCAGAAGAAACAGGCGGAAGATAGGTAAATCTTTATCATAATTTGATTTAGGTGCAACTTACACATTCGAGAACTATATGCTTCACATCATGCTAAACTTCTTATCTGAATGAACTGTGAAAATTGCATCTTTTCTTGACATCAGCTTGCATGCTTAACAGTTATGGTTGTTTCATGTTTCTGGTCAGGCATGTGGCTTCAACTTGCTTTCATGAGTGCTAAATACAAGGACTGTACTTAGCGTACAAGGACGGAATGAACCGTTACAAAACTACACATGTTATACACAAAAAGATCGTAATAATTACTGTAGACTGTCTGCCATGTAAAATCATTGTGTGACCCTGGCAGAAGCTTTGCTGTAAACTAATTCTAAGAAAAAGATGAACTTGTCATTGAGCAAGTTGGTCAATGCAAGTATTACACTAGAAGACGGCAAAAGACTAGGTTGTTCGATGAAATTAGGAGATTTGCGGGTGCTAGTTGGAATCGGTTGGCGCAGGAGAGGGGTAATTGGAGATCCCTGGGAGAGGCCTTCGTCCTGCAGTGGACATAAATAAGCTGATGATGATGTTGATGATGATGATTACATGAACTTTGGTGCCAAGAACTTATGCAAGGGATCACTGATGTGAAGACCTGCAGTACTGTGTGTTGCATACCTGCCAATCCACATGATTTTTGCGAATGTTTCACCAAGTTTCACAAAATTAAGTTCTGTTTGTAAAAAGTTTCACTTGTCAGTCTCCAACTATACCCTTGAAAGTCTTTTGATTCTGAAAGGACTACAGAGGGGTAGCTGCTTTGAGCAAGTTCCTGAAGTGGTCAAAATTGGCAACAGCAAAGTAACAGAAAAAAAGTCAGTGATCTAAAAACAGTGTATTGCTTGCCAATTTTTGCTTATCCAAGCTTGCAGCTTTTTGTATCCACAAAAAATGTGTGCTCAGGACAAACTAAAAAAAAAAAAAATCTTGCTATCCGACCCTTCCCCCCCTTTCATGCTCGTGTCCATGAGAATTTTACTAATTTTAATGTTCACAGGTTGGCAGGGATGCTGTTGTCATCATACATTCTGCTTGCATCTTTTTTTTGCAGAAAATTAGCTGAGGAGGAGCTAAAAACAAACATAGCTGAGTCTGAGGTCTTCACACTTCCAAGCGGGCAAGAAATCGAGAAGGAGAATATCCTTTTTTTTTTCTGTGTAATTTGCTCTTAGACATAAGAGAACTATAAACTGTTGCATTGTTTTTGTATGCTAGCATTTATGTGCAACTAAGTTTGAGTTGCGCATCCACTTGTTGTGGCTAGTGCATCTAGCTGGGCAGCACATGACTATAAAGTGTGTTCTCAACTTCAGTGGCTATGTCATTGTGAAACCTTCTATGTGCTTCCTCACTAACATTCTCACATGTGATAAGATTGCAAGTAAGTGAAATCAAACTGGTGCCTTCAAGCTCAAGGTTTTGGATAGATAAGGAAAACTGACAAATAATCAGGTATGCATAGTGACATTACTGGTCAATTGGAATGTTAATGCTGCGTGTTGATGTTCTTCATTTTATTTACTCACCGGTCAATTATGACTATGTTTTCACTTCGTGCTATCCGAGTACAGTTGATTCTAATTAAGATGAACTCAAAGAGACCATGAAAATTTGTCTTAACAGAAAGCAAGTCACAAAACTCAATATGATGATTTCTAGCACATCCAGATATTCATGACACAAGACTATAATTGAGAACATTCTCAATTATAGTTTCTGTAGTGTCAGCTGTGGAGGTTTTCATGTCATCATGGACATTGGCATAGCTGTCTATGTATGCATAAGCACCCCTTGCATCTTGTCTAGCTAGCACTACTGTGGCCTCCTCCAAGGCTGCCAATCTAGGCCTCTCGCTGAGCCACCTGCACTCATGCCTACATATAACGATCCCATTATAACGAAAGTTTGATTAATATGAATGAAAATAGCATGGTGGTCATAATTTTCATGCAATCTATGGTTGCCCATATTAGTAAGAATGAACAATGTCGACACTCTGAGCACATTTACAGCCACTATGGAAATGCCTGTATGTCTATTGAGAAGGTGCAACTCTCCTTACATGCCCACTGTTTATAGTGGTTCTCAATGGTGCAGGGCCAGGCACAAATGCAGAAGTACCTCTCAACTGTATTAGATGTTAACATCTTGCCAAAATCATCACTCTGCTGCTAACGTCTTGTTATGATCAACATTGTTTACACTTATGGAAATGATAATGGAAATGGTGGCTGGGATGGAGGTTACCGATGTTGAACGAAAAACTGTTTTTGTGAGGCTTTTATTTCTTTGTGGGGCAGGAGAGTCTGAAATTGTGTGGTTCTCAAGCAACGTCTGTGAGGTGCAAGGCTCTGTCACCAATGGATCAGGTGAGAAAAGTTAGCAGATCGCAAAACCGATACCACCATCTGTAACTGCTGCAACCGAGGCCTAGTATATCATGTCCCTGAAACAGCCATTCTGTAGCAAAGATTTTATTGGTGAGCTCTTGTCTCTTTTCAAAAATCTGGAAACCACAATTATCAGAATGCCCTTGAAGGAACAAAAGAACTTTATCGATTACTTTGGAAAACATGAATGCTTGGCTATAACGAACGCATCCTGCGTAACCCTTATGTTCGTTATAAGTGGGCTTGACAGTAGCAGGAATCAAAGGCGGCTGTGTAAGTTCTACTTAACCGTACTTGTGGTTCATGTATCGGGTCTATGGGAAAAATTATAAGGGGTAAACTTATAATTTCGCTTAGATTTGCCCTTGTTTACCGTAGCTATGACGGGATCATTGTAGGGATGTTCCTTAGCTAAGATTACAGGCTGAGCCCCCAGATCTGGCCATCATCAGCGAGAGGATAAAGGATGTCACATTTGTCCTCAATGACTTTGCAAGCAGAAGGGAACCTGAAAGGTAAGTCTTGCTACTCAAAAAGTTGTTGCTGGCCTATTTGGTGTCTTGTAAAGCGTTTGTTGCCTTACCAACATCAGACAAGCGAGTTGTTTTGCATTGTTCCTTTCAAAGATGTAGCCTTACCATCTTGCTCAGATTCAAACCCTATTGCAGTCACTGCCATCCATGCACATCTTCAACCACTTGGCACTTCCACTGCCTACATATCCAGCAGCGACCTTCAAGGGGTTCGCTGTGTTGCTGTTTATGGTATCTAGTCATTGCATAGCGCATCTCCCTGAGTGGCTGCAGTCTTTTAATAGTTCGCTCCATATATTTTTGTAGGAACCACTTAAAATGACCATGTTTTTGCACATGTGGCCTACACAGGAAATGTTGGGGCGCACGTCTACTCATGTATTTTGATCATAGATGAGCTGTAGCATGATGAGGAGTGTTAGTGTTGAAAACGCACAAAGGCAATGTTAATGTTACCATTTTCTTGTGTGTGCTTGCTTGTGGGGAGTGAAAAAGTTTCCTCTCAAGTTCTGTGACTGTTTTGTGTGCAGGTCCCGGTCTGAATACCTAGACATTCTGAAGCAAGATTTGTGCGAGTACTACAGCTATAATGAGTATTTGATGCAGAAATTTATGGACCTTTTCTCACCTGCCGAGGTGAGTGGATGGGCGTTAATCTGGTACCTGTTTCCATTTAGTAAAAAGAGGAGTAATAAAGTGTAGCAGTTTGGTCTAATTGGTGCTGCATGATGTGGTATAAGAGCACAGCAAATGAGGTCTGTGAGATGGACACAAGTAGTGCTACACATGTCTGTGCCTTCTGTCTTGGTTTTATCATGCCCTACCTACAACAGCTCGAGGAGTAATAGGACCATTGAGGAGCGGAAGTAGCGTGTGAGAACTATTAGAGTTGAAATTTGTAATTCAGGGTAGTTTGTAGAATGCATTGTGCTATTTTTACTGAATGCTCATTCCCATAACATCACTGAATGGTGTGGTGTAACGGATTGGCTTGAGACAGATTATTTCACATCAAGCATTAAATGCTAGTAACATATTACACAGATTTCTTAATGGTTCAACTCTCTCTTGTCTGGAAGGCTATTGTGGTATTAGCTGCTGCGCCGCTGTGACACCTGGTGCGCCGAATGTGACAGCTTCTCGGGGAGCGCGACGTCCTCATCCACTCGGTGTTGCTTTGAGAGCTTTTCCTCCAACACATTTCCCGGCTCTTCCACCTTGTCCTTATGGTGGCCGGCGATGTCACCCTTGACTGCCTGGCAGAGCTCGCTGATCAGGTTCATGAGGCGACCTCCCTGTCCGGTACTGCTGTCTTACCACCTACAGACCCGGCGATTTCGCGCCTTGAAGCCTGCATCGATGAGCTCGCCGCCTCAATCGCCGCACTCTGGAGTCCCCCACAGGAGAACCGTTCACCACGTCTCTGTCATCGCATTCTTCCGTGCACACGTCAGGATCAGAGTCCCAGCCCTCCGCTTCTCTGCTGGTACTTCCGACGTTTCCAACACCAAGCCACGAAGTGCACACCTCCCCGTTCGTGGCCGGGAAATGCCTGCCAAAATCACTGATGGTGGCATGTGTTCTTGCTTGTCGTCCTAGCCGGCTTTTTATGGTAACCGACAAGTTCTCCGGTGCCCGGTTCCTTATAGGCATGTGTGCAGAAATTAGCGTGGTTCCTTCGACTGAGGCTGATCATACCAGGTCATCTGGGCAGTTGCTTGACACTGCCAATGCCACGTCTATAGCAACGTACGGACCGCTCACTGATCTCCAAATACATGATAGTCCAAATATCAGAGTGGAAAGATTAATTAATTTCAGGCACTGCAGATCAATGTTGAGAGGCTCGTACTTTCTGTGTATTGTGATTGTTATGTTCATTAACAAGCTGTTTTTTCAATGTTTCTAACTTTTTTCCTTGTAGCTGATAGAATTTTTGGAGGCCAATGAAGTCAACCGGCCTGTGACAATCCGTTCCAACTCATTGAAAACAAGACGGCGTGATTTGGCTCAGGTAATGTGATTTGCTGAAGGAACAGCCTTCTTTAAGCATTATGAGTGCCTGAAATAGACTGCGTAACCGTAAATGAAAATATCATATATGTTGTGTTAGTAAGAGCGTGAAGGATGGGTATTGGTAAAGCCAATCTCTGCAGAAAGATAGAGAGAACATTTTACCTGTTAAAAATACAAAACTTACTTAGAACTGCTTATTCAGAAAGACTAGATTGCTTTGTTAGGGCTGGCACAGTGCTTATGGGGTCACAGGAAGTTGCTTGGTTGCCATGTTTCATGTTGTGTGGCTATAGCATATAGAAGTGAATTTTTGCATTTTGCAGGCTCTTATCAATCGTGGTGTCAACTTGGATCCCATTGGAAAGTGGTCCAAGGTTGGACTCATTGTCTACAACTCACAGGTCCCAGTGGGTATGGCATTTCTCCCCCTCTTCTTACAGGTTCTTGAGCAGCCTTTCATGGCATTTGTTGGGGCCAGCCATCATACACACATGACATGTCTTGAAGTACAATTAAACCTTGATATAATAAACTTCAGTATAACTAAATTTTCAATATGGCAGAAGTGTTTGAAATGTTATAACTTGTTCTCCATAGAACACCATGTATTTCAAACTTCAATATAACGAAGTGGGTTTATGCAGGATTTCGATATAATTAAATTTCACTGCTTACAGGTCGAATGCCTTTATAACTAAGTGCTTGGGGCCTCCTAAATCATTCGTTGTACAGGTGACTTCATTGTAAAGGTCACGTACCACACAGCTCACAATAGAACCGGGACAGAATTATACTTTCTTTACACAGGTCATTTGATTCTAGAGGCATTCGTTATATAGGTGCTCGAACATAAATGGAAACTTCCATGGAGGCAGATGGTCAAATGGTTGAATTACATGCGGCTGCTTGCGATTGCACAAACAGAGCGACCACCGATTAAAACAGTTCCATGTTCCGTATGAAGCCCAAGTGCATCACATCACACCGTGCACGATGTATGCTTTAGGTACGAGTGAAAGCGTGGAAGCATGAGCCAAGAAGGATGGTAACTTGATGCGTATGTGTATTCCCACCCTAGAAAAGGGAAAGTGGAGGAAGGGGAGCGAGCTTGTGATAAAGTGGTCAAGTGAGGATGGGGAGGAGGGAGTGGGGGAGTCGGGGGCAGGTTGACACGCGTCTCTTTGCCTAGTGCAACCTTTGCGTGCATGGTTCTCAACGCGGCTGAGCGCATACGCCACCATACGCCCTGCTTTAGGAGTAATCTGCCGCATGTGCAAAGACTGGATGAGCTGAGATGGCATCATGCACTGTCTTCCCACACGCTTAGTGCTGGAGGTTGTATAAAGTTTTGAAGACTCATTGAAGTGAGGGGCAGATGAAACATTCGCTCCAGTGGTTGTTGTGATAGCATCTTGCTACTGTGGGTGACACTATCAGCCATGGGGGCAAAGTGGACGCGACGACAGTGTGGCTGGCCATGCTTCGTACCGCCAATGTGAAGATATCGTCGACAGGGCATGAAACCGTATCTTTCATTGCCGACTCTCAAATACAACAAAATATCTTTTTTTTTCTAATTCAGATTTGCTCTTTCCGATTGCCCGATAATTCAGAAAATTTTGTAGCTCCTTCTGTGTAAGAAAAATCCATCGGCGACTCTACTTATTTGCATAAAGGATAAAATTTCAATGTAACAAAATTTCAATATATCTAAGCAAATTGCTGACTTTAACCACTTCATTATAGTATTGAGATTTAGCTGAACTTGCTTAACCCAGTGCCTTCCACCCTCTGCTATCCTGCAATTAAAAACATATTGCAAACCAAACTATATTCAGGGTAAACCAGATAAGCTAAATATTAGTGTCCCAAAACTGAGAAGTGTGTTGACGGGACAAAAATCATTGAAAGGCTTGAGAGAAGAAAGTGAAACTCCATGCTGAAATTTCGGGAACTGAAGTTGTCTTCCATGTCAGTGCTGCTTCCAAAATTCAAGGACTCATGCATAGGTGTATCAAAATCAGTGGAAATATGATGTTTCCGTGGATGAGCACTGCGTGACACCCACTCCATCTTGGAAACTGTGAGCACTCATCACATTGACCATGCCCCTGCTTCGAAGGCACCTTAAAAATCTGCACGGGGCAGATAATGAAAACGGAAAAGCAAAACTGAATAAATAGCTCCTAACTAACCTACTCGATGGTGCTATCTCTCCAAAGGCATTTGGAAAGCGGCAAAATATGAAATTGCAATCATAGCAGTCTATGATGGGAATAAGCACAGACAAGGAAAGTGTTAAAGGCCTCCATTGAATTTATTGGAGGCCACACATGACCAACAGTTTGTAAAACAGTGACTTTACTCATCGCTTTCATCTAGCTTGCCTTGTTTACCCGTGCCATGTGCCCATAACTTCCTTCAAGCAGCTTTGGAAACTGAAAAACAAGGATAACTGCTGGTTAAATGGTCAGAACGAAAGTTTTCGTGATCGATGGGGGCATGTGCAAAATTATGTCAGTGCACTTTCTGTATGCACTTAGTTGCCATTGGTGCTATATGTCCTGTGCCAAGAATTGTTTCAACCACTTCACTCCCTTTAGTATAACTTGAGAGAAACTGCAATCAATTATCTATTCCCAAGTGACTGCATTGGGGTGGTGGCAGAATAGGTAGCATAACGGGGAGAGGCTAGCACCACCTGTATTGCAACACCTGCCAACTTTTACCATTTTGTCGTAAAATGCCAGATCTTTAGATCTTGTTTACAGTTGTCATATTGGCACTAATAACATAACAATTTTTTATTTGTGTCTTGTTTTCTGATTTGAGAGGAGGCTTTAGCTTGGGTAGTCCTGTGAAAGGAGAATTCGTTTTTGTTGGCAACCACTGCACCTACTTTGACAACGTTTGTTGCATTTAAAAGAAAAACTTATAATCTAGTGGCTGTTCATTTCGAATTTTTGATTTAGGTCATCAAATTTTTACTAAAAATTGGTAAGAATCGCAAGTTTTCAGAAAACTATACTATCATGTTTACAACTTTATAACTTGGCAATGAAAAATGATATCACAGTTCTGTGAATTGTATCTAATAGTACATCTAAAGCGGACAAAATTGATATGTTAAACATGAATATAAAAAAATTAAGTAATGCACTAATACAGCTTGTGCAAAACCCTTGTACACATATAACAAATCCATGTAATATATCAATTTACATATTTAATTTGTCCACTTTGAACGATTTACTGGATGCCATTTACAGAGCCGCGATATCTGTTCTTGATGGAGAGCTCTTAACTTGCAAACTTCGTGCTTCTATTTTTTGAATATTCGAGCTTTTGAAAATATTTTCAGCATAATTCAGGCCCTAAATCGAAAATCCACTTCCAACAGTCACTAGAATTCAACTTTCTCTCTCAAATGCAACACATTTCATTAAAATTGGTTTACGGGATATCTCAGAAAAGCATTTTTGCGTTTTATATGTATTTGAATAGGCCGCGTCGGAGTTGGGCATGAGCTAAAGCTTCCTCTTAAAAAGGGAAGTGATCTTAAAGGAATACAAATACAGTCGCTGACCAGTTATTCAGAGCTTGATTTTTCAGACCCATTTGATTATTCAGACCTACTTGCTGTACGCTTGTCCCACTCATAGAAGCAATGTTTAAGGGCAACTGAAATTTCAGCAGTTGTTGCGCGAATATTTAGTAAATAAACTTTATAAATATTTCAGTTTGTCTGTGGCACATATCATATTCTAGCTGCGACTCCAGAGCAAAGTGTATCTGTTCACAGTGTCCCTACTGAACAGAGCATGAATTCTTTAATAAACATTCACCATCTGGAGTAATGTGACTATATGTAGTATATTTCCCCAAATTTTATTATTTCTTTGCTGCGCCTAGAATTTTTTATGTTGAAAGGTTCACGTGTCTGCATTTCTCATTCCATACCATTCACTGTATTATTTTTCTCGAATGTTGTATGAGCTCAGAAGCTTCCTTTCTGTTCTTTTCATTTACCTCTTATAGGCTCGAGGGCACGACCTAAGGGGAGGCTTGAGTGCATGCTTATTTGCTCATGAAAGAACAAACAAACATGATACAAACATGATACAAACATTATACAAACAAGAAAAGTAAACACAATTTTGAACACATCAGGTATTGGAACATGACCTAGTGGCATGAAGTGCAGAAATAAAATGGAGAACACACTCTGCCAAATAACAAGTTCTAAAGGTAATTAATTTTTCTGGGATAAAAGCTGTATTTAAATGTATTAATGCGTGGCTAGAAAAGTTTCAAGTTACGGTCATGGTAACTTGTGGTGGAAGCTTTCTTAGGGAATATTCAAGGGGTCCTGAACTACCTTTCAGGCTCGATAAAAAATATACAGTCCGCAGATAGAATACGCTGCTGTGAACATCTCAGTCAAATTTTGTACTTGTGCGTGGTGCATGGAGCTCGTAAGCGATGTGTGAAGTCACCTTTTTCTCAAATGCTCTCTTTTCAACAGAAGCCTGCTCCTCAATTTTTCTGGATGTTTCATTTCATAATATAGCAGATTCCCATACACGGCTGCTATTGCTGAATAGCTGACATCAATCAAGAAGGGTGTTTGGATCAGTGCACTTCTTCTTGCTGTTGCTGTGTATATTTATTGATGAAGTTTGATAAGCAGGCTGAAGTAAGCGAAAACCTGCTCTTAATTACGACAATTACGTACTACCGGAAGAAGCCAACTATCGTCTGCTCACGCTCGGCTGCTGTTGCCTGCTTCGGAATCGAACTTTGGCGACCCTGCTTATCAGCATAGTAGCCATCAGGTCTTACTAATTTAGACTGGTTTTGAACAGTCAATTAGCTTGGAACCTCGCAAAACTTAAGGTCAGCCTGCTAGCACACTTGCCAGCGCGGGCTCACTCCTGGCTGCTTCTGGTTACATGCTTTGGCAGACTTCACCTTGTATTGAGCTATTGATAGTGCTTCGAAATGCGCAAGTTGGATGTGGCTACTATCCGTCGGTCAAGCTGGTGCAGGACAAAGCCAGTACACACCACATAGCACGGCCAGACTGGAGCATATGAACACAAGCGGGCGCTCAAGCCCTGTCATGTACAAAGCGAACGCTGTGAATACACACTACAGTCTGCTATGTAGAGTAGATACTGCGGTGCCCACGGGGTGCCGCAACAAGTTCGCTGGCTGAGCGCACTGTGGCTCGCTGAGGACAACTGCGCTGGCACCAAAATCGAAAATAGTGGCGTCTACATGAACATCGAAAGTCAAATTTGAGCTGCGCGCTATGGTGACGTTCGGTAGGCATAGCATTGTGGGCACGCCCCACTACGCCGTAGCCTTCACAGTGCAAGTCATTAAGAAGGAGCGGAAGCACCACGCGCAGGATGCTTGTTTGCCAATAACTCCGCTTCTGCTTAACGCGTTGAAGTAGTTTTTGTTGCTAAGTATTTCTGAAGCCGTCTAACCTAACTTATAGGGGTATTACTCAGGCTCGCGCGTGCGCACCTGACCCTTCTCTGGATCGCACAGCGCCGTCGGAGCGGCAGTCGCTCGCTAGCACTTTCGCAGCAGCCCTAGCAGTCAGAGCTGTGACCCCTAACCCGCGGTTCGCAGTGAGTTGCGACCACGGCGGGTTCAGGCCAGTGGGGACAGGGTGAGTCTCGACCTAAGGTGTTTATTCACCTTAGAGTACAAGGATGCCAACAGACAACAACAGCCACAACACATACAAATACAACACAAAACACAACCACAGCGGCGGAGCATTCCGCACGTCTGGGGTGAAACAAACCGCACAATGTGGGAACCACAAAAGAGGCTGATAAGAGTTCAGCTCACCCAAAAGTGGATCCGCGCGCGGGCCCTGGGGCGGTGAGTCGCACACAAAGGCCGGGCGCAACAGGGGGACGGCGTGCGGCGGTCTCAGCGGCTGATTTGAGATGCGGCCTCTCGCAAGCTCTTCCGCCGTGAGACAAAGATGCATCGGGGGAATAGCACTTCTCCCCGAGAGGGGGAGAGGGAGTCTCCCCGGTCGCGGCCAGGCGCGAAGAGCAGCGGGAGCGGCGAAGGTGCCCTCTCCCCGCTACCCTCCGCGAGCGAGCACGTGATTATCGCGTGATAACCGCGTGGCCGCTCCGGAGATATCGGGATGCGCGTGCGATCCCCACAAACTTCAAATGTATTTCTTGAAGTAACCATATTATGCAAGAATTATAGGAGAGCCTAAATCATGACTCGCCGAGAGTGGTGACAAGTTCAAGGAAGCAAGAAGGTGGCATATCGGTCATATCTGGAGCATATGAAGCGCGCAGATTTTTTCTGCATGGTTTCAGCTTTATTAACATCCCACTGTTTGTATGGACACCAAACAATAGTGGTGTATTCAAGCATTGATCGGATCAGCATGCGCTTTACATATTCAAGTTCTTAAAATGCTTTGCAAGTTATTATATTTGTATGCTCGGACCATGGTATTGTACAAGTAAAAACAACACCATGGTATTTATATACTCTGTTTAAGAAGGAGTTGTTGAATAAATTGCCACGCTTTCTTACCAGGTGCCACTCCTGAGTACTTGGCAGGCCACTACGTCCTGCAGGGTGCAGCCTCCATGCTGCCTGTCATGGCACTTGCCCCTCAAGAGAACGAGCGAATCCTGGACATGTGTGCTGCCCCTGGAGGGAAGACTAGCCACATAGGTGGGTGAAAGCATTGCCCTCGCCTTGGAGTGTGCCGTGTAAAGCATGATGGGCAGTTCCTCGAAATTGCAAAGCAGTGAGTGCAGTACAGTAGAATCTCAGCGGTACGAATCTCAACGGGCGGCAAAAATATTCCTATCACCCGAAAATTCGTATCACCAAAAAATGAGAATAGTCTCAGTTTCGCCTGAGAAGCAAACCATCGATTACCATACCGAATTAGTAGATAGCCATACGAAGTAAGGATTGTAGTTTTATCGGCTATATAAGCTTGTAAACATTCACTTACTTAACTAAATTAACAAGCACAGTGTCACACGCGCACAGGTAAACATGAACACATCTCGCTCGACGAACGCGGAAACTAGCTGTCAGAATGCTGAAGTGAGGAATTGTGGCACCAGCGGCGAGTGAATTGACCTCCATGCATCTGTCCCTTCGAAGTGAACGAAACTCGAAAGCGCAGCACATAAGACGCTACCGGCATTACGCGCACTCTGCAAACATCACAGATCGCTTTGAAGATGAGGCCCGCGCGGGCGCGCACTTTGGCCGCGTTGCAGATCGCTTTCAAGATATGGCGCCCGCATGGCCACGCCGTAAGCAGCAGCGGCGCAAGCAGAAGAATGCCCCTCCTGCCTCGCCATTGCTCTGTGCCTCGTGCGCGACAGGAGAGAGCATGCTTCTGCTTGGCCTTCCTCGCTGGTGCATGCAAGAATGAGCCGCGTTCTCCGGCTCAAGCTCGCACGCTTTCACTCATACATACAGCATAGGGCGTTTGGCAACGATTTTATCGCCGTTGGACTTTATATAGGAAATAGAAGGTGGGAGGAGTCAAGGAGAACGAACCGGCATAGAAGGGGTGAAATGTTCTGTTCGGTCAGAGCAGCACCTCGCCCGCGGCTATTGTAAACATGGCAAGAAGAGGAATACCGTCGGCACGGGAGGACTGATTGCTTTTGAGCCTATGCACATCCCCGGCCGCAACGAAAATCCTGACCCATCCAGCCTCCTGCTCATGCCGCCGTTGGCCGTTCGCTGCTTGCATGTTCATACCACTCGCACCGGATTGATAAATGTGTATGGATCATCCGAATTTTTTTACCTTATACACTATGCACTTTGGCCAGGGAATTTCGATAATTCGTATCACAACAAAATTCATATCAGCCGAATTTGTATCACTGAGATACCACTGTAGATAGGTGCAATAAGACTTGTGGTATCAATTCACATGATATCAATTCAACAGGGAATTTGCAGCTGTGTGTGAACGATCAGTGCATCGCTGTCTGCCTGAATTCGGCATTTGTTGGGAGCCAACCTGTCAAGTTTTATCATTTCTTTACTCATTTTCAGCAATATTAGTGAAAATTTTGAGACCCCATATCAAAACTCTGCTTCTGACAGCTGACAAAGTGCAACTTTCTCTTTTTAGTGCAGTGAATTTTGGTTAAATTAAAGCAGTCTGTAAGCTTCTTGATGAGATCATATATCTGTTCTATGTATATGTTTGAACAAGAGAAATAGACAGAGCCCTACCCTAAAAGAGGGAGTTGGAAGGATAGGCAGGGACGTTAACTAGACTAGTCCAGGCTACGCTGCATATGAGGAGGAAGAGAGAAAGAGAACGATGGGAGTTAAGGTCAATCATGTGTACTTGACAAGCACAGCATGTCTATGCTCATTCTTTACAGTGCTTGCGTAGACTTTCTCTTGAGAGTATTGGGCATCTTATGCTTAAATCAAAAACAATAAAAGGCTGTAAGAAGATTTCTGCCATCATTTCAGCTGCAATTATGAAGAACACAGGTGTCCTGTTTGCCAATGAGCTGCACAAGGAACGATGCAAGGCTATTGTTGGCAACTTGCACAGGCTGGGCGTGAACAACACTGTTGTCTGCTCTTACGACGGTCGCAAGTTCCCTGAGGTATGGAAGTACTTAATTTTTGCAGTGCTAACATTGGGTTGCTCTACTGTATGTTCACTTATGTTAACCACACCAGAAATACGAGATATAGTAGAACCTAGTTCATATGTTCTGAAATATCTGCAAGAAAAAAACATACTAATTGGGAAAACGTTCGATCTGAAGTAACTAAAAAATTTGACAGATTCAACTATTGTTGATGTCTTGCGTAATGCGAAGCATCACGGCACGAGACACCGATGTGCGTCGAGCTGGTGGTGCTCCAGCGGCCCGAGACACGTATTGTTGCTTTCCAATTGTGTGGTGTTTTAAGAGGGCGACGGCAAACTGATATGAAATTTAACAGGTGGGCGATGCCGGATGCCGCCGAAGCAAAACGTGATGGTCGCATCGCGCTGCCTGCGGCAGGAAACTGCGGTGCGTTTGGATACTAAACGTGTGCAGTTTGCCACCAATGGCACTACGCACCACGCGCTGTAAAACAGACATGTGAAGATGCTTATCGCAGTAGGTTTGGCGGCGACACCTGTAGATGCGGTGTGTGATGACCCGGACAGAGATTTGCTGGCACCGGAATAAGAAAATGTGTGCGCCGTTGTTTTCACTTAAGATGCGCGACTATTCTCGATCAGGCACGCCTCATGCCTTTTCTTGTTCACATGGGATATAGCAGCCAGAAAACGTATACGGTTGCAGTCTGCAGCAGGGAATGGCGGCAAGTTTTGGTTATCGCCTATTAAGAGCGAGCACTACGCTTCCATTGGCACCTTGCGCTGTGAAACAGATGGGCGAAGAAGCTTATCGTAATAGGATAGGTGGTGATAGCTGTGGATGCCATGTGCGACTTTTAGCCGAATTCTTAACACTGATGTTCCTCCGTTATGAAGAGGAAAATAAACTATGTGCGTTATTCTGAAATATGCGCTGTATTGAAAATTCATAGTTTTGAAATATTTTTACATTGAAGATATAGGCAATCTGGCGGGGATCTCTAAAATAACTGTAAATTTGAAAAATTGGTAATGTGAGGTTTGTAGTAATGAGATTTGACTGTATACTGTTCTCGATCGTGCATTTTGCATGTTTTCTTGTTTAAATGATATCTAGCGGCTGGAGAACATATCACACAATCGCAGTTTGGCAACAAACTGAGTGTTGGTGCCGAAAAATCGGGTTTTCCGGAAGCGTATGAACCTGTAAAAAATGAGCGTAACTCTATTGGGTCCCTTTTTGTGTTCTTGATTGCGAACGTTGACCTGGGGGAAACATACCTAACGGGACTGTATTAACTAGGTTCTAATGTATTCAAGTACAAAGTGAGTTTGATGGAGGGTGGGTGAACTGTGTATGAATTTTGCCTTTCGGCACAGCTACACGTCAATGCACCTAAGACCTGCTGCACTGTCCTACTGTATTTATTCAGATCTAGGCATATACTTGTGATAGTTGCTTTCAAATAGTCATATACAAAACTCTAGCATCGGCTTAGATTCGAGGATCTTAAAAAATGCGCCAGTTTTTAACTGAAATTGATAAATATGGTGCATAGCTAGTGCCATCTAGAATAGTAAGTATCGCAGCCACTTCTAGGCATGCCAGTAGCTAACTGAAGTGAACGAGCGACATCGCCATTTTAATCTTTGTCTTATCGGCAAACGGTGTGACGTTGTATAATGGCACCAAACAGGTGATGCCACTATAGTGCTGCTTTCAAACGAAAAGTTGTGCTAGACCCAGAGGCATCGTCAAATGTTCAAGCCAGATGGGACTTCAGCATTGATGAGAAAAACGTCCGTCGTTGGAGGGGGCAAAGGGAGGTACTTTTTACATGCGCCACAACGGGGATGGCATTTACCGGACCACAGCAGCTGCGATGATGACGTAGAATGAGCTCGGCAGGCTCATTTTCAATAAATGCTGTTTTAATTTTGTGAACACTGTCCTCACTTTTTTGTTCAGCCTACATTCGAGATAAGTTTTTTTTTTTTTTTTTTTTTCTGGCTTCAGGCTTTCGGGGGTCTGCTTAGAATAGGGGCTGGCCTAGATTCGAGTAAGTACGGTATGTTTGCAGAAGGCAGCAATGAGAATGGTATTGACTAAACGGGCAAGACAATTCTTAAGCTTAGCTGTATGACTGTGATTGTGCTGCATTTTATAAATATTCATGCTTTTCTGTTATTTATGTGGATTGTACACCTGGCTTTTCTGACTTTCTTCTTTTCTGTGTGTTGTAAATTAGGGACGTAGGTTATACTTAGTGCTCATATACAGTGGACTTCCATTAATTCAACCCTGAGAGCACCGCTGAAATTTGTCTAGTTATCTGGCAGCTCGAATTAAGCAAGAAGCATAGAAAACACCAAAACACACCGCTGATTCATACGGCAGTATTTGCCCCAATTCTAACGTGTACCTTAATCAAATACACACCCACTTTTCCAAAGTGCACAGCAGAAGACTAATGTAAAAATGACAATAGAGCTCCTAAGCAAAGTAGAAATTCAACTCTCTCCTAATTTTTTAGCAAAGGAAATTGTGGCAGTAGTTGCCCCAATTCTCACATGTTCCTGAATCAAAGGCACACCCACTTTTTGAAGCTCAAAGTAGAAAACGAATGTAACTATGACGTTAAAGCTGAATAAAATAGAAATTGAACGCGCTTCCGATTTTTTTTTGTTTTTTAGCAAAAAGAAGAAGCATAGCATGCCTACGTATGTGGGGGGAAAAAAACAACACGAAACCAGCAAGCTTTATCTTCACAGAATGGAAATTTATTTACTTAATCTGTGTCGTTATAACTCTCAGACAGTGCTTTTTCACTGTCTATGAAGAACCACCACATGTCATTCTCTGCACGATTCGTAGTGCATATGATATTCTGCCTTTAACAAATGATTCAACAATTGCAAATGAGATGATGGCCTGTGCCTAGACTAACCACTTCATGAGTTCGTTCTGCTACACATGCAATTCTCTGGAGCAGCAAAAACATGTGAGATGTGTTGTAGCTTCCTTTTTATGTAAAATAACTAATTGTGTGAGTATGCTTTTGTAATCGTAATGAAGGCAGCGCCTCGCAGTCATCGTCATGCCGTGCAAGAACTTGTTCTTTAGTCTTTAGCAAAGTACGATTGGGCTTCTTTTATTGACAATGTGTCCCCTGCAGACTTATATGACAGTTTCGTCGAGGTTTTTCGTTCACACAAAGCCGAATCTTCACGCATGGTGACCGTTAAGCAACGAAATTTAGACAATAAGTGGATGTCACCCGTAATACTGGAAGCCATCAAAGAGAAGGATCTGCTCTGGGCTCGATCAAGACGTGCTCCAAACTGTTCTGAACTACGACTGCAGTTTAAACATGAACGAAACCGAGTTAATGCCATGATCCGTGTGGCCAAGCGCAATCACTTTAGGTCTCAGTTTAACGACGCACGTTTTAACAGCAAGAAAACATGGTCATTGGTGAATAACCTGAAAGGAATGAGCGCTGCTATCTATAATGATACATATTTCATATCTCATTTCCATAAAGATGGACAGAGCATTGCGAATGACTTTAACAAACTATTTTCTCTGGTCTCTGGTGCATCTCGTACCCCGCCTAATGACTGTCCTATGCCTCCCAGTGTGATGGAATCTGCTTTCCTTCCTGACATTACCGAAAGTGATTTAAGGTGTATACTTTTCAGTCTTAAACGTAGCAAGTCTCCTGGTCATGACGGCCTCACTGTTTCTGAATTGTGCAGAAATTTTGAAGCGATTAAGGGTGTCCTACTAGTTATGCTTAATAGTATCATTTCCAGAGGTATAATACCGACTTCAATGAAAACTGCTAAAGTTATACCTTTGTATAAGGGTGGCTCCAGAAACATGATGAGCAATTATCGACCTATCTCTATTCTACCATGCATTGGCCAAATTTTTGAAAAGCATCTGTTACTTACCATGACTAATTTTTTGAATACGCACAATGTTCTATCACCTTGTCAGTATGGCTTCATACCAGGAAAAGGAACAACAGATCTTCTTGAAGAATTCTCTGACACACTAAATTCAGCTTTTGATAAGAATGAAGTCGTATGCTCTCTTTTTCTTGACGTAAGCAAGGCCTTTGATAGTATCTGCCACGTTCTTCTGCTTGATAAACTTTCTACATTGGGATTTCGAGGTTCGTTTCTACACTTACTTACTAACTTTTTACAAGATAGGCGCCAGTATGTGTCAATTTCAAGATTCCATAGCGATTTCACGGCAATTACTTCCGGAGTCCCACAAGGTTCTATATTGAGTCCTTTGTTATTCAATCTATACGTTAATGATCTTGCTAACAATGTGCCTGTTTCATTGTTTCAGTATGCCGACGACACTGTCATTGTTGCGCGTGCAAAGAAATACACTGATGCTGTTACTGCATTACAGATGGCAGCTATTAAAGCCATGGACTGGTTTAAGTCTAACCTTATCAATGTTAATACTTCTAAAACGCAACTTATATGTTTTCATAACCCTTTAAAAAAAATTGAGTTGAGTCATCCTGTTTATTTGCACACTTCCTCCTGTTCTCATTGTAACTGTGTACCAGTAAAATATGCGTATTCGGTCAAATATCTTGGCCTGATCTTCGACAGTGATCTGTCTTGGAACTCGCACCTTTCTTTTGTTTGTCAAAGACTTCGCGCTGTATCTTGTGTCCTGTATAATATTAGATATTTTATGCCTTTTTCTGTCCGTAAATGTGTTACACACGCTCTAGCTTATAGTGTGCTTAGATACGGAATCACTATTTATGGTCACTGCACGGTTCGTTGGCAGCGCAGGGTGAATTCGCTTCTACGTTTACTTTTAAAGAATATTGCCTACGACCTGCCCATTGGTAATAACATTGATATTTTTAGAAGATTAAAGCTTCCAAATTTTAACGCTCTATTAACAGAAACTATTGTGCTTAAACATTTCTGGTACAGTCAGTTCACCATTCCATATGCTCCTGCACGTGATTTAAGACCTAAATACCGTTACTGCATTCCTCGCTCCTCAACCCGATACGGAAAGCGCACGCGTCAATACTACGTACCTGCCTGTTTCAATAGTATGCCACCTAGTGTATTCCGTATGAGAACAAAATACACCCTGAAAAAAATTTTGCGGTATGTCTCCGCATTACTTCCTGCCCCATAATGATTTAATCGAGTGTTACTCCCTTAATTTCGCATTACTGTCATCCTTTTGCTGTTGTAATTATGTTTCTATATCTGTCTCTATGAGTTGTTAAATTTTTCTTTTTTTGTTTTGTTTGTTTGTCGAGTTCGTTGCAACCATCTCTATTTTCCTTTGTTTTGCTAATGTTCGCTGTCTGCCAGGCGCTGCCACTCAAGCCCTTGGTGAGGCTTTGGTAGGCCTGATTTTGGTGTACGAGAATTGACATGAATAAAAGTACTATCTATCTATCTATCTATCTTTAGCCATTCATTGTCACCATCTTGTGATGGCAATGATGATGACGATGGCTACGCTGGTTGCTAATAGTTCTTAGCTTGTTAGCTACCATCTACAGTTATATAAGTTGTCTAAATTGAAGCATTGAGAGAAAGCGATAATGTTTAATTCATGCTTGAGTGCGATTGTAGGTTGCCAAAGGATTTGACAGAGTGCTGCTGGATGCACCATGCAGTGGTACAGGTGTGGTGTCCAAGGATCCTGCTGTTAAAACAAATAAGGTAACATGCTTTGCTATATTTGCATGAACTTGACAATTATAAGCTTGTTATATGTTGGTCCTGGAAAGCTATTCTGTAGGAGTCCACCTAGTGGACATGTCCATTTCGTCTGCGGCGTTGGCTGGGCTGGGCTGTGCGGCCTCAGCAGCGAGGCACCACAGCCAATCAGCACTTCATCATCAGACGAAATGGACATGTCCACCAGGTGGACTCTTACAGAATACTTCCTCAGTTCAGTGCAGTCCACTTATAACAATACCACATATAATGATATATCGCTTATAATGATGAGTCATCTTCAGAGTATCAACTTATGCATTAGGGCTATAAGAAAAAAACTCATATATAACAATATGTTATTCACCGCATGTCGGATATAACGATCGAAATTCTGCCTTTTGGGTGGCATTTCCATGCAGAATATTCATGAAATTTGCGTTGCCAAATTCCGCTTAACCAAGACGGGACGAAAAGTTTGCCTACACGAGTTTGTATCTGCTGTCATTACCACGCAGCGCGTCCTGACAGCGTGCTGATTATGAAAGCCACAGAGAGTGTCACAAGTTGGCGCAACATGGCACAAGATAGCACCAGTTGCTTTGCGTCCACGTTACCAGCGAGCTCTAGAGAGAAAGAAAAAGAAAGAGAGAGAAAAAAAACGACAAGCAAACCGCGCCTGCACTCCCTTTCTAGAATCTCCCTCTCCTCCTCAGCGAGCGTGGAAATGCACCGCGGAAGCAGCGGTAGGTGTGCCGACAAAGCACAAAGACAGAGCTGTAGTGCACAGCATGCAACAAAAGGTTAAAGAAATGCAGTGATCCATTTTTAGCTTTTTTGAATGTTTAAGTGATAGTCAGTCCCTTCTGTGGCACCTGGAGTATTTTCTGCATTGTGCGCTATGACATCTGCATCTCCTGCTTGTTTTTTTATAGTGCAGGTTAATCTTTCTGTACATGGTGCAGGTGAAGTGGTTCCACCACTATAAAAACCTCATCTACCACTTGTACAGCTAATTGAATATACCTGCAAATTTATTGCAATGTACATACTGCAATGCTAAAAAAAGTTAGAGATAGCTATTGAAGAACTGTCACCAGCTGCAGAACCCCTCGATTCTGCATTACATTTCTACCCTACTTGTAACCTCCCTATGATTTTAATGGAACTGCAAATATGTTTTTGATAGTTTATTTATGGTTGCATACTGCACTCAATGCTCATTACAATGGGCCGTAATAATGCAGTGAGAAACCTCCGCTATATTCCATAATCTGTTTTATTCAAAATTAGGACCATGGTATGTTCTGAAATGGTGGAACTTCACACATATCACCATGTAGTGTTTGATTTTGTCTCGTGCAACAAGTGGAAGAAACTCTTTGCCTTTTAGTTTAATTTGGTATAGCATTTAGTGGAAGCTGCCACCACTGCACTTCACATCATCCAGTGTGAAATATACAGTGCAAACAGTCTAGGCAGGACTGCGATGAGTTTTGCACGAGGTATAATTAACATACTTGTCATGTACATTCTTTATTTCGGGAAATCCTCGGCACACGCACGCAGTCTGCGTTCCCTACGTCACCTGGCGCCGGCCCGGTACCCTCACATACTATATTGACTTTGAATAATGAAATCAAATAATAATTTAAAAAAGAAATGTAATGAAGAAAAGGAATGCAAAAGGAATGCACTGCAAAAGTTCATTTGAAAACAAGTGTTGCACGTTTGAAACTTACCTTTCTACTTCTTGCTGGTTCCAGGAAGAGAAAGACATCCTCCGCTGCTCCCAACTTCAGAAGCAGCTCATTCTTGCTGCTATTGACTGTGCTGACTGCAGCGACAACAAGCCAGGATACATTGTGTACAGCACATGCTCAGTCATGGTCAGTGGTCTCAATGTGCTTTTTGTATTGCTCCAGTGCACAGTGACCTCCTTTGGTGCTGTTTGTAAACAAGTTGTGCAATGGACGACTTTAGAGAGTGGCACACACCCCCGAGCAGCCGCTGGTAAGGTATTATGGGAATCTTGAGGGAAGGTGCTACATCATTTGCTTCACTCACCTTAGCACCACAGGTTACATAGCACAACAAAGATGAGTGCGAGCCAAGTGGCCACAAAATGCCCTGCTGGAACTGCAGCCGTCACATCTCTGTGCAGTCAGTGTGCCAAGTGCACTTGTGCTCTGGCACCCACTTTTCGCCTGCTGGGTATGTGCACAAAGTTCTTGAGTCATGACCTGCTTTTGCTAAATCCACAGCCACGACATACTGCTGAGAAGACAGTGGCGCCCCATCAGAACATGGAACTTTATGTACACTACTATGATGTTGCATTTTGGCTGTCCGTACGCACGAAGACATTCCTGCCGGAACCAGGCTTAAAACGATTCGATGCATAAACAATTTCTCTTGGGGCTCTTCACCATGTATGTTATGTACTAGAATATGCCTCGTGCCGGTTAGAATACCGAAAATATTATTTTTAATGATTATCTGTGAATGTCTCTTTCAAAGCGTTTTGACCAGTTGCTGGGGACCACCGACGTATTACACGTAAACATTGCATGTCGCTGGCGCTTATTTCCAAGCTTGTGCTGAAAAATACACCTTGGTGTATGGTGGCAACAATTACAAGATTCCTGCGAGTGTGTTTTTCATCTTTAATGCATGCAAGAGCACACTGTTACACTAAACGCTGTGCAACCCCTACTGATTGCAGCAGCCATATAACCAAGTTTACAGGCCATTCGCACATTTAGCTAGCAGATAACTCCTCAGACATTTCTCACGGAACGGAGGTTACCTTGGCAAGTGTAGCCAAAGAGCCTGCAAACAAATGCATCGTCTGCTGATAACCACGCATTTCCGTGCATAGGGCCGGCATAAGCAGACAGCACAAAACATTTAGTGCTCGTCGAAGCGGGAGTGGTGTGAGCTCGGACTGGCTTGTGTTGCCACTTGCAGAGAGCAATCAGAGCATGCTGTTTTTCCACCACTTCATTGGCAAGCTGGCAATCGGGCTCATTGTGGCAGCCCGCAGCGGCAGCGGTATCTAGATGCGAAGCGCATGGCCATATGGCCTGCAAAACCGAAACTGACCTTCAAAGTCCCCATAATGCCCTTGTTGCCAAAGGTGGTGCTGACTTTTCTAAAGTCTTCCATTGAACACTGAGCTGTTTGTGATGTAACGATGTAGATTTTCTTTTCTTTCTTGTTTTGTTGCTATTGCATAGCCTGAGGAGAACGAATGGGTTATTGACTACGCCCTGAAGAAGAGAAATGTCAAGTTGGTCCCAACCGGGCTTGATTTCGGTCGGGAAGGCCTCACCAGGTAAGCATGGTGCTGATAAAAGTTATTAGACACATGCTTTCTTTTCTGAATTGCATTTCGAATGAGCTTAGCTAGTCTGAACAACATTACAGATAACTGTTTTGCTTGCTTCTTAGAGTCTAGACACTGAAGGCATTCCTTATGAGTGTAGCATGTTCATAGATGGCAGCACCACGGTAGATCAGTAGAATTGACGGCGAGGAGTTACGGAGTCGCCATCTATCGGAAGCGCCTCGCTGGCGTAGTATGAGGGATCACGCGGCGCGCTCCTCATAGGTTTTGCTGTCAGCGCTTACTGAAAACACCACACACGAACTCTCCCGGGCATTTCTGTAAATACTTTCGAAACGAGAGAGGTTTTTTACTTTCTAAATAATAATCTTGGGAAAACTGAAAGCACAGGTTCGTTTACAGAGGCTATCTCTTTACCGAATATGTACAGTGAACGCC
This sequence comes from Dermacentor albipictus, assembly GCF_038994185.2. Classification (NCBI taxonomy): domain Eukaryota; kingdom Metazoa; phylum Arthropoda; class Arachnida; order Ixodida; family Ixodidae; genus Dermacentor; species Dermacentor albipictus. Next base: position 185,814,139 of record NC_091822.1, on the reverse strand, counting down.
ACTGCGTGCGTCACCGCGATGGAGTCTCCCTAACTGGCTTCTTGCGTGAAAGGTAGGTAAACGCTGAGACCAAACTATGTGAAATATGTTCTTATAGTGTTTGTATAACTAAATGGAGCGTAATAGAATGAAGCCTCAATGCAGTGATCGCACAGATTCGCAGCGACCGACTGCGTGTCTGCATGCTTGTCCGCGCACTGTTTCATTTTCACCGCGTGCGCGTTTTCGCACCGTGCCATGAGCTTTAGGCCGCAGAATATGGACATTTGACAGTACACAAGCAACCCTTGTTGCATGGGCGCTATCAGAGGTGTTCAATAATAATTTCATTGTAGAGACTTCGACGCCTACGGGGACTGTGATGTGCCGTTGGGACGATCCAATCTTTTTTTTTCTTTTAAATTCTAGGACGTTCCAATATTATTTCTCGAGTTGCGTCGCACTGTATGTTTATCGGTGTTATCAGCGAGCGATTTCCGGTTGCTTCTTTTTTTGTAATCCAGTGCATTAATTCATAACGCAAACATGACCATATGCCATGCTTTTTTTTTAATGTGCTTCTTACTGCTCCCTTTCCACTCCATTGAATTTGCCAGTATCTATAGCATCGACAAGTTCATAGACCAAACCGTCATGACATTAGTCGGGCAGCGGAATTGGCTGAGCGTCTCAGTGCGCGTTTTCCGAACATTGCAGACCCGGCGCCATAGCAGAAATCTTCCTCGCATCTGTGCTGGCTGCATAACTGAGTTGTTGCCGATGACTGTTTGCCGGTTTTATGTTTCGCGAGCCAAGCTTCCCGCAGCTTCTTGTCCTGCGGCTACATGGGAATAAGGCTGACACTGGGCTCCATTGCGTACGTCCGGCACTGCGGCACCGAGCAGTAGTCTATCATGTTGCGCGCCTTCAAAGGCAGCCACTATCTATTGTAGTGCTTTCAAGCGTTGTAAAGGAGACACTCGAAGCGGGAAAATCTCGCCACTAAATGAGGACCGCAGCGTACAAGGGAATTTAAACTCTCATTTTCAGCTTGCTTCGGCGCTCCAGAAGCAGCCGACGTGGCCGCTATATGTCCACGTGATCCCTAATAGCACGTGACGCCGACGGTGGCGCCAGCTTTTCCTGTGGTGGGGCTCGAGGCCAATACAGTCGAATCCCGCGATAACGAAATCCTGCAACAATAAAATTCTTGCAACAACGAAATATTTTCATATCTCCGGTGAACGCCTATAGGATTCAATGCATTTTGTGCCTCTTAGACAAATAAATGTCGCTGTACTACAATCCCACATCAATGAAATTTGCCAGAAATTAACCCCGCATATTACCTACTCGCGGAAAGCTAGCAGGCTCCAAAATGTGCTCAAATGCAATTGCTTTGAACTAAAATTGCCTAAAATACCACCACATTACACTAGTGTGGGCGCTGCCATTTTTGTTTACAAAAGCAATCAAGCACCGGAAGCGATCGTGTGCACTGAAACACGTCATGGCCGCCCTATTGTTTGTTGAGTGTCCGTTTGAAGTACCGCACATGTTGCTACCAACATGTTACGACGGCTTTTGCACACCTAGTGCAGTGTGTAATGTCTGCCTTGGTGGGGAAAATGCAGCAAGAACAAGGAAATCCACCTCCCATCAACGTGGAATTGTTTGCTTATGGCGCTTGGGATGGCGGTCGCAGCATAGAGTGCCTTGCATCAGGCCATGATTAAGCAATCATTGGGAATACGCATCCCTTGCTTCAAGGATGCTGGTTTTGGTGCCACTCGACAGGCGTCATGTGCACATTCGTTGCTGGACGTAGATTTGTGCAAAGGGGCTGTAATCTTGATCAATTGCCATCAGGTATACAAGATACAATCACTTTCACGCTCGGCAACGGATGCATTGCTGCATACGGGCGACAGTGTGCGCTGGAGAAATGCTGCTGCATGCGTGGAGCGCTGTTGCTCTGCGTCTGGTGCTGAGTTATGCAAAAGCTCGCAAAAATGATCATATCTCTGAGAGCCATTGATCGAGCATACTGCTCCACTGCAGTGCTGCCACTGCTGATTGATGCATGCGGCGCACTTTGTACTGTCAGCAGTGCAATTCTATATCCTCAAGCAAAGTTTGCCGATGTAGGCTAACGGAATTTTGACAGTAAGGTTATATTCTGCGACGCATCACCTGTCTGTGCTGTCTCATTTCGCAACAATGAATTCTCAGAAAAGCAAATTTTTTCGTGTTCCTCGCCGATTTTGTTATTGCGAGGTTTAACTGTACTTCTGTGTTTTAGTCGGCTTCAGTTGCTTTATGGTGCAGCTTGCCAATGTGATGTTGCAGATGTATGTGACATATATATACCCACTCCAAAGTCCATAAAAGAAAACCTGCTAACTACATATATGCTGTTGCCTTTCCAATGATGATGAGTTATAGTTTACTCTGAAAGGGAACAGACACAGCAATAATGGAACAAGCAATGCGGTGAAAGCTGTTCTTATAGGCAAAGCATGCCCAATATGCAGTGCATGCTTAAGTGGCTGTAACTATCATTTTTATTCAGTATGGTGCATTTCTGCTGCTTCATGATCTACTAAAGCTTGTCACATTTCAATATGTTAAAGAAAAAAATTACAAAGATAAAGAGGAGGCAAAGCATGGGTTAAATAATTATGAGCACCAGTGCTTATTAATGCTCTGTGCATTCTGTCTTGACTATTTTTTTCTTCCTCATGTACCCTCTTTGAGGAAAAGTACACAGATGATAAAAAAAGTAAACATTCTATGACAAAGTCATCTTTTTTCTCTCTACCTATGAATGTACTAACTTGAAAGTGAGGACTGCAGACGTAACTTGGAATGGCTTGCTTACTAGTGCAGTCATCAATTTCAGTTCGTGTGCATCTGAACTACGAATAAATTCAGTTTATTTCAGCGAGCCAGTGGTCCATATAATTTTGCTCATGGCTGTACATGAGCTACTGACAGTTTCGCTCTTCTGAAAGGGTACAGTCTGTTGTTTCATGCATTTGTGCCCTAGCGGCAGCAGTCCATGTCACAGTGTGTTTCATTCTTACCACGCAGGTATCGTGAGCACAGGTTTCACCCAACATTGAACAAGACTCGTCGTTTCTACCCTCATTCGCACAACATGGAGGGCTTCTTTGTGGCCAAGCTGAAGAAGTTCTCCAACACCATACCACTGACTCGTATGTTGCACTCTGACCCTGAGCCTTAGCAACCTTGCAGTGCGACATATCGCTAGCACAGCATGAACTTAATTAAAAGGGCTCCGTTTTGAGCATTCTGTTCAGCCTAGCACAATTTGAAGGGTCATTAAAGAGAAAGATGATTTCACCTGTGCAATTTCACCTGTGCAATCCTACGCAATACCGAAAATGTCACTCTTACTGCAGGAAAGGGCTTAGTAAGGCAGAAAATGTGCGAAACGGAAAGATAGGTGGTGATGCCAGATTGAAGTTCCCACAACAGCTCGCCATGACGTCATGGGTTTTGACAGCGTCTGCTAAGGCCTAGCTTACTGGTTATCAGTAAACATGTACTACTACAATGTGTTCCAAAGGGGCTAAAGATTAAATAAGGCAGTTTTTTAGAACTTTTATTGAGCCAGCTCGGCCCAAATACGAAAAAATAGTTCGAAATCCATGACGTAACACTGATGTACCAGCGCTGTGGTTTAGGCACGAAATTAAAAAAATTGGAACTATCACTTTCATTTTCTCTTCTTATAATCAACCTTCTGTTGCAAAATTAACAATAATAGATTTTTGAAAAAATAGTTTGTCCATCTAAGCTGATTTACTGTTTCTCTTTAGTGCCTCTTTAAGTTGTAGAAGCAGCAGCTTCAATACCTTGCTCTTTGAAAATTTGTGGCCAGGACCTCATGTAAAGTGTGGACGTAGCTCTTTGTATGACTGAGGAGCAGTGTGAAAAGGTACGGCTCAGAAAGAACAGGAGAGAGAAAAGTAGTGGCATTAGACTAATGCGCATTGTGTACAGCATGTATGCAGTTTCGAAGTCATATCCATAATCATTTTATTTAGCAAGAATGTGCATCATAGGCCAGCATTTTTGCTACCAGTTTGCTCCCCATCACGATTCACTGGCACCAGTTTTTATAACCATTCCTATATATTTTATGCAATAGAGCATTGGGCTTTAGAGCATTGGGCGTTAATGCAGCATCAACGCTGCATCGACTTCTGGATAGGCGCCGATGAATAAGGGGGGTTGCCTCATAGTAAAGGTCTAATTAATGCCCTTGGCTGGGTTGAGATGTAACAAACTGCAATGAAATCCAGTTTTAACATATCTTCTCTCGCACTTATACGTAAAGAATTGTGTCCCTGCATTTTCACTAACTTTTTTGTTACCATCAGTTACAGTGAACTACTTTTGTCAAGCAGCTGACGTTATATCACAGTGCCCACTCCTACTTAGTAAAAAGAGGAGTTGCAATGACTTGTCTATAGGAAGCTCTAAATAAATCTTGCATCCACAAAGTAGTAAGCAGCTTTAACAACCAGGTTACAAGGCTGCGCCAAGCTGGTTTCCCTCCTTACTTTGTTTCTAACGTCTGTGATAAGCTTCTTCAAAAGACCAAACAGGTAAGGGAGGGAATTAACAAAAAAAAGCCAGGTGATAGGAAGAGAGTACAAGTCAATTGAAAGTGAAAGTACAACATATTCGCACAGAGTGTCCCACAACCTCAAGAAGGTTGCGCAAATGCACAATGTTAATTTTGTAATTAGCGCACCATGTAAATTGACTAAAATATGCAACTATGCTGACAAAAGCAAAACCAGAACCATGCTCTAAGAAACGTGCAGTGCAGTACACGGGATGCAATAGAAATGTCATATATGAGATACCCCTAAGTTGCAACCAGGTTTATATATGGGCAAACGGGGCGTGTTACAATGAAAGGGCACGAGAGCACAATTGGGCAGTAAATAACAATGCGGGGTGTCATCTGGCTGAACACTGTAAACGTCACAAATGCCGTCTGTATCTTCGTGACACCAATTTTCTGGCACATTTTGAAGATAGACTGGATAGGGAAATATTAGAAGCTTTTTACATTGCTAGGGCCGAGGGCACGTGCATTAGCTGCCCGTCAGAGGCACTTGCCGAAAAAGAGATTGCATTTCTGATGTGAAAGAGAGGACTTGATCTTGCGGTGGTACTGTTCGTCTTTCCATCTATATAAACCTTGCTTCTTCAAATAAAATTGAGTTGGAAATTAGTGCTTGTCCGTCGTACATGTTCTTCTTTTGTCTTGTATATGTCTTGTCTTGTATATGTCTTGTAAGTCTTTGTATATAGTGCTGTTTTTTTTTTCTTTTTTATGTATGTTACACCAACTCGCCCACATCAAGCTCCAGCTATATACTGTTCTCGATAGTGTGCAGCTCGCACATTTTCTTGTTTACATGGGATCTAGCGGCCAGAAAACTTATCATACGATCACAGCTTGGCAAGGTATGGAATGTTGGTGCCGAAAAACTGTGTATTCCGGGCACGTATGAACCAGTAAAAAATGAGCGCAACTCTATTGGGTAATTTTTTTGTGTTCTCGATTGTGAACGATGGCGCCGGGAAAAACGTATGTAATAGGAACGTATCAATGAGGGTCTACTTATTTGATTAGAGAATTGATATTCAGTTTTATTTAATATTCGATTGTGGCTGAATATATGTGTTTATTACAAACATTGGAGCCTTCCTGCTAGAGAAAATGACCAATACGTATATTGGTCATTGGTCATAGTCTAAGAACTGCTTTGATTGTGATCCACTTGGAACCTGCGGTGACTTTTCACTAATTGTTCATCTACAAGATATCCGTAGAACATATTTCTAAGATCCATGTTTTATTCAAGGATAAACAATCTGCAGAATTGAGTGATTCCTCCAGCTCTTAAACTCTTTCCTTACCTAGGGAAAATAGGTGTTTTTTGTAGGTTACGCCAGATTTCTTTTTTCTGAAGGAACTACTCCACTCAGTATTTTGCGTAATACATAAACAAAAAGCAGAACGAATGCACTTTTCACGCGTAGAAGTTTTTTTAGTGAGCTATATGTCATAAAAAAATTATCCGACGATTACGATACTCCCTAATGCGAAATTTGAGCGCAGCTCTATACGTGTTTCCATTTCGCGATATTTTGAAGCAAAGAATTTGAGAGAGACATGTAGCAGAGTCGGTAATGGTCGAAAATCTGATCTGCGGATCAAGCGAGCCGGCGTTTATACATGACTCGTCAAAGGTTCCAGTGTGATCGCTGGTGCCGCATGGCTTCCAGAAAGTACTATACAATTCGCATAGCGCATACAATCAGATTAAGAAACAATCTCACACAATAACAACCAAAACAAGCGCGAACGAGACTGACCCAACAGAACCAAACAGGCGCGGGCGAGAGCTTTGGCGCGAGCAGACGATAGTACGAAACGAGCGGATCGGCTGAGACCAGACACGAGTGCGCATCGAGCCGTAAGGAGGGTCCGCATGACACCAGCATCGCGCGCTCGCGTCCTTCGTCTCCCACTCCAGCGAAGGGGGGCGGAGCTGGTTACGAGGCCAACAACGCCGACGACGACGCGAAACCCAGGAACGGACGCCAAAGAGCTGCGCTCTAAAAAGATATAGATTGCCAGAATCAAGATTGTGGGATATAATTGAACAGACATTCTAAAGACACTTGTATCTGCTAACAAAAAAATATGTACAGTCAAACCTCGATATAACGAACACGCATATAACGAATTATTGAATATATCGAACTCTTCCGAAATATTTTTGTCAAACACATGTATTTTTAACTTCATATAGCGAACGCGGTTTGGCATAAAACTGTTATAACGAACTTCGCGACGCCAAGCCCTACCTCACTTTAATAGTAGGCGGCAGGCTTCGTTGCACTACAGGTATGTTGTGCAGCGCAGCAAACGTTCAGGACTACCTCGCAGGCGCTGACAGCTCCACAGATGCCACGTCGTCATCGAAAGTTGACAGCCAAAGAAATCGTCCGCATCTCACAACCGCTGACAGCGCCGCTTCAGCAGCGGCATGATCGAATGTTGCTTTTGCGTTTTAGTGTTAGCAGTGGCGTGGCCGTCGTAGCGTTGTGTGGAGGCTCTTTCGGTGGTCGTGTCGAGTGCGGTGCGCGGGTGTGCGTAGTGCTGTGATGGCGATGAATGTGAAAAAAAGAGTGGCACTGACGGCAAAGACCATGCTCGAGATTATTCAACGTGCTATTGAGGGCAGTGGGGTTATGCAAGTGCTATTGAGGGCAGTGGGTTTGCCCTTGTTGAGTGTTTGCAAACTGTGGAACAGGGCGTGATACGGTATGCGATCAACACCAAGAAGCAGGCCGCGATAACGCAGTTTTTTGTGCGTAAATAAATGAACGTGACCCAACTAAGCATCGTTCGAGTTGCTGTGCCTTCTCTGATTGAATTTTGCTCCTCTTGCATGTATTTTTTACGAAATTTTATATTACGAATTATGGATATAGCGAACTAATTTCCGAATTTTTAACTGTTCGTTATAACGAGGTTTCACTGTAACAGAAATTATGAGATATACAACATATACTGCCATCTAATAGGCACTATATCCAGAAAAATCAAAATTTTTCACTGAACATGTATTCCACTACAACAATTTTATACTATTTTTTTTTAACAACAAAATTATAGTTGTCCTCCTTCACGTCCTATGGCGCAATATGTCCTTGAGTGATGCGGAAGGTCTCGAAAGCGGCGCTTTAAACCATCGATAGGCAGGCGGCAATTTTCGGCTTCTACTTTGACAATCGCAAAAGCTTCGGAGTGCATTCAAAAATCGACGCCTGGGGGGGGGGGGAAGCAAACTGCTTTGAAAACGAAAGAATAGTACCCCTCTTTCATGTCCGATAGCGCAGTGTCTCCGTGAGCGGCGCGGAAACTCTTAAAACCGCTGTTTCAAACCATCTTTAGTGGGCTAATGATTCCCAATGGGTGCGTTACGGAAAGAGCTAAGTAATATTATTGCAACAGGAATTACTCTCCCTCCCCTAGAATAGCCCAAAATTTGTGTACAACTCCTGCTACCCTGTGCAACTGCATCAATTGACTCAGTGTAACTGAACAAAGTGAACACATTTTCGAGCTCTTCAAAACTGCTGTCACAGTAAAATACTTCTTTTACCCTAATTCTGGTAACGTGTGTTCTCAACTTTTAAAAGCAAATATATTTGGTCATTTAGTTCACTAACATCATGTAGTCAGTTTGATTTGATTAAAAGATATTAGTATTTGTGACCCCTTGAATTTTTTTAACCATTCTTGTCTCCTTACACCTCTGCTGTGGAAAGCTGAGCAAACATACAGCATTTGTTGTGCTACGAATTCATGTTTGGTACGAGGTTGAAGATGCTGCATTAGTTTGTTCCGGCATGCTCCTATTTTGATTGTCATCTGAATTGTGCGAACATGTACTGTGTTCATTAAAAAATGTGATCGAAGATGCTTTTTAAAATTATTTCTTCAGTCACTGTGCAAATTGCTATGTCCCATTAAAGGTAGCACATCAAGTGGCCAGAGTAGTTTTACATGTGGTTACAAATAAGTTACGCAGAAGAGCCTGCATGAATGAAACTGCTGTTGCATGCAATTAATCTTGGCAACCAATAAGAAAATGACCCAAGATACTAAGCTAATGTTGAAATGACATTTTTGATGGCATAAAACCTTTTGCTATAAATTGGTGGTATTACATTATTGTCAGAATTATATGTTCTGTTTCTATGAAAATTATTATTAATGTTGTGATTTCAACCTTACATGAGTTTGTGAACACTCTTTCTTTATTGCTTTTTAGCTATCACAGAAGAGAAGGAACACGACAAAGACAAGCAGTCTGCAAAAGCTGCTGCAAGTGATGCACCAGACTCCCAACCAGCGAAAAAGAAAGCTCGGCTGGAGAAAGACGTGAATTCAACTCCTGCCAAGCCGTCTTCCACCTCATCAGCAGTCCAGGTCAAAAAGGGCAAGAACAGGAAAAAGAATCTAAAACGGAAGAAAAAAAAGAAGCTGCAGCGGCAACTGGCTGGTGGAGAGAAAATGCAGAAGAAATCTGAAAACTCTGATCGTGTTAGCAAGAAGCACGAGGCAGGAGCAAGTAAAAAAACCCAGACAGTGCCTGAGAAGGCCCAGGCAAAAAAGAGCTCTTTCCAGAAGAAAGACGGCTCAGGAAAGACAATCCGGAAACCAAAAAGGAAAAAGTTTCCATCTGCAGACTAGAGGGTAGGTTACAGTGTAATAAAGGGTATTGGGCCTGTGGCCTAATTTTAAACTCACGTGATACTGGTAGCATTGTTTCGTTTTTTTTTTTTCTAATCCCTGTCATGCCCAGTGTGTTATAAGTTATATAGTACAGTGTGCCACATTCTCTGCTTGATCAGCAGTGGATGAACAAGGGACGCCTCAGCATGGAGCTTTTAGCCTGGAGCCAACATTTTGACAAGGGGATTGGTCTTTGTCAGGCCCTGATGAAGACAAGTCGTTTCATTGGAATGTCTACTCGATATGGAGAGGGGCATCAAAGTGTACAAAGAAAAGGGGAGAGGGAGGGGCACTCGCTGCACACTTGATTTAGATGGAGCAAGTTGCTTGCGCTCGCTGCGCATTTTCCTGCAAAAAAAATCAATATACCATGTGTTACGTGTTCATTTTAGTAAAAAGTAAAGAAGACGCCAGGTTCTAAGAGAATATATAATGTAATTTCGTAAAAGTGAGGTGTTGCAACCGATAAAGCTTTGCAAATGCTTTCTTAATCCATAAATCTATAGCTAAAATATTTGAGGGAGCCGAATAACAGAGTGTGGGTGTAGGCCAGTTGGTTATTCATAATTTTGGGATGTTACTGCAAGAAAACACGGGACATGAAAGGGACGACATGAAGCGGTAAATTCGTGTTGTCTTCGTGTTGTCCTTTTCTTCAAGTCTCGTGTTTTCTTGCAGTAACTTCCCAAAATCATGAAGAGCCAAATAAGCAGTGTAGTAAAAGCACTCAACAAATGTGTAATATGGTGCGTAATGTTAGGTGTAAAGCCATTGCAAAAGTGCAAAGAATAAAAAGTTATTCGAACTTCTTGATGCGGACAAAAAAAAGAGAGAAAAAAAAAACAGCTTGTGAGGGACGCTTTTGAGCTTGTGAAACTTTCAGCAGAGGCCATATACCGTATATCACTAACTCACATTTAACTTTGCATGCTCAACAGATATAATATTGATCCATTTTCAAAAATTTTTTCTTGGTGGCTCTTGCTCTTCCACTACACCTAGATAAATTTTAAGCCAGTTCTTGAAACGCACTTTTAACATTCTGTGGAGCTTGCATATATAGCTTTCTTCTAAGGCTGGTCAGGTTCCGACCTCACTTGTCTGTGCAGGACGTCATGCTCCAAATCAAACATGATATAATAGACTCAAGGTCTAAAGATGTAAAAGCAGTTCTGGGGCTGGACCTCGCGAAGGCTTTCGACAACGTAAAGCATGAGGCGATCCTGGAAGGGCTGAACAAGATTAATGTAGGTACCAGGACATATCGATACATCAGGGACTTCCTGACGGGAAGAACTGCCTGCATGAAGTTCCAAACGCTGGAATCCCCCACAATTGAGCTAGGGAGTAAGGGTACGCCCCAGGGATCAGTGCTGTCTCCCCTACTCTTCAACGTGGCTATGAGGGAACTCCCCGAGCAATTGGCAAGGCTCGAGGGATTAAAATTTAGTATATATGCGGACGATATCACCCTCTGGGTCAACCGGGGAAGTGATTCGGCCGTCGAAAGCCTGCTCCAGGCCGCCACCGATCATAGTCGATTACGCGGCCGAGAGAGGCCTAGCCTGCTCGCCGCAGAAATCGGAAGGCACCGTCGGAGATCAAAATTAAAGTGGCGGGTAAGGAGGTACCAATAGTCGAGCAAATCAGAATTTTAGGCCTGATTCTCCAGTCGCACGGCCACAATGGCGAGACCGTCAAGAGGCCGCAGAATCGCGCGATGCAGAGACCCTGAGCCTAATTGGGCGGGTGGCCAGCAAAGGCCGAGGGTTAAAGGAGAAAGTTCTGATTAAACTAATACAGGCGTGCATCTTCAGCCGGGTCAGCTACGAACGCCATATCTCCATTTGAAAGCGGTGGATATATTCTCGAATGAGAAAATGCGTAAAAAGAGCGCTAGGACGGCCCATGTGCACATCCACAGAGACTGATGGCTCTAGGGGTGCACAACACATGGGCAGAACTGGCGGAAGCGGTGCGAACATCTCACATTGAGACAACACCACGAGGACAGGAAGAGCCATACTGACCAAAGTAGGAATAAATCCGGACAGAGGCCCCACCCAAAAGGTGGAAGTAGATAGGGAAGTGAGAAAAAATCTGATTATCTCCCCTTTGCCAAAAAACATGCACCCGGAACATAACAAAGACAGGAGGCAAAAGCGAGCCGAAGCATTACAAATTAGATTCGGTAAAATTACGGGACATGAGGTGGCCTATGTTGACGCGGCGGGATGTTGCAGCGGTTTTACGGTTGCAACGGCCGTCAGCGGCCGGGGTATTCCCGTGAGAGCTGTCACTCTGCGCGGGCGCAGCATAGAGGTTGCCGAGGAAATTGCGATCGCGTTAGCTTGCGCTGGAACGGACGCGAAATTTGTGATCAGCGACAGCAAAACTGCCATACAAAATTTTAGCTAGGGAAGGATCTCTTCCCTTAGCGGCCAGAATCCTAGGCCAGAGAAAGTTAAGTAGAAAAGTTCAAATGATTTGGACTCCGGCGCACAAAGTCTCCCCCGGCAACGAGGCGGCCCACGAGCTGTCTCGAGATCTCTACCGCCGACCTGCCACGGGGCCCCTCGATTACCGAGGGATCGGAGAGCGCATGCTAAAATGTGGGGAGATCACGCAGCATTATGGCTCGTAGACTGGTATCCCCGCCAGACCCGAAATTAAACAACAGACAAGCAGTCGCGCGGAGACGACTGCAAACTTATACGTATTCGCGCCCCGTTATGGCGAACCACGTGTTCTCCAAGGCCAGGAGCGATAGATGTAATCTTTGGGGCGAGAGGGACCCTCGACCACATAATAATATGGGAATGCCCGTACTCTCCCGGTGGAATCCACAATATTGGTAGTAGAGACACCTGGGAGACCCTGCTGCGCAGCTCGGACTCTGAGCTCCAGCTCCGGCACGTCCATCTGGCTGAAGAGGCTGCTGGGACCCAATACCTCCCAGCCTGCATCTGAGGCAGCGGCACCCGCCCCCTGACCTGCGTGTCGGGGTGTGGGTAGACCACTTTAACCGTTGGAGAATAAAGTTTATTCTATCTATCTCGGAACACTGGTAAACATAGTGGATAGCGGCTGTAAATGCTTCCCAGCACTTGCTCAATTCAGTTTATTTAAAATGCTTTAAATTATCCACACATATTTACCTTTACGTGCCCATCAGACTTGATATTTTCCCCCATTTTCACTAAATCTGATCTAGGTGGCAGTTATAGTCCTCCAGGACAGCGGGCAGCCACCTAGACCATTTTGCAAAGCATCCGCAGCGTCTTCACTCCCAGGCAATATGTAACCCCAGAGAGATGGAGTGTGAGATGGGCACTGTAGTTAGAACGTCCCTCGCCACTCTTTCTCCGGTGTGGGAAAAGGCTTTCTGCCCGGAAGATTTCACCCCAACGAAGTATACAGTGGTAAGCACGGATTTTGCCCATGCATTCGATTGCTGAAAACTAAATGCATGCAGTCGTGTCATCGCTCTCTTGACCTCAGCGGCAGCTGTACGCCTTTCCAGTTGTCAGTGCTCTTGATTACTTTCTGGACCTTGACATTTGTGATCATGGGCACTGCCTGCAATATGTCATGCATTGTGCTTTGAGGGCCATAGCAAACGCTCTACTGAATGCCCTGTGCAAGAAGGCGAGTAACAAATTACCTGTAGCAAAAAGAAAGCTTAAGCTCCAGACTCTTAGTAGTTAGTGTTCATCTGGGCGCAATGTAAGGGTGGAGGGGGGAGTACTGTTACGAACTTCCAACCGGTGCCACCAGTGTTACGACATCCAACCGGTGCCAGCAGTGTTACGAACTTGTACCGCTGCACCACGATTACGGCTTTGTGGTCCCGTAGCGCTCGTCACCCGTTTCGTGACAGAGCGTTGGTAGCGAAGACTCCGAGCCTGGCGTCGATGAGAATAACAAAAGGGACTTTATACATTATATACAGGTTATCATACAGGACATGAACGGGTCGGCACTGGGGCCGAGTGCTCACAACAAACGCGACTGTTCTCGCACGACGACGTCCGGCGAAAACGCGTGACACTTCTCACCCCAGTCGGGAGCGACACTCTCTCCCGGTGGGGTCGGCGGATCCTGTTTCTCAGGCGGCGTGTCGCTGCTTTTATAATCCCCGAGGACCATTGTCACTCAAACGGCCCAATACAAAGTCAGCACACGACGGTCGTCCGAGGGGTCCAACCAGCGACCGCGCTGGCCACCCGGTTCAAAGTTCGCGCGCGCGGTGACCTCCAGGCAAAGGGAGGTGCGGCGCCGGGCTGTCTGGCACACGCTGACATGTCCAAACTTGCGGCTCGCCGAGGCTTCTCCCGCGCGCTGCCTGACGGCGACTTGTGAAGGGAGAATTAGGGCGCTCGCAGGATAGATTCTGCATCTTGCAGATTCGGAATCCGGGCTTGTGGTAATGGCACAACAGCATCCCCGCCCTCAGATAAGGCGCCGGGAAGACGAGCTGCCTCCACGTGGCTCGGATGCCAGGCGCGCACGTTCGTCAGGCTCGTCCAAGTTCACGTCCAGTGTCGGGACGCCAGGTAACTTCACGTGCCCAGGTCCGACTCGCCAGGACAGGAGCTCTGCTCACCGCGTTGTCGCCAAGGCACCTTGACCAGCTCCGCTCGGGTCGTTCCTAAGACCTTGCTTCTCGCCACTGGTCCCGCTTGGTCGTTCTGCAGCTTGCAAAACCGACCGGCAAAAGGCAACACCCAACACGAACAAGTGCCCTCTGTCTCCCGTCAAACACCAGACAAGGCCATAATCCAAATCAACCTAACTAAATCGCTATCCCCTTTTGCTCCCGCTGCAACAAGAGGCAGGTGTACGATCTAGCACACAAGGCTCAAATAATCAGTTTTCAAATTAACAACACACCAAAATAGAAACAATTAATAATCAGCAATAATAATGACAAATAGAATGGTCCCCTTGAAATCGCTTTGGACCGAAAACATACTACTGAGGAAGCAAATGAGGTCATTCATTTTTACCCCGATCTCCCTGTGAACAGGACAGGTCGTCGCGAAGTAAGAGAAGGTAAGCAACGAGCAGGAACGAGTAGGCCACTGAAAGAAGCGAGGCCTAGAATGCACGACTTAGAGCATCAGCGTTCGCGTTCAACCTTCCCTTCTTATAACGGACAACGAGGCTGTGCTGCTGTAGGGTCATGCTCCATCTCAGCAAACGGCCGCTTTTAGAGGACATGCTACTTAACCAAGTTAGAGGGCAATGGTCTGTTTCCACAACAAACTTAGAACCGGAGACATAACAAGCCAGCTTCTGAACGGCCCACACAACGCAGGCGCACTCTTTCTCAGAGGTGCTGTATGCCTCTTCTCTACAACTTAGTTTGCGACTTAAATACAGAATTGGTCGTTCATGACCACTAGCATCTTCCTGGCATAGTACCGCTCCCATGCCGCGATCACTCGCGTCGCATTGAATGACGAAACCTTTCGAAAAGTCTGGTGCCGTCAGAACCGGCTTATGGCTTAATGCTCGCTTCAGCATTTGGAACGCATTTTCTTTCTTTGAGTCCCACGTCACCTTAACGGGCTCCGACTTCCGAAGTGCGTCGGTTAGCGGGCTGGCAAGGTCAGAGTAGTCTCTCACATAGTGTTGGTAATATCCAGCTAAACCTAAAAAGGCCCGTATATCCGTCTTCGTGGTTGGCCGGGGATAGTTCAAAATAGCAGCTACTTTGATGTCGGACGGTCTACGCCGGCCGCGCCCCACCACATGGCCCAAATAAGTCACTTCACCGCAACCTAGGTGACATTTAGCTGGTTTCACAGTAAGACCTGTCTCTTTCAACCGGCTCAACACGACTCGCAAGTGCTCCAGATGTGATTCCCAAGTGTCCGAAAATATGGCAACATCATCGAGGTACGGCAATGCGAACTCGCCTAAACCATGAAGCACTCTGTCCATCAGGCTAGAGAAACAATACGGCGCGTTTTTGAGGCCGAAGCTCAACATGAGTGGCCGGAATGTTCCAAGCGGGGAAACGAAGGCGGCATAGCGGCTAGCCCGTTCCGTAAGGGGTACTTGCCAATAGCCTCTCACGAGATCCAGGGTAGAGATATAATTTGCCTTCGACACTGTCTCTACCCTTTCTTCCAGGTTCGGTATAGGATATGTCTGATCTCGGGTTATCGCGTTCAGACGCCGATAATCGACACATGGCCTCGGATCTTTTCCTGGAGCCTGGACTAGTATCAAGGGCGACGTGTAGTCGCTCTCACTTGGTACTATAACCCCCAAGTCACGCATGCGCTGAATCTCCTCAGCCATGATTTTTTTCTGCACGGGCGAACAACGGTACGGTTTACTGCGGATCGGTTGATCAGAGGTTAACTCGATGTCATGCTCTAGGACCGTTGTTCTTCCGGGACGGCTTGAAAAAACCTCCCTAAACTCTGAAACGATTCCCTTTAAATCCTCCTTTTGGGCGGCACTTAGACGCGCTTCCAACGTCAGCTGTTCCACCATTAGCTCTATACCATATCCCTTCATATCAGCCGTCGTCAGGATTTCGGCCCCTTCCTCATCGTCAGCATTTATCGTCATGCTTATAATCGCGCGACGCTGAATGTAGGGTTTCATCAAGTTACTGTGGTAAATTTTGTTGCGCCGCTTCCCTAATTTAACTTCGTAGTTGGTATCGGAAAGCTTAGTTACAACCTTTGCGGGCCCCTCCCAATGAACCTCGAGCTTGTTTTTTTTCGACGGTCGCAGCAACATCACTTGGCTACCTTCTTCGAAGGTGCGTTTTTTTGCTGACTTGTCGTAGTATTCCTTTGACAAGGTTTTCGCCGCCTTCATGTGGCTCTCTACAAGATCTTTGGTTTTCCCGAGCCTCTGGAGGAGGTCGAGGACGTACGAGACTACATTTGGGTCGTCGTCACTGCCTTCCCAAGACTCTCGCAGCATGCGCAACGGAGTTCTTAGGCTCCGGCCATATACAAGCTCCGCGGGGCTAAAGCCGGTGCTCTCATGGGGAGCCGATCTCAAGGCGAACATAGCGGCGGGAATGCAGGCCTCCCAGTCACAGTGACGCTCAAAGCACAGGGCTCTCAATATTCGCTTCAGCACCGAGTGCATCCGCTCTACTGGGTTAGATTGCGGGTGATAGATGGAACTGTGCACTACTTTAATGCCGCATCTTTCCAAAAAAGTAGAAGTTAGGCAGCTGGTAAAGACGCTGCCATTGTCGCACTGAATCTCGGAAGGGAACCCGACGCGTGCGAACATTGAGAGCAGAGCGTCCACGACCTGGGAGGAATTTAGCTCCTTAAGAGGTACTGCCTCGGGGAACTTGGTCGCGACACACAGGGCGGTCAGAACATACCTACAACCGTTCGTTGATTCTGGCAGAGGGCCTACAATATCGATTACTAGTCGCCGAAAGGGTTCGGATATGACTGGCACCAACTTCATCGGTGCCTTCCACTTGTCAGTGGATTTGCCGATTCTCTGGCAGGTGTCGCAAGAGCGCACGAATTGTTCGACATCCTTCCAACAATACGGCCAATAAAACTCCTGAGCCATTCTAGCCTTGGTCTTTTTCAAGCCAAGATGCCCTGCCCACGCATTTTCGTGCGCGAGTTCCAGTAACTGTCGGCGATATTTCCGAGGAATCAGAAGCTGTTCATATTTGCGACCCTGCTTATCTGTGTAGCGGCGGTACAATAAGCCAGATTCCTCGTAAAATGAAACCCTCTTTTTTTTCACTCCCAGTTTGACGCTCTTCATCAGATCGGCTATTGAACAATCTTCCTTTTGCTCGCGAATCAGAGTTTCTCTTTCAACTGCAGCCAGCTCCTGCCAGCTGGCGGAAACCGGAGCGAGTAGGGATACTGCGTCGCCTAACTGCGGCGTCGTGTCCTTATCGCGGCTAGCACGGGACGCGTCACTCCCAGTCACTTCCAGGACACGCTCGACCAGGCCAGCCTCCGAGCTCTGCCTCTCCCGTGCCTGCTCGCCACTCAAGTTACCCTGATCAGTCCGTGTGCCGCACCGCTGTTCGCTCACCGACTCAAAGTCAAGTTCCCTCGACAGCTGGCGCGCTTTGGATCGCGTGAGGGCCATGTACGCCACGTCGGCAAAGAATGATTTGCCCTGATCCTTCAGCAGCTGCTCCGAGCTATTTGAGAAGAGGTAGGGAAAGTGCTCCGGGAGGGCGGCAGACACAGCGGCTTCTGTGTTAAGTTTCCCAAACTCTCCTTCAATGGTAACCGTTGCGATCGGTAAACAGACACTCTCCTCCTCGGCCACTTGCCGTATCCAAGCGCACTCTCCCGTAAAATCACTCGAGGAGACGAAAGACGGGTGAACAACGTCCATAGTTGCTGCAGAGTCTCGAAGTGCTCGGCACTTCTTGCCGTTTACCTTAATTTCCCGCATATATGGCTCCAATAGTCGTATGTTTTTGTTAGTTTCCCGTATTGTCGCAAAAGCAATTTTCTCTGGGCAGCTCGCTGCGATGTGCCCTTGCTTTTTGCAATTGTAGCAAGTTAACGGCTTCCGTTTTTCAAAAGAACGCGTCGTATCGTTTCGCTGCTTGGGACCATCGTTAGCATTCTGAGATGCATTCTGTCCTTCCCTTACAGTTTCTTTGTTAAGAGACTCATCTTTCCGAAACTCGCGACGCGTGATTTGCTTCCGTTCGTCGGACTTCCCGGAAAACCCATCTCTTCTATCAGCTTTTTCTACGCGCACTGCCTTGCTGTGCAAGCTGCGGCGGGTGTAATACTCTTCCGCTAACTCTGCTGCCTTGTTTAGCTTAACCTCCTTTAGCCTATCTTGCAGCCAGAGCCGGACATCCTCATCAATGCAACGGTAGAACTGCTCCAACGCGATGCATTCGACAATTTTGTCGCGGTCGTCGTAAACCTCTTCGCCCTTCAGCCATTCCACCAGGTCGGCTTTTAGACGAAACGCGAAGTCAACATTCGACTCCTTACCCTTTTTTGCATACCGGAACCTCTGCCGGAAAGCTTCGGGCGACAATTTGTACTTCCGCAGTAGCGCTTCCTTCACATCACTGTAGCTCTCAAACGCCTCTTTCGATAAGCAAGTTATTACGTCTGATGCCTCCCCAGGAAGCAACGCTAACAGATTCTGTGCCCAAAGGGATCGCTCAATGCTATTCCGTTCGCACACGTGCTCAAATTTCACGAGGTATTTGGCCATATCCTCTCCGACGACAAAGGGTGGAAGTTGATCGCGTATTCTTGGAACATTAGAAGTGAGACTAGGCGCCGGCGAGTTATTTCGGATCTCCAACTCTTTCATTTTAAGCTCGTGCTCACGTCGCTCCCTCTCTCTCCTTTCCTCCTTTTCCTCCTCGCGAAGTTCCTTTTCTCTCCTTTCCTGCTCGCAACGTTCCTTCTCCTCCCTTTCCCGACGTTCGTTGATATCCGCCCAGGCCTCTGCGGCTTCCTCAGCCGTTACGTCCCCAGTCCTCATGACCTCAAGGATCGCATTCTTTCTTTTGGTTGAGCCCAACTCAATGCCCAACTCCTCACAAATTTCGAGAAGTTCCTTCACCTTGTACTTCTCCATCGTTCACACTGTCCTCCTGCTGTTTACCCTTTTTGAATATACCTGCCGTACGCTACTATAACACTACTAGTAAGACATATGCAAGTATTTCACACACTGCCCTGTTTACCCCCTCAGCATCCCCTGGTTTTCAAAACACTCTTACTAGGCTTGAAACACACAAGGTTATCACAATGCAACACCAAATCCTTCCCTAAGCTACTATAACCTGTGTCAGAGAAAGTCTGGTGTTTGAGGTAAACTTCAGGCACTCACCGCGCCGAGGTAGCTGATGCCGGTCAATCCCGTAGCTGCCATCCAGTGTTACGAACTTCCAACCGGTGCCACCAGTGTTACGACATCCAACCGGTGCCAGCAGTGTTACGAACTTGTACCGCTGCACCACGATTACGGCTTTGTGGTCCCGTAGCGCTCGTCACCCGTTTCGTGACAGAGCGTTGGTAGCGAAGACTCCGAGCCTGGCGTCGATGAGAATAACAAAAGGGACTTTATACATTATATACAGGTTATCATACAGGACATGAACGGGTCGGCACTGGGGCCGAGTGCTCACAACAAACGCGACTGTTCTCGCACGACGATGTCCGGCGAAAACGCGTGACACTTCTCACCCCAGTCGGGAGCGACACTCTCTCCCGGTGGGGTCGGCGGATCCTGTTTCTCAGGCGGCGTGTCGCTGCTTTTATAATCCCCGAGGACCATTGTCACTCAAACGGCCCAATACAAAGTCAGCACACGACGGTCGTCCGAGGGGTCCAACCAGCGACCGCGCTGGCCACCCGGTTCAAAGTTCGCGCGCGCGGTGACCTCCAGGCAAAGGGAGGTGCGGCGCCGGGCTGTCTGGCACACGCTGACATGTCCAAACTTGCGGCTCGCCGAGGCTTCTCCCGCGCGCTGCCTGACGGCGACTTGTGAAGGGAGAATTAGGGCGCTCGCAGGATAGATTCTGCATCTTGCAGATTCGGAATCCGGGCTTGTGGTAATGGCACAACAGTACCTATAGCTGAGTCACATGATATCCAGTGGCAGCCAGAATTTTTTTCTTTCAGGATGGCACCTACTTGACTGGAAACGGCGGGTGCTGGGCGGAACACATATTGAACACAAATTTCGGGGGGAGGGGGGGGGGGCACACGTCCGATGTACCACCCAGGGCTTAAGGTCTCCCTTCAGAGGACGGAGGTGGGGGTCTCATAGGGCGACGACCAGTAGAGTGCACGTACACACACATGGTTATGTATGTATATATGTACGTCTGTATGTATTGTACTGTAAAATTAGGAGCAGTGGAGCTGTGGCTATGGGAGAAGGAACGACGACGACGATAGAAAAACCTTGTTTCGGTGCTCGATCGGCTGTACTACCTCTCGCTACTCTATCGTTCTAGTCGCGAACGCTTACTGCCCAAAGCGCTTCGCGCCATTTTGTGGAAGGTGCTGCACCTTTTCTAAACCTGGAACTCCGAAGCCGGACGATCCCTGTCACATCTCCCATGCATGAGGAGACTAGTCCTACCGATCTACACCAGGCACCGCCTTCGGTCATTTGTCCTGGTGCGCCACGCAAACGGGATCCTCCCATATTCATTTGCACTGACGATCATGACGATCATGACGTAGAGGACTGGCTGTCATCGTACAACCGAGTGCCCACAACAAATGGACTGAACCTGACAAGCTTGGGTATAGGGACCATTCTACCTTTCCGGGGCTGCCCATCTTTGGTTCCGAAACCATGAGGGTGACTTTTCCGCCCGGACAGCATTCTGAACGACACTTAAAGAAGTCTTCGGTCGCCCTGTCGTGCGCAAACTTCAGGCTGGACAACAGCTTCGCTGTCGTGCACAACAAAAGGGCGTTTGCGTTGCTCCTCATAACGCTTTGCCAGCGTTATGAGGAGCTACGCAAACAACGGCTTTATACGCGCCGAGCTCTCGCTCCGGACGTCGCGCCTTCAGCTCTGAGTGATGGTGTCAGTGCTACTCCTTGCAGTTTAGCAATCTTCGACCAAATCAAGTAATTTGTACGAGAAGTGGCGCGCCAACTCTTTCTGCCAGTCAGTCCAGCGTCAGAGTCGCCCTTGTCTCCCGATATCCGTCAAGGTGATACAAGCACAAGTCACTAATGCCGTACCACTTGCTCATCGACCGCCTCCTACGCCTGTTCCACTTACGTACGTTGCCGCTGTCGCGAATCCAAGGCCTCCGTCTGCAGCTATACAATCAAGACTTACCAGTGCTTTTCCCTCACTTCCGCAAGCAGCTGCAACATATGCACCTACAAGCAGCTACTGGCTGCCACAGCAGCCCGTGTGTCCACCTCTCCAATATTTCCATCAGTCTTCGCCCGCTGTTCTCAATCCATGGCGCACCCATGACAACCGACCTATCTGTTATTCGTGCGACCTACCTGGGCATGTAGCACGGCTTTGCCGCCGGCGCGCGGATGGTATCCTTCGGATTCTCCGAGGGCACAAAGCAACGGCTTCGACTCTCCGTCCCGTTCCGCTACTGCCGCTCAGCCCTTCGAAGCCTCGCCTCCTTCTTCCCGAAACTTCAATACCCGTCGGTCTCCGTCTTCCCGTCGGCGTTCTCTGTCGCCGCTTATCCGTCGCCCTGAAGCTATCCGGGAGCAAAACTAGGAACCGCACTTCCGGAGGCAAGCACTGCAATCTCAACGAACTCCTCAAGACCTCATTTATTTCCTGCGAACCTCCTTGAAGTTTATACAGAAGACATTGCCGTTCATGCGCTTGTAGGCACGGAAGCAGCAATATCAGTGATTTCGGACCAGCTTCGTCTTAACCTGAGAAAAGTCGCGACGCCATATTCGGCCATTTCATTACGTACAGCAAGCGCTGCGCTGATTGAACCTGTAGGGGAGCTTACCGTCGGCGTTATAAGCGGCACTTTATACCATGTTGAGTTCGTTGTTCTGCCTCGCTGCTCCCATGCCATTATTTTAGGATGGGACTTTCTGTCCTCTCATCATGCCGTTATAGATTGTGCCCGTGCTGAACTCGCGCTGTCGCCATTCGGCAACAACATTTTTGAAGATACTGATGACGCTTCCGGTCGTGTGTTCGTAATCACCGACACCGAGGTTCCTCCATACTGTGCCGCACATGTACCCGCTTCCTGCGTTGAGTTTTCCGACTCCACAGTTGTTTTCACGCCGTCTAAGCTTGTTGCTCGCCGTCATCCCTTCTTGCTTCCTTTTGCCCTTCTTGCCATTCGACAAGGTTCCAGCGCACTTTATGTATCGAACCTATTTCCTTGCCCTGCTAGCCTACTCAACGATGAGTGTCTTGGTTATGCTGACGACATCGAACCAAGCTTCCTTTACTATGCGCCTGCACGACCCGGCTTCTCCTCCGGTTGACGCTCTGGCCCTTCAAGTTTCACCTCCCACGCCGCCGTGTGACCCGACATTTTCCCGGTGCATTGATCCCACCACCACTCAAGGTCAGCACGCCCAGATCATCGATCTCCTTGACCGCTTTTGCACGTCATTCGACCTCCAACAATCTCGCTTAGGCCGTACTTCCTCTGTTGTCCATCACATAGACACCGGCAACCATGCGCCTTACGCCACAGTCCATATCGTGTATCCGCAACAGAGCGTAGCGTCATCGCCGAGCAAATTGGAGACATGCTCCAACGCGGCGTCATACAACCTTCGCACAGTCCCTGGGCTTCTCCTGTAGTGCTGGTCAAAAAGAAAGATGGCACAATTCGCTTTTGCGTGGACTACCGGCGACTCAATAAGATCACTCGCAAGGACGTTTATCCACTACCCCGTATTGACGACGCGCTAGACTGTCTCCAAGGCGCCGAAGTCTTCTCATCTTTAGACTTGCGATCCGGGTACTGGCAAGTGCCAGTGGCCGAGTCAGACCGCCCAAAAACGGCCTTCATCACACCGGACGGTTTATTTGAATTCGCCGTGATGCCATTTGGCCTATGTAACGCGCCTGCCACATGTGAAAGAATGATGGACAACATCTTGCGCGGCCTCAAATGGCAGATATGCCTATGTTATCTGGACGACATCGTCATCTTTTCACCGGACTTTCCTGCCCACTTACGTCGACTTGAACGCGTTAATTCTCAAGTACATCGCCGATGCTTCCAGCTTAATATGAAGAAGTGTCGCTTCGCTGCCCGGCAGCTGGTTATCCTCGGTCATGTCGTGTCGAAAGAAGGTGTACTCCCTGATCCAGCGAAACTACAAGCTGTTGCCCAGTTTCCGCGACCAACGACCTTGAAAGAACTGCGCAGCTTCATTGGGTTAGCGTCATACTTCCGCCGTTTCATTCGCGATTTCGCCGCCATAATAGCACCTTTAACGCAGCTTCTTCGTGGTGGCCACAACCTTTCGACCTGGTCACCGGATTGCGATGCCGCTTTCACAAAGCTGCGTCGTCCCTTGACGTCACCACCAATTCTGTGACATTTCGACCCAAGCGCTCCATCTGAAATACATACGGATGCCAGTGGCGTCGGCCTTGGTGCCGTTCTCGCTCAGAGAAAGGCTGGCTTCGATGAGTACGTCATCGCCTTGGCCAGTAATGCACTCAATAAACCTGAATTGAACTATTCTGTAACAGAAAAAGAATGCCTGGCTATAATTTGGGCCATAACCAAATTCCGTCCGTATCTCTGTGGCCGCCCATTTGAAGTGATAATTAACTGATCACCATTCGCCGCGCTGGTTGTCGTCCTCAAAAGAACCATTGGTCGTCTCGCTCGATGGGCTCTTCGACATTCGAGTGCTGTACTGTTCTGGCTGAAAGCACTCGCATGCGGATGCTCTGTCTCGTTCGCCACTAACAGACGAGGCTATAGCTCCCCGAAGACCTCATTGTCCGAGTGTTCCCTTGCTGCCACGGACATTCTTCTGGAGCAGAAGAAAGACCTAGGGATTGTGTCCATGCTGAGTTTCTTGTCCACCAACCGACACACACTACCAGTCGCGCATTACATCGCCAAGCACATCACTTCTCCATTCGCGACAGGCTCTTGTACCATCGTAACTACCTCCTGGACGGCCGCAAATGGTTGCAAATGGCCACAAATTATAGCCTCGGCATCTGCGTTCGGATATTTGTGCAGCGTTCCACGACGACCCCCAGTGCGCGCATGCAGGTGTACTGAAGACATACGCGCGTCTGTGCCTTCGTTACTACTGGCGGGGGATGTATCGATTCATCCGTCATTATGTCCGATCCTCTCTCGTTTGCCAACGCCGCAAAGATCCCCCTCGTCGTTCAACAGCCCCATTGCAGACTTTGCCTTGCCCAGCACGTGCTTTTGATCGAGTAAGCATCGACATTTATGGACCTCTGCCAACCATATCAGACGGCGATCGCTTGGTAATCGAGGCCATCGACCATCTTATGCGCTATGCGGAAACTTCCCCTTTGTCCAGCGCTTCTATACATGACGTCGCCTGGTTTCTCCTGCGCCACATCATCCTTCGCCACGGAGCTCCCAGCGAATTACTCAGCGTCTTCCTCTCCGACGTCATCGAGGCTCTCCTCAAAGAATGCCGCATCATTCATCGCACCACTACTGCATATCATCCGCAGACTAATGGCATGACCGAACGCATTAATCGCACTCTTGGGGACATGCTGGCCATGTATGTACGTTGCATCCGACCAAAGCAAATGGGAGCACGTTCTACTATTTCTGACGTATACGCTAACAATACCGCCACGCAGACTACCACGGGATTTTCGCCCTTCTTTATCCTGTACGGAAGCGAACCTTTTTCCAGAATGGATGCTATCTTTCCGTACCGCCCTGACACTACGAAAACCACTACCTTATCCGAAGCTGCTGCACACGCAGAAGAGTGTCGCAAGCAAACCCGTATACTTACGTCAGAAGACCAGCAACGCCAGAAGCACCGACGAGAAACTTACCATG
The DNA here is from genome assembly GCF_038994185.2 of Dermacentor albipictus. Classification (NCBI taxonomy): domain Eukaryota; kingdom Metazoa; phylum Arthropoda; class Arachnida; order Ixodida; family Ixodidae; genus Dermacentor; species Dermacentor albipictus. Next base: position 185,789,282 of record NC_091822.1, on the reverse strand, counting down.
CTCCTGTATCCTATGCTCCTGGCTCGCTAATGTGGCTTTGGGTCCCAGCGCCTACCCCTGGATTGTCACCGAAACTCGCGTCGAAGTACCAGGGCCCATATCGCATGTACAACCAAACGTATCCAGTCAACTATATCGTGGAACCACTCGAGCTACCTTTGGATCATCGCCGCCGAGGACGCGAAATTGTTCATGCCCAGCATCTCAAGCCGTAGTATGATCCGCCTGTGTAGTCCTACCCATAGGTCGCCCGGACGGCTTCCTTTTCCGCGGAGGAGATAACTATACTGTAAAACTGTAACTGTAACTGTAACTCTAAAATAAGGAGCAGTGGGGCTGTGGCTATGGAAAAGAGAACGACGACGAGAGAGAAAAACCTTGTTTCGGTGCTCGATCGGCTGTACTAACTCTCGCTGCTCTATCGTTCTAGTCGTGAACGCTTACTGCCCAAAGTGTTTCGCGACATGTGTGTGTGTGTGTGTGTGTGTGTGTGTGTGTGTGTGTGTGTGTGTGTGTGTGTGTGTGTGTGTGTGTGTGTGTGTGTGTGTGTGTGTGCGTGCGTGCGTGCGTGCGTGCGTGTGATATAAAATTGGACAAAATGCATGCGTCCGTGGTGTTATACCAGTACTCGTAATGGTCAACTAAATGAATGAAAATTAACTTGTAACCTAAACAAACCAAGGTGAACCTTCACTAATTTACGAGCAGGTAGCTTCACGCTCAGGTGGCTCATGAAGCATGTGCCAAGAATTTTAGTCGGACAAGGCTGGTGACCATCGTGTGCATTGTCTCGGGGGAAATGCATGCCGAACTACAACGATACCGTGTAACTGAGCAAACGAGCACAGGTGAAAGATGAAATCGAATGTGGAGGAAATAATGAAAGATCCTGCGAGGAGGAAAGGATAAACGGCCTGTGCACGTGCCGAGTTGCCGCCGGCGGCAATGGCATACAAGATGGTCATTTGAGGAATCGCCCAACGTTTGTGCACAGCTAGGTGCGAGTACAAGCGAGTGCGAGAGAGAAAATCTGGGGGCCTTTGCTCCTTAAATACCTGACTGCATCGGCCGGTACTACAACAGAGGACTCCCTTTGCTCGTTTTGTATGCGATTGTCCCTAGGCTAGCTGGCATGTGCGTTTGCGTTGACGGCACCGTCCACCAATTTTCTTGTAGGATGTTGCTGGCATAGTGGAATGGCGTGAACAATGTTGTCATTTGGTCCGTGGTGTCCGGCGGAGGCAAGTATGATATCCTGTTCCCCTGTGACACTGGTATTTTCCGTCCTCGTCAATTATTACAAGCGTCGACCGCTTTGAGAGCGCTCAGTTGCGCTTTATTAGCAGTTGTTTAAACTTCAAGCTGCTAATCACTCGTAGCGTGGCGTCTGTTTTTAACGTTTCTGGTGTCGTCGTCCCACCAGCTAGCCCATGAACTTGAGCTCAGCCAATTATTCAAAGGATTTAGCGTGTTCTGAAGGTGTTGGTCAACGTCACAGTAAGCGAGAGAAGAAATTCTTCAGGCGGATCCTGCATGTGGCACGCCTTTTGTAGCTGTTCAATAGTATAGCTATAGGAGGCGAGGCATCTCCCAGGAAGTACACAGCTAGCTAGTAGACGCCTACCTTCCAGCTTGATCTAGCCAAGGCCACAGCTAGTGACCGTCTTTTGTAAGCTGTACCGTAAACCTAGACCTTGGCAGGCCAGCTGATAGCTCAACTAATGCTCCCTCCACTTACGGCTAGTAGCCGCCTTGGGAAGCACTACTGTAGCAGTGGTGTAAACATCCAACATCCAGGCTTGTATCAGCTTCGCAGCTTTGTAGCTTTTCTTAATATGTTTACGCTTCTTCAATTACACGGCGGGCTCTGCCATGCCGTTGCGTCGCGGATAGCACGGGCTTGAGCTTGTATACGTGGGTGATTCCGAGCTGCACAGAAAAAGGTCGGAAGCAAGCACGGTTGAACGGTGGGCGAGTATCGATGCACAGCTTTGCAGGAATTCCATGAGTCGCGTATACGATGCATGCACGCGTCGTTTACTGAGAGGCCACCGCGGTAGAAAATGTCAAGCCCGACGATTTGTCATAGCAGATTTGGTGTCTCGTGGCTCAGCATTGGCAGCCTAGTGTTTCTGTGCTTGTACTTTTCGCAAGCTGTACATGGACTTGGCTAGAGCTGAGATGTCTGCGTTCATGTCTGGCCAGGATATTACCTCTCTCGCTCGCATCTTCATTTTTGCTTCTCCCTCATGTGCGGCTTGTAGCAAGCGGAGAACTTCCGGTTGCTTGGCTGGAGGGATGACGATTTTGTTGCTTCTTCGTAGCAGGCCTTCTTCGACTTGCAGCTCGTCGCGCTACTGCTAATAAGAACGCAGGGCGTGCGGCACTTGGTTCTTTGTTTCTGGCCATTCTGTGGTCGAGTATCTGCGCAGTTCAACCATTGCAGCGTCTGTGTTGGTTTCGTGCAGAATACTCTCGGTGTGCTGGTCTGACACAGGAAGAGAAGAAATAACGTTTACTTGAAATTCTTCTGCCTCGTCGCTTAGTTCAGTAGCACTTGGAAATCGAGAAAGCGCGCCCGATAAACACAGCTTCTTTCCTGGTTCGTACGCTACTCTGATAGGGAATCTTTCATAAGAAGCCTCATGCTCTGCAATCCTATTGGACATTCACATAGTGGTTCTTTTTTTTTTGAATATCAATTCTAGCGGTCTGTGATCCGAATCAACGATAACTTCGCAATGCCCAAAGATGTAATGTTGAAATTTCGCGCTACCATGAACTATTGCCAGGGTTTCTTTTCTGAGCACAATTCTGAAGTTTCTTTTTCTATCTACACGTATCGCTGCTGTGCTTCTGTTAGCGAACGCGGTGAGTAGGCTACCGGGTGCCCGTCCTGCAGAAAAACGGCTCTTGCTCATGACAATGCGCATGGTTACCGAAGGCCCTCGTGGTTGGATATGCGTGGTTCGAAATGATCTTTGCCAAAACGGCGGTCGGCGCTGGACGCCGACGCCGGATTTTATGCGAAACGGAGCCCTTAATGCTATCGGGTTTAAGAAATGCTGTCTGGGTACTGTGGTTATAACTGTCGCTGAAAAGCCGCGCTGGGTGTTAGTACCGGCGGTTGCATCGCGAATGTGTGGATTAAAGGAGGTGCAGATATCGGGACTGGGACCTAGGTCGCTCCAGGTGATTACGGGACCCGGCTGTTCGCTCGGCCGCCGGAATGTGGCGGATAAGGGGAAGTTCTGTGCCTTTCTTGCACATTATTTCCTCTCGCTATCCCCCGGGTATCCTAAGCTGGTGTATACGTGCTGCTTAGCGCCCATGGCGCTAAGCGTAGGAAGCGTCAGCAGACCGTGTTTGTGCCCGCAACCGAGGGCACAAACACAACCTGTGGTGGCTGTCGAAGATTGCAGGGAGGCCGTTCATACGTACGTATACCAATATCCTTATACGACTTTGGTACAACTACTACATTGGTACAATGAAACGACTTTGGTACAAAATACGATGTGAAAGTAAATTTGCATCATCATAAAAGAATATGATCAAATTCTTTATTAACAGAATAAGAGCTGCCGGGAATCAGAATCGCTAATGCGCGGAGGTGTCGGAAACCAGAAAAAAAGACACCGAACCATCTGAACACGCGACACACACGTGATCAAGTAACGGCTACTCCATACGTACTATACGTACGCAATAGCGACACGAAAGTAAGATGCGCGGGTAGTGGGGTTGCACAGATGTGAGTGAAATTAGTTTTGCATATATGATTACTACAGCAACCCGCCGTGGTTGCTCAGTGGCTATGGTGTTGGGCTGCTGAGCACGAGGTCGCGGGATCGAATCCTGGCCACGGCGGCCGCATTTCGATGGGGGCGAAATGCGAAAACACCCGTGTGCTTAGATTTAGGTGCACGTTAAAGAACCCCAGGTGGTCAAAATTTCCGGAGTCCTCCACTACGGCGTGCCTCATAATCAGAAAGTGGTTTTGGCACGTAAAACCCCAAATATTATTATTATGATTACTACAGCGCAAAATACGAAGACGAAGGGGAGACACGAAAGACAGGACCATGCGCCGACTATTTACTGTCATTTATTTATTGGTACGTGCGTTTTAGGTAGACGCCAAGCTCCTTTTCGCGCATGTTCGCCATAAGACGCCATCGCACTGACAAAACCTTATGGCATTAAAATAACGTATACCTGATAACATATTAACAGTCAGATATGTTGATAGTCAGCGCATGTCTCCTCGTCGTCTTCGTATTTTGTGCTGTAGTAATTAAGAATCCATGCCAACCAGCCCAATTTTCCGTTCTCCTAGTGTTACACTTATTTTTTGTTACACGTGGTTTAAAGCAAGAGACCCCATACTGACCGATGTGGAAGGCGTTTCACGTCAAAATGATCTCTTGCACTTTATTCTTTCCACTATTAGCTAACCTTTCTCTGCCAAGGAAATGCATATACGGGCCGGGACAATGCATTAATTCCATCCCAATTCTGTACCTTTCACATAGAGGACCGCCTGCGCCATTGCCAGTATAAGCCAGTCGTGAGCTGTGGATGATATGAAAGAAATAGAAGGGAAGTAATTTCTTGCGTTATGTCGGCCGCGGTTATGTAAGGGTAGACCGTTTAAGCTTGTGCACCAACCAGCGCCCTAGGTTGGCGCGTTGTGTAACACTACTGAGATGGCTGCATATTGAGCGACGCACGTACACCGGTGAGGGAGGAGTGGCGGGGCACACAAAGCTGATTCATTAGGCGAAGACGAGGAGCTCGATGGCGACGAGAAGCGGACAATACAATCGGAAACCGTAAGTTTCGCTTCCTTCTACACTCATCTTCGTCTCTGCATAATTTTACTTTCGGTGTCCCTTTAATGCATTTTGCATGCATGAGAAGGAAATGATACCACATTTTACAACAACATCTTCCTTTATTCATACAAAGGATATTTACACATGATCTTAAAGAGAAAAAAGACGACAAATGTGCAGTGCAACCTATAGATATAGTACAAGAAAGCACTCCTGAAGTTCACTGTCACGCACAAATGGTTATTGAGAGCTGTGTCACGAAGGTTAAACAATTAAGGGCTAGATGCTGTGAACGTTACATCCTCTTTTGGCATGTAGAATATTCAGACGACCAAATATATATAAATGCGTGTTTTCTGGTCTAGGCTATGCAGTGATAGCTGGAAGCTCGACATTGTGGGGGAAAGCCACATAAAACCACGTCATATTGGGTACGCGTCACTGTGGGAAGTAACCAAAACCAAAGCCACGCATGCATCTTTTAATGTTTTAGAAGCTTTGCCAAGAAAGTGCAGTAAACGTGGTTTGTCCTGTGTTACCAGGGAAAACGTGAAATGTTATTAGATTTACCAGTATAAACCCTGGCATCTACTTTCAAAGTGCGCTCTGGTGAAAACGGTTGCATTTGCCTTCAGATTCTGAAACTGCGCCATTCACTCCGGTGAGGCCGCGTCATCTGTTTTACTTATGCAGCCAGCTAACATCTTGAAAGAAAAAAAGAGGGCCGTTTTTAGGACTAGACATAACCAACATGCTCCTGCAAGGCTCGAGGTTCATTTGGTTTATAACATCTCTTCTTACAGACTCTTCTGTCTTCATTAAATGGGAGGTACTTTCACTGCACTGTTCTATCAACAGTAGATTGAGCCGTTCGGCGCAAACTCGCACACGCTACTCTATATTATAGGTGCTTTCACTCCATTCGTGGATCACTGCATGAAAAAAAAAAACTGCTCTTATGCATTGGAACATGCTGCACGGCGTGACGGCTTGTGCGCCTAATATCACGGTGCAGTGTGCATGTCTACGAGCGACTAAAGCGTAGTGAAAGTGTGCAAATAAACGTTGGTGCATCTAACAACTATGCAGCTGCGACAGCTTTTAACTCATCACACGAGAGAAAACAAAGCTCGCAAGCTCTTCACACTGTGCTCTGTGGCGTTGCCCAAGAGAAAAAGAGCAAACTTCTCATGCTCGAGGGACAAGACGATGGGGGCGCAAGTGACAATGAAACAGGGGCACATCCAAGACACAGGGAGCACGGGAAACGGGGAGTACGGGGAGAACGGTGAGTCGTCATTTGGAAGACTGTAGCTGCACCCCTCGCGCTTCACGGAAGGTACGAGCCGCGGGTCAGGTCGTCCGGCTCGGGGAGCTTGCAGACGCCCCTGGTGTTGCCCGTGGCGGCGAAGCACACGGCCGTGTCGGGGCAGGCGCAGGCCTGTACGCAGCCGTGGCCCATCGACGTCTTCGACTGCTGGCACACTGGGCTTGGGCCTACGCCGGCGGCTGCAGCAGCAGCAGCAGCAGCAGGGGCAGGAGCAGCGGCCTGAGTCACCGTGGCCTGCTGGGAATCTGCAAAGGGCGCCAAACGCGTGCGAACGTTTTCGAAAAGCACTGAACGACAGAGAGCTGAGCGAGTTGGCAGGAATCGGTAACGAAAAGGCAGGAGTGCAAAACACGGATAAAATAGGAACTCGGTGGACGAATCCTGCGTAAATATACAGTCTCTAGAAACTCAGGTTGGGGGAAGCATCCAACGCCCGTCTTTTGGGTTTCACGCGGTATGCGAAAATAATAATCTTCGCAATTTCATAGCTTTAGCGATATGTATGCAAATGATTGTATCAGACGCAGTTAGTTACAACGCAGCGCGATCGAGACGAAGTCAAGAGACCCTAAAACACAGGACAAGCACGGGTGTCAAACGAAGGTGCCAGATTTGTAAAACGGGGCTCTTTCTTATATTATGCGAAGCATATTACAAGAGCTCAACCCAGCTCCTCAGGCGCGGCGGTGTCGCCTTCAATACCACGTGACACCGTGACGTCACGACAGAGGAGAAACGGGGCTCCAACTCGCGCCGTCGCTCGCGGCGTCGCGGCGGTATATAAGCAGCTGCGCTTGCCTCTGCTAGACACTCACGAGGTGAGATGCCTCCTGGAGACAGAGCTGCTCGTTGGAATGAGAAGCGAAGGTTGCGGCGTGCTACAGAGACTGATTTTCTAGGTGGCTTTGGCTCAACTCTTGCAAGATGGGCTGGGTGGGAATCGAACCAGGGTCTCCGGAGTGTGAAACGGAGACGCTACCACTGAGCCACGAGTACGATGCTTCAAAGCGGTACAAAAGCGCCTCTAGTGAATGCGGTGTTGCCTTAGAAACGAGCTGTTTCTAAGGCTCAGGCGTGTGTCGCTTGCTCAGGCGCACATTTCGTTGTCGTGCCGAACGCTGCGTTGCTCGACGCTCACCGCGTCCAATGCGGGGCGCGTAGTCGCTGCGCCGTAGCCCATTGTCTTACACCCCTTGGCGGGTCGATGGGAACGCTGTCGCGTTCCACTCTTGAAGGCGAAGCAGAGTAACGCATGAGTTGTTTCTTCGTCTAGCCGAACCAAATATAGCCAAGCAACAGCAGTTCACCAGGCTAAACAGTGGCTCAACAGCTAAAATAAACGCTAGTATGCTTCGCATCCTGGGCTTAACCTTAGCTAAGCCACAGCCATTTTTTTTCGTTATCTCCACCCTCCCCTCCCCCCCGTCATGCACACAAGCTGTCATGCCACCATCATCCGAAAGCATGTACTCAAAGGAAAGCAATCGTTTCAGACAACTTTGGTCTGTACCTTTGTTCAAATTTGTTCAACTTTGTTCAAACAAGTTCAAATATTTCTGGATAGTATAGATGTGCTGAACTAAAACAAATTATATTGCACATTGCGTCGGAACGTTAAGGTGAACACCAAATTAGTATTTATAAATATATATGGACTGGTTTCAGCTCAGCTTTTTCACACGAAGGCTTCGGCAATTATTTTTTTACCAACAGAGGGTCTACCTTATTCTAACGTGTCACGTATTACAGTTGCTGATCGTACGTTCAGGTTATGTTGGCTTGAATACTAATTAGGCCTTCTCTTTAGTAGTGGACTGTATTGAACGTTGCTACACTGCTGTATAAGTATTCGAGTGTACAATCTTGGAGGAGTCAGTAATTCATAGCGATGACGGGTGCTGCGCGGAAGTCAAGGATGAAAAAAATGGCTGTGGCTTAGGTAAGGTTAAGCCCAGGATGCGAAGCATACTAGCCTTTATTTTAGTTGTTGAACCACTGTTTAGCCTGGTGAACTGCTGTTGCTTGGCTATATTTGGTTCGGCTAGACGAAGAAACAACTCATGCATTACTTCTTCGCCTTCAAGAGTGGAACGCGACAGCGTTCCCGTCGACCCGCCAAGGGGTGTAAGACAATGGGCTACAGGGCAGCGACTACGCGCCCCGCATTGGACGCGGTGAGCGTCGAGCAAAGCAGCGTTCGGCGCGGCAACGAAATGTGCGCCTGAGCAAGAGACGCACGCCTTAGAAACAGCGCGTTTCTAAGGCAACACCGCATTCACTAGAGGCGCTTTTGTACCGCTTTGAAGCGTTGTACTCGTGGCTCAGTGGTAGCGTCTCCGTCCCACACTCCGGAGACCCTGGTTCGATTCCCACCCAGCCCGTCTTGCAAGAGTTGAGCCAACGCCACTTCTCCTCTGTCGTGACGTCACGGTGTCACGTGATTTCATGGTCACCGCCGCGCCTGAGGAGCTGGGTTGAGCCCTCGTAATATGCTTCGCATAAAAAAAAAGAAGCACTATAACACGGCACTGTGCTAGCGATTCATTCCCTTGCTCTTGTATTTCGCGATGTGTCCGTGCATTACTGACGTGAGAGGATGCACAAGACGCGGGAAGCGTATTGCGACCGAGACAGCGCCACCAGTCCCCTGGTCCAGGGAGCATTTCTACTTCGTTAGGCATGCAGACTGTCATAACGGATTCATCAATGTGTCGAATACGTGAGCAGCTGCCTATATAGCTTTTACGGTCGCTCGCAGAAACGCCCTCTCCCGGTAATGCGATGCAGCTACGCGCGCACACCTCATATATCGTGCCATACATTGACCTCGGACCGTCCCCAAGGTCGATCCAAATAGGTCGCGAAGCTTCGGGCGAAAAGCGGTTCAGTACAGATTGTCACCGACATCAGCATGGGCGGTTATGGGAGCAGCGATTGAAGCACGACTATGTTTGGAGGGAACAAACATTGGGAAAGAAAAACGCGTTTTTTAATTCAAACGAAACACAGTTAGATTCATTCAACGAAAATAAAATTCGTAGACAATTTTATATATTCGTGATGAGTTAAGAAAATACGTTTAATTTTATTATTATTAATAAATGCATTTCTTTTCAGCGCCCATCGCTACAGGGTGCGTTGACGCCACTATCGCTCGCAGTGCAATGTACGTCTTGAAATGGACAGAAAGGCGCACTCCTATCACATGTTGAAATACGCCCCCCTCACAATTTGTGCTTTCTTGCTTGTCGAAGTTTGTCTGAATTTGGTGACGTGGGTAGCTTCACTGCTTCTTAATCTGTTCAGTCAAAAGTAGTGAGTTACGGCCGCCAGATAATTGTGTAGTTGTTTTCGTGCGACTGCGCTGGCCGACGGGCTTGGCATCCGAAAATAGGATCAGCACGCTACACCTAAAGCTTTCGTCGGCCTCCAAAGAAAGTATGTTCCATATGTTCTGTGCAGGGATGCGATTTCGACAACCGTACGGCTGGCCTTTTCCTGCATCGCTTTCCACGCTGAAAGCTCGAAACACCCATCAAGTCGAATGGCGGGGCATTTGAATATATAGCTCCAAAGGAAGAACAACAAAACAAATTTCGCGCCTTCGAAAACAAAATGACGTCACTTCTGCTTTTAACGGACATGGCGTCACGTTATTTTTTTCTTCCGCCGGAAGTGTTCCCACCACATACAGATGGCGCTAAGCCCCATGAACCGGTGATGGACCGCCATGTTTTGAACGTATGGGCTCCTATGTAAGCTTCGCTACCAGGTATATTTACCTTGCCGTCCCTGTCGCGCGTCTGAATTGCTTGCTATATAAAAACCCTCTAGATTAACGTCAGCGGGAGGGCGTGCGAACGAAAACAGCGAGATGCAAGTGCGGACCATATGTACCAAAAAGCAGGCTCACTCGATGCAACATTAACGCTCGCGAAAAAAAAAAAAAAGGCAATCCAAATGAAGCGTAAGTGCACCAAAGCATAAACAAAAAAGACAAAAATAACACCGTTCGGGCATTCGACAGGGGCGGTGTAAACGTCGCCGAGATGGAGCGCACGGCAAAAAGCACTTCGTGATGCGGCAGCTATGAGGCATTTCCGGTTGCATGTCTTCCCTACGGTCAGAAGCACTTTGTCGAACCCCAACGTCCGGTGGAAAAGAGGCAACAAACTGGCGATGTGGCATTCTAGATGTCAATTTAACGGAGACCTTAGCAAATCGCGTCTATTAGAGAGCGAAATCTGGACAGGCTACCGATTTCGCTCCAATATATAAGTGAACGGCGCGAACAACACGAATACAGGAGCACATGGCACGTAAAGAAAACGCACCCACCGCGGCCGCCAACTGGCAACTGTTTATTCGTTCTTTCAAGACGGCAAATATATACCAGGGGGAGATCCACAGTAACATAAAAAAGGAGGGGATAGCTCAGTCTTGCTAGCACAGAGGTCCCGGCATAGATATGACGAAGGCGGGAGGAGGAGGTGGGGGCAGTGCCCTTTTCCTGCATCCACGAATGATGTTCCCCTATTTTGATATATCCATACATGCCTAAACGAACTAGCCGAGACCAAGGAGTATTGATCCAGATTTCTACTGCCAGTGTTTGCTAACACTAGGTTAAGTACGGCTCAGAGGTCACACGTGCCCAGCGCGTGCATTAGCTGCGCTGTTTGCTATTCTGAAGATCAAAGGCCTTCGCGCGGTGCTCGATACGCGGGCGCCGACGCACATTTGTGCGTATACACTGCGCACATCAGTGGGGAGTGCACACCGAGAATGGAGCACCGAGATCACCGCCGGAAGCACACGTATCGCAGCGGCGCGCGCCGCTCGGAAAACTGGTATTGGGAAAGGAGGCTCACTCACGCGACGGGTTTCTGGCCCAAAATCGCTTGCATGTGAAACAGCTTCTTTCATCGTATTTGAGAGATGATAGAGCTGTGAAAAAAAAAAAAAAAACTCTGCTGAAGGGGTCACTGGAGCCTGCAGATTTCTTTAGGACCGAAAAATTCACCGACGGTTACGATACTCCCTCCTGCGAAATTTGACCGCAGCTGTACACGTGTTTTCATTTCGCGATATATTGGTTGGCGAGGACAATCTGTCTCGTGCGGCACGTTGCAAGCGAAGCGAAACGTGGCACGACTGCTTATCAGGAGATCGCGAGAGGCGGCGCCTGAGTGACACATGGGCGCCTTTCACAGTAGCCGCCGCAGACAGACCTCCACACATGCAGCGCTTTGTTTCCATAGAGACGACGCGCGCTACTCTGGCGCCGTCTCGTAATCATCGTCGCCGCAAGCTCGTCTTGCACGTCACTACACTTTTCTTCGCACGCTTTCGCCATACCCTCCTCCTCCGCTTTCCACCTCGCGCTCTCTTCGCTATCGCCGTCTTTCAGCTGCCGCTACTCTCCGCGTTCGCCTTCATCATTCGATGTGTTCGTTCGCTCGGTTACGAGGGACAACGCCGACGCTCGCCGCAGAAACGGACACCTAAGCGCTGCGCTTTAAAATCTCGTACTCACGCACAGCTGCACTTATACAAGTGACTAGGGATAAAGTTTATCACATAAAGACAATAACAGTCAAATTTTGAAGTTCCTAAGGATCTAGAATTTCACTCCATCTCTAAATATTGCGCATAAGTCCTGAATGGGTAAGTTTAAGGCGCTGAATGCTTCCTTTGCAGCGAGTATGAATAAGAACGCCGTGAAGAAGGAGACAAAAAAAGTGCAATGACACTGATGATATCTCTTTATTATGGCGATTTGAGAGGAGCGTATATCAACAAATAGATTTCCGAAAATTTTCGACCGAAAAGGTTACCGCCCCGCGCCCAAGCGCGGAAGTAGAGAGACTTGAGCTACGAGGAACGCTGAAATTGGTTGTATCACGAAGGCTTTGAAGCACGAGGCATATGTTAGCAGTGTGAAATAATGTTATGCTGGGAAAGTTGTGGACGTTCACTTTTTTTGCTTGACTTAGCTCATTCAAGGGAAACTAAACAGAAACACTAAAATGGTTTCGGCTGATAAAGTATTCTTTCAAAACTCTATGTTAATTAATTTCGCTGAAGAGTAAGAGCCTCATCACTAGGAAAAAATGGCCAAACTTCAATTTTGTTTCATATCGCGCCAAATCCTAGTGCGATCACACGGATTTCAAAGTATATTATTTTGTTTGTGTGTTTCGATTTATATGTCTCAGTAAATATTCCCAAAACTTGCCATGTTCAGTCTCTGACTCTTTTAGAATTTGATGTAGTCCTTCTTTACCGAGAAAAAATAAGCTCGGTCCGTCAAAATTGATGACGTCACGGCGATCTAGTGCAGGAACTTCAAGGTGGCGTCGCCACCTGTCTCTCGTTCAGTGGCGTAGCAGCGGGGGGGGGGGGGGAGGGGAGGGGGGTCATATACGTTTGAAGACACCCCTCTTTCCGCCGGCTACACACGGGGGGGGGGGGAGGGGTTTGACAGAAGACCTACGGGCCCCGGGTGCTAGACGACCTAGTTACACCAGTGCTCTCGTTTTTTTACGTCTTTTGTTGCTTACCAGTCTACTCACGGCAAGAATGGCGTTTTTGGTGTCGCAGAACGGTAATTTATAATTTATAGCTAAAATTATCTTATATGCATCTTTAAAAGACACAAAACAGGAATACGAAGTTAAGCTGTATCAGTAAATTACCCTCCTGCAATAGGAACACGGCAGCCCCTGTATACCATGGGAAGGGCTTAATAAGCCAGAAAAAGAAACGCCAAGAACGAAAGGTCGCCTCGATTTTCATGCATCAACTAGGCGTGACGTCATAGATAGAGAGCGCCTTCTGCTTAGTTGATATTTTATCAATAAAGAAGTAATACGCTTCCATTCTAGATGAGCGAAAGTCCAAACTGGCGAAGTTCTGTTATATTGTTATGTGTCAAATTCTGTTATGCGCCAAATTAATAGAAAAAAAGTTGCATTGAAATCCGTGGCGTCGCACTGACGTATAGGCGCTGCTGCTCTGACGCAAAATTCGAAAAACCTAAGCCTTGTCATTTTCACTGCTAATAATAAAAATTTTACCGCCTATGGAATGAAAGACGTTTTGAAAGAACAATAAACTAATATAAGCTGATATATCCTGCTCTTTAATGTTCTTTCAGCGTAGTTGTCTGCTCCTTCTGTGCCTTTATAACGTAGTCGCCTGCTTGTAACGCGCCGGCGCTTTAAATGCTCATTCGATTCGGCTACACTTTCTGAACTAGTTCAGGAGGCGCTGCACTTACCTACTCGTTTCACCAGTTCAACATGGCGGCATCTACACGTCGCCATTTGTTTCACAAAGTGCAGGCTCCGTGCAGGACGAGTTAGTGAGGACACATTGCGTCGTGAGTAGCCGCCGCAGCACAACTTTTTTTGTCTCCTTGAGTGCGTGCATATGTAGTGCATATGTATGTGCGTTTGTGCTTATTTCACGGGCTTTCTCAAACTCAACAGAAAGTTTCTTGACGCGGTCGAGGAGCCTATTCTCGCACCTCACAGCTCGCGTACTCATGCCATGCCGGTTCTGCACGAGCAGAACTGGCGCTGAGCTGGCGGCCGGTGCTAGTTAAAGAAAGTACAGGGCGAACGGAATGGTTAGTTTTTTGTTCCAAAACAATAATCGTCATCTATGTTGCGTGCCTCTCCTTTCTTCAACGCTGCGCGCTCGGTAATTTCGGGTCACTATAACGGCATGCGCATTATCAGCGTGACATATAGAGTTCTTTACAGAAAAGTTATGAGCACAGCGTTCAAGCAAAGAAACGTACGCGACGTAAGTGTAAAACGAGAGAGCGGTTCACAGGAAAATGTAGGCTTGGAATGATTAACAATGGCAGAACAAGAAATATGTCACCGAAGCCTCCGTGAATCAGGTGGTATAGATGACAGACAAGACAAACGTCAAAAGGTACGATTCCTTAAGAGCGTGTTTAAGAACACGAGGCGCGTGTCTGAAGGACTGCGGCATTAATTGCGTCACTCCGTAAACGACGACACGTATGCAACGAGTCGTCGTATACCTGTTTGGCACTTGGTGGCGGAGCCCGGCTGCTGAGACCTGCTCTCGGCGCACAGGTTCTTGGCTGCCTGCTGCGGCTGCTCGGCGGTGCGCTGTTCGTCCTGCTTGTGGTACTTGGCCGGCTCCGGCTGCTGCGCCGGTTCCTTGTCGGGCTGCGCCTGCTTCTGCTGTTGCGGCTTGGGCTCCTTGTCCTGCTTCGCCTTATCGGCCCCCTTGGCGTATTTTGACCGCTTCTGCAAGGCGCGAGGTGCGGGAATTTCTTTGAGCAGGGAACGAACCGCCACGGGCTATTGGAGCGACAACACAGACGTTCACATTACGTCAAACTATTACGTCAAACTCTTGCCTTTGCCTCGAGTTGTTGACAAGTTCGACTTCGCCCTGCCATCTGCTAGCCACCTGGTTAGCTCAGATGGTATACGCAGCTGCCCCGGAAAGGCGGTGGTCCCGGGTTCGAGTACCGGACCAGGAGGAATTTCCTTCAACTGCGAGGCTTATGTTTCGAAGAACCCGTGTGGATTTCCTTTGTAGCAATTGCTACGAACGGGTGGATGTCTGATTTTCCCTTTATTATTTACAGACGTTCATATCAGCACCGGTAGTCGAACAAGGGATTGATGTCTAGGACCACGGAGCGAACGCTTTCATAAGGGGTATTGCCTTTCCCAGCGCGCCCCGGCTGATTATGCCAACAAATGGGCAACATAACTCGAGAGTGGCAGAGATGTGGTCACCTCTATGGCACGCCAGCGGCTTAAGACAGGTTCGCAGGATGCGAAAAGGCGGGGGTAGTTTTACGTAAAGCGAAGGTTTTTTTCAATCGATTCGTGTGACATTCGCGTCCTATAGAAGCAACACTATAGGTCTGATAGCTGACCCCCCTGCGAGTCTTTGACGTGCACCTAAATTTAAGTATACGAACTTTTCTGCATTTCGCTTCCACCGAAATGCGGCCACGGCGTCCGGTAACCGAACCCGCTGCCTCGTGCTCGACAGCAGAGCGGCATAGCCACTAAACGACCACGGCGAATGAAAAGAGGGTTTGACAGGTAGCTCACGGCTACGCTGACATTTTGTTTTCTTTCTAGGGGCCGGGAATGAAATCGGTCTTGGAAGTCCCACGCGGCAACTTTAAAAGGTAATTTCTACGTGAAAATTTATACGGACGTACTATAGCGACAACGGTGACAAATAATTTTATTTATACATACTGCAGCGCAATTTGCGCTATAGCAGGAGTGGGTTAAGAAAGGTGGAGGGAAATAATAACGGGGGAGGCAAATAATAATAATAAACATAAATACAGGAGTCGCCATAAATGTCGCCAGAGCCTGAAATGTTAGCATAAAATATTCAGGAACTGTGCCAACCTTTCAAAACATCCTGACTCTTTTAACCGGCAAAATTACAACTGCACAGAATATCCGATAATTGAACTTTCTGTACGCGGAGCTACATATGTGTTGACTCTCTTCATTTTGAAAGAAAGAAGGAAAGAAAGGAAGAAAGAAAGAGAGAGAGAAAGGAAGAAAGAAAGAAAGAAGATTTTGAAGTTTCTGTCTAATATACGCACCTCTTGTGCTGCCGCCTGATCTTTGCTCAACTTCTCCTTTTGCTTCTGCTGTTTGTGGCCCTTACTGTCAACTGGAGTTTCCTTGTTGCCTTGCCTGTTCTGCAAGGTGACACACGGCAGCGTAAGTTCTTTTGATCAGAGCGGTTTGAAACTAGTAAAGACTACAAGTTGCATGACTTTATTAATAACCCGGCATACACGGCGAAGGGATCGCCCTTCCATTCAGTTGCTTACACATAGAGACCCCCGCTTTTCGTTAAAGCATGTTTTCTGCGAATCGGGTATATCGTGTTAACACTCGGGTAAACAGAAAAAGAAAAAGTGATTTGTGGTCCTACCTAAAGTTTTAATATCACAGATGTGAAAAGCAGGAATGAAGCGATTTGAATGGAATTTGTTGTATTTCAAAGAAGACGCTGAATTCTTGAGACTGTCGAGAGCAAGTTTTTCATTTAGGCCCAATGGTCTTAAGAAAATAGTCCGAGATCGCACAATTTCGAGGAACTGGGTCACCAAGTTATCAGCTTTATAGCTGAGCAATAAAAGCACAAATCTAAGCTAACTTAACTGCAATATTTAGGACGCCTGCGCGAGCACAATTTATTGCGCACGACTCTAAGTTATACCAATTATTTGTGAGTATGATTGAAAAAACGTAAACAAGGTGGAGTTCAGGTAAGCTACAATATTATTGATCAGATTCGTCTGCTTTACATAAACTGTAATTTATACACTTTACAGAATTGCAACATATATTCTTATTGCGAAGCTACACAATTTAAACTAAAAGGCACTGCAGTCGTATTTATCGATATTTTGAAGTTTTAATTGAAGAAGACGAAGACAATCGAAGCGACTGGGTGGTATATGGGCACTGCTCTGCTCAGAGTAGGGATTAATAGCACTCGCAATCATATAATGTCACTTTGAATATAGATAACAAATCGGATACTGCAATGCTATGAGTGACAATAAAGAAGGAAAGGAGATTAACCGAAAGAGAAGCTTCTGGTTCGGTGGAAGGGGAAGCGGGGGATGAAAGGCAGAAACTTCTAGCGGGGAAAGAAAGCGAACGTGCTAGAAAACACACAAAAAAGGTGCGGAACGCCTGGGAGCATCAAGCTCTTCAATGGCACCTTGACCGACTTCTGCTATGAATGTATGCCGACATATTCAAGAATCGTCTGCTACTATAACAGTTCGTAAAGGTTTCCGTCGTAGCCGTGGGGCTGTACACTGCATTTAAAGGGACGGAATAATTTTCATGACGAATCTCTCTCCCCATCGCGGTTTTCCGCAAAAACCAATTTCGTTGATAACGGCACCTTGTGCTGCTTGTACTTCGTGGACTTGGCCTCGGCTTCCTGCCCCTTCTGGGTCGCCTGCTCGCCGTCCTGGGGCTGGTCCTGCTGATGACGAGGCTGCTCGCTGCGCTCGGACGCCCACGCGGAGCTCTCGTGCTGCTGCTGCTTCTTGCCGTGCTTGCCCTTGCGCCTGCGCAGACAAGCGAGAGCGAGGCTTGGTTAGGCGCGCGCGTCGGCTTTGCCGCGCGGATTCCGAGCCATGGTGAAAGTGTCTCCCCGAGCGACTCATTAGCGCGCGCGCTCGCGATTAATGAGTCGAGTCATAACTCGCCGTCCGGAATGATGAAACGAACGGCGTCACGGACTGGCGAAGACCGCGCGACTTTGGAGAACGGAAGGTACAGAGACGAATGACAACTGACACGAAACACAGGGTCGGACGGCTAGGCGATCGCTCCGCTCTGTTTTCTTAGTTTTGTCACCCGTTAAAAAGAACAAGTAATGCCTGAACGGCTCCCGCACTTGGTGCTATTTCGCAAGTTCATGTTTGCGCTTGCCGTTCGCTAATGCTTCATTGTGCGCGCGCGCGCGTGTGTGTGTGTGTGTGTGTGTGTGTGTGTGTGTGTGTGTGTGCGTGAGAGAGAGAGAGAGAGAGAGAGAGAGAGAGGGGAAGCGCGTGTGTTCGAGTGAGTGCTCCGCGCGTTCACTTGCCAAGAAACGGATGGTAGCGTTTACATTTTGGTTAAAGTCAAACCTTTCTCGTATTTAGTAACACGTGTCTTAACACGCGTCGCAAATTCCTCGCAACACATCACATCTGTAATGGATGAGCTCACTAACTGATTAAAGTTCGACATCGAGTTCGTAAATGACCTAGTTGTACTTAAGGGTAAAAATATACTTAAGAATCGCTCCATGAATCCATGAATACGGTAACCTTTCATTTGGATAACATTATGCAAACCATGAGGGCTAGGATTCACCTCGATTTGAAAAGAGAAAGAGTAAAATTGGTCAAGAAAAAACAGGCCAACCTAGATGCAGTAAAGGTAAAAGCAGACAAATCGAGGCTGGTACTTGCAAAGAAATATGTAGCCTTAGAACAGAGAGATGAAGATGACATCGAGGTAATGAATGAAATCGTAACTAGGCTGGCTTCAGAAGCAGCGATTAAAGTGGGAGGTAAGACACCAAGGCGCCCAGTAAATAAGCTCTTCCAAGTAACAGAGGACCTAATAAAGAAACGACAAATAATGAAGGTGTCCTACTCAAGAAATAAAATATAATTCGTGGAACTGTCAAAACTGATCAACAAGGCGAAATTAAGTTATATTCGAAACTATAACGTGAGAAAGACTGAAGAAGCCATAAAAAATAGACTCATCCTGAAATCAGTGAGAAGGAAACTTGGCATAGGACAAACCAAGATGTATGCACTGAAAGATAAGCAGCTTAATATCATCAGCAATCTCAAAGGTATCCTAAAAGCAGCAGAAAAATTCTATAATGACTTGTGCAGTACCCAGAGGAGCCACGATACCTCCGTTCGAAGCAGTAATGAACAGGTTGCAGTGACCCCTTATATAACTAGCGATGAGGTTAGAATGGCCTTGCAAGACATGGAATGGGGAAAAGTGGCAGGAGAAGATGGAATAACAGTTGACTTAATCAAAGATGGAGGAGACATAACGCTTGTAAAACTGGCA
Organism: Dermacentor albipictus; assembly: GCF_038994185.2. Lineage (NCBI taxonomy): Eukaryota > Metazoa > Arthropoda > Arachnida > Ixodida > Ixodidae > Dermacentor > Dermacentor albipictus. Next base: position 185,770,473 of record NC_091822.1, on the reverse strand, counting down.
GTTCTCTATGCAAAGTGTCTGCCGATTTCAAGGGTCCCAGAAACCTGGAAGAATGCAAGCATTATACTAATACACAAAGAGGGGGGACGTTAAAGAATCGAAAAATTGTAGGCCCATTAGCTTACTCCCAGTATTGTATAAAATATTTACTAAAATAATCTCCAATAGAATAAGGGCAACCGAGGGAACAGGCTGGCTTCAAAAAGGAATACTCTACAATGGATCACATCCATGTCGTTAATCAGGTTATCGGAAAATATGCAGAGTACAATAAGCCTCTCTATATGGCTTTCATAGATTACGAAAAGGCATTTGATTCAGTAGAAATATCAGCGGTCATAGAGGCTTTACGTAATCAAGGAGTACAGGGCGCTTACGTAAATATCTTAGAAAATATCTACAGAGATTCCACAGCTACCGTAATTCTCCACAAGAAAAGTAGGAAGATACCCATAAAGAAAGGGGTCAGACAAGGAGACACAACATCTCCAATGCTATTCGCTGCATGCTTGGAAGAAGTATTCAAGCTATTAAACTGGGAAGGCATAGGAGTTAGGATCGACAGCGAATATCTCAGCAACCTTCGGTTTGCAGATGACATTATTCTGTTCAGCAACACTGCGGACGAGTTACAACAAATGATTGAGGAGCTTGGCAGAGAGAGTGTAAGAGTGGGATTGAAGATCAATATGCAGAAGACAGAGATAATGATAAATAGCCGGGCAAAGGAACAAGAGTTCAGAATCGCCAGTCGGCCTCTAGAGTCTGTGAAGGAGTTCGTTTACCTAGGTCAATTAATCACAGGGAACCCTGATCATGAGAAGTAAATTCACAGAAGAATGAAACGGGTTGGATCGCATACGGCAGACATCGACAGCACCTGACTGGAAGCTTACCATTATCATTGAAAAGGAAGGTGTACAATCAGTGCATTTTGCCGGTGATGACATATGGGGCAGAGACTTGGAGACTGACAAAGAAGCTTGGGAACAAGTTAAGGACCGCGCAAAGAGCGATGGAACGAAGAACGTAAGGCATAACGTTAAGAGACAGAAAAAGAGCTGTGTGGATCAGAAAGCAAACAGGTATAGCCGATATTCTAATTGACATTAAGAGAAAAAAAATGGCTGTGGCTTAGCTAAGGTTAAGCCCAGGATGCGAAGCATACTAGCCTTTATTTTAGTTGTTGAACCACTGTTTAGCCTGGTGAACTGCAGTTGCTTGGCTATATTCGGTTCGGCTAGACGAAGAAACAACTCATGCAGGCGAGCGCACGAGTTGAGCCTCCGCTTTTGCAGCTGTTATGACGTAGCTACGCGGCCGCGCGCGGCGCAGCAAGGAAGAGCGTGGTTGTGCCGCTAGTATGCTTCGCATAAAAAAATGGAGCTGTGCAAGCCACGTAATGCGCACGTTAGATAACCGGTAGACCATTAGGGCTATAGAATGGGTGACAAGGGAAGGGAAGCGCAGTCGAGAGCGGCAGAATCTAGGTGGGTCGATAAAATTAGGAAATTCGCGGGCGCTAATTGGAATCGGTTGGCCTAGGACAAGGGTAATTAGAGATCGCAGGGAGAGGCCTTCGTCTTGCAGTGGACATAAAATAGGCTGATTATGATGATGCAAACGCGTATAGTTTCAGAATGAAAGGGAGTTTCAAGAGTGATCAATCAATCAATCAATCAATCAATCAATCAATCAATCAATCAATCAATCAATCAATCAATCAATCAATCAATCAATCAATCAATTTTCACGTGAACAGAGATAACCATTACACCATTTTATGCAGATGAACCCCAGAAATTATTGAAGAGTTGTGATAGGGGCTCAAATAATTAATACAAGCTGGTATAAAAAGAGAAGCGAGAAGTGGGGACATTTTTGTTATCGCAGAAAAATGACACAATACTTCTGTTTATTCAATGCAAGAATTGAAGGAGCATGAAATACGTGTACTAAAGTGGGCTTCTAATTATATTCCATGAGAAAGAAAAACGTACTGTTATAATTAGGTTCTAAAGGAATCAGTGATTTTTTTTCTTACTATGTTTTGAGGGAATAAATTCTACAGTATAGAAACGCTAATGCATTCGTGCATTAAATCTACGACATGCCGTCATGTAGTCTATCTAAAGAAAGCAAATCCTTCAGATGTGATCTCAATAAGCTGTTGTAACGAGATTACCGCATAGATTAACATTTTTTTTTCTTGCACTTTCACCGTTGGTGTCCTTGTCTCATTCTGACGCCTTTCATAATCGACCGTATTTTTCTTTCATTGCCTGTATTCCTGTCGTGCTGCTATAGACGCAAATTCAGGATTACAGACACACTCAGTGGTTCTGTTTGCGACTCTCACATGCCATCAGGCACCCCTAACTCTCGGAGGTTGCATTGAATGCCTATAGCTAAACCGTTGGTACTATCAAGTGATTGTAGAGGAGTAGAGGTATTCAGTGCAACTCTACATAATCATATATATAAAACATTCACGGTCTTCGTTTCCCTCAGCAGAGCCACCGCAATTCGCTTTAGAAGCAGAAAGAGAAGCGATGTGAAAATAAACACACACATGACACAAAAAGCGGCACATCCTCACACCCAATTTTTTTTTTGCTTCTATGCCGTAAAGTCTTCTAAACAAGGCCTACGCGAGATACAGTAAATTTGAGGAACAAGAAAAATATGGTAACGTGTTAATTTACTGCACAACACTGATGAACACGAGGATCTATAAAATCAGAGGGAAGCTGTAGCGAGATGCTTGATTCGGCTGAAGAACTAGGAGGTCAGCCACGACCCTTGGACAGAAAAAAAAAAAAATTATCCAGCGGCCGTGGGCCACCTTTCAGCACCAAGCTCCGCTGTATCTACAGTACGAGAGACGCAAGGGCGCGATTATTGCGAGTATACGGCCTCACGAGGAAGGCGCCGCACGCAGTGAAAGTGAGGGCGGGTGAACAGCGTAAGTAAGGGGCAACGCTGAAAAGGAGCGCGGTGGCAAGAAAGCCGGAAACGAACAAAACAAAAGGAAAGAAAAGCGAAGCCCTAGTGCGGCCATTACAGTCACCAGTGTCGGCTTCTAATTGGCCGCCAGGGGCTGCTGTCCCGCTCGTAATTGGATTGGCGACGACCGCCTGTTGAGGCCCAGCAGCGCCATATCATGCGTACGGGCGTCTATTAGGTGTCGTTATGTCGGGGCGTCAATGTTTCAGCCCTCGCTCGCAGCTCCCTGTCGGTTTGGGGAAAGGCACGTGGTCTTTCTTCCGGCTCCGCAAGCGGGAAGCCCGGACAACGCGTTCGCTCCCTCTTTTTCCCATTTGTCCGTAGCCGCCGTCGCTTGTTTGTACCGGCGTGTACGCGCAAGGAGCAATCTTGGGAGGCGAGATGGAGGGATTGAGAGAGGAGGTCAACGGAAGGGAGGCCATTTGGAAGAGAGGCGCGCGATGCTTCCCGCAGCGGCCACGTTGTTCGAGCAGCGCTGTTTGCGCGCTCGAGACGTCCAGGCGCCAGGAAGTTGGGGAGCGAAGGAAGAGGGGGAGGAGGTCGCGGGGGCGAGAGGCCACCAGCGCCGCGGTCGTATACGTGCATCCTCGTCTACTAGCCGCAGGGGCTTCCTTCGTTTACGGTCGCCGCAGCCCATAAACGACCGGCGACGCCCCGGCCTAGCAAGCGCGGGCTGCACGTGCATGGTGGCACTATCGGAGCTAGGAGACAGAAGTGTGTGTGTGGGGGGGGGGGGGATGTAGTAAGGGATGCTGGGACGTATACGGCCGGCAACGAAATTGCCAAGGCAACGGTAGGCTGCGCACGCGGAGACCGAGAATCTCGAGCTGAGAATACAGCAGCTCGGATGGCGGAGGGAAGTGACGACGAACGGTACCGAGAGAACGCGGTACACGAAAATATAGGAGAAAGAACTGCTCGAATTCACAGAGTGGTCGCGAATGTACCAGAGAGAGAGAGAAAGAGAGAGAGAGAGAAGGTCGTTAAGTATAGGAAGTAGGGGCCCTGCACGAGGAAGAGAAATAGCGCCCACCTATCACGCGGTGAGCGTCGAGCAACGCAGCGTTCGGCGCGGCAACGAAACGTGCGCCTGAGCGAACGGAACGAACCAAAGAACTCGGTGTCTCGGAGGGGAAACGATCTACGCCAGCCAAACGTCGTGATCGGCACGGGCAGAGAGATAGATAGTGATCTAAACCGGGAGCACGGCGAAGCGTCGTCAGGGGAGAGGGAGTCCCGCGACGCGCCTGGCAGCGGTCCCAATGCGCGCGCGGCGCGCCTCCTGTCGGGGCAGCGCCGTACATTGAGAGGAGGGGGTCTTCTGTGTTTGCCGCAAGATGGCTCTGCGTGTGCGGAAAGCGCAGAAGAAATTCAGCGGAAACGCACTTCGCAACTCGTGTAATTGTGACTTCTGTACGTTACATGTTCATAATTACCGATATACACCGCAGTATAACTTTCCACGGCTCGTTTCGAAGGCAACACCGCATTCACTAGAGGCGCGTTTGCACCGCTTGGAAGCATCGAGCTCGTGGCTGAGTGGTAGCGTCTCCGTCTCACACTCCGGAGACCCTGGTTCGATTCCCGCCGGGCCAATCTTGGAAGTTGCTTTTTATTTATGAAGCGCCTGCCGTGATTTATCGCTCACGGTCAACGCCGCAAACGCCGACGCCGACACCGACGCCGACACCGACGCCGACGACACCGGCTTTTCTGCGACACGAGCTCCTTAACGCTATCGCGTTAAAACATGCTCGAGGAGATAAGGCGCGGAGACGGCACATCTTATGCCGAGTGTGACAACGGCTCCCCACCCTCCTGTCTCCTAGTACGTTGTACACGTCGAGAACAAATGGACGAAGGACGGGACGATCCTGTGGCACGGGCTGTAGGGTGAGATATGTTGCAGTGAAATTCTGGGCATCCTTAATCTTCCTTTCCCTCAGGTCTTCCGTGTTTTTTAGTGCCCTCGACAAGCTTTCAGAGACGAGCCCGCACTCCGTCTTTATTTAAGGAAACGCACATACATGCATCTTACGAAACGGTAAAGAAAAGAAAAAGAACAGGCGGAAATGCCCCGAGTCGGATGGAAACATCAGTCGACGCGAAAGCTTTAGGATGATAGGCGCGGTGTTTTTCTAAGCTGTTCAGGGACGCCGAGAGTGAGCAGGGGAAAACATACGCGGACCAATATATCGTCGCCCCAAGAAAAACCCACAAACCCATAGATGGTGTTAAGAGAACAAAAATGAAAGTTTGTGCGGAGTTCACGACCGTGCGTAGGCCGGTGGAGTGCGATCTTTTTTGCATAAATATGCGCCTCTTTTACAAGACAGCTACGGAATACGACGGAAAAAGAAAGATATAAGCACTGAAGTGTAAGGAACAGCGAAAGGCGTATGCAAAAAGCTGGCTGAAACTGATCGCGTGCCTACGACGATGCGTGTCGGGGGGTGCCATCGCATGCAGTGCCGGTCAAAAAAAAAAAAAGAAGAGAATGCGTTGGGAGTAGGATAAGAAAAACCGTTTTGGGGGCCGAAGCGTGCATATGGGATGAAGCCTCGGGCCGGTCCCTGCGCACGCTAGGGTCGACTCCACCGCACGACTTGCCTTCGCGACGGAGAAGTGGGTCTCACGCGGGCGGATTGGTGCGAAGCCTTTATGAATCGCCGTTTCCCCTTTTATGACCTCTCGATGGCCGGGAAATCAGAGCAGGAGCATAGAAGGAAAGAAATAATAAGAAGAGTAAAATGGGGTGGGTGCCTCAGATCCTTCGCTAAATTGTGACGCTCTTATGCTTAGATCTTTATACGGTTTAAACACAGTGACTGTTGCTTTCAACTTCTTAAATTTCCATTCTTTAGCTGCTCTTTGCGGCCTCTTTACTGTATGAACTTGTGATGGTGTATTGGCCGGATATCCGAAGTAATGTTGCGTGCGACGGCTTCGCGGAACTTCGAAGCCAGTCGTGTGAGCAAGGCGACGAGTTTGTTATGCATGAATTCCGCGCGAAGCGTGCACTTCGGGGTGGCCGCTGAAGCGTCGCGTAAATCATTAAAAATCTAAGCTAGGGCGAACCACATTAAAGCGCGCACGCACGCACGCACGCACGCCCACGCACGCACACACACACACACACACACACACACACACACACACACACACACACACACACACACACACACACACACACACACACACACGCACACGCACACACGCACGCACACATTATATATACAAGTATTTCCCCCTATGTTGTACTTTGGTGTCTTTGTTCGTTGGCTTATGATACGATTAATTTCTTCTCGTTCACATACATACATACATACATACATACATACATACATACATACATACATACATACATACATACATACATACATACATACATACATACATACATACATACATACATACATACATACATACATACATACATACATACATACATACATACATACCTTTGTGGGCACGCTCGTAATGAAGGTTACGCGTTGACTTAAAAAGTGCGAAGGCGTTGAATTAAGCGGTTCACCTCCGGCTTTGCTTAGATGTACTCTCAGCAAAGTTACAGCAACGATTCGCCAGTACTCGCGCGAACGCTGACGGAATAAGTTGGACTCGAGTCTTCTTTTTCTTGCTTCTCTTTACAAGCGCGGGCCTTTACTGCAAGTCATTGCACGGACGACGAAAGAAGGAAATCGTAAAGTGCAAAGTAGGCTGTGAATATTACGCTGCACGCGTCGTTTCAGTGGCTCGTAAAAGGTTTGCGATTCCTACGACTATAGTTCTTGTTGGGCTAATTGGTGAAACACTGCTATTAGAAAACAAAAGCATGCTCATGCTCGCGAGAAGTGCACGTGCAAATTTACGCACATGCGCTGAGAAGGACAGGCAAAACGAGGCGCGCCGCTGCATACCAACAGGCGCCTCCAAGCACAAGTAGCGTGCTTGGTGTCCGTGCCTGGACCTCAGTCATTCTATACCGGCACTCATCGTATGCGTGCCGATATAACAAAGGCAGCACGGAACGAAGCGCCCAACACTTCCAGCAAGAAGAGCGCGCCTTTCGCGAAACACCCTGTTGGATATGGTATGCAAATGAACTCTGGCTGCACTGCCAGCGGCCACTCTCGTTTTAGCCCGCGCATGTGTTCTGTTTTCTGTTAGCATTCGAGCGCCCGAACGCTCGTCCTGTTCGGCATTAGCGTGACAGCGCGAGAGCGCGCGCGTGTATGTGCGTGCGTGCTTGTGTGTTGGTGTGCGTGCGTATGTAAACCTGTTGAACCTGTGTTTGTCTTACGCGTCCGCTGCGTGGCGTTGCTGATGCGCATAGGCCTGGCCCTTGTAAAAACCATGCACAATATTCTGCTGCACCTCAAGAGAGTTGAGAAGTCTATTCAAATCTATTGAAGGCGACAAAAGGTATCATAGAGAATTACTGCGCGAATGAAAAATAAGAAATAGAAAAAGTAACACCCCATAAAAAATAGACTGAAACCCTGCAAGCGCAGACCTCTAGAACAATAGCTATAGTATTGCCCTCTTGTGCGGGGCACCCTTATTTGCGTTTGTACAGTATTCAGCATAGCCGAATCGTTAGGAATGTAGCACGGCCGCTTCCGTTACATTGCTTTTAGATCCACTTACATAGACGTTGCCTACTTTCTCGGTCACTTTTCCTACGCGGCGATGCTGGATACTGGCATGAAACGCGGAATTCCGCTTTGACGTATAAGGATATTACAGGCTAAAAAGAAACGAGCTTGTACTGTAGACTTGTTTGACACCATACTGTAGTTGTGCCATACGGCTGTTACAAGCGTGGAAGAAACGTTTAGAAAACCTCCGCATAGTTAGCAAACTCCGCTTATATGGACGCTGCGCGAGGCTGCTGGTCTTGAGTCGTGATCCATGCATATACATGTATACAGACACGGGCATGCAGGAACTGAGAGAACCTAGATGAGTGATTCCCGCCGTAAAAGATGGAACTATAGTTGCTTTTCGGAAAAGTTCTACCGTTGCATCCTTCCCCCGCCCCCCCCCTCCCCCCCCGCGCCCCCTATTTTTTTCTTTTCTTTTTTATTGACAGGTGCTTCTGTATACTCGGAGGAGGGAGCGTCGCTGCTTAGCGGTCTATGGCAAGTGTTATGAACATGGCAAATGAAGACTGCTTAGACGCAATCTTAGAAGGAGTATCAGAAGCATCTTTGAATACTGCTTACAATCTGACCTAGAAGCAGTCTTTAATGCAGTCTTGAAGTCTGCGTAGGAGGCAGCCCGGAAACGGTTACGGAAGCAATGCTTAGAAGCTTTCTGCTGTGGACACTGTTAAATTCCGCGATATTGTAAAATTCGCCACCTTGTCGTCTCTGATTGGTCTTCAGGGCTGCTGCGGCCTTTCTGATTGGCTAAAAACGCCGACGCGGTGCAATTTGTCAGTGTGCAGAACAGCGCCCTTAGAAGCAGCCTTGAAGACCGTTTATAAGCGCGCAGCACCTGCGAGCTAGCGCCTGCGGCGTGGACTAGTGATCCACCCTACATCATAATGCAACACATATATAGGTCTGCGACCAAAACGAAATTTGGCCTGGGGTTCGTGAAAACCCTTTTAGTCGAGTCGGCCGCGTATACGTGCGCTGTGTCAGTTTTGGACAGCGTGAGAGCAATGCCAAGCGAGCGCCACCGCGGGTCAACTTAATCTCGGTGCACCAGCGGCAGGCGCCGTCACGCCTCCCTCCCCCACTCCCCCCTTCCCTCCTGAGGAAACGTGGTATCCGATGAAATGCGATATCTGGGAGCTACAGGCCTGCAGTCGACGTGCCTTGGCTGTGGTCTTCCGTCGGAGCGCGTTTCTGCTGGTCCACGATCGTGTGTCACCCCCCCACCCCCCTTTCTGTTTCCTTTGTGCGCCCCTATTGTCTTCAGCTTGTCAACGCCCGATTTTTTTCAGGTTCTTTATATACGCTCCTCTTCGCACAGATTCTTTTACAGCACATATACCGGAAGCTAGCTTCCGCTTCCGCTGTAGTATTCATTAGCTCCATCGGGCGTGGGTGGGGAGCGATCCCACAACCTTCGCATTGGTTGTGGGATCGTTCCTTACCCGCGGCAAAATTGTTTTATCATCCAGTTTCATTTCCATTAATTTATCGTTTCTTTATTTCATTTATTAAGCACAAGTAATTTCCCCAATGTTGGCCTTGGTGTCAGTGCTTGTTGGCTTCAAAAGATATATATATATATATATATATATATATATATATATATATATATATATATATATATCAGTGGAGCACAGCACACGGAAGAACAAGTGCGGCCTGCCACGTCAGGCGGGCTGCAACGGAAGCAAATGTCTCAGTCGTAGTTGCACTCCCGGCCGCTTGGCTGCACCGAACGGGGACGGGACGCGTCTGCTTCCACGAGCGACAGCGTTCCAAGCGAGTTCCTCACGTATTTTCTATGCCGATCCTACACAACAGACCACGACTGGTGGTGCTGCGGCGGATGACAACGTTTTCGATGCACGCGGCAGGCCGCACCTCTTTCTTTCTTCTTTTTTAAATCCAGCGGCCGTGCATAGAATCACAGGATCCAGCACATAAATAGTTCAAAGAATAGAAGCACGCAGAAAAAATAACAGGACTTTACCGACGTTTCGGCAGCGGGACCGGCCTTCGTCGGAGTGATACACACATGTAACGGTGACGATATATAAGGCAACAATGATGTGTCATTTCACCGCACTGTTGCTGGGTTTAAAACGAATTGATAAAAACACCTGCGTAAACAGGGCAAGTGGTGCGACAAAAATGTGCGACTATAGAAAATTCACACGTTAAAGAAAAAAAAAAAAGAAAGGCGGGCCGGGGCGGCAGTGGGCATGTGGAACCGGCACGATCAAATGTCGACATAAAAGAGAAAAGTAGGGAAACATGACGGCTGTAAATGCACGTGCACCTATTTTGGCGTCATACCGACCAAAATTGGTAGGGATGAATGTATATTTAAAATGATTATAAGGGGTGAGGAAACTCGCGAGGAGTTAGCACAATAATCGGGTAAAGAGGAAAGTTTGTCAGCACTTTCATTGATTCCACAAGCTACCGCTTTCAATTTTTTAATTAGGTACCATTCGCGAAGCTCTCTTTCAGGTTCGGAACGAAAACCAGATTGAAGAATTGTTGCGGTAATTTTAATAAATCAATGGTCCGGAATACCCACGTGTTTTGGTAGCGGAAGATTAGGGAGTGTAGCAGCATGACAATTATGGTTGTTAACGTGGTATCTGAACGGCGCTTCAGTTTGTCCAACGCACTATAATTTACAAACAGAACATTCGAGCAAATATATGCAGTTGTCAATGTCGCACGTAAAATTACTTTAAATTTTCATGTGCAAATCGGAGGCAGTGCTTTTGGCAATGCATGATGTCGTCATGTATGCACAAACCATGCACCGTGTTTTCATGCAAGGTTGGCAACCCGAAGTCTCAGGAATCCTTGTTTTAGATCAGGTTGAGATGTCATGCAGATTACTAGACCGTCTTAAGACTACCGGAGGTGGTTCTGGAAACGTAACTTTAAGCTAACCACTCTGCGCTACTATGTTGAAATGTTTTTTAACGATTGACTAAACATTGGGAACCGATGCTGAGCGGATTAGAACAATGTTACTTTGTGTTTGATGGGCTACTGGTTTTTTCGCGCGGAACAAATCCCTCCGATTCAGCGCGTCGGCCCTCTTAAATTACGATTGTAGATAGCCTATTTAAGGGGCTCCGAAATGTACTTTTTCAGATCACTTCATTCTCTTCTCATTATCTTTCATCAACCTTTGAATAAACCGCGCAAGTTTCGCACTAGAAATCGTCTCGTCCTTGCCCGGTCGCCATGGTCTACCGGATACCTGCAGCCCGCCGAAAATTCCACGCTACCCCATTAGTAACGTCGGTCGAGCTTCGATACGCAGGCGTCGCTACAACTCGGCAGCAGTACGATACGCTACCCTGGAGTACGCAACAGTGGACCGAACCAAGGTGACGTTGTTTGCCGTCGCTGGGATAACTCAGACTATTTTTTGCATTCTGCCCATAGATAATTAGCCTTACTGAATTAAGCAACTTCTGAATTATAAGTAGATGAAAAGTGCGAATGAGAAAATTGTGGAGCAACATGAAAAACTCCCGATACAGCTTTCTGTTGCTCAATACGTACTACATAAACGTGTTTTTCCTCGCGTGAAGAAAGCCCGCGGCGAAACGCAAAATAGTCGCACGACTGGCCGCTCGAGGCACTTTGCGAGTATTCGCAGGCGTGAGACAACAGTTTCAAAAAGAAGCTTCCACTGAGATACCAAACTGCACAATAAACTTCTGTTAGTCATGTTCCGTAATGCAGTCCTTTACGGCAATAAGTTCCGGTTGAGATATTGCAAAAAAAAAAAGAACTTCAACATCGATTATGAACGCGTTACACCCGCCTGGGCCACTGTCCTGTAAATACATTATTACTGCTGTGGAACTGTTGTCTTGGAACTATTCTCTGTGTATTTGGCATCCACCTGCGTTTCCTGCCGAGGACAGCTATTCATTCAGAAATCTGGGGTCTGTATTGGTTCCAGAGTAGCATCCGTCCTTAGCGACATCTTTTTGTCAAAAATTGATGGCGCCACCAGTGACGACTTGGGTAGAATAGCTGTTCGTGTTCTTCGCTATGTGGGCGACTGCCTGCTTTTTGCTGACAGAGGAGGGCTGGAGGACGGGGTTCTTGACGCTCGGAAGGTATTTAAGAAGTCGGGCCTAGTACTTCACGGTTGAACACCCTCATGAGAACGCGTAACAGTATTTTATGTTTCTGTGACTCGATGTGTTGAATCGGGTACGGCGATCGAATTTTCACCCTCGTTAAGTGCGCACTGTAAATATGTTATTCTCGAGCAGGAAACCGTCGTTGAATTGAATCCATTCAGAATGCAGAGCCTAGCATCCTTTGTAGCGAGTGTAACTAAAGAAGGCGGTGATGGACAGTGGTCACTTCTTTGTACTTTCCCACACGGCTATATTGACACGTGTACTTGTTTATCTTTCTCCGTTGACCGCTTTTCACCGACTAACAAATGTTAGACGCTATCACTCGGCGCAGGAACGAGCCTGCATGTATTGGAAGTTTCTTGAATGTTATTGATACTTCTATCCATTGCCTGTTTTTACCGTACCTTGTGTAATATTATTGTGGGTGCGACGCGAATTGTGTAGTAGCTTTTGGAAGACGCACGGGCACTAGTGATTACGCTGGAAGCGCCTTTGAGTCATGCATGAAAGCGGAAGCACTTGACCAGCAGATCAGATTTTTGACGATCGCCGACTGTGTTCGCCGCTGTCGTTTTGCTTCGAGTGTAACCTGCTTCCTGGGCACAAGTTTGCCAAATAAAGAGTTAGTTTCGTCGTTCACAGTTTTCCAATACTGTGTTCTTTACCGTCGCGACAACGTGGCAATATTATCCGAGGGGAACAGCAATCAAGAGGTGACCTTCTCACTATTAAATTAAAGTTCTTTTTGATGGAGGTACTTCTGCCAACGTCATTGCATATTACCTACAATCAAAAAAGAAAAGGAAAAAAAAACGGGAAGGAAAAAGAAGAAAGCAACGACATTCTGGCAGGGGCTGCGAGGTTTCTTTCAAGTTTAGCCAGCCTATGAAATTTTTTTCTCATCCACCTACACACATCCGCGAGCAGAGGACAGTGACAACGCGATATGCTTTCCCTGTACAGACGCACGAAAGCTGTAGCCATGCATAAATCAGATCGCGAATCTTCAGAATCACACGTTTCTGCCAACTTTTTCCCCTAGAAAGCACGCGAGATCAAGGAACATAGCAGGGCAAAAAGACAAGTAAGGAAACAGACAGGGATAGCGCGGTAGCAGATGGTTAAACTTCCAGACGAAGCGGGTCAACGCCGGAACAATGAGAAATAAAACAGAGCTCTACCGTAACAACGGCGTCTCGACACGTCCTGGCGCTGAAAAGAAAAAGAAGCATCGCTTCTGATCTTGAGAATAAATAAGGACGAAGCCTCCATCGCCGGCGAAGCGTCGTGTAGTAGGCCATTCTCCGGCGCCTCCGCTGCAGCTGGTGCCACCCTGCAGGGCCGGTTCCTTCGCACGTCCTCCGAGCACGGCAGGTAAACACCGATATTTCCCTTTTTTAGTCCCTTTTATCCCAGTTTCCACCGCTTCACTTCCGACTTCTTCTGTCGTAGCAGAGCACTCGATGTGCTCCGCGGACCACGATAAATGTTCGATAGAAGAGAAAATGGGATCTCTGCTTTTCGATTCCGATCCCTCTCTCTCTTTCTCTCTCTCTCTTTCTTTTCCGGCGGGCACATAGCGATGTCTTTTGTGTCGATAAAACCGTGCATCGTTTTGAAAGCTACGCAGTCTAGTTAGAACCATCAAATGCGCACTTAAAGGAGCGACGAGCTCTGAGAATCTTTATTGTGCGTAATAGCTACTGCTGCTAGATCAAAACACACAACCCTGTGCGTTTTGATCGAACCGCTGTGGTATTAACTAGTGTTAATCGCCAATCGTTCAAATCGATGACTCACTCAAGCAGGTGAACTTCATTCCATTATTCCCTCATCGTCGTCAGTTGCTTCAACTGCCTTCTGTTTGGGTGTCGTCGTCTGTTAGCTGTTGTAGAATGTGGTGTCGAAGTCTACAGAATGCTGCATAGCTCAGCGAGACACGCATATATGACGCTTCTGGCTGAACCTCGTAGTTTCTCCCCGGTCCAGCTTCACATATTGATGACATTTGGCGGTATGTTTTGCTTAGTATAGTAAGTTTGAATGCTGTACTGGCCTGTTCAGGCTAAACCAGAGGTCAGGAGTCTTCTGTGATACTGGACCGACACCTAACGAAGAACTATTTCTCTTAAGTGGAAGAAATACTGACACCACCTGTACTGAGATGGCAAGACTTCCACCACGTATACGACAGCATACAGAAGTCGTTTCGTTTTACTAGTGACAGGTGGCGCGACCATTGATTCCGCTGAGAAAAATTTGCTTGTTACATCGCTTGCCGACCCTAGCTGCTCCTCTCATGCAGCGCGCCTTTCAGTTCCAACAAACTAACTTTGTTTCTACTTTCTAATTCCTCGCATTAAGTTAAAGAACCATCCCTTCGAAAAGAAAACATGTAATCAATCAATCAATCAATCAATCAATCAATCAATCAATCAATCAATCAATCAATCAATCAATCAATCAATCAATCAATCAATCAATCAATCAATCAATCAATCAATCAATCAATCAATCAATCAATCAATCACACGAGTGACAATGCTGTGCCGTCCTTCCGCCACCTTTTGACCGGTCTTTCATTCGCTTCGCTTCATTCATGTGCACTCATGCGCCCAGCTCCGTACCCTGTTCCATTTACTGCCTTTCTTTTTTTCATCTGCGGCGGCGTCGCAGGCGACGCGTGTTTATGATTCATTCCAGTGTTGTGTCTAAACGAGCTATTAAGCGAAACACTGCTAAATTCGACTTCTGTTGGAAGTTAAAGATCGACCGAGACAGTGATTTGCACCAGGAGAACCTTTTCGGCGTACGGAGCACTGTATGCTTCTTTCAACTGGCTCGTTCGGCCTAGCTTTTGCAATGCTGCACGGTATTCTAAGAAAATGTATAGGGGCCATTTCACGGGGTTTGGGGTGAGGCGTAGCGACCGAGATGGAAGTGCTCGGCTCAGCGCAATAAAAAAAAAAAAAGGAGGGAGGTGAAGTTGACTACGAGAAAATGGCTTGAGGCTCGGTAGGGGCCAGGGCGCACGCCCACTGTTGGTACACCTGGCAACAGCGACATCCCTACGTGCAGTTGCATTTTTCTCGGTCCCTCCAGCGCCGGAGAGAGCCCATGCATGCACCATGCGGTCTTGTGCGCACAGTTCCTTGGCACTCCGGTTGCTCTCTCTCTTTCTTTTTGTATTGAACAGTGCCGAGAACAGCGCGTTCGTAGCATACGCAAGCGCCATCATGAAGCTCAGACGAGTGCGTTCATTTCGGCGCGGGGCGCACAAGGCCCTTCGTTTGGAGGCTGAATTGCCTCCCCGCTACGCGAACAGAAAAGCACGGATCGCCGTCAGGCCGCTTTCTTGATTTTTTTTATTATTATGTTTCCTTTCTTTCCCCCGAATCGCCAGCGGAGCAGCAGACGACGACACAGCAGCAGACGGCACACGGTCGCATGGTGAAAAGCGCTTGCTGTGGTTGCGCGTCCATTGTTATTGCTGTCTTCTGCACGCCGTTACGCCTCTTGGCAGCCGAAGAAAAAGACAGAAGAAGCAATAAAGGCTTTCGGCAGGCAACCGTACACGTCGTGCAGGGCTCCATCTATACGTTTTTGGTTTCCATTCAGCTCTTCCGCAGTTCCCGTCGTCAGAACTTTCCTCCCCCCCCTTTTTTTTTTCGTTTAGCTTGTCCCGATCACCGTCTTCGCTACAGCAGCTCCAGTTTGGAAAGGAGAAGTCGGGCGCGGTAGCTATCAATATAGTAAAAGTAAGAAGGCAAAGCGGATTGAAAACCTTTTGGTACTCCTCTTTCTGTAACAACGAAAGGAAAAATAAACTTCAAGCTACTTCGAGAAGCGCCCGAAGCAACAAGCTTTGCGCGTAATACCGTTATGGATGTTATAATTTCATTCGACTTCGTGTGCACGCTCCACGAATACACGTATAAAGAACCGCATCGATTGACCGCGTTCCTTAAGCGCTTAACGTCGACCGGAGCAAACATTAAGCCCGTAACTCTGCGCAATAAAGGCCGTGTCCAAATAGCAGAGCGCTTTATTCTGCGCGCAATATTGCGGACGGCGTGGTAGCTGAAATTTCATTTTCTCATCGGCCGTGCTGTGCTAAGGTGGACGGGGGAAAGTCGAATAGCTCTGCCGAACGACCAATGGCAACATGGTAAAGGGACATTGAAAAGAAAATTGAGAAGTGTTGCCGAATCACGCTCCTGTGCATTACAATAAAAAAGAATCGTTCTAAAGAAGCCTGATAAGCGGGGGAGTAAAATTGTGAGGTAGGTGGCGACGCAGCCTTGAAGTTCCCGCACCATCTTGCCGTAACGTCATGGATTCTTTAAGAGTTGTTCTATGGGGCGTTGGCTCGGGCTAAGCTCATTTTTTTTTTTAATCGGTGAACATGAACTACATCACATATATAGCGGAGGCTGTGGTATAATTTCGACCACTTTAGGTTCATTCACGCGCACCAAAGCGCGGTACACAAACCTTATACATCACATCGACTTAAAGCAAACTCACAGAACACGGACGCAGCTTGCTTTTTATGGTATCTACTCGATTCTAATGCGAATTTTTTTTCGTCCACAAAAATGTAAACATGCGCGTTAGATTCAAGTACGAAACTAAAGCTACCGTACGGTTTGATGTGCTATGGTCCATCGGCATTATAAATTTCTGTAATCCGATACACATTAAAATGTTTTAGAGTAAAGAATAAACGCGGCATGTCATGTACATATGGCATGCTTTTGACACCAACGGATGAACATACCTCGTAATTAATTATGTATAGAACATTGTGTTAAGACACGAAAGCCCGAATGAATTATATTCGTTAGATATATTATATAGTTCAGTAGTGAAAGCTACTTTATACTGATTATAGTACAAGATGCAGTTTCTGACTTGTGTTGCACAACTTCTCGGGCTTGGACGATACTGATCCGCCCCATGATGTGCCTGCAAGTCTGCGAAGTACAGTCACTATGGCATTGACCTCGTTTTCGAGTTTCTTTAAGTGGGGTGCCCAGGATAGCTGCCTATCAAGTATTATGCCAAGAAATCGATGCTGTGTGACTGTTTACAATGCATTAATACGACAAAAAATTGCATATTCCGCGCCCATCTTACACGGACTTTCCCACACGTCAGAAGAGAGACTTCAAAGACTTTTAGCTAGAGGACTACGCCTGTGTCTAGGAGTTCCACGAGCGACTTCGAGTTCTCTTGTAATAGCTGAGGCTCGCCAATCACCATTTCCAGTTATGCGAACTACAGAAACATGCCGGCATTATTTCCGCCTTCAAACCCAGCATAAAAACCACCCATTGGCTTTAGACATAATGAATCGAGATAGAAGTTATGTTCATATAGAAATTCAAGAAAATCTTCACATATTGCCAGAAAATGAATTTTGGAACTCAGACATCGAATATCCTCCATGGCTGCTTGCAGTTCCAAAAATTGAATTATCAGTAGAAGGGATATTCAGCAAAAGAGACATGTTCATTCAAGCTGCTCAACAACTAGCACTATACCAGATATATATGCGGTATTCAGGATACACACACGTCTATACAGACGGCTCCAGTACAGCAACCTCTTCAACTTCATCATTCATTATACCGCACCTCAACAAACAAGAATCATTTAAGTTATCTCGTGCGACTTCGTCCACAACGGCTGAACTGTTCGCAATCCTATGTGCGGTAAAATTTATATTGTCAGTAGCAGAAGCGCAAAAATGGGTAATTTTCAGCGATTCACAGGCGGCACTAACATCACTCTGCAGCACAAAGGGGAAAACATTCAGCGACAGTGTAATATATGAAACACTTAAATACCTCACAAAGGCAAGCGAAGCAAAACATGCAATAGCATTCCAGTGGATACCAGGGCATTGCAACATTCCTGGCAACACAGCAGCTGATGAAGCAGCACGACAAGCGCACCTGAAAGATGATACGGCTCCGCTCCCAATATCAAAGAATGAATTACGCTGCATTATAAGGACAACGTCTTTCAACATGTCTAGAAACACTTGGTTTGACCAGAATTCTAAGAGCTCTGACTTATATCATATTGATCCATTTATTGAATTCAAATTTTCATTGTCATTAGATAGAACTATGGAAACGCTTATTCATCGATTAAGGCTAGGCACTGCCTACACAAAGCATTTCTTACACAGAATTGGCCGAGCGGAAACCCCCGAATGTGATTGCGGATTTGTAGATGAAGATATATATCACCTCCTTCTAGATTGCCCACATCACGACACACCAAGATGCCGACTTAAATCAGCGCTAAGTAAATTAGACCGCAGACCTTTCAGTTTAAGGAAACTTTTGGGCCCTTGGCCAACAACGGCCTTGCAGAAGAGCGCTTTAAAAGCACTAAAGACTTTCTTTGAAGACAGCGGCATCGCTGGACGCTATTAGTGCTTTCATTGCTCTGTTCATTTCAATGTGACTCTATATATCCATCTGTTTGGGAATTATGTTATGTTGACTGCTTTGTTGTGACTGTGAATGATTGTTTACACGATGTATATACCACCCGCTGACTAGACAATGTGCTATTAGGCAACAGTATCGTTTGTACTTTTGATACTTTCGACTACATAAGTGTGGAGACATTTGCCATGTATACTGTATGTACCCGCTGATCCGCTGACTAGAAAATGTGTTATTAGGCGACAGTATCGTTTCTACTTTTGAGACTTTCGACTACATAGGTGTGGAGACATTTGCCATAGTCTTCCTGTGGAAACGTTGCTTTATAAGTCCTGGTGCTTGTGTGAAATGATTATTTGATATGTAACCGTGAACCCTGAATGATGTATGACGGAACCACCCAAGAGATAAGGAGTAGCCGGCGCCTTAAATTGCGCGCCAACATCTCCTTATATCATATCAATAAAAAAAAAAAACTTCTCGGGCTGCTTTGTTCCGTATGTAAGAATCGGTGCTTCTGTGCGCTGATCTTGTGTGTGTGTAGTAAAGGAACATTTTGAATAAATTGCAATCACGTGTCGCTGCAGCTGCGTGAGTTCTGGTAGATTTGTGTCCGTTCTGTAAGTATACATCGGGCAGCCTTGGTCTGCAAGGCGTTTAAGAAATGCGTTATCTCAAACGCCATAGGCGGCACCGAAGATAAGATACTCTGGGCTGTTGATAGCGATAAGGAGGCATCTGCACAGGAACGCTAAGTGGCGCCCAGTCCACTGCAGATTGAATGCAATAATTTTAGAGATGCGAGGGTAATCGAAAATTTCGGGTAACGAATCAAATAGTCACTATTCGTAAATACGAATATTTTTCGAATAGTTCTCGAGCATTTCAAAACGTCAGCTGTGCGCAATCGGACACAAAACTGTTTCAAAAGTACGATAAATTTCATTCCCCGTGGGCATTAGCATTGACATGAAACACGAGAACTTGCGTGAAGTGGGGCAGACTACGCCGGTCATAGAGCCAAATTTTACCGGCTGCGCAGCAATCGTTCGCTATGTGAAGTATTCGTACAAGCTGATTATTTGTTCCTGATACTCCATTCGTGCTTTTAGTGAAGAAAGCTTCATAACGTGTAATGTAATGATAGAAACTTACTAACGTCACGAATTTTAAGATGTGAACGTCGTTTTATATCAATTGTGAATACAACTGTTCATTATTCGGAGACTGTTGGAAAAGTATTCGATATTCGATTCATTACTGGCACTATTCGATTCGGTCTCAAAAATTACTATCCGCACACCGTTCATAATTTCTTTTTTGTCCAGTTGTGAACAAATCGCCGTCGACCTCACTCTCTCCGTGAAAAAATTGTTGCGTGAACAATCCCGATCATTGCATTTATAATTTCCTGAAGTACGAAAATCGGAGTGAGTATTACAATCGCGGAGGACTGTGCTGTCCATTTCTGTCCGTGAAAATCGGGTGCCCGCTAGAAGCGAGTAAACACAGCAGTACGCAACAGCGTCGCAGTTGACAACAATTGGGAAACGCCGGCAGTGAATATGTACACGCGGAGTTGTCGACGCCTGCCGGCTTGTTTGCATGCGCGCCAATTTCCTCTCACTGAGGGTCCCCACGTCATGCTCTGCTTGTTTGCACGCTCTTCTCCTATCCTATCTTCTCCCCCCCATCCCCATATCCCCCTCCCAGATGGCGCTGAGCCGTGCTCCCTCAACGTCTCTAGAAGACAGTGCTAACCTTTCCTTTCTTCATAAAGAACCACTTCTCGTGCTTTATCTTCTTTTTGGTCAAGTACGGTCCCCGTACTGCTTTGCAAACAGAAAGGGGACAATGAAGACGGCTGTTCAGCGACGCATTTTCCACAGGGGGGCCGTCCATCGTTCGACGAAATGGCCACGCTTTTTATATTCCTTTGCCACAACCTAGGTAAAGCTGGAAAAGCTTCGTCTAATCACCTGAAGTGCTGGAGAGTTCTATTATTCTCAATTTTGCAGAAAGCTATTGATTACTTGTGGAGGAAATGAATGCCAAAGTGATTTTTCTCGGATATCGCACCAAAACAGTGGCAGCTAGCGCCAGTATATGTCACTGCGACGTCATGAATTTCGAAGCATTTTTCTAGTGTTTCTTTTTAATTACATTATGTTCTTGGGCTTCTCATGCTGTAACATTGATCGTATTATGAGGCTCCTCCGTAGTGGGAGGACTCAGAATTAATTTTGACCACCAGGGGTTCTTTAAAGTGCCCCAATGTACGGCACAAGGGCTTTTCTTACGTTTCGCCCCAATCGAAAAACAGCCACCGCAGCCGGAATGCGGTGCGTAGTTAACTAGGCCGGTTAGACGCCATCACAGTTCATGACGTCACAGTTATCCGCGTTTTCCCTGGTTTGTCAAGGCTCCTTTCATGGTAAGGTCGAGTGGCGTTTTGTTATCCTACAAGCGTAATTTACTAATAGAAATCAAGTCGCCTTTTCACTCGTGTCTCTTTAGTATAATATTCGTCTTCAGTGTTCCTTCATCCCCGCGAAGCTGAACGCATGATTTCATATATATATATATATATATATATATGCTTTGAATTTTATACCTCAAAATTCTCATTTTTTCGCCCGAAACTTAACGCAAAGCCCATAGTTAAGCGCTTTGAATACGCTGTGGGGAGTTTTCAGTTTTGCATGGTTGAACAAACGAGTTGCTAATTACCGCACTAATTAATTTACTCAATATGCGTTTCATTATTTTTTGTGTACGAATGTGCTCTCGAGCATCAGGCAGAAGCATGAACGAGTCGCTATAATTTTCTTTGAAGTCGCTCGCTGTTTCGGATTTGCCGGGCTCGTACGCTTCGACGCTATATATAGCAACTGGCCCAACAGCAGCAGCAGCTAGTTGCCCTTTTTAACGCGTGAGCTTTAAGGAGCCCGCACGAGGCGTAGGGCGACGCTTCGGCAAAAAAAAAAAATCGAATCAAATTCCGAACCACGCATACCCAACCACTTTTCTACCAGCAAAGCTGCTCACACTTTGTCTTTCATTTTTTAGAACTTATTCCTCGGAATTTTGAGAACGGCAGCCAACAAACAAACGTATTGAAAAAAAAAACACTGACAGTGCTAACATAAATGTTAGCTCTTCTCAGAATCAAATATTAAAAGTGCGAATCAATAAGAGGAGATTGACCAACGCAAGGGGCCGCGTTTCTACCAGGAAGCTCGCCTTCGTGCATAGCATTCGCAGCCAGCGTTTCCCGGTAAAGGTTACGGTTACATAAGCTGCAGTTGTCGGGAAGCACGAAAAACAGTAAGGGTCTTTGAACGCTATCGCGTTCCACTCTTAGAGGCGAAGCCCCCCTTGAGCGTTCCCCAAATTTCTTTCCCCACGCACCCTTTTCCTTCGTGGTGCTTGGCGTCGTGGCGGCGCTCCTTGTGGTGGTGCTTCTTCGTGCCATGCTGCTCGACGCCGCCTTCGCCGTGCTGCGGTCGCTTGGCGCTGCTCGCGTGCACCAGCGCCACCAGCACCACGGCCACCAGGAGGAGGAAGACGCAGACGCGCATCTTGGGGATCGCCCAGTGGGAGTGTGTTCACCGCAGTCACCTGCGCACGCACGGGAACGCATCGCTTCGTTAGTGTGTGCGTGTGTGCGCGCGCATACGTACAGTGACGGTGAAGAATGGGAAACACCACAATGATAATGAAAAGAATCGCTGCGAGGAAAGCATTGCAGTATACGGCCCGTCGGACCGTATTTCGCAAATTCGGCTTATTCCATTTTATCCCATCTCTCTGTCGATTGCATACACATTTCGGTCGGTGGATTGATATCTTCGTCAGGCGTTACAGGCAAGTGAACCTCTGACGATGGTCGGTCCACCGACTGTAGCTGGTGGGCAATAACGCGAAGATTACCGCGAAATTGTGATACCATATATATATATATATATATATATATATATATATATATATATATATATATATATATATAATGACAAAAACAGTGAGAGGGAAGAATCGTTACGAATTTAGTAATTAACAAGAATATTTCGAAATTTGATAAGCTTCAAGAAAAAGAAGCACGCAGTGGAAGCCGTCCATATCTACCCATAAGGACAGTGAAGCCGGAGGCGGTCATCTTGTGATTGGTAGGAAACCGGCCGCATATCATATCGTGCACTTTCGCCGCTCAGAGCACCGAGTGCGCTCCCACACGAACTCAGTGCTCTCTCCCTTTTTTCCTCTATCTATTACCCTTTCCGCCAACCCCAGTGTAGGGTAGCAAAACGGGTGCTCGTCTGGTTGACCTCCCTACCTTTCCTGCCCTTGCTCTCTCTCTCTCTGGCTGGGCCAACTTAATGTTTGGGGATGGCCGTGACCCCACTTGACATCTAGGGGTGTGTGAACTTGAAATTTTGGTGTAGGCCAACTGAGATTTCGGGTAGGCCAAATTAGTTTTGGGTAGGCCAACCTGAAATTCAGGGGTGGGCTAATCTCAAATTTGGGGTGGGCCAGCTTGAAATTTGGGGTTGGCCGAACTTGACATTTGGGGGTGGGCCAACAAGACAAAAGGGCAAAGGTGCTGGAGAGGCACCTTTGTCCAGAAAGATCACCGCGCTCTGCAGTAGCTACGCATAATCCGGCAGCCGCGGAGCTTTCTGCCCACCACAATGTGGCGGCGCTGACTTCATCTGAAGAGCGCCACCTCCACTCCGGCAAATTCTTTTATATTCTCCTAGCTTAGAATATTATGATATTTCAGCCACCATGTTGCGTGCGCTTTGGTTAGACACCGCGTCGCCAGATGTCGCTACCAGCGTTGTCGTTGATGTGCACTTCACCGGGAATCCGGTATCCGCAAACGTTAAGAAGTTTAGGGACGAATTAAACTCTCAATTGCTTTCCACACGTAAAGTGTTACGTTTCCTCGCTAGCAGGTTCTCCAGAAGGCATCATATGTATACCGATGGCAACCTATTACATCGTGGGATTGTTACTATACATTCGTAGCCACGTTTCCAACATCGTTCCCGTGTCTGAAACAATCTGGTAACGTCGCATAAACAACTATTCGTTCTTTAAAAAAGAGTGAGGAAACAGAAGAAGAAGAAGAAGAAGAAGAAGAAGAAGAAGAAGAAGAAGAAGAAGAAGAAGAAGAACAGAAAATGCGGTGGTTGGGGCGCCAAGGAAACTAACTAAGTCAAATGCACCGTCTCGGAGGAAACTTTTGCGCACCATTCCCCATTTGCTAGTTTCATTCTCTCACTCGCTTCCTCTGAGCTTCTCAGAAAAAATAACGTACGCAGTGGCCGTGCGACGGGGTCCCGTTCACACGTTCCCAATTGCGTGCAACACTTTTCACCTTTTCTTTTAGGCGAGAAGCGCCGACTCCCCCTCAATTGTTCAGACTTCGCACCTCATGACAGAAGCCGACAGCGATCCACACCACGTGCATAAAAGAGGAAATGAACAAATAACACAAAGGAAGAAAATGACAAAGAAAACAAATGAAGTCAAAGGGGAAAAAAGAAAAGCGACAATGTAGACTGAAAAAGGTGAGGCAAATTCACGTCCTTCAGCACGTCCTTTCTATTTTTTTGGGGGGGGGGGGGTGAGTGCGGTGGGCTAAAATCATCTTCTTTTTGTTATTTCTTCTTTAATATATTCTCTTCCACATCCCCGAATACGCACCAGAGAAAAAAGGAGGCAACGAGATAAAAACGGGAAGAGGTGTAAAGGAGAAGCTCGCTCTTATTATACGTTCACGGCACTTCGCACTCGCGAGTTTAGCCCAACGCCAAGCTGATCTGCTGTAGGCGTTGCTTTTTTAGGGGGGAAAGAAAATAAAATAAAATAAGAGGAGGTTTCGCGCTCCCCCTTGCCGGTTTCTGGGAAACCATCCGCATATATACAGCGGCGAAATGTCACGCTTCTTTGCGTGCTCCCGGGCTCTCTGCATATACATGTTTGACCTAACGGCAGCAAGTCATTGTGACCCAGCGAAAAGAGCAATAGAAAGAAAAAAAAAGAAATAGCGATATAAACGAACCAACTCATGCACTCCTGGCGGCGCCTACATACTTAAGAACCACACAAACAAATAAATAAAGAAAGCTGTGCAGATCCAACGCACATCTTGGACTGCATATGCATGAAGCGAAGCTATCGTGAAGCGCTTAATTAAACACTACACAACCGCTCTCCTCCGTGCTGCGTATTGAGCAATAGAAATGACGTGGATGGATGGATGGATGGATGTTACGAGCGTCCCCTTTGGAACGGGACTGTGGGTTGCGCCACCAAGCTCGAGTTGCTATTATAATGCCTAATGTACTACCTACAGGTTATAAAAGAAAAAAGTAACGTGCCCGTTCGACAAGACGCCAACAGGCGAAGACCCATGGACGCGACTGCGGATTACGATGCCCCTGGAATCGGCCCACCTAATGTGATCACGCAAACACCGATATCTACCCACTTCGCAACAAAGCATTTTTTTTTCTCGAATTCGCAAGTGCGCTTCCCTGCATTACTCGTTCGCCCGACTAATCTGGGTGCGTCGTGTTTCAAATGAAAGTGAAGCACCACATCTGCACATGCTTGCCTCTGGCGCCCCGTTTCGTCATGAGAGTCAAGCCTACATTTTGGCGTGTCATATACGACAAGCAAACTGTCTCCACGTATATGTGTGGAATGCAAAACAAAAATAACAATAATGACTGTTGCAACTACTCGAGCAAGCTAGCCTCGCGGGAAGGCTTGCTTTACGATTATGAAATCGGTCTACTGCACTTTCACCCCTATACCGCCATGACGAAGCGTCCAAAGGGGAAGAGAAGCGCGCGCGCTGCATATTTTTAACCTTTCTTGCCCCCTGAACAGCGTTCCGCATCTCTTATGCCCCTAATCACGAACTGCTGATGCGTATCTGGTTAGAACCGTGCAGTGTTAGATACGAGCTTGAAAGCACTGCTGGTGTTTTTCGGGCCCACAGGCAACTTTGTGAATGTGTCCACTGTGTTTGTGATTATCCGTGAGTGAATGTGCTGTCTGTGTGTTTATTTGATCGCTGTTCATGCCCCGTCACCCAGCACCTGCAGTAGCATGCCAGGCTATGCCAACATCCCCGGCACATCATTAAAGTTCGCACATCGCTTTTGAAGTCTCCATATGCCCCAATAAGTGGGCGGAACACTAAATTCTACATGGTTCTGAAAGTAAACAACGCTAGAAAAAAGGACAGAACTTGAAGACACAACAAGAAGACTTGTGTCTTTTTGTTCTTCCCCCGTTTTTAGTTCTGTTTCTTTCCAGAACATTTACCGACTAGCTCACCGAGTCGCGTTAATGGATACGCGGGCTGGATTGATGGTCATTGTCTATCATTGACGAAACACCGCTCTCACGGCAGATGTGAATTAATGGTCTGTTAAGGCATGACTCTTTTAATTTGTTGGATCACTGTGTTCGTCGCAAGAACTAACAAGCATTGAAACCTTGTATTAGAAGTTTTGTGCACAGGCGTCGCAGAAATTCAGCCTTTTCGCAAATCGCGTCTCCTGCCAGCTTTTGTGGCTGACTGCGTGGGTGTGTTTGTGTACGCGCGTATTAGGTGACTTCTTTGATTTTACTAAATTACTTTACTTGGGTTAACCCATCGTTAAACCATTGGACACGTGCCACTGCGAATGTGCCCATTCAAGGATAATTCCCCAGAACAGGTATTTGCCGCAATGACGCAAGGGATGAATCATTGTTAAATGAATTCACTATGTGTCGTAACTTGTGCGTGCAACTCCGGTCCCCATCATTTCCTCCATAGACGCCATACATCGTCTTTGTCCTCGTCACTCACATCGCTGCAAATGTGTCCCACACTCTGCATCCTAGCCTGATGATCTGGTGTTTGCCATTTCACCATAGCTTGCGAATTACCGGCACAGTGCACGAACAGAAACATTGCGTGAAATCATTGTTGCGACTTGTTCTGTGCATAAGCTTAAACGCTGCATAATGCTGCACGTTACGTAAGGTGAAAACAAACCCACTTTTACGCATCGCATTTGGCTGTATAGCAATTATTTATACGCTTCATTAAAGCTTCATTCCACGTAGATTCCAACTTGTGATATTGATTTGCATATGGATGGATGGATACAACTTTCTTGTTGATTTGCATAGCCATTTTTTTTTTTCTTAGCAGTTGCAACGGCGCTGCACAGAATTAACGAGGGAAGAGGGGAGACCGACGACGATCAAACGCTTCTCAGCGCGCGCGAATTTGCGGAAGTGTTCGTCGATGAGGCGATGGGAGCAATTTCATGGACGGCCATTGATGGAATGGGGGTGAGTTGAGGAAGTAGGGGCTGTTAGCCAGCGGGGTCGACCGCCAAAAGAGGGAAACGGTAATCCTGCAAGGGTTTGAAGAACGGGTAGCGCCGGGCAGCTCTCTACGCGTTTCGCGGCGACGGAGGCCGGAAGCGATTATTATACTCTCGAGTATTGGGGACTTCGTCGTGGCACGTGGCGGCTATAGCTATAAGTTAAGCAAGGAATGGGGCTAGATCGAGTGTTCATAATACTTAAATCGGACAAATCGAAGATTACAACACGAAGAACAGGGACAGAAACAATGGTATAGTGAAGGACAGAGCGCGTCTATATATCAAGTGGTTATTTTTCCACGCGTTATCGCGTTTATGCTGCAGTAAAAAAGAAGAAAAGAAAAAGAAGAGCTAAAACGGCACGTTCCCCCACAGCAAGGCAAAAGGCTGGGCAAGTTGTTACATGTTCAACTGAGATGAAACCAGCGACAGAAACACATAATCAAGAAACAAGCATAAAGGGGAAACAACAACGACAACAAGCACAAACAGGAAACAGGACCAGTATCGTCCCATGCAGTATACTTGTTTCTTGCGTATGCTTTTCCTTCGCTGGTTTCATCTTAGGTGACCTCCCCTACGCGACAGCATGCTTACGCGCGCCTGCGATCAAATCAATGTCTACAGATGATAGCATGACTGATGGTGCGCTGACACATTTTTCTTTCATCCACAAAGCCACAGCGAACACTTAGAAAATCATTAGGACGGGCCCCAAAGTGCTCATTTGCTGTAGTCACTTCTTGTTTATAATTAGAAAGTTAATTACCGTAACTTCGCTAATCGGGCACGTAATTGCGGAAATTGCTCTGTATCTGGAGGCTGCCTATCCGTACACTCATATGGTAAACATAAAGCTACCGTGATTTATATTTGTCTAACTTTAAAAACTTTCTTCAGCTAAAAAAGCACCCTGCATATATATATATATATATATATATATATATATATATATATATATATATATATATATATATATATATATATATATATATATATATATATATATATATATATATATATTAGGTAAAGAGGAATTTTTCAGGCTACCTTGGTTGACCTGTATCTGTACTTTTGTGTATTGGGCCAGCTACTAGCCACATAGGCTATTAGTCCAACTATTTTTGTACACATTCTTTGACTTGTTTAAATAAAGCTCACTTTTTGATTGATTGCTTGATTGATTGCTTGATTGATTGATTGATTATTTGTTGTCTCTTAAACTCTGTTTCTGGCGCAGTTCTTCGTCTTGTGATCTTCGATTCAGCGTGCTTTCTGAAGTAGCTGTAGTCGTCAAGGAGGTTTCAAAGAAACCCGCTTGGTGACCACCTAAGAATTCAATACGAGACGCACGCAAAAAAAAAGAAAGAAAAAAACACACATTGCACCATGTGCGATCCGTACGTATACTCTCTCCGAAGCTTCGGGTGCGCCCGAGAGAGGTGAAACCAGCATCTGTTCCCGACTTCACCTCTGAAAGAGAGCCGTGCCGCCTAATGCTAGGCTAATAAGAAAAACAACGTCTCGTTGTTTCTAGCCAAAATATTACTTCGGATGAGTACAATGATAACACGATCTCCCAGAAAACTTGCCAAAACCTGTGACACAGCGAACGTGGGTAAATAGCCCACCTTAACTAAACTCTCAGGTAAACGAAAAGCGCTTGACGTAACGGAAGTGAGCGAATTTGATTGGCTGGCGCATGTATACAAATCGACATCGACGACACAGACGCTCTTTTTCCAGCCACTTTCGGTTTCAAGGAGCCTGCCAAGCAGAACTAATTTCTCGCCTAGCTCCCACTTGTAATCCGCTATTCGAAATTTGATCGTTGGGATAGGTACTGTGGAGGACGGGCCCCAAAGTGCTCATTTGCTGTAGTCACTTCTTGTTTATAATTAGAAAGTTAATTACCGTAACTTCGCTAATCGGGCACGTAATTGCGGAAATTGCTCTGTATCTAGAGGCTGCCTATCCGTACACTCATATGGTAAACATAAAGTTACCGTGAATTATATATATATATATATATATATATATATATATATATATATATATATATATATATATATATATATATATATATATATATATATATAACGTAGGTAAAAAGGAATTCTCCAGGTTACCTTTCAAACGTAAAGAACTTGAGCGGTGCTACACGGTAAACAGAACACGTATTTAATTTCAACAGTTTCGATCGGTGGACCCATCTTCATCAGGGTTTACAAAAACACCTGTAAACCCTGAAAATCGGTCCACTGATCGAAACTGTTGAAATTAAATACGTGTTGTGTTTGCCTTGTAGCACCGCTCAAGCTCTGTACAGGTATATATATATATATATATATATATATATATATATATATATATATATATATATATATATATATATATATATATGCTCGCTAATCTCAAAAGGTTAGACAGCGTTAAGCTCGTCAAACAATATAGTTGGTGCGAAACAAAGCCAGTGACGCGGCATTTCCGGTTCCATATCGTTTATTAGCTTCCACGAGACGCACTGTCTCGCGCAGGTTTGCTCTTGGTTGATTAATTACGCTTCCATGAATATTCATGTCAGTCGCGCGCGGCAAAGTTTTTAATTCAGGTGCAAACGTGGGCCAAACGAAGGCAATTTGATTGAATCAGCCTGTTTTGTTTCAGTTCGTGCGCTCAGTACGCTCCTCTTCTCGCGTTCCTATGCAATGACCAGGCCTCTGCGCGGCCGCCCGGCCACCGTCGCTCTTAATTATCTAAATTATTCAGCGGGCACTCATGTGCGGGTACCGCTCAGATACAGCTCGTTCTTTGAGACGAAAAAAGACCTGATTATTGCTCAAGTAAACTCCGACGCTATTATGTACCTGATTTTCCACTTATTTCACTCTGTCATTCATTTGTTCTCTTGACTCACTCGCATCTCACTCAATCAGTCATGCTTTCAGCCATTTGCGGGTTCTCTCGCTCGCTCACTCAAACCGTCACGTATGCTCCGCCGCGTCCTTTCTTTCTTTCTTTCTTTCTTTCTTTCTTTCTTTCTTTCTTTCTTTCTTTCTTTCTTTCTTTCTTTCTTTCTTTCTTTCTTTCTTTCTTTCTTTCTTTCTTTCTTTCTTTCTTTCTTTCTTTCTTTCTTTCGTTCGTTCGTTCGTTCGTTCTGGCACTTCCATACTTCCTTTCCCTTCGTCCACTCAACAGTTCTTGACGATTTTCCTCTTTCACTCATGCACGCTCGCCTATTCCTCCATCTTTCCTATTCCAGTCACTCGTGTGTCACTGTTTCTCACTGGAACAGTCGAACTGTACGGAACGTGCTTCATCATGTAAGATAAAAAGAGAAAGCTCTTTATTGAAAAGGCAAAGTGATTAGCCAGCGTATTTTCGTCTGCATGCTACTCTGCGGCGAATGACACCAAAGAGAAAAAAAGGCCCGTTTTCCTCCTCGCGCCCTCCTCGCTATTCGCCATCTTTCATCTCCCGCTGTGCTCCGCGTTCGCTCTTTCATCCTTCGCTGTGCTCGTACTCTCGGTCACCAGGTACGACGCCGCAGGAGCGGGCGCCTCAGAGCTGCGCTCTAAAAGTGCAGGTCTTGTGATTGTATCGGCAGTGGAATAAATGTCCGAGGCGATAAGGCAGGTAATCTTGTTAAAACTTGACAGTTAATGCGAAATGAAATAAAATCGCAGCCTTGACGAGACGACGTGCGTGGGTCATAATTTAGAGAACAAACCTATTGACTCATTATATAAAAACAACAAAAAAAGAGGTCCAGGACTTTTCGCTATTTTGATAGGAGAGGCCAGAGACCCAGCATCCGTGTCAATATGAAAGGGCCTTGGTCGAGCTTTTACACGTTCACTTTATATAAATGTCGCTCGCCTCCGTAAGTTGGGCACTCAAGCAAGACGTGCTCTAGAGATTCCAAGGGTCCGCAATTGCTATAGCTAGATTATTATGCTAGCATTTGTTTAGCGCACTCAGCGACGCGTTGATCTCGGGTCAGCACAGCGAAGCCCGCACTGAGTGAGCTTGTGTCTGTCCGTGCGTGCATGCGATCTCTTAACACACACGCACACACGCACGCACGCACACACACACACACACACACACACACACACACGCGCACACACACACACACACACGCACACGCACGCACGCACACACACACACACACACGCACACACACGCGCGCGCGCACACACACACGCGCGCACACACACACACACACACACACACACACAAACACACACACACACACACACACACTGAAATAACGAAAGTGAAAATCACGGTTTTGCACCTGCACTGAGGCCCCGTGCGTCAAACCTGCGACATCAAAGGCTCGGTAATGACGAGGAACACGAGGAGCGGTGTTGTTTCGCAACCCCTTCGATCCAAGTGCACGCGCGCTGGCCGCAGTTGCGCAATAAAAAGTTGGCGCCGTTCGCGATTCCTTGCTGCACGACCGACGTGAAAGCAAGGCGCGCTCGCAGAGCTGTTGTATAGACCCGCGCGGGACGAGGCGCGGCACAACCGCGAGCTACTCGGGGCCGGCGCTCGCTGGCGCTGGCTTTTGTTCGCGCCAGGCGAGCTGCTGGCGCGGTGTCAAAGGTAAAAGCCCTGTACGGGCACCCCTAAACTTACTTTGGCTTTCGTTAACGAAAAACGAAATGAAAGGAGGAGCTGGCGAAACGGCGTCTTTTCTTTTTTTATCCAGCTACGCGTGTTCTTTGCGTTCCCGGGAGAGAATAAAAAGGTCGCGTTACACCGCGACGGCTCAGATTTCGTAGATGGATGCTGTGAGCGTCCCCTTTGAATCGGGGCGGTGTGTTGCGCCACCAAGTTCTTGTCATTATATTGCCTAATGCCCTACTTGTATTTAAACAAAGAAAGAAAGAAGGAGAAAGAGAAATACAAACACGAAGAATTCCTATCAACAAACCTTCTGAAACCTCTATTCTGAACTCCGTTTTGCACGACACCGTTGTTTGTCGTTTGCCTACTTTTCTTTCACCAATCTTCCAATCGCCTCTTACTAATCTATGCTGCGGATATTTTTACTTTTCTCCAGCTCTCGCCGAACCCAAGGGTTTCAAGGAGGTCAGAGGTGCCTAAATCAACCGCTGGGCACATTTATTCACATTCTAAGAAAACTTGCTCCATCATTTGGCTAGCTTTACCGTAACAAGCGCATGCTTCTTCTTCCTTGTTGTATTTCGCTTTATAAGTGCGTGTTCTAAGGCACCTTGCTCTGGCTACGAAAAGTAATGAGTTTCCCTTTGAGTTATCATAAATTGTTTCTTCCCTGATTTAGTCTTTTCCTCTTCGGTAGTTACTGAAAGCAGTTTTTTTATTTTTTCATTGCCACCACCCATAAGATTATATCAGCCTCTCTGACTTTACGCTTGACATTCTTTGTTGCTCTGTTGCTCACCATACCGTTGGCATACTTGCTGGCAAGCTCCCAGTTCTTTACCACCACTGTTAATCAGTGCTTTTCCTGTACGAACATCTGAACACTCTCCCAGCCCATTTATTTTCTTCCATATTACTCACTCGTTCCTCACAGTTATAGCGACCACGCCCCTGCAAACTTTAGGAGCGAAATTCCCAGTTGGCATAAATAGTTATGCGCCATGTTGTGAAATATGGAAATGATAGCCTCGGTCAGGTCAGAAAGAAAGAACAAGTACCAGTCGAGTGGTTTGGCCAGCGATAACGTTACGCAGGGCTGGCAGAAAAGAACCGCCATGTATTAAAACCATGCAAAGTTATGTATGAGGGTGGGTATGCGGAGGGGGCCGAGGACCTCATCAGGAGTCGGCTTTCGCGTACTGCAGGTCAGAAGTTCTACAAAGTCAAACCAACCGTTATGCGGCACCGAAGAAAGAAAAAAAGAAAGAAAGAAGGAAAGAAGGAAGGAAAGAAAGAAAGAAAGAAAGAAAGAAAGAAAGAAAGAAAGAAAGAAAGAAAGAAAGAAAGAAAGAAAGAAAGAAAGAAAGAAGGGCCGCACTGCTCCTTCGCTTCTCATTACTGCATAAAATTTGAAGAGGTGTTGATGCATGCGTGACGAAAAGGTGCGAGTGTAAAAAGCGCGAAGACAATAAGCGCAGGCTTTCAGAGGTGTCCAAATTGGAAATCGGAGGTATTGGCCAAAAGATATGGCGCAAGTTTTGTTCAACGTCGACGTCACGTTGCAGACGGTACGGTTCAACGCCTTTCTCTGCCATGCTACATTCAAGAGAAATGGCGGCCGAACTTTTGTTTTTTTTTTTTGAGTACCACGCCTTAAGAAACACAGCGGTGGTACGTAGAAGTAAAAATACGAAGAAAAAAATCCTGGGCTTCCGCGAGCCATAACCACGATATTAATATGAGACAGGCCGTAGTGCGGAACTATGAAATTTTTTGACTACCTGTGGATTTTTAATGTGAACCCACTTTAATGTGCACGTTGCACGGGCGTCTCTTTTTTTTTTTCTCTCTCCATCGAAATGTGACCACTTCGTTCGGGTTTTCGTAACCTCGTGCTTGGCATCGCAAGGCCATCGCCGCTAAACCACTACGGGTGGGTGGATCTCGCACGTCACTGTGACATCATAGATTTCAAAGTAGTTTTTTCGCATTTGGGCTATTACAGCTCAATAAAGTTTAAATTATGGGGTTTCAAGTGCCAAAACCACGATCTGATTGTGAAGCACGCCGCAGTGGGGGGACTCCGGAATAACTTGGACACCCCCTGAGGTTCTTTAACGGGCACCTAAATCTGAGCACAGGGTTGTCGCAATAAAGTTCTCTGAAATAGCTAAGTGAGGTCGTTGGGACCTCCAGAATAGTACGCACCACATCACCACCGATTAGCAATTAAACTAGACCCAAGTAGACACCATCAGCTTCCATGACTTCACGGTGAACAAGTGGTAGGAGTTCAAGGTGCCGCCGCCACCCGTATTTAGTTTCTCTCTCTCTTTTTTTCTTCTTATCTGGCTTATAAAGCTTTTATTCAGGTAAAAGAATGTTTGTATGTTGTATTGCAGAAGCGTAATTTGCTATTTCAGCTCAGCTCGACTTTCTCTTTAGTGAAACTCTGAAAGGAGCTATCAAAGCGCACCCGCCGCGACTTTTTCCATTGGCCCTACGTGCGTAAGAAAGTAGAGTAAGTTGCCGAAACCTGAGAATATACCCATTTGGTCTCGCCATCTGTCGCCAAGGGAACTCATGGTATTCACATGGTGCGCTCGTGGGACATTTACATGTTCGATAGTTTCCCTGCGGCCTTGAGGGTAATTGAATGAATGAATGAATGAATGAGATATGCACGTTGGTAAGCTTTTAACTGCTATAGAAGCTTTATAGGTCATTTCTTCCACTTAAGTTCATATTACTTGCGCAGAAATATGAATTGCACGTTCCTGTAACGTCCAGGGTTTAGCAAATTGAAGAATGACTGCAGATTCCGATGATGCAGTGAAATTTTCATGCGGCGCACAACTTCCACACGAGCCATGTGCCGTACGCTTAATTAAGTCATTCGGTTATGACGTCCATGCGGAGAACTAGGCCGGACGACCACCGTCTTCCTTCTTGCGGCCTCACCGATATAGCATTGGCCTGGCTTACATTATATTCTTTCGTGCTCGCTGAAGTTTAGCATCGAACTTTTCATTACTGCAGCAGCAACATTTAGTATCATTGTTGCGTTACCGCAATCCATAGCTGCAGTGGACGATGTGAAAAATTAACTAAGCAGGCTTTCCCACGCATGCCCTAAGCTTGCCCTAACCAATGTAACCGCGTTACCGCTAGTATGTACTGCTAAAGCAGACCCGTGTGTTTTGAAAGCATGGACGGAGCGTGGAACGCCAGCCTGCGTAATCGTCATCACCATAATCATCATCACCACCAGCCTACATTTATGTCCACTGCAGGACGAAGGTCCCTCATAGATCTCCAATTACCCCTACCTTGCACTAGCTGATTCCAAATTGCGTCTGGAGATTTGCAAACGTGCATTCCGCGTACAGTCGCCGTTGAACCAGCCCGCATGATGACGCCTTTATTATTCTGATGCCCGCCATCTTGTTTAAGTCAAACGTGGTGCGTGGAGAAATGCACCAGCAGGTTGTGCACATGGTGTGCCCGTTTCACCAATGCCAGGAGCATTCAAACGACAAAAAACGAAACACACTTCTTTCTACGGAGGCAAAGGTTGCATGTAGTGACCGGTGGAACGCGCATGTTCGTTTATTACTTGCGTAATCAGAACCGTACAATTATCGCGCAAGAACTTTACCAAGTCCAACAATTCTTTTTCCGGTTAGTCCTTACTGCATCACAGTTGCGTTACTTGTTTTCTGTTGTATTGACGCGATTATAGACAAAGCCGCTCTAAGTTTTGTTTCTTAGTTGTTTTTTTCACACAGCTGATATGCTTGCTGTATTGCTCACTATAGAGACAACTAGCCAATGTATAGTCTAGAAAGCGTTTTACCCATTCCTCGTCATTCATAAATATGATTGACTGATTAGTAACGAAGGGCACAACCACACACAAAGGGGACCAATATAGTGATGCGAAAACTCGAAGGGTCAGAAACTAAGGAGGCAAAAAAAGTTGAAGAATTTGAGATGGAAAACATTCGACGGGCTCGGTACAAGAATACGAAAATCGACCCGCGCAAACTTTGCTTTTGCTACGGTGCGGACGTAAATTCGCGAGGGATAGCAGAGAAAAAGAGAACGCTATACGCATCAAGAGAGAGCTTACATACAGGGACATAACAGGAAAACACGGCCGAGCTAATGCACTGATGGGCGCGCTATCAAGGCTCACGCAGAAAGGCTGCAGTAGAATGCTGTTGCTGCTGTTTGTGCTCGTCCGCGGGCGGAAAAAAAACACGCCGCGTAAAGCACCGACACAGAAGAAACACGGAGGACGTCGGGGCATCAGCGCGCCGCTAGAGACTCTGCGAAGGCAGGTGCCTAGCGCGGAAAATGAGGCGGAAGGGGCTCGGCGAGGCACAAAGGCAAGAATCAGAGCTGCGGAAACGCTGCGCGCACAGACCGGAGAGCACTGGCTAGCTATCCGTGGCGCGCCTTCACTGCGGCGCGTTCCCGTGGGAAAAACGGACGCCATTTTATTTGGCGCGCTACATACACGCAGCGATGGATCCCGGTGAACGCCCCGCGGCGCTTGCGAAGACGCAGAAGCGACTGCCGACTGCTGTTTGCAGCCGGTGATCACAGCGCGGAACGGTCTTTGATTGCCACAGCAATTATATGGACGCTCCAGGCGCATTTCTGCTGCCGCCGTCGCCGTGAGGTTACGTATGAGGGAAAGCGAGTGAGGGTGAGCCGGCGAACGCGGTTCAATCTTGCGTGCGCGAGCGGTGAACGCGGCCCGGATGCGTGCCCTCTCCTGTGGCGCGCGTCGCAGGGGAGTGAGGCGAGGGAGGAGGGGGCGTTCTACGGCGGCTGCTATGGTGCCTCGATGTTCTCCTCGCCCGCCGCACCATACATAGTGGAGACAACCGCGGCGTCTACTACGGCGTTGGAGACGCGAATCGCGGACGCCGTAGTAGACGCCTTTGGGGGACGCCGTAGGAACGCGTTGCCGGTGCTGGTGTGTCTCGGAAGCGGCCCGAGACGTGGCTAAAATGCGCGCCCACGCGGGCCTCACCTTCAAAGCAATCTGCGATGTTTGCATAGTGCGCGTAGTGCCGGTAGCTTCGTATGTGCTGTGCTTTCGACGTTTCGTACGCGATGAAGTGACAGATGCACGGAAGTCAATTGGCTCGCGGCTGCTGCCGCGATTCCTTTCACAGACAGTTTCCGCTGTCATCGAGCGATGTTTGTTCATGTTTACCTGTGCGCGCGTGACACAGTGCTGGTTAATTTAGTTAAAACACGTTGACGGGCTAGTCGGTTTGAATGCATGATAGAATGTGTAAGCGCGACTCAACAAGGACGTAGAAAGAAGCAGACGCGCAAATACAGCGCTGTCTCCGGGTGTCTGTTTCTTTCTACGTACCTCATTGAGTCACGCTTACGCATTCTATCATTGTTAATTTAGTTAATATAAGCGAATGTTTTGTTTCAGAGTGGTGACCTGCTTCTGAAAGCCCTTAAATTTGTCTCCAATACTTCTTCACTAAAACCGAGTATGCAGTTGTTACTTCAATGCTACGAAAGACAGCGCTTCCCTCCTATCCCTGTAATCTTTCCGTCCTTGCTCCTCCTTCTACAGGCTGTTGACCGATGTTCAGGTGTAACCCGCGCGCTATCGACAGTTACGGTGCGGTCAGCAGGCTTTCCTCCAATCAATCAATCAATCAATCAATCAATCAATCAATCAATCAATCAATCAATCAATCAATCAATCAATCAATCAATCAATCAATCAATCAATCAATCAATCAATCAATAGAGCATGCCTCTTGTGTTAAATATTCTCAGACTGAAATATTATAAGTACGAGAGAATAACAGATCGGCCCACGCAAGAGGCCGCGTTTATACCGGCTAGAAAGCTCGCCGTTCGTGCATAGCGTTCGCCGCCAGTGTTTCCCGGTAAACACTACGGTTTCATATGTTGCAGTTGCAGGGAAGCGTAAGAAACATGTCAGGTATCTTTGAATGTTGTTGTCGCGTTCCACTCTTAAAGGCGAAGCTTATAAGCGGCCCCCTATATTTTTTTATATTTTTTTCCACCTACCGACCTGCTCGTGCCCTGAGAACCAACTTCGATTTCTGGGCAGAGCGCGACGGGCAGCGATGGACCAGGGCGTCCTGGACTGAGGATCGTCGTCTGCTCTTTAAGTTTATTTGTCTCTCTTTCCCGAGCCTACAGGTAAAACCACACGTACACGTGCACAGGCACGCGAAAGCTTGCGCCGGCGCGACTTGCGTTCGACGCGCCCCGCGAGGAATGGCGGCTTGCTTCGACAAGAGACGCGCGCCAGAGCTGCGCCCACTTAGCCCACCGATAACCCGCCGTGGTTGCTCAGTGGCTATGGTGTTGGGCTGCTGAGCACGAGGTCGCGGGATCCAATCCCGGCCACGGCGGCCGCATTTCGATGGGGGCGAAATGCGAAAACACCTGTGTGCTTAGATTTAGGTGCACGTTAAAGAACCCCAGGTGGTCAAAATTTCCGGAGTCCTCCACTACGGCGTGCCTCATAATCAGAAAGTGGTTTTGGCACGTAAAACCCCAAATATTATTATTAGCCCACCGATAGACTTTTTGACAGACATCGCCTCGTACTTCGTTATTGATAACGCTTCAAAATGCTGATGTATTGATAAACGCATTTTTTATAGCAGGTTAGATCAGCGCGAAAAGTAAAGTACATTCTCGCGTGACGTAAATCTATCTCACTGATTGTTGATTGTACCACGCCGTACACCTGCGTATATAGCCAGGCGCGTAGAAACGCGGGCCAACCAGAGCCCGATATCTGTCTGGAGCAGATATTCGTTGTATCCGTGCTAGCGCCGCGCTTCGACGCGTACGATCAATCCTGCACCCTCTGCGCATGCGTAAGCGAGCCGGCAAGCGTACGTGTAGTTAAGCCTTAACTTCCGCTCAGAAGTTCACCGAGGATAGCAAATTACCACATCCAACAGAAAAAAAAAAGAAGAAAGCAACCTTACTTTTTAACGTACGGGACCTGGCACGGCCTTCATCAGCGATCACAATACAGATAAATACCACTTTCATGTGCCTTTGCAATCGCACTATCAAGCTTCGTCAAATTTTTAATGCAATTAAACGATTTGACAGTGACCGTTCGTCGCTTTCACAGCGCCCATCTAGAACATCAGCTTGTCCGCTGGTTCGACTCTCAGCCGCCGCGGACAAATTCCGAGGAGGAAGAAGGAGGAATGTAAAAATGTCCGTCCATCGTGTACCTGTAGCAGACCATAATCAAGCTGGTAAGGAGAATATTCGAGTTGTTTAGCACCTATACGACCCAACCCATTTCATTCCCTCCCCGTGTTTCTTTACTATACACGTGCGCTGCAGTTACTGAAGGCGCACCCAAATGATGCTTTCTTTCTCTATAGCTTCACAAAGGCAATTCAATGAAGCAACAAGGGTAGACATGCGCCTGACATCTGAACCAGCTCGCTTCTTATGTTCTCAGCTTTCTGTTGGGGGCTAACTGGGAGCCAGAACGAGGGCGCAACACTACTCCGAGGCTCCTGTAAAGTGAAGGAAACGAGTTCTTTCTCCAGGTAATATGAACACCTATCCGCATTCGTTTTCCATACAAGGCGGCACACACGTAGTACACGTACCAGACGCGCATCCCCGTTATTGGATGCCCGGGACCACTGGAAATTCTATCCACTCCAACTGCCAGAATGTTTATTTCTCCTCGGAAAAAACAGGGAAAAAGAAACCCAACGCGCGTGATCTAGCCTTCGTCATGGGAGACTGTATATGTACACAAAAGTGCGTGTGTGCGTGTGTGTGCACGTATATTCGTATGTAATGTTCCCTGTCCATTTCCCAGCCGAGATACGTTTGAATGATTCACATGTGGGCGCGTTTTTCGTTGCTCCCTTCTCGAGTTTGTCATAACTAAATTACGCCGCGCGACTGGATTCCGCTGGCAGCGACGACGATCGAATCGCGTTAGCGACGTGGATGTTCTCTGAAACGCGTCTTCGCGCATGTGCACCGACGGACGCAATTTGCGAGCGAACGCGTCCCGCTATGCGCCTTTGAAAAATAGGCACGTGCGTGCGACGGAGTCGGTATACAGTAAACCCGGTTATGCGTGCCGGGACGTTTATAGACAATGCTCGCGTTTCTTCATTCTATGAAGAACTGGAAGCGACGTCGCAACGGGAAATTGAAAAATGCTCTGCGCAGTATGGTCATTGAACGTCGAAGGACTCTCTTCCGTTCCTCCTAAGGCTCAGTGACTGTAATAGGTTCTTTCGTTTCCTTTTATGCGAAGCATATTACGAGAGCTCTAGGTGGTGTTGGCTCAACCCAGCTCCTCAGGCGCGGCGGTGTCGCCTTCAATACCACGTGACACCGTGACGTCACGACAGAGAAGAAACGGGGCTCCAACTCGCGCCGTCGCTCGCGGCGTCGCGGCGGTATATAAGCAGCTGCGCTTGCCTCTGCTAGACACTCACGAGGTGAGATGCCTCCTGGAGACAGAGCTGCTCGTTGGAATGAGAAGCGAAGGTTGCGGCGTGCTACAGAGACTGATTTTCTAGGTGGCTTTGGCTCAACTCTTGCAAGATGGGCTGGGTGGGAATCGAACCAGGGTGTCCGGAGTGTGAGACGGAGACGCTACCACTGAGCCACGAGTACGATGCTTCAAAGCGGTACAAAAGCGCCTCCAGTGAATGCGGTGTTGCCTTAGAAACGAGCTGTTTCTAAGGCTCAGGCGTGCGTCGCTTGCTCAGGCACACATTCCATTGCCGCGCCGAACGCTGCGTTGCTCGACGCTCACCGCGTCCAATGCGGGGCGCGTAGTCGCTGCGCCGTAGCCCATTGTCTTACACCCCGCGACGGGAACGCTGTCGCGTTCCACTCTTGAAGGCGAAGCAGAGTAACGCATGAGTTGTTTCTTTGTCTAGCCGAACCAAATATAGCCAAGCAACAGCAGTTCACCAGGCTAAACAGTGGTTCAACAACTAAAATAAAGGCTAGTATGCTTCGCATCCTGGGCTTAACCTTAGCTAAGCCACAGCCATTTTTTTTCTATAAGCTTCATGAATACTTTCGATGTACAGACATGAGCAAAAGTTTTGAGCAAATGGTGTGGCGAAACAAAAAAATTTTTCTTCGCAGCCTGGGCATGCTGGCCGTAGCGAAATGGTACAGACTACTCGTGCGCGTGTCCAACCAATGCAACTAATCGAAGCAATTATACTTTGCGAAGCTGTGCTAGAATAAATCCCAACTCTTTTGTTGATGGCGTCGTCTTCGAAGTTCAGCGCTCAATGTACCTGCGGATGCAACACTTTTCTGCATTCTCTCCTCTGTTTCTATTTCTTGCTAAACGGTGTCGGTGCGCGCGGCAGGGTGACACACTTTTGACGAAGTTACATTCAAATTCAAATTCAAGTTTATTTACCAGACAATATGCTGGAAGGTCCGCTGGGCTAAAAGCCGTAAAAACGGCTTGACGGGGCCCAGGTAACCGTTACATGGCAGCGGCTATACAAAGTGCAGAGGAAAAGTACTAAGATACACTGTTACAAAAAATGAAAAAGATGCAGATCACAATGCATAATATAACATTCATAAATCACACAAATACATTTGAAATACGATGCACATGAAAATGCATATGCAAATTTCGACATATAGTACCGCATATTTACACTCACACAAACACTCTAAAAATGCTGCAAAAAATTAATGTTTTTAATAACCGTTTTGCAAGCAGCATATATGTTATATATAGTAGATATTTTAAGATACTGAGTCTTTTACTAGCAAACAATAGAACAAAAGAAAGAACGTAACTGTTTTTTACTGCAACTGGTTGTGTTTTCATACGTGTTTAGTGTTGTTGGGACGTTGTATGCCAAAGTTTGATATTTATAAGTTGTACGAAATCGCGGTATAAACCATATATGGGTGTTTCTTGTAGGTACTGTAATAACACGACGCTCTAGACATGATAAGGCTGTAATAAAGTCCGACAGTTCTCTGTTTGAAAAGTAGAGTGTGTTCAACAAGCGGTATGAGTAAATATTGTCAACCCGAACGATACTGAACCTTTCAAATGATTTGCGTGTGTTTCCCAGACGTTCAATGTTTCCAACGTAGCGAATTATCCTTTTTTGTAGAACAAGTATTTTATTTATGTTTCTTTTTGTTGTTGTGCCCCAAATCAACGTACAATAATTTAGATGTGCGTTAAATAATGCGTGATATATTTGAAGTTTGGCCTTGAGTGGCAGCAGACTACGGCAGTGAGAGACGACTCCGGTTACAGATGAGATTTTCCTACATAGGTAATTAACGTGAGCATCCCAACTTAAGTTCGATGAAAAGTATACCCCAAAGTATTTTATGCGTATCAACAATATCTATTTGCTGTGAATCAAGAATTAACGGCTGGTGAGTAGGTACTATTTTATTTTTAGCATGGAATATTACAGCTTTAGTTTTATTTGGATTAATCTTTAGTCTATTGATTTTTGACCACGAGGAAATCTCCGAAAGTACGTCGTTAGCTCTGGATATTAGATGAGGCAGGTTAATGTCAGAGATAAGTATCGTTGAATCATCTGCGTATATTACGTACTTAACTGTTGTGTCCGTGTTCACGATATCGTTGATATAAACATTGAACATCAGGGGGCCCAGAATACTCCCTTGCGGTACACCGCAAGTGATAGGTAAGAATGACGAGCTACATTTATTAATGTGTACACTCTGTAATCTGTTTTGAAGATAGGATTCTAGTAAAGATAAGCAACTACCACGAATGCCATTTGATTCTAGTTTGTGCAAAAGAATGCTGTGGTCAAGGGAATCAAAAGCTTTGCTGAAATCTAAAAAAATACCAAGTGTGAATTCGTTTTTTTCAATGCGATGAACTATAGCTTCTTTCAGTGTCAGCAATGCAGTTTCAGTAGACCTGCCGCTTCGAAAGCCAAATTGTGCGTCTGTTAGGACATTAAATTTATTGAAGAACCGCGTAATTCGAACAAAGATAATTTTTTCTAGGCACTTAGAGAAGACAGGAAGGACAGAAATAGGCCTGTAATTACTTTCTACGTTACGATCGCCTCCCTTAAAAATGACTGATACTCTGGCTCTTTTCATAGCTTCTGGAAAAACTCCTAGCGAACTAGTGGTTACGCGCTTACGGTGTACGTAAATGTAAATTAGTTTCCGCCTTCCGCTCTGTCATGTTTGTTATCATGTCTCTCTCATTCACCGATCCCTCCCTCAGGACGTCTCGCATGAGCACGAGATCGAGGGTTCGACTCCCTGCCGCATGTCGGGGACGGTATGCAAACGCGGCCATGTACTTAGGTGCAAGTTAAAGAATCGCAGGTGGTTGAAATGAATTTGGA
Organism: Dermacentor albipictus; assembly: GCF_038994185.2. Classification (NCBI taxonomy): domain Eukaryota; kingdom Metazoa; phylum Arthropoda; class Arachnida; order Ixodida; family Ixodidae; genus Dermacentor; species Dermacentor albipictus. Next base: position 185,727,722 of record NC_091822.1, on the reverse strand, counting down.
GTCCCCACTACAACGTGTTGCTTTGGGGCAGAAAAATCACTCACTCACTCACTCACTCACTCACTCACTCACTCACTCACTCACTCACTCACTCACTCACTCACTCACTCACTCACTCACTCACTCACTCACTCACTCACTCACTCACTCACTCACTCACTCACTCACTCACTCACTCACTCACTCACTCACTCACTCAATCAATCAATCAATCAACGAAAACACGCAGTCTCTGGGCAAAATGTTTTGCTTCCCGAAATGCCCGAGGCACTACAAGTTGCACCACGCGCGCACACGAGTACAAACACACACACGCACGCACACACAGGCATGGGCAACTATTATCACTATCCTCGTCGCAAGTATATCAGCAGCTAAAGCTAAATAGGTGTACTGCAGCTAAGGCCACTTCCAGAGACGCATGCTATCCCTATACTGCAAATTATTTTAGTGTGCATATATAGAGCAAGCGTGCGTGCGTGCGTGCGTGCGTGCGTGCGTATGTATGTATGTATGTATGTATGTATGTATGTATGTATGTATGTATGTATGTATGTATGTATGTATGTATGTATGTATGTATGTATGTATGTATGTATGCATGTATGCATGCATGCATGTATGCATGCATGCATGTACGCATGTATGCATGTACGCATGTACGCATGTACGCATGTACGCATGTACGCATGTACGCATGTACGCATGTACGCATGCATGCATGCATGTATGCATGCATGCATGCATGCATGTATGCATGTATGCATGTATGCATGTATGTATGTATGTATGTATGTATGTATGTATGTATGTATGTATGTGTGTATGTGTGTATGTATGCAGGAACGAACGCCCTACAACAAATGCACGCGCATGAGAATCTGCGGACAGGCTCCCCGCACGGAGCTGCCACCTCTCCACAGATGCGTGCTCTTCGCTCAGCTGGCTCAAACTCCTCCAGTGGCGCGGAAAAAATTTCAGAGCAGCCGTCGCGAGCTGCACACACGCGGATCGCGAAAGGCGCGCGCTTTCCCGCAGCACTCGCTCCCAAACCACGAGCGGCTGGCAGCGCCTCCGACGTTGCGTCGCCGTCGGCCGCTTAGCAATGCAGCTCGCGCGCCTCTGGGCCTGGCGTGAGGCAATTAGGCGCACTCGCCTGCCGAGCGCGATATCTGTGTCATGTAGTAGTAGTGGCGGCGGCGGTGGTGAAGGAAGCGGCATTCCCCAAGCGGCACCTACGCGAGATGTCGGTGCGTCGGGCTTCCACGTCGGGCCCACCTGCCTCGCAGGCGAGCACGCCCGCACTCGCGCAGACGTGTGCGTTCTGCGAGCCGGCAAACTTCAACTCGAATTTCACTCAACGCGAGCGGGTTCTTCCTCGCGCCGCCGAGCGAAGTTAACTCACATGAGCGGCGTATTTCTTTCTTTTAACATACCCGAGCTAAACGCATGAGACGTTGCAGAGCGGCTCTACTCAGTTCTGACGGAAAATATGGCGTAATTATTCTCTATACGCCGGTTGAATTCGAAGGGCACGAGTGGTAGCGTGTGCGCTTATTGACGGGAGAATGAATGCGTTAGCGGTGAGCCTGAAAATAGAGTGCGGTTTGTTAAAGACCGACCGACAAAGTTCTCACACAGTGTTGCCCAACCGTCGACATAAGTGAACGACGAAGGCAAGTTGCTTGCAGAAGTTGCGACGGGACGTTTGAAAGGGATTGAGTGCCTGCCGTTGAACTTGATTTCTTGAAGTTAACTAGGACTCTTAGAGCAAATCGAATTGCATGTTTCGGCCCAGACAGCTCTTGCATCCACAAAGAAAAGGAGGCGTTGGGGGTGCAGGGGAGAAGGAAGCTAGGGTGCATGGACCTGCCGTTGTTACTGTTCTGGGTTTGTGCATAAATGTTTAGCTCAGCAAATGAACATCGAAGGTGAAACGCCCGGGACCAATTATTCAGCGACGTACACGACGTACTGAAAGGGAAATATTGATCCAGCGTTTATCGTCATTTGGGCATTAAATAAGTGAAAAGTTATGCCGTTCGAGGTGAATAGATAAAACTCGAAAGACAAGCGTGTCTGTTGATTCCAAGTGTGTTATCCGTTATGTCCCAATAAGAGAATAAGTAGATATCTTTTTATCTCCCTAATAATTACAGAGGAAAGGCTGTGTAGAGTATCAAACCCAACGTGCCTCTCGTTGGCCTTCTGCTACTTTTCGTTTCTCTGTGGCCCTCTAGCGTGAGAGCTCGAAACTTAATTCAACACTTGGCACTTTCACAGGAGTGGTGCTCAGTATACTGCTCACGTCCATTGTAGATCCCAGTTGTGTTTTCTGTTTCCGCAGACTAACCAGTCTGTGGGCCTATCTTTTCCTCGCAACAAATGATGCTCAATGACACTTGTTAAAATGCGGTGTCGTCGACGGACACGCTGATATTCTAAATGAAAGACAAGACAGAAGACGAGTGAGCCCATGGATGGTCAACATCGCTGTCATCGTGTGATTGTCTTATAGTATATAGACTAACGTTTGCTATGTGAATGTTCCATTTGCAAAGGACTGTCATCAGTGCGTGAGTGCGTGCGTGCGTCTGTGTGAGTGCATCGACGAAGCTAGACGGTGAGTAATTGCTGAGGTATAAGAGGCTAGCCGCACATTCTTCTTTGATCTTACTTCTTCTTTAAGCAGCGCTTGAATGCGCTTGCATTCTCCGCCTCTGGGAGCCACTGTACACCTTAGAACCGCACTGCCACTCCGCCCTCCATACGGCTTCGGAAGCTTTCTTGCTCAGTTGGTGCGTGCGGAAACGCACGCTGTTTTTCAGCGAGCGCGTTATCGGTAGGTCCTTACGCGACATATCGTGCGTATACGACAAGCGTCGATCAATACGGGTCGTCCCTGTCGCCGAACGCGCCCTCGATAAGCCGCTTCAGCAGTTGTCGCGCAGTCCCAGGCCTCCACAACGTTATCTCAGCTAAACAGGGGCCTCCGTAAGTGTCTCTTCCAATCTCGGCTCCTGTGGTGGCGTACAGCCCGAAAGCCGCGCGGAAGAAAACAATGGAACCGTCCGTGGCTCGTCGCCCCTTAACGGATCAAACTTTGTCGCAGAGCGGTGCGAGGGATCTTCTTTTCTTTTTTGATTTTTTTATATATTTTTTAGTATTTTTCTATGCGTAGCTTGCACACGAACGTCGAGTCAACATCTTTTTCTCCTCAAACCAATCAGGCACGTTGGAGTTGCAGCTTGCTTCGGCTAATGAGGGCTGTCTCGTCCTGTTTGTTTACAGTAAGTGCGATCGGATAGGAGAATAGGATACCTTACAAAATCGGCTAGCTAGCGCGAGCGACAGTGAACTTGAAGGAACACCAAAAAGGACTATTGGGTTAAGCTCTGTTATAGTCATATTAGGTCTCTGCAATAGCGAAATGGTAGCAGCTCCTACACCATGAAAACACCTGGGTGCTTTCTTTTTTAATTATGGGGACTGTATGACAGTCTGTAGTCGTCAGACTGCCGTCCTCCTGCTTGGTTGCGCGGACATATATTTTTTCAATGCCTTCTCTTCTTTTCTCATTGCTCTTTTTAGTCCCGCACCACGTTCCCTCCCAGACTAGCCAACCAGGCCAATACGTCTGTTAACCTCTCTGCTTTAACCTTCATAAGTTTTTTATCTCTTACTATTACAATAGGAATTATATGGACACCCCAGGCGCAGTTTCGCCGCCGGCGTCGGCGTCGCTGTGACGTTCCGTATAAAATTCAAGTGTGACAAATGTCGCCGCGCTCCGAATGCTGTACGTGCGAGTGAAAGCATGTGAGAGGGCGAGCCGACCATGGTGGCTCAATCTCACGCTCGCAAGAGAGGAGAGTGGGGAGGTAGCGTGCCGTCTTCCTCCCTCGTGTGCAAGGCTCCGGGGAAGGCAGGGGGCACGGGGGCGTTCTGCTCCGGCGGTAACTGCGTATAAGCGTGGCCGCACGCGGCAGCGCAGGTCCTATATTGAAAGCGATATGCGATGGGGACAGAGCGCGCAGAGTTTTGATAGCGTCGTATGCGCTGTGTTCTCGCCGCTTAGTTCGCGTTGAATCGAGAGGGAGCACGAAGGTCAATTCTCTCGCTGCTGCTGCTACGCTCCCTCACTTCAGCGTTCCGGCAGCGAGTGTGCGTGGTCATCGAGTGAGATGTGCTCATGTTTGCTTGTGCGCGAGTGACACCATGCTTGTTAATTTAGTTAGTAAGCGAACGTTTACGTGTCAAGCACAGTGACATGTTGCTTGACCACATTTAAATGCGAAGCCATTTTCTATTTGCTACAAGTTTATAAAGCTGATAAAGCTACTATGCTTACTTCGTATAGCTGTCTACTAAATTGCTATCGCAATCGACGCTTCACCTTTCGGGCGGCATTGCGAGTTTTATTTTACAGCGAAGCTGTTTATGTGAACCCTGTGCCGTCATTGTCGGACTTCGCTAAAAAGGGGCCACGTGACCTAGCAGAAAAGGAAAAGAAGAGCTCAACCTGAGGAAAGGGGTTGGAGTGACCTCTTTCCCCCTGTGAGAATGCTATCTTATACGCGAATCTTATACGGTTGTCACGCGGTGCATTTTCGGCGATTGAGCCGCATCGGCGTCGAATTTATGAACGATTGATTCCACCCTGTCGCGAAAGAAACAAATGTTATGCTGGCGGTTTGCGGCCAACGAACAGGGCCCAGCGATTGAAACGCGCGCTTCTTGCGAGCAAGAAGTGCCAGCAGCCACGTCACTCACACCAATCCAAGCAATCGTCAAAAGGATTGCAGCGCCCGCATCACTAGTGGTGGGCCTGGGGCCCAATAAACGAAGCTTTGGATTAGTGGTTCCGCGCATTCCGACCCAGCCACAACTATGGGAAGACCCCGAATAGAAGCTGCCTAGTACGAGCGTCAGCGAGAGTTGGCACGTGAACGGGCTCGAGGGCCTACCTCACGCGGAAAAAAAGAAAAGAAAAATAACGAAAGAAGAAGAAAAACCCACATCGGGAGACCGCCCTCAAGAAAGAAGACGCACTCCTTAAGCGTGCTCACCACGCGAAATACGCAAAAGCGAAAATGAAGTGAAGGAATGGTGAAACAAAAGATTTACAGTATATTGCTTGTGAAATTTGACTTGCATGGTGTAATACTCGGTGTAACTGACACAGCATCGCTGGTCGACCATCTTCACGGACTAGAAAGAGCGGCGATTTTTTTCGCTATTACGGAAAAAAAGAATGGTGGCTTAACCAACAATACTTTGTCTGGAGGGGGCCATGAAGCTGTTGACGCACGTTTTTTGAAAGCGAGGTATGCCTGGTACACATAATTTTTATATCGGGGTGGCGGTGTACTACCCTCCCCCCTTCCTGCTATGCCTGTAGGTATGGTTAGCCTTTTAGCTGCAAATAAGGTCTGCGTTAAAATCTAACAAGCTCCGAGAGCTTTCCTTGTGCCAAAATGGCCCGAAAATGAGGAAACACCTTGAAATAGCTGACGCCCAGACTGATATGGCGGCGCTGAGGTTTCAAAAGAAGGAAACTTTAAACACCAAATTGACCTGTTTTTACAAAATGAATGAAAATAAAGCTTCAGAATAACAGAAGCCTAACGCGCTTAAGTGTTGTTCTTCAATGTGTCTCTCTAAAGGTAAAGCGTAAGTAAAGCGCACGATGCGTAAGGCGGTCTAGGCTCAGCATTATCCCGTTGGATGCGCTGAAAGCGCAATTAGGAATTCACGGATTTAAGCCGTCTCTTGATGAAACTCCCGCCGTACTCGCTTCAGGAAGTTAAGAGAAAGCTCGATAGTTCCTGGCGGGCATTAAATAATGTACAAAGGGGGCTGTCAAACACACCGCTGGAAGCTTATCATCGGCCTTCCTTGGAAGCGTGGTTTCATAATTGGGTCAACTTTTTGCGGACATAAAGGAACACCTGACAACGGCTACGCAAAGCGCATGCGCGAACGCAATGTTTGCTGGCACGTTGCGAAGGGAACCAGACACGTAGTGCGAAAGAGAACAAAACGAGGGAAGTAAGGCTTGTTTCTTTCTTTTAGACTAGCGTAAAGCAGGGTGCGCCTTCGTTTGAGGTGTGACGCAAGAAGAAAGAAATATTGAGCGTATGAGACAGGAAGAGAGAGAGAGTTTGTCTTCACATTGTTCACGTCAGACTGATCCTCTTGTTTGTTCTTATTCGCATTTTCCTCTTTTCGCGAGATCCACTCGCTTTTCAATGCAGCGCGGTCCCACCATATTGCTGTCTCGTTCATAATTCAACGAGCACTTAGTCAAGCTCTATCTTGTCGCATTAGCGTGAACAACGCAGCTGAAAAAAAAAAAGACTTGCTTTTCTTTTAATCTCTTGCTCCCACGCTGTTTTCACTCACTCGCATACTTCGGCAGGACTCTTTCTTTCTGTCATTTTTTTCTTTCTTTCCTTCTTTCTTTCAGTCTTTCCTTCTTTCTTGGATGGGCCACGTCTACCAGCGTTAAAATCTAGGCCAGCCTGTTTCCGGGCAGCCGAACCGCATACCGAGTGCTGAGGTTCCTGTGCGTCGAACATGCTTCTTTTATGGGCACGCGTTGCTGAATGGCGTTCCCGGTTCTCATAATTTAGTACTCGGCTGCGGCGCAGGTTTCTCGGATTGCCAGCGCGAGTGTATTACGGTGCCGGCGCCTACTTAGCTCGACTTGGCTTTTCATCCTCTCTCTCTCTCTGCCTCTGGAAGCAGGCAGACACGTGCCATTCCTGTTCCTTTCTAAAAGCATGATTTGACTTTGTGGAGTATATGGTCAATTGGTTCATTTACGTATGCATAGGTGAAATAGGAAATGCGGCAACTGTTATTGCTTGTTTTCGAAGTATTCTTCGCAAACATTGAATTGTTAATGGAATGAAGGTTCATGACGTGAGGTAATATGAGAAAATTTCGGCAATACAGCGCTTATAATTCACTGAATGGCACCTTCCACAGCTTCTAGAATTTGCAGGTGTGCACAATTTAAGTCAATAAAGCACCAACAATAGAACTTCTCGCGTAATGTTCTGATAAGCCCTTGGAAGCCAATTTCATAAAAGATAAAACCACTCGCACGGTTAAAAAGCACACGCGCACGCGTGCGCAGAGGTTACTGACGATTACATGGGGATCTGTTACTGGAGGGCATTTGCAGACGGATATACTCCAGCAACGCAAGCTACATGCGCCGGAGAAGCGTCGAGTCCGCATACAGCCGCTCGGTTACATGTCCACGTTGTGGACACACAGTTAAGGCGCATCCGAATTCCCCGACCCGATTGCTGCGAGGCACTGCGCCTGTACACACGCATCCCGATCGAGAACGAAGGCACTCTACTCACGCCGGTGCCGGGAAAGATGCCCACGGGGCATCCGCGGTGCGGCAGATGTTGCGGGCGGCATATAATGGAGCCAGGATTAGAAGCGGCGTATACCTCGCGGCGAGCGCTAGCGCGAACGGGGTTCGCCCCCGTGCTCAGCGAAGAGAGCGACTTCGTTCCCGACAGGCTTATATCGGTCTTACGCGTATACGTCGTCGCGCCGGGGCATCGGTGAGAGATGTCGGGCGAGGGCTCGTGGAAGGAGGCGGCGGGTTGCGACACGACGCGGGTCGGCGTACGAGGGGGAGGGTTCTTTTTTTTTCGCTCGCCGCATCGCTCGTGCGAGGAGAGCCACGTAAATGAACTGCGACTCCGAGGCGGCGATGGTGGCAGCGGTGGACCTCGGCTCATTACCGACACGCCTTCGCTGGCAAGATCTGCAAGGAGGACGGGGCGGGGAAGGCGGTATACGTGATTGGAAGGGTAAGGAACGTGCTGCAGGCCGTAGATGGGCAGCGAAAGGAGTGTCGTTATGCGCGCCGCGTGCGCCTGCCCGCGCCGCGATTGCGCGCGTGCGTTCGGGTTCGTGTGCGTTAAAGAGCGAGTGCTGAGAAAAAGACGTGTGTGTCTGTGCGTACACGCGCGGTGATTGAGGCGCGGCCGTTCGGGAGCGAGGCAGTGCGTCCCCAACTCCATTCCGGACCACTAGCCGCCGCCGGTGGTTCGGACTTTGCCCGGCGCCAATTACATCCAGACGCACCCCTCCGCGCCGTCACGTAACAAACCGCTTCGAGCGCCGCGCGATGAGGCGTCCTTTTTATTTTCCTCTTTTTTTTTGTCCACCGGTTTGTACCTTTTCCTATATACGCAATGAGGAGCTGGCCAGAGGTTTGTCCTGGTGAATGCATAGAGACCCCGGCGGTGCTATACTGCGCGTGTTTGTTACTATATATGATTCATTCTCGCCACCTTTTTTTTTTTTACCTGGCTCCGAGAAAGTGCCGAGGCGGTTCGAGGAAGCGGTGAGCTTGGTATTCCGGGTTCCCCAGTGGCTAAAGCCCTTTGCGGTTGCCGAAATTCGGTAACCATAGCGCGCTGTCGCTTTATCACTGCGCGCGCATACCGGAGAAGGACGGTGCGACACTGGGAAGTAAGTTCAAGGTGCACGCATAGGTACAAACGGTGCATCTTAAACAGTAAGTTTAAGAGGTGACGTCATCCGAATACTTCACAATGGCACCTTCCACAGCTTCTGGAATTGCAGGCGCGCACAATTTAAGTCAATAAAGCACCAACTATATAACTTGACGTCTAAAGCATTTTAGGAACGAGGGTACATTTGCAGCTGCACGGTCTGCCGCTGGGCTTTCGCTACACAATGCTGCATACACGATCTTGACGAGCCCGTGCAGCGAGGATACGCGTGCTCAGCCAGCGAATCTTAATTTATTCTTCGCTTAACCTCGACTTTTGCAGTCACCTTCCTTAGAGACTCTTGCTTAAACGTCGTATATATTTACTGTGCTTGACTTGGAGATCCATTGTGTCGTTGTTGTGCAATTCAACCATTTGCGCTCGAACATATTGAACACGCATCAGAGTAATCTGTTTATATTCGACAAATATCGCACGGTCGTTCACATTAACGAAGGCGTTCAAGTGAGCACTAGGGAAAAAGTGTCGATTCGCAATAGATCGCTAATGGAACACCCTTGACAGAGGTCTTCTCACAGTGAGCAAAGTGCGTGATAAGCAGAGGCGTGCTGCAAGTTTCCTTCGCCGTTGTTTACTACAGGCTAACCTTATAGACCGCCTATAAGTGACGCTGCTGTTTTGTCTTCTACATTGTGCTTCCTTTTAATGAGCTGATTTCGCAGTGATGCTGTCCTCATGCATATATGAAGAGACTCGTGTTGGTTCCTTCGATCTTCGGTAACGACCATCCTATAGTTACTGGGGTGTGCTTTCGGTGCTTGTGCCCATAGATAAGGCAGTCGTTTGGCGCTTGCGTCCTTGTGTGTATCGTGCTCGTTCGATATTTTCAACTTTCTCTTCCTCCTTTTGTTATCGGTTGAGTAAGGATTTCGTGATAGCCGGTCATGATGTAGCCTGCATTCGCATGCATCTCCATCTAAAAATAAAGAATGCGGCAGACGGGTCGCTTGCGTCGTCACAGGACGCTTTGAAAGGACGATAACGATGTTACCGTCAATTTCTACCGCACTGTGCGACCTCAAATGTTGTGGCGGAGATTGGCCGAGGCTAGTAAACTGAGTTTTCTTAAAAGAAAGAACGACGGTTAATGTGTCTTCACGAGATGATAGCGGCGGTATGATTCCCAAGGAAAAGCCAGGAAAATTTCACAAGAAACAATTGAACAAAAAAACTTAGGGGTTGGGGGGAAGAAGTAAGCGCTGGAAATGCAGTTCGTTCCTCAAATGTCGGAAAAGAAAAGTGTTTGCCGCTACCTTCCTAAATAAATTTCAATAAATTGCGTCGCCGGTTATTGAAAGAAGGCTTCTCTTTCGGCAAGCGAGCGGCTTGGTTTACGGAAGCATTCCGGAGAGACCAACAAAAGCCTTCCGTGAAACGAAAAACAAAAAGGAGATTTTCTGTCTTCTTCGATCTGACCGCTGTTGAATTCACAATGAGCGACGACACAGAACGGGCGTATACTCCAGTGAAGAAGCAGCCTGCTGTCCACCTTTGGACGCAGTCACCGCAAGTCGACCGCTTTGTTTCTTTTCGCTTCTTTCTTCTTCTCGTTCTCACACTGAGTTGTTTATTTGTTCTAGTTCGGTACACCGATCGTGGAGGGAGCCGCTGCCGGAAATTCGAGTGCCCAGAGCGACGACGCACAAAGCGAAGCAAGGGTTCATCGACTTCGGCAAACTGGCATATTCGTCGCGTGTACTACATATATAACTGAACAAATACTGAAGCTCTCCACTGTCTCAGCCACTCAGACGTCATCCCTTCCCTCCGTTTCCTCCCATGTCCTGAACTTTTTCACAACTTTCACTCGCTCCGCTTCATTTTTCTGCGCACGTATAAGCAAACGCCTCATTCAATCCTTTTTTCACGAGTTGTTGATTTCTTCGTCCTTTCTTTTTTTTTTCTCGTACTTCTGGCGTTCCCTGGGCGAAAAGTTCTTGTAAAGGGAAACATGTCGGATCCAGATGTTTGACCGGCCGAGTTTTCGGAAATGGATCGAGATATTGCGTATGGCGTGGTTTGTTGCATTGCGCGCGCGCTAGCGCCGGGCTCGAGAAACCTCCGGCACGCCCGAAGACATTTGCCCGAAGCGTGCCGAATTGTGCATATGGCGAGGAAAATGAACAAAGTGCGCGCAAGACGCGGCGGACCAGAAAGGGTACCGTTGCATCGAACGCATTTCGAATTGGCCGCATCAGTCGTTTCGCATTGGACAGCTGTCGAGGTCATCGGCCTGTAAATAGAACGAAGCCGGTCGGTGTTAAAGTGAGCTGCACTCGCGATATTTATTCGTTCTTTGTGAGGACTACAGTGTGGTGTCCTTCGAGTTGTCGCGAGGTGTTAGTTGCGAGAGAGACAGCGAGTAATTGCGTTTTTCTGTGTTTTTATGTAGAATCGGGATACGCGAAGGCAAGCTTTGCTCGGAATTCCTGTCTTTCCGAATGAAATTGCACTGTACTTAGCTTTCAGCTTAGAAAAACGTGTTCCAGTCACGTACAACATGCTAAACCACATGTGCATAAGGTTAGAAGCTGAATACTGGTTAAAGAATGAACTCAGTAATTTTCTAATTCTCTGGTTATTTCTTATCTGTTATATAGGTTAGTTTTTAACAAAGACTCTTAATCCCCCGAACTTACTTTCTCAGGAGAGTTCTAAATGTCAAAACTTCAGAAGTATCGATAGAGTTCAAAGAACTAAATAAGTTGCACCTGCCTAGGCAGGTGTTTCAAAGAAAAAAAAAGCAATTCTGTCGCCAAAGAATCTGTTTGCTTCCTGTGCGCAGAAACTTCATTTACAGCGAAGTCTGTGGAGAGAATGTTCGGCGAGTAGCTTTGTTCGAGAGTCCAAGAACTCAGTCGCTTCCTCGAGAGCTAATTGGATCCGACTTTGGGTGTTTCCGGAGGAATAAAAAAGAGCAATAAACCAGAGAAGACAGGCCAAGTTGCCATGTTGAAAGTACGCGCGTCGCTCCATTTCAGCTACTGCTGCCACGGATTGTGCGCTCAATCAGCTAAAGTGAACAGCATGACGTTTCGTGCGTTTCGACACAATAAGGTAACGAGATTTTTTTTTTCATCGCTCTCCGATCGAGTGCCATGGGTACGTCACAGAGGTTGTGGAAAATGGTACGTGGTGGGGCTCGAATTTTGAGATCTAATGGAAAATGCGGTTAACCGGGGCTCGCGTTCGTAATTACTACAGACAGCAAAACACAAAAACTACGTGACATGCGCAGAACCGGGTGCCTGCTGTGAATCGAAATATAGAATGACCAAACCAGTAGCGCATACATGCGGAGGAAAAATAGCCCTGTGTGTGCAACCCATGGAAAACAATCTCAGCCCGTCGTAAACTGAGCCAGGCTGTCTGCTCTGAATGTCTAACTCGTCGTGAACCAGCAGCGCTGTGATAGGGACGAGTACGAAAAAGATTTTCCGCCTCATCGTCCACATTAAGCGCTGATCGCATTGTCACATTCGAAAATCTGTAGCACAGGACGGCTGCTCGGTAATTGGAAGTACTTTTGTTTGTCCGTGTTTATCTGAGCTGTCAGGCTCATTCTTGTGCAGAGATCTACATATAGAATATTCACGCTGTAGAGCTATCCACTGTGACACCTATGTGGGCAGGTTCACTTCGTGGCATATTAGATGTCATCAGACGAGGCGACCGAACTCGTTAGCTGCCGAGATACCAACTGAAAACCCCGGAAGGTTGAAAGCGCGCACGCCTATATTCGCTTATCCTCACTTAAGACGCGTCGCCGGAAGCCGGGAAAACTTAATCGCGCGCCCGCCTCCGTCCAGTGAAGCTCGCTTCTTAATAACCAAACACTCTTCCGGCGACTCCCCAGCTCGTTGGTCTACTCAGCGGCTTTTCAGCGCGACGTCGGCGCCTTGCGGGAAAAGCGCCGGTGTCGGCGCTCCGCTGCTCGGCGCGCGTGTCCTGGCTTTGGGAAGGGATTTGTCAGCGCTGGCGCCGCGTTGCACGACCGTCACCAGCGACCTCCCGAATCTCCACCACCTTCCCCGCCACCTTTCCCGCTGCCTTCTTTCTTCATCGCTCGTTCTTCGTCACGAACACCGACGGCGCGCCTGTTACACGGCTGTCACACCTCGTAATGAACAGCGCGTGAGGCCGGCGAAGGGATTAAGTTTCCATTACAGGGACCGAGCGCGCGGTTACTAGGCGATGACTCGACCCTTCTTCATTTCCCGCTCCTACTGATTTCTCTTTCTCTCGAAGCGGCGCGTGGCTCCAGCTTCTGGATTCGAGCTCGGCTTCTTTCTCGACTTCGGGTACATGTACCTGCCTCCTAGCTGCGAGCTTCACTGCGTATGCGAGCACGCCATATGAGCACCTCGCGCCGTCGGTAATATCACCGGACGCGTGCGTGCCTCCCCCCCTCTCTCTCTCCCAGGGGCGCGCCAGCTCCGGAGACAGGTTCGTAATTACCGCGGTCACAGGAAGAAGGCGCCCACGCTGATTCGCGTTTTCACGAGGCACGCGCTGCGGGCAGGCCTGTGCTCGCGGAAGGATTAAGAGGCGCCGCCGAATTTTGTTCAAACTTCACTTTTGCTTTTCCTGGCTCACCCTGTCGCCGTATTTCTTGCTCTGTCTCTCGTCGTTACCTGCAGAGTGGCGGTGTGTGCGCGAGTACACGGCACTATAAAAAAGTAGAAGGTGCACGAGGAGCAGACGAAAAAGAAAAAGAATGCAGACGACGTCACCCACCTTCTATTCGCTCTTGAGATGGCAGAAGGCGTAGGAGGCGCCAGTAAATTTGTTCTAGACCACTCTTTGCGCTTATGTATGTATGTATGTATGTATGTATGTATGTATGTATGTATGTATGTATGTATGTATGTATGTATGTATGTATGTATGTATGTATGTATGTATGTATGTATGTATGTATGTATGTATGTATGTATGTATGTATGTATGTATGTATGTATGTATGTATGTATGTATGTATGTATGTATGTATGTATGTATGTATGTATGTATGTATGTATGTATGTATGTATGTATGTATGTATGTATGTATGTATGTATGTATGTATGTATGTATGTATGTATGTATGTATGTATGTATGTATGTATGTATGTATGTATGTATGTATGTATGTATGTATGTATGTATGTATGTATGTATGTATGTATGTGTCTTTCACCAGCATTTCTTGTGTAATCCTTCATCGGCTACTGCAAAACGAAAAGGTGGCTGTTATAAAGTAAGAAAAAGGGGCGTTGAGGCGTTTCTCTTCCTATGCTTTCATTAATTTCTCTTGTCAGGCGGATTGCATTTCCATCCGCAATGTATGCTAGCTTGTGGGCTTATACTGCAAACAAAACAAAAGTTCATGCCCTTAATGAGAAAAAAAAGTTCCAATTGAAAGTGTGGCCGAAGGCACAGTCGCAGTCTCTTTGGCGCGGAAATAGAAGTTTCAGCCAATCCCTATACACGTGGAAGTAAATGCTCGTCCTTCGTTTTCATTGCCTGATACCCATTACTTCCGCACTTCCCCCTTCTCTTCTCTTCTTAGCCGTTCTCATCACGCGCGCGGTTCATTTCCGCGCGAAATTCCGGAGAAGATTCTAATCTGCTCTCTCCACACACACACACGCACACACACACGCACGCACGCACGCACACGCACGTACACACACGCACGTACGCACACGCACACGCACGCACACGCACGCACGCACACGCACGCACGCACACACAGCGTATAACCCTGCAATGCTGAAAGAAGCACACTAGAACTTGCTTGCATAGCAGCGAAAATATTGTTAAAATGCCAACAAAGGTCGACATTTCTTTTCCTGAAACATCTGAGACATGAAAAGTTATGTTTATAAGTAGTTATAGCTTCGTCTCGTCACTTCTACGGTGCCGGAAATGGTGAACTGGACGGGCGCTCTTGTTGACACCTGAATAGAAACAATACCGAGCAAAAGCCTAATTTTCTTTCCATTGCTCTCTCTCTCCCTCTCTCTCGCTTTTGTGCACACTTAACAGAACACGAGAGCATGCGAATACGTATGTTCACGTACTGTCAACCGCATCAAGATCCCCGAGGAGTTCACTAAAGAAAAAGGTCGCAGTTTCGTCCGAAAGGCGAAGCATCGATTGCGATATAGCAAATTAGTGTACAGCCGTGCGAAATAAGCATAGTAGTTTTATCGGCCGTATAATCTTGTAACACAGGCGTACTAACTAAATTAACAAGCATGGTGTCACGCGCGCACAAGCAAACGTGAACACATCTCACTCGATGTCCGCGGAAACTCGCTGTCAAGACGCTGCAGTGAGGAAACGCGGCAGCAGCAGCAGCAGCGAGCGAATTGACCTCCTTGATGCCGCTTACATCAACGCGATATAAGTCGCGAAAACACAGCGCAGCGCGGACTCTGCACCCGTCGGTGATGGCTTTCAAGATACAGCGGCCCGGCCGGGCGCGCACGGCCGCCCGGGCCGCCGGGAGTAGAACGCCTCGCCCCCTCCTTGCCCTCTCCCCGAAGCCTTACGCGCGACAGAAGGCGACGCGCTTCCTCCTCGCTTTCCTCCCTTGCGAGCGCGAGATTGAGCCGCGATCGCCGGCTAACCCTCGCATGCTTTCACTCGTACATACAGCATATGGCGCGCGGTGACAATTTTCTCGCCCTTAGACTTCATACGGAACCTCACGGCGACACACACACAAACCGTGGCCACACCCGTCACTGGCTCGAAAAGCGATTCGTGCACTAGTGCAGTACTTGAAGTGCACGGGCTTAACAGACCGTTTATAGTGTCCTTGTGTATGGTGTCCCTCCCACACGTACTCAGTGTTTACTCTCTCCCTTTCTTCCGCTTTCTATTCCCCTTTCCCTCACCCCCTGTGTAGGGTAGCAAACCGGATGCTGTTCTGGTTGACCTCCCTGCCTTTTCTACCCTTGTTCTCTTTCTCTCTCTCTCACGGCGACGACGACGACGACGGCAGAAGTGAGCCTGCTATCGCTATGGAGATTTGTCCTGGACACTTAAGTTATGAGACAGCACTCCTATGCCAACGCATTCATCCTCGTAACACCCCGCTGTCCAATGTATCGGACACCTGCTGGCGCCATCTATACCACATTGATGAAAATACATCGTTCAAGTTCCCGCCAAAACAGTTGCAGGATGGCGGCATTCAGCAGGGCTGCGTTTAGTGGCACCTGCCGTAGACGTAAGTACTGTTTCTCGTATTTCTTCCTACTTTCAGGGCATATCTTTTTTCAAGTTTCAAGTTCTTGTAACGTTTAAAGTTTAAACTGTTCACGCACTTACTTTTATCTACGCTTCCACTGATTTTGACCGCGGTTTTGCGATGGCCTTGTAATGAACAGCAGACGAGTGATGTTGGTACTTAGCGTTGTGGACGAAATCGCGTCTTTTCTTTTTTTTTTTTGTTAGGGACAGGTCTCCCGTGTCTGATGAGAAGTCTTTTCGCGATTTTGTGAAGAACTGCTGCCGAAAGGAACACGTCGGACATCGAGCTTTTCGATAGTGACGACGACGAAGAAAAGAGGACTGGCCGCTTCCCAAGGCTGGCTGACACTGCCAACGCTGCCCGTTGCAGACTACGGGGCTGCAACATGAAAACAAAGTTCTTTTGCACTTAATGTCCGCTTTTCTTCTGCATAAAAAAAAGAAAGGACAGAGCATGTTTTGAAGTCTAGCAACGAACACAAGAGCGAAGCTCTTTCTCGAGCAGAGGCAGGCTCTTTTTTATTTCCTTTTATTTTATTTCCAACTAAAACATGTTGGAGACGAGTTTGAGCGCAATACGTGCGGAACGTCATTACGTGCGCGCTGAGTGAAAAAAGAACGGATAGAATCCGAGTGTCCAATATGTTGGACATTGCGCTAAGTTGAAACTAATCAGGGCTATTGAAAAATATTTAACACTTTTCACCTTTACAGCCCTACTGACTTATTCTGCAGGTTTAAGAAAAATTTGTGCACCTAAATGCGTCCCGGGCCTCAGGAGGATAAAAGAAAAAAAGTTATGCAGCAAAAATTAAAAAAAAATGAAAGAAGAAGAATGCAAGCTCTACAAAGCAGGGACCACGATATAAGATTTTTTGCCTGCGCATAGCTCATCCATATATCGTTCTTTATAGTGTGGTGCTTTCACGCTATTAGTGTTTTGAGTATAAAGAAAATAATAATGTACTTCGGTGCTTACGCAAGGCCGCTGTTTATTAACCATCATTTATCATCATGCGCTAACAGCGCACGTGTTCAACGAGGCAGCAAGGCATGCAGGGTTTTCAACACGCCGTAGTGTTTTTCTTTATTTCTCTCTCTCTCTCTCTCTCTCTCTCTCTTTTTGTGCTTTAGAGGACATACACGAATTTCGTGCTTTTGTACGGCTGCACTCGCCTCGGTTTTATGTGGTGCACGCATTCTTAGCATCCCCGTCGGTCTTGTTAGCGAATATATAAACAAACGCATGAACGCAGATTTCGGAGTGTTTGGGCGGCTGCGACTGCATACCGCCAAACTTTTGCAAACATACGACTGCGTATACGACTGCTTAGAGTCAAAGGTGACTGCACACAGTCATCGAAGTCGAAAAATGAAAAAGAAATAAGAACAGAGGGAAAATAAGATCGAATACAGCTAACATTTATACGTACTCTACACGTACACCCACGTAATTTCGGAACAGCGGTGTTAGCAAGAACGGCTTCCTTAGATAAATAAATCACATTTGCGGAACCTTGACGGAACAAAGCGCAAGAAAAACATAATAGTAACAATGACACTGAAACCCTCTAGTATACGTATAAAAAAGTTTTGCCATTCTAACGGAACGTCTGTAAGCCTATGGCGAAAGTCTATTAAGCGAAAACGGCTCCGGAGTCCAAAAGAGCACAGGGCCGCTGTAACAAACGCAACCGAAGAAACTGAAAATCACGTGACGCTGTAGCCAGAGGGATGGTTGGCGCAATATACGAGTTTTCTTCAACCTACATGTTGTTTACGACGCCAATTCCTTGAAAGAATATTTTACGTTACTATATTATTTTTATGCCATATCTGCACGGTGTGAGCCAACAAAGGACTATTTCTCTTTCTTTTACGTCTGCTTTAACTTTGTAATAATCTGGCGTGATTATCAAATTGCGCACCATTCTCTTCCTTTCCGGATCTCCTTCCCCCCGCCACCCTCAGTTTTTATTTAACTCTTAATATATTTTTTTATTACGTTCCTTCACCCGTCCACGGTTGTAAACACAACGCCAAGTTGAATATCATCACGATCAACAACAACAATGGCGCTTTCGCTGTAATTGCTTCGAGCTTTGATCGAAGCCAGCCAAAGCTTCTTATCCCCTACTTTCTACGAATTAATCCCATACACATTGACTTTAACCGTATCAGAGTTCAGAGTTCGAATGCGTACAGGTTATTCAATTACGCCTTCTTAAAGACCTGCATCTTCTGTGTACCCAGAAGCCTGAAGACGTATCAACAGACACGAGAGTGAGTTTGAAGAAGCGCAGACGAAGTAGGTATACAACACGGACGCGAATTGCTATAGTGAATGCTCAATAAGAAAGCGCGGCGGTTTCCAAACTGACATATATTTAAAAAAAACAAAAAAAAAAACGACACGATTCTGGTGCAGCGCAGGATCACCAATCGATGCGCGAGTCGACTCGACTAAATACTTACCATTTAAATTTAGAGAGATTACATCGCCGTTGTGTCATACCTGAACGTGCGGGAAGACATGGCCCACTTAATCTGCGCTTGTAGGCTATTGACATAAAAAAAAGAACAGTCCTAATGTCAGCATTGACTATTCACCAAAAGACTGTCTTGCCTTGAGTTACGACACGTACTCCGCCCATGAACGTGTGCGTCTCGCGCAACTAACGCACGTTTAAACTTCCTTAGAGACACTGGCCTCACTTAGATACTCTAGTACGTCTGTGTGTTTTCCCCCATTTTTTTCCATTATTTTTCTCTCTCTCGCCTATCGCATCCCTTTGCCCCTGCCCCGGTACAGGATAGCCAACCTGGGATAATCTTTGGTTAAGCTCCCTGTCTTTCCTTTGACTTTCTCTCTCTCTGTCTCTCTCTAGTTGGCTGAATGTTCCACCTGCATCCACCTGCAGTAGTATAGGCGAGCCGGTAGGCAAACCTCTGCAGCATTCATTTAAGAGCTCTCGCTCCCTCCCTCTTCTCAATTTCTCCGTACAATGCGCCCATCGACACGGCTCTTACAAAAGCGACGCCAAGAATCGTCGTCGCCGGTGCTGCAGGGACACAGCACAGCGCCGCAGTCACCTCTGCCACCTTAAGCCGGTCGTCCTTTAACGCCATCACTTCCTTCCATTTTTATTGTTCTTGTTGGCGTTGCCTAGGGTGGCGCTTTGTTCGCCACTTACTGTCTCGGGGAACTTCCCACGAACTGGCTGTGGCCAGGAAGTGTGTGTCTGTGTGTGTGGGGGGGGGGGCGGAGGCAAGAAGCACGAACAGTTAGAAACGTACGAACACGGTCTGACGCTCCGGTGCGCGCTGACGCAGCGGTGTGGGCAAGGAGGAAGAGGAGGAGGTAGCGGGGTGCTACAGCTTGGCGCGACGGTGTTGGTTCGTCTTCTCCTTCCTTCAAGTCGCGCCCCGACGTCGTCGTCGCTCTCGGGCACGACTGCCGCTGACGCCTGGCGCGAAATTGATTTATTGATCAGATTCGGGCACCCGCCCCCCTTCCATCCTCGCCCCACCCGTCCGTCCGTCGGTCGGTCCGTCCCCGTGGCCGTCCTTGCCTTCTTCGACGCGGCAGCTAGAAGTGTTGCGAGCAAGAAACGGAGCGGCCGATGTTTGGTCAGATTACATCCTCCGACGGCGTAGTACATGTCTCGCCGGCACGGCTGCGACGTCGACGAAGGGGCGGGGGGTGTCCACGGTGCGTGCGCGTGACGCCTGTTGCGCGGGCTGCGACTACGTGCGTTGGTCTACACGCCCGCTTGCTTGCTTGTTTGTTTGTTTGCTTGCTTGGATACTCGTGCAAGCATGGAGGTATACGGGGACGAGGAGCCGGCGCGTCAACGCGTGGTTGTTTGCTTGCCTCGCATCGCGAACTGCAGAGCGAGCGAGCGAGCCGATGGGTGCCCGTGACATGCCGAGACAGGCCTTTGCGTCGTCGACTGGAGGCGCTAGCGCAGCCGCGAGCTAGGCCTCTGGCGCATCGTGCGTGTCTATGCGAGAGTGGTTCAGGCGGCGTTACGTAGGCATTGGCTTTCCTTGGAATTCGACTCGAACTTCCTTTTGTTAAATTGTTGCGAAATGGTGTGACTAATGAGCCTATCATGTCACACATTTAATACGTTTATACTACACTGTACGATTCATAAACTATTCGTGCGCGATTCACGCATGCATTTATACGCGACATTGTCAGACGTCCTCGTTTGCTAATTGATGAACCGATATAACCGTTCATACATTGATTGATTGATTGATTGATTGATTAAACGAGCAACGACTGCTTGGTACCGAGCTACTAATTAGTCATCTGGGTTCCCAAAATACCTTTGTACGACATTTTTTTCCAGTGCTCCCATCAACTTGAGACAAAACGGACTGAAGTCGAGACGCACACAAGCACTTCTGTCCGTTTCGTCTCAAGTTTCCGTGCTAAGCACTCGCAGAAATGTCGTACCAACGAGGCCGAAGCTCAACCTCTGTACGACGTTTCGTAAGAGCTGACCAACACTGAACTGTGACAGCGTACTACAAGCTACGCTAAGATCTTAGACAACAGGCGACATTCTTTACACAGGAGCTGCTCGCGGAATCAAGTCGGCAGGCGGCTGCAGCTTCTTGTTTCGGCACCCCGAGTAAACAAACAGGCTCTCAAGACAGCCAGGCCAGGGCTATAGAGTGCGACGGGCCAGCATATCGCGAAGTCGACGGCGCGGAAGAGAGCCAAGCCTACACGAAACGAAGTACACGTTGCATTGCGCCACTTCGACGGGCGTTCCGGCGGCGCCCACCGGGCCTATTCGACAACCCGTCCCCCCGCGACCAACCGCGAGCTTCTGGCTCTTCGCGCTTGTGTTGGCTCTCGTTGTGACAGCGCCGCCCGATACAGTGGTTCGGCTCGTCGTCGTTGGCGCTTTTATATGCAGCGGGGGGCGCTCGCTTGAAGAGGCACCACCGCCGGAGACGCGCCACGGTGAAGCCCACCTACCCCTTATAGTGTTGAGAACCCTGCGGGAAATGCACCTCTCCAGGTGCATAAACAGGTAGCGTATATATATACAGCGCGCACGGAGCGTACGCGGAGCTTTTCGGACGCCTGTGCAGCTTCCCGCGAACCTTGGTTCTCTGTTTGTTACGTGCGTGTTTCAAAAGTCGTGCGCCTTGCTGTTCGCATCTGTTCGCTGTCTACTTGAGCGAGACCTCATATGGCAGGTGGATCCTGTTGTTGTTTTTTAGTTCAGCTTTTTTTTTTCGAGAGAGAGCGAGATGGTATTTTTCTTTAACGCAGACAGGTATGTCGACGTAAAGGTATTCGCTTGCATACTACTCTGTAAGGGAGAAAGGGAGGTGTTTCTTTTCAGGAAGTTACAAAAACTTTCTATGGGAGATACAGCGTGAATTCCAATGCGGTATAGGACGTAAAAAAAGAGCGCTGCAAGCTTCGCAGAAACAGGTTATAAGCGGGAAAAGGAAGACGAATAAAACAGAAGAAGTCAGCCTAGCAAGAGCAGAACAGGAAACCCTAAAAAAAATAAAGAAGGTGCCGGAAAAATAAATATTTCCTAAATTTCCTATATAGACGCAAATTTTCGCACTGTGATATATCCCCATTGATCTGCGTCTTCTTCTTTATCCTCTTTTATTGTTATTACTTACTTACTTATGCTTTTATTTAGGTCCATCGAGTACGGACTGTCTCCTTCACCATGCGCGTTATTTCACATTCCCATTATGTTTTATCATTATATTTTCTTCGCGAAGTTTTTCATTCACTTGATCTTCTTCGCGCAGTGTACACACCTCGGACCTCGTCATCAGATATTTGGTGGCTGCACTTCCGCTGCACTTGACGCTGGCGGAAGGAAACGGTTGTCTGCAAAAGCGGAGGCAATTCTCGTCTGCGCATGGAGGGTGAAGTCGATCGGCAAGCGAAAAGTAAAAAAAAATTCCGATTACCGAGCTCCGTTGGTTGCGATACCGATTAAACGGCTACTGCTCTTTCTTATAAACAGAGGGCGCTTGGCTTCGAGCGCGAAATACACAGTAGCAGGAGCGAGCAAGCCACGTATACGTCGTCAACGCCGGAAAGGAGGAGAGAAAGATTGTAGGAAAGGAGAGGAGCGCTTTATTAACGCAACAGAAGTTGGAAGTGAACGCGAATATGCAAATGTAAATAATCAAATTGCGAGAGGGAAGTCACTGCAGCAACGTTTCCTGCATGGAAGAACGAATGCACTTGGCATTGAGAACGCGACGGAGAAAAAAGAATGACAAATAAATAAATACATAAATAAAAGAACGGGTGGGCGGGAGGATTATGCGGCAGAAAAGGAATGCCTAAACAGAGTAAACAAAAAGAAACAAACAAAAACACATGCGGCAAGCGAGCAAGTAATTTTCCTGCGGCCTTATATTCCCTCGCTGTGGTATTCACTTGTGATGCGCATGGAGCTCCCGTTTGGCACGAAAAAAGAAAAAGAAAAAAAAAACCCCTGCCTTTTCTCTCTCTTATTTTTTGTTGTTGTTGTGCCTGCTTACTTGTCGCGGTCTTATTTAACTTGGTAAGGTCTCCAGTGTGCCTCAAATTCGTGTTTCACGTCGTTTCTTCTATCTATCTTGTGGTCGGTAATGTTTTGTATAACACTGGATAAGCCGCACACTGTACATCCGTGATGACTCGTTTACTTTCCTGTTTCTTTCCGTTTTTTAATGCGAAGAATTCTTTGGTAGGTACCAGTGGCGTAGCCAGAAATTTCGTTCGGGGGGGGCTCACTTTGCAGCTTGGCCTGATATATATATATATATATATATATATATATATATATATATATATATATATATATATATATATATATATATATATATATATATATATATATATATGTGTGTGTGTGTCATTCAACAACCTTGTTTACATTTTTGTACATATGCAACGACCAGGGGAAAATCTCAATGACGTTTTCCTTTGTTAGAATGTATTGCGCAGGAGCAGCTGTCACCGGTTGTACATTGCGAGTACTTGCTCCGAAATTACAGTCGCAACAGAGAGCACATATAAAAAGCAGGAGTTCTGCAACATATACGAGGGCGAGTCAAACGAAAGTGAGCCAATGCGATTATATGACAAACGGGGTACTTTAAATAAAAGTAGTCAGCATGAGTATTTAGACGCTTGTCCTACTAACGAGTCGCGTAATTCCCGTCTCATAAAACTCCTTGGGTTGCTGCCTCAAAAATCTGTAAATGACTACACGTCATCTTCCGACACGAATCTGGTTTCCTTGAGTAGTTTCTTCAAATTTCACCAAATGTGGAAGACGCAAGGCAACAGGTCTGGGCTGCATGAGGGATGTTGCAGCGTTTCCCATTTGAACTTTGCCAGTTTTGTATTAACCACATCAGCGACGCGGGAACGGGCAACGTCGTGAAGCAAGATGTCCCCAATGCTCAATTTTCCACGTCGTTTGTTCTTAATTGCGACACGCAGCCGATCCGATCTTTCACAATATCTGAAACGATTTAGAGTCTCTCCAGGTTTAGAAAATTCAACCAATAGTGGCCCCTAACGATCTAAAAAGAAGTCAACGCTTTTCCGGCATAACTGACGGCCTTTGTTTTCCTTGGGAGTGGTGGATTCAAATGTTTCCCCTGTAAGATTTGCCGTAGTGTTTCAGGCTAGTAGTAGGGGCACCATGAGTCATCCCCGGTCACAATTGCAGACAAAAATTCGTCACCCTCATCTGGGGTTCTTTGACGTGCACTTAAATCTAAGTACACGGGTGTTTTCGCATTTCGCCTCCATCGAAATGCAGCCGCCATGACCGCGATTCAATCCCGCGACTTCGTGCTCAGCAGCCATAGCCAACACCATAGCCACTGAGCAACCATGGCCTTTTTAATTGTATTGGGGGTGATTTCACAGTGACTTTGGCCCGGCCATGGATCGTCTTTGTAACTTTCATGTGCTTCTTTGAACAGTTTGCTACAACGCTTCTTAGGCGCCAATGAAACGCAATGTTCAACGCATACGGCAGCCATACGGCGAATAATTTCTTTTTGGGAAACATCTTCATTTGTCAAAAACCTCACGACACCAAGCTGTTCAACTTTTGAAGTGTCTATTATGTCACGCAACCATGTTCAACCCCATGATGAGAGCATTAAAGAACATTTAACCTCACCTCTGCATGTCACTTGCAAATGAGATGCGTATGTGCTACGCGCATGGCTCGAAAATAATGAACCGAACCATTATTGCGCGGGGCGGGTTTTCTCACTTTCATTTGACTCGCCTTCGTACATTAGAAATGCGAAGATACAATGGAATATACAAATGTGAAGATACAGCTTGATACAGGGCAAAAAATTGTCACTGGAAACAATGTTCACTGCGCATATGCACAAAACCTCGCAACAAGATATTTAAATATACGAATGTCACCAATAAATCAACGTACCTAAGAAAAAGTCACTATATATAATGCGTCAAACAAGGCAAATAAATAGGTTGCGCAACCACAGATTCACAGATCACAGCACCCCCCCCCCCCCCCTTCGCTCCACTCCCAAAATGTATCGCGTGCGACGGAAGACGGCGCGCTTCCTCCCCGCTTTTCTCTCTTGCGCACACCAAACGCAGCCACCATCGTCGGCTCAACCCCTCCCCTCCCCCCCGCACGTTTTCACTCGCACATAGAGCATGCGGCGCGCGGTCACGATGTTATCGCCCTTGGCCTTTATTTATACGGAACATGAGGGCAACGGCAGGAATGCGCCTGGAGTCTTCATAGAGCTGCCATCGCAATAATAAAATAGTATCCGGCAACTGAAGCGTCCCGTCGCCCATTACTTTCCGCAAAAGAAGTAACAAAATCGAACTTTCCCCATGCGAAAATTCGCTGCACCGCAACAATGTCTTCTTTTTTTTGTGTGTGTGGGCGGGGGGCGGCGAAATGGAATAACGCAAAGGAAAGCATGTTGGCTACAATCGAATGCCTACTTTGGGCACCTAGTGGGGCTACCGAAGGAATATCGAAGAAAACGTGTGACGCTTGGTCCACAGAAAACCATACGCGTACTGCTCGGTATCCTACAACGGCGAGACAAAATTTTCCGGAGAGGTTGCGCTCAAGCGAACGCGTTGCAATCCATCGAGTCCCCGCAGTGCTGGCGGCGAGCGACTATGCATTGTTTCTTTTTCTCGTCTGCTAGCCAGAAAGCGTCCAAAACTCTGCCAGGCGAAAATGCAGTCGGCCAGAGAAAAACAAACGCGCATCCAAGTGCGCCGCGCGGTTATCGATGCAGCACGACAAAAACGCATGCGCTCTGGCTGGATCGGCAGCCCGCGGATTGCGAGAAGAAAAAAAAAATAATGAAAAAGAAAGGAGAAAGAGGCTCAATATATCCTCGCGAATAAAAGTCTAGGTAGAAAAATAAATAAGAACTTAGTTACAATGGTGGCTTTAGTGTCTTGACATGGATGCTTTGGCGCAGGTGAAAAAAATGTGTATATTCTTTTCTGTGACCTGACGGCACAAATGAACCACCACAACGCTTTGTCTCATCGGACCTCGCTGCGTGCTTTGTCAGCTTGTCTGATAGTATGTTGATTTGGCTTGTCTCGTTGTATAGCCCGATGTACGACTTTAGAAAAGTCGATGCACCTTTGGCGTCAAATGTTTACAACAGCATTAAACCCAAAAAGTTCCGGAATTGAAAATCTAAAGCGCGACTTTGAAGTTGTCAATGGACCTTTCGCATCAAAATGTTATGAGAACTTTATACCCCCAACGTTTCAGAATCGAAATCCAAGCGCTCCGTAGATTCCGCGGCCTCCGCGAGATGCCGAGACGAGCCCGCTCGCCTTCAAAACGCCCTTGAAATTTTGTGCCCGGTGGGGCTCCTTGCGTTACGATATGCGACTCCTGATGCATGGACGTTGCCCAGAAATCCAGCCCGATTTAGCAATGTTCGCGCTCAAATGTCTTTTAGAGCGTGAATTAAGGACATTCTAGACAAAATCGAGCATGATTTCTGGCACCGGGAGTTGTTTTGGTCGGCGGCACATGACAGCACCAAAAAATTTCGGGGGGGGCTGAAGCCCCATAAGCCCCCCCCCTGGCTACGCCCCTGGTAGGTACGTAGGTTCCTGTCTTTCCTTATCTCGGGCTTCTTCAGCAATAATAACAAAAATTCGCAGTTCCGCCGGAAAACGATGCACCAATTGCGATAGAAAATTAGTAGATAACTGTACGAAGTAAGGATAGTAGTTTTGTCGGCCGTATAAACTCGTGAAAATTCTCTTACTAACTAAATTAACAATTATAGGATGTGTATAGCGTGACTCAACGAGGACGTAGAAAGAAACAGACACACGGAGACAGCGCTGTCTTGGTGTGTCTGCTTCTTTCTACGTCCTTCAGTCGCGCTTACACATTTTATCGTGGATTGAAACCAACTCGCCCGCCAACGTGTTTTAACTAAATTAACAAGCACTGTCAGCATGACATCGGAAACTGTTGGTGAAAACGCTGCAGTTAGGAATCGCGGCAGCAGCCGCGAGCCAATTGACATCTGTGCATTTGTAGTTTCAACGCGTACGAAACGCCAAAAGCAGAGCGCATACGAAGCTACCGGCACTACGTGCACTCTGGAAACATCGCAAATTGCTTTGAAAATGAGGCCCGCGCGGGCGCGCACTTTAGCCACGTCGCAGACCGCATTCAAGACGGATGAACGCCGGCAACGTGTCCCTACGGCGTCCGCCAAGGGCGTCTACTACGGCGTCCACGATTCGCGTGGCCAACGCCGCGGTAGACGCCGTGGTTGTGTCCAGTATGTACGAAGCGGCACGCGAGGAGGACATCCAGGCGCCGTAGCAGCCGCCGGGGAAAAACGCCCTTCTTCCCTGGCCTCACCCCTCTGCCTCTCGCGCCGCAGGAGAGGGCAGGCATCCGGGCCTCATTTCTCGCTCGCGCAGGCGAGATTGAACCGCGTTCGCTGGCTCACCCCCACACGCTTTCACTCATACGAAACCTCACGGCGACGGCAGAAGTGCGCCTGTAGTGTCAATATAATTGCTATCGCAATAATAATAACGATAATAAAGAATTGTGCAGGCCCCACGCAATTCGGGAGTCGACGTTATGCGAAGCATTGTGCAGGTATCTGGCTGTGGGCCATCGTCTGGAGCTCCGCAAAGCGTTACTAAATGGACCAACGCGCACGTGTAATGCGAGCAGCTGTGCGTGCGTGTAACGGCAGCAGCGAGAAGACGGTGACGACGATCGTCACACGGCATGGTTTCTGCTCCGGCTGTTCGACGCAAATTCACGATCAATCCCATTGTTGGGTATAGAGGTATTGGACGGCTGTAAGCGAGACAAACACGGATTGTGACGTCATCTGCGACTAAGTGTTATGCCGTCATACGTACTTACGCATACGCCATGCGCTCTATTTTACAAGGACGATGCCATTCGTATTTCGGCGACGAAACGTTGACATCTGTTCGACCTGGGCTAATCATAACGTTGGCGCAATGTCACGCAGTTTCCATACAGCGTTACCTGATACGAGAGAAGAATGCGAGAAACTTGCCTGGGATGCACGTGCGGAATGTCTAAAAGAAAGACTATACATATAAAGCTTTGGCACGAGCGAAGTATGCGTGCGATTTTAGCCTAATGATTAGAGAATTGGACTAATGTGCTGGAGGACAGGTGTTTGATCCCACTGTCGGTCCCACACTTCTTTTTAGCGCGAAGCGTTGTTTGGCTCATACGTGGCACTTTGTGGTATATGTAGGTTCCTGTCTCGCCTCGCTTCGAGCCTCCTCAAAAATAATAAAGAAAATGATTTTAACCGTCCAGTAGTGGAATGAAACCTCTGTCTCCCAGCGCACCAGGCCCTAGCTATTCACTCGGTCACACTACGTCGCCCTAGGGTGTTTACCGTGCTGAAGGGACGAGTAGTGGAGAAAGAGCCCTCGCATCGGTTACATTCGCGTTTGAAAAAAAAAAAAGAAAGTATTCGCTTCCATTAAAATAGGTTACCCGATCTTTGTACACGCAAGCACACGTAACGAACGAATTCTTCCCATGTAATAGCCAGTCCGGCTCATACATATGGCGTCTCCGCTAAAGCGGTCGGTCGACAGCCTCCGGCGCAGTAGGCTTCCCCATACTGCTTATGGACGTCACAAAGTGCTGCCGCATTCGTGCTAGATAACGAGCAGGAACTAGCACTACAGCTACACTAGCAGAAGCTTAACGAGCAACACCAAGATAAAAACACATCCACTGAACAACCGGGTCAGGCATTTAGCACGTTTACTTCGTTTACAGTATGTTTGAGAGCAGCCCTGCTGTGGTGCACAAGCGGTAATCCACGGCTCTATTTTTCTGAAATATCGCGTGTTTTTTTAACGATTGAAAAGAAAAACCAATTACGATAACGCACTGGAAGCAACTGAAACATATTTTTTTCCATATGCGCTGTAAGAGATCGTATTGACATGCATGCTTGCCAAAAATTAACTTATCGGTTAATGTTATTTATTTATTTATGATACTATCAGGGCCAAAGTTAATGAGCTTATCATAGTATTCAGGTAATTAATTAGTACAGAAACACTTGACGCCACTTCCAGGTGAGTGCTAACAACATGTATTTAGTTCCATGCGTAAAAGGGGCTTAGCTTTCTTTTTCTTTATTCTGGGGTAAACTCCAGTAATCCCAACGTATCATTCTTTATTCAGCAAGTTTGATAGCTCAAAATTCTGATCACAGCGCGGAATATTTAACACAAATCCCATAGGAGCGTTTTTTTGGTACGCTGGAGCTAAACTTCAGCAGTGGATAACTCAGAAAACGAATTGCTAAATAATTGTTTACTAAGTAATTTATAGCACAATATAACAGTTGAGTGTATTTTCTTTTTGTTTCTTACGAATGCAATCTTGAGGGCCACAAATAAACATGAAGGCATTGTTTTAATTTTCATGAGTGCGGAATATAGTGTTCGGGGTTTGTAGAGTTAATAATCAGTGTTACCTGTGTCGTTCAGCATAAGGTGCAAGGCTATCGATCAGACAGTTTTCACGCGACGTCCCGAACGCAGCTTGTCACCGTGCTAGTACCCAAGCTTGGCGGCGTCATTGACGTCAACGCACCATATTATTACGCGTACATTGATTGTTTCACTTTTGTGACGGCGACCGTTTCTCCCCGGATTGTCCCACTGTTATCGATTTGTGGCTCGGCGCAAGACGCGATTGTTGTGCCGTCACGTTTCTTGTTTACGCAGCTTCCCGACGTGCTAGTACGTTAAAGATAGCTGGCAGGACGACCCCAATGCAAACCATTGGTACGAGGGACACCAGCTGTAGTTCCCAGTACGTAAGCCACGTAGGCTATTATACATAGGCCACGTGGTTTTGGCGAGACAAAAAAATTATTTGTGCCACTGCCATGACCTCGAAACGAGTCTACATAAATCAAAGCGCCACGAGCCAAGGACACTGCAGTGCATCGGTGTAACGCTGCAGTTCGCTAATCTCTCTCTATCTCTCTCTACTTTCGACGGGACTGTCACGAATGGGACATGCCGATAACGCTTATCTCGGTCGGAAGACATCACCTGCGCCACTTCGTCCGAAACAAAGCATGTCCACACGCTTTCGATCCACGGCTGTCCGTGTAATAACGCCGGCTGGCAACCAAATACATACAGTGCGTCGTAGATCGTCCTACAAAATATCACTAGAGGAAACTCTGGCGCTAGTGCCGATAGGAGCTGGAAGTTTGGCGTTTAGGCCAGCATGGGAATCGTGGACAGTATTGCACGGTTCTGCCTAAACTTCGTACTTCTGGCTTCAAACGATTCTCCGACTTAGCAGATTGGCAATTTGCGACAGAACACTGCGTTATAAGTGCAACTGTTTGCGACGACTACGCATGTGCGAAGAGGACTAACTAATTGTCTCACTGTGTTTGGAAAAACTGTGATTGCTCGAAAGTTTTGAAAGTTAAAGAGTAAGAAAAAAAAAAGATATGCAGATTCAACGCACAAGTTGGAATCTTTGCGAAGCGCAGCTGAAGTAAAGCGTTTAATTAAATGGGCCACAGATAGTGTGTATATTAAGAGAAATGTGTGAAATTTAGGAATTCTGTGTCACATCTGTCAAGGGGAATTTGCCATTCTGGAGGATTGACCAAGAACGGGTACACCTCTAGTGGCACATACCGAACGGATAAACTCGCCGTGGTGACGTCGTGACTTCGGCGTCGCGCTGGTAAACCCGAGGACGCGGGATCGAATCCCGGCCGCGGCGGTCGCATTTTGACGAGGGCGTAGCGCAAAAAAAGACCGGTGTATTGTGCATTGGGTGCACATTAAGAAATCCCACGGGGTCAAGATTAATCCGGACTTCCCCACTACGGCGTGCCTCGTAATCATATCGTGGTTTTGGCACGTAAAACCCCCTAATTTAATTCATTTAATTGATAAATAAAAAATTCTGGATCATATGCTCAGGTTATACTTAGGAATCGTATAGCGTGACATGCCCATTCTAGAGGATCGACCGAGAACGGGCACACATCTAGTGGCGCATACTGAGTGGCTAAATAAAGGAAATTAAGGAACTCGTCAAATATGATTCACCCTTATACATTGGCAGATAGGCGTGCTTTAGAGTTGCCTGTGAGCCCACATTATACGTGCAGGTTCTTTTTCTTTCTTTCTTTAAAAAAAATATGTTATGTCTTTGTAGCGCAGAACAGCATTTGGCATGCAAGGGTCGCATAAGTCACTTCGCGGGCACTTTCATATTACCTTTGCGTGTATATGTGTGCGCGAGTAGTACGTATCCGCCGATACATCGACCAATCAAGGCAGCCTTGCGTGCATGTGTGTCCAAATCCGAACAAGTAGGCAAAGGAAGCTTCGCTGCAATAAGTAAGGTCAAAAAATCATTTTGGAGCGACGTGCCACGTGCACGACCCGATTAGACGAATTCACGTACTACCCTTCATTCCCATGGTGGCTGACCGACGACGACGACGACGATGATTCAGTGGCGTTCCCTTTAAAACGGGGCGGTGGAATATAGTCACTTAGGCTGCTATGCTACACATCAAGGTGAACTGGTCACAGAACGAACGATCGTAGCTCCAGAGTTCCCCCTATACTATTCTTTATAGGGAACTATGGAGTGTGAGGGCGATAGAAGAAAGCAAGCAAGAAAAGAGACATCCTGAGACGAGTGGAGCGCAGGCACGAGGGACAATGGCTGTGCCATTGTTTCGGACCGATATCTCTGTTGGTCCTGCACGGGCGTCAACGCGAGCTGGTTTTGACGTACGTCGAGATAAGCGCGGAGAAGCACGCGCGCTTTTGTCGAGATGTCGGGTATACGGACGCAGCACGGAAACGCGTGGAAGCGTGTGATACGGAGTCGGCTGCATGTGTTGGGAATCTGTAGGGTGGTAGCGAGGTCATCGCTTACGTACGCTGACCAACAACTCTTTTGTCAACGTCTTTGTGAAGTGCGAAATCCGTGCATGCGACATGCACGTCAACGGTAGCGGTTTTGTCACGCGGGGAGGGTTCGACGTGGTTCGCGCCGGCGTATCGAGCGGTTATATTCAGCGCGAAAAAAACTGCGTACCGCGAATACGGACGTGGTGAAAGTGACTTTCGTTTGGTTCCCGCTAGTTGTGGTGGCGGCGCAAGTTGGGGAGTCCGTTGCACACGCGCACAAAAGCTCTATAGCGTGAACTGTTGGGCGTATAGGCGCGCGTATGAACGCTCCCTAGCGCGAGTTCGGGCCCGGCAACAAATGGCGTTGAAGAGGTGCATAAATAGCAGCCTCGCGAACCGATAATTTGAGAACCGATTTGAGAAAAAAATAAATCGACTGTAAGATAAGACTTTTTTGACAAACGTCCGCACTTGCCCCTCCAGATTATACCTTCCTGCGCGCAAATGGGTTCGATGCCTTGTCGAACGCTAGTAAATTATGAGGGGGGGGGGTACCCTCACCCCTACGAGACCTTACCACGACACCTAATTCCGTACCACCTGCCTAGAACGAGGTTTGCATCCATCTACAAAGACTCTACACGGGTGGTTGTAAATACTCTGAAAATGCACTTGTGCTGTAGTGGACCTGAAAAGGCTGATGATAATGAACGTGGCGATATAGCAGAGGCGTAAAGGGCCCTCGACAACTCAGTCTGAATCGGTTATATGCCTGACGCCGACGAGCATGCTCCATTTTTACTAAGATGCAGCGTGTCAGCTCTTTTGCTCAGTGTCGCGGGTTCGATGACGAGACGGAAAACGGATTATCTTCTCAACCACCATTGCTGCGCAGCCGAAAGTTCCGTACAACTGTCGCGTCATTACAATTAATTCGTAAGTATGCACGTGGCAATGTCCCTGTAAAATGCAATAAAAAGCTACCAAGTCTGCAGACATCAGAAGGCTGTGGAAGAGCGGTGGCAATGCGAAATGCAATATATGTCTACAAAGTCAGCAGACATATAGATCAGAAGCCTGTAGCACATGATGGGCAAATGCTCTAATTATAAACAAATTATAATTTTGTTGGTAAGGTGGCGTTATTTGGTTTACAGTGCAGCAGGCGAAATAAAGCGAGATGTAAATGCAGGCACTTTTTTCAGAGTCAATTAGAACTCGCTCTTATTATTAAAAAAGAGAGTGTAGAAACCCTGATGACTGTCCATGAAGCAAATAGCCCGAATGAACGAAAGCGTTCCTTGAGGAGCGCTTCACAAAGCTCACGCGCGACAGTCTCTCCCCTACCATCCCTTCCCCGCAATTAAGTTGTACGCAAGGACGCGCCCGCTTTTTCGGCGCCTTTCTATCGCAAATCCGACCACGGACCGCCAACCAGCAACCACTGACAGCCGCCAACCATGGAAACAGACAAAATAAGCAGATGATGAAGCTACTCGCTTTAAAACTACAGTGCTGCATGATTCTTTAGGCACGTGCAAGTTCCCGATTGAACTATCGACATTCATAGTTTCCTTCTGCAGTTAGTCAATGCAGTTTGTTTCAGTGGTCAAAACAACCCAATAACACGCACGATCACATGACCTTACGATGTCATTGCACGCTTTACTTGTTAGCGCCAGCGCGGGGAAACACGACTCTGAGCACATATGTTTGCTTGGTTTTATGACGTAATTTCTAGATTTGTTGCGGACGGTATTTACCGGTCGCCCAAGAACATTTTATCTCTATTCGTCGACAGATAAGTGTGAGGCGTACCATTGTCCTAAACTGATAAAGAGACAGGACCGCAGCACGTAGCGTCATGCCACTCGGAGACGAAAGAAAAGGAGAGAGAAAAATTACGGCAGAACTCGTCTTTCGATGACTGTCGACAATAACGTGAATAACATTTGAGCAATGTATATAGCGACAACAGGCCGTATTCTTGAAGTGAAGTTTATTTAACACGTGCAGCGATAATTTTAACACTTTGTTGCGGCCATATTCCACAGCTCGATATCCTCCCACTTTGCTACGGCACGATGGAATGACAAAGATGGAATGAGATCAATGGGATGGCAAAGGTGGTATAACGAAGACGGCATGGTGACAATAAAATGCCAATTCCTAAATTATGACGACAGTCTAACGAAACCAGCTTGACGACGACGAGTGTATGATGACAACGATGACTGCATCACGAAACCTGTATGACGACGCTGGCACGATGACGACGGAATGACAAGAGTCGAATGCCAAAGCTGGTGCGACAACGATGGCGTGACTACGACGGGGTCTGATAACGGACGCGTGATAGCGAATGTCTGACAACGCGTCTGACAGCGTGACAGCGGTATGACGCAGCTGAATTTATGACAATGATAAAAACGACAGCGCGATCACGACGGCACGACGACGTCTGTGTGACGACGATGGTACGATGACGATAGACAGATTACGAATCTGGAATGGCGCCGATTGAACGACTACGATGGCAACGTGGCCGCGATGTCACAAGGAATGAATGACGTATGCAGCGGTCATAGCGTGAAGACGACGGCACGACGGGAGCCTGATGACAAAGCTGCAACGATGCAACGACCACGACGGCATCGCGGACACGAGCCCATACCTAGTGACCCAAGCTATTAGATAGCTTGGGTCACTGGTTGCGGAGAAAAAGGCGTGACGACAGCGGCATGACGAGAGTAAGATTACGAAGCTGGAACGATTACGACTGAACGACCACGATGGCTTCATGACCAGGAGCACATGGCCCCAAGCAAGTAGATAACTTGGGTCACTCGGTCGGCGTTAGATAGATAGATAGATAGATAGATAGATAGATAGATAGATAGATAGATAGATAGATAGATAGATAGATAGATAGATAGATAGATAGATAGATAGATAGATAGATAGATAGATTCAAATCGGCTGAAGTTGGCAAATAATGCTATTCGCATTAAAATTGCTGACAAAAAAAAAGAATAGTTGCAGAGCATTACACTACTGAACTAAAAGAAAAACGGTGCCAATGATTACGACAGTACAGCTCTGTAACGGTTTTATTTCAACAGTATAAAGCTCCCAATATTGGTTCGCGCTGTATACTGTACTGCACAATCCTCAATACCGCAAGCCAGCTGCGTTGAA
Organism: Dermacentor albipictus; assembly: GCF_038994185.2. Classification (NCBI taxonomy): domain Eukaryota; kingdom Metazoa; phylum Arthropoda; class Arachnida; order Ixodida; family Ixodidae; genus Dermacentor; species Dermacentor albipictus. Next base: position 185,693,209 of record NC_091822.1, on the reverse strand, counting down.
TAGAGAACAGTGAGAGCCCAGTTTGTACTCTTGTATGAGGTCAGCGCAAAGCAAACGAAAAGGAAGATCTTGGACACCGTCTCAGCGTGACGAACACACACATCATCTGAACAGCATACACCACACACTATATGTCACACTCCTGCGTGCCCGCCATACGTGACTTGAACCTACAGGCAGGGCGGCGTTACAGAATAAAGAGCAAGCAGCGTAGATAACCATAATCATTAGAAGACAAGATAAACCCAGAAAGTTTTCAGGCAGTCTACAGTATCCCATGCTTAATTTTAGAGCGCAGCTCTTTGTCGCTCGTTCCTGTGGACTGTCGGCGTAGTTGTTGTTGTTGTTGTTGTTGTCCTGAATGGCCGTGGCACATACCAACAGTGTGGGATTGGCCATGAATCGGGTGGTTAAATCAGGTGCAAAAAATAATAATGAGGGAGTTAACAATTTGAACATGGGAGTTTAAAAGTAAACGTTTCGTGTTTGGAGCGAAAAAAATAATCACCAGAAAACCGGGTATAATAATAATAATAATAATAATAATAATAATAATAATAATAATAATAATAATAATAATAATAATAATAATAATAATAATAATAATAATAATAATAATAATAATATTAATAATAATAATAATAATAGAAAACAATTCAAGGAAAGCTATGGTGGAGAGGGAGAACGATCAGTCTAACATGGAAATCGATTGGTTTCAATGAGGTAATTTTGGATTGCCAAGCAAACATTTCTGTGACTGAACCCAATAATGGAGGCTCCCAAAGATAGTATCACAGGGACGGATAAATTTAACCACGCTAACGCGCTCGTGCCACTGCTCGCGCGTTCGTCGTCATCTTCCGCAGCTGACTCCGATGCCTCTCATCATGCCAGCGTTTTGTTATGTTACACTCTGCGAAGGCGCTGACGGCACTGACTCACTGCCAGTCGGTGCGGTGATTTCAGTCTCAATTTCTTTGCCTCAATATATCACGAAATGAAAACACGTATCGAGCTGGGCTCAAATTTTGCATTAGGCAGTATCATAATCGTCGGACACTTTTGCTATAACAATGGCTGCCTGGAACATGCAGACGTATGCGCCCTGTTTTGTGCGAGTTGGTGTAACATGCGGTACGATAGATAGTGCAATAATCGACACAGCACAAACGAAAAGGCACATACACACTATACAGTAATACACAAACAGGTCTCGTTGTGTATGTGCCTCTCTGGTGTCGTGTGGGTTATTGCGTTATCTATCGGCAAGCATGCGCCCTGCAATATCTTGACGTGAGGACTCAGCTTATCCCACACAAATTACCCTCTTTCCCCTAACCTCTCCACACCTATTTTTCATGCTCTATAGCTACATTTGCAATGAGGAAAGGTTAGGAAAGAGGCCAACACTGCGGAAACCGAACGTCACGTGTCTCTCGCTGTGCATCTATGTAGGTCACGCCATAGCGATTTCGCAAGAGCCGATTCTGCGGTGTTTATCGTTCAAGAGACGTCTTCATTTTGATCTACTTGGAGAGCACCTTTCACAGACCCTTCGCACACAAAAAGAAAAAAAAAGATACAATGAGGGCCGTTGCTTAGCCACTACATCTGCCAAAATTGGTAAACGCATATTTGGTCTTACGAGGCTTTTGACACTGCACGAACGCAAGCACTGGCTTATAGAATGCAAGGTCTACAAAACAAAGTTTGGTGACGTTGGTAATATAATTCTTTTTAACGTTTTTTAACGCACTGCAAAAGCATCGAGGCAGTATGCGCAAAAAAAAAGGAAGAAAAGAAACGTCAGCGAAATATAGGATGACGACAACGCGACTCAGCAACTCATGCCTCGTTACACTTGCAGGTCATACAGTTGTACGGGTTCTGCGGTTTCCCAGAACCGGATCCCCTGCGTCACTTATCGCCCAAGAGATACACATTCGACGCCGGAGTGCTCGAAGGGTGGCCGGCCGTAGCAAGCAATCATCTCCGCACGCGGCGCGTGTCAGGCGCCTGCGGAAAGATACGGGGCCATCTTGGCCATTGTTTTCCTGCTCTTCGGTGGGAGGACGCGACGCTTCTAAATCGAGCTGACGGTGCGTAGCTGGGCGGGCGTCCTTCAGCGAAGCTCGCGCACGCGGTGCACGTCATACTCTGAACGAACATGCGCAGCAGCGAGATAAAGCCCCACTTCATTTCTGGGACACCCATAAAAGCACGGCCTCCGCAAATGTTGCGATCGACACAGTGTAATGTGCGGAATATCTGCGATGTCCTGCATCCTGTATTTGTGCGTCTGAACACGCTTTGCTGCCCACAAGAGCACCCCTCAAATCTAGGTTGGGGGGGAGGGGGTGGGGAGGGCGGGTATTCTCTAATTGTCTACCTATAGTAGACATGTCCATTTCTTCTGCTGCTGAAGCGCTGATTGGTTGGGTGCCCCTGTGTCTTTCTGACGCGTACGCCAGCCCAACCAATCAGAACTTCAGCAGCAGACAAAATGGAAATGTATACTAGGTGGACACTTACAGAATATCTCCCACTGAATTACATTTACGAGGCAGCTCCTTAGAGTTGCAAGGCATTCTTGGACCTCGGAGCAGCAAGCTGCTCCCGCTTTGCGCTCACCGAAAGCGCTCTCGGTCTTTCTCCGGGACGCTGGCCTGAACCAGACGCTCTAGAAGCTTGTTACTCGTGCCCGTTGTGTGTCCGTGTGCTATGTACGAGTGGGTAATCTCATGCATCGCCAATGTTTTCCGTAGTAGCACGCAATAGGCGTGTGGCCAGCAGACATCTTCAGCACCCATTAAAGAATGCCTCTCTCTTCTTAAAGGAGCACATGTATTTCTATGCGCACTTGAGAACCGCTTCGCACTGAATATTTCCAATTACTTATATCTTCCGCATCAATGTCGTCGAATTTTACAAAACTGAGACGGAGGAGTCGTGTACGTGTTCGGAATTCGGTATACGCTTACGCATCGGGACTTATCGTATAACGCGTGGTGCAACTTGAACTCGCCTTTTGTCCCTGTCTGTTGGGGTGCATCTAGGACTCTAGATACGTGGACTTCATTTACTCTAATTAGCTATCTTGATTTATATTTTCTGAACTCCTCTTGTTTATTCCTATCTTACTATAATTTTCTTATTATTATTACTATCATGTCAAAATAGGGAGCCGTCACCATAACAGGGTGACTTAATATGTTCTTATTTTAATCTTAATTTTATTTGTGAGGGAAAGATAGAGCATAGCCAGCCCACCGCGCTACCGTGATGTCTCCCTCCTGTCCTTGTCTACTAGCGCTAAAACGCTTTCCAAGTGCTTTTGCCAACATGCCGAACACACAGCTATTATAGCAACAGAATGGGGCTCGATCATAGCCGGGAAGCGCGGCCGGTGGTTGCAGAGAATTAGAAGTTGTGAGGAAAATGGCAAACTTGCCGGCTTGGGATGCGAGTCGGCTGACGCAAGAAAGGGGTGGTTGAAGACGCCAGGAGAGAGCTCCGTTCTTTTTACAGCGGGCGTAAGATAGGCTGATGACGATAATGACCGCGTTTTGCGCCGTGCCTTTAAAATCTGCCAACGGTACATTTCGGGCAAGGCGTGTACGTCACATACGCATGCGCTGCTCGCTAAAGTGGCACGCTAGTTGCACCTCCATTTGTACGCGACCTCAGCACAAATTTATGTTAACCATGGGTTTAAGTATATTAATATGTTACACGCTTTAATATTGTCATAGTGAGACAAATAGCTATTTCCACTAAAATGTTGTTTTGATATTTTCTACGTGCCGTTTTAACTTTTATTTTGTTTCTCTCTCTCTGGTCTTATGTGCAAATATGCTATATCCACCCTGTTACAGCCAAGACTGGCTACACTTCCCGGAGGCAAATAAGTAAACTTAATGTGACTTGTTCTTCCATTTATGACGTCGGTGCAGCGAAGTTTATTATTATAAATATGTATTTGGTTACCCGATGACCTTCGTTTTCTTAGTTACGGTATATAAATTGGATACGTTGGAAAAACAATTGCAAGAGCTGAGGCGGCGTCTGCTAAAGTGCCAAAGAAGAAATTGAGAGCGATATCTTCCAGAGGCTTGGAACTTCCACTTAACTAACTGCGGTCAATAGAAAAGTTGTGCAGAACCGCATCTTTCGACGTCTGATCCGCAATAATGCTTCTGAAAGCATATGGTGCAGTGCATGAAGAATAATAAGAAAAAAAAAATATAGGGTTGTTGTGGGGGGCGGGCAGATATGGCCTTTGTGTGTGTGCGTGTGTTGTACTACCAACACTAGAAAGGAGACGATGCAGAAAGTGAATAACTTATAAACTCGACGGACAACATAGCAAAAACAAGCTTCCCAAAATACCTAAACGGCAGGTCTCTTAGACTTAACCAGATTCGCGAAATAGCATAGTCCGGTTGAATTGCCAATGTGATTTCTTCTCCCCCTTTTTTCAATCAGTTCTCATTTGGATTATCGCATTACGCGCATCGTGGTAATAGTTTGCGAAATGCCCGTACCCAGCCATCCGCGTGGTTTCTATACAGCTGCAAATTAAGCCGGACTCGCCAGTGTTTCGTTCTTACGCGGCAACAAACGCTGCTCCCTCGACGGCGACTAACGGCGACAGCCCCGCAGCGCACGCTATCTTCTTCGAGTCCTTTCAGAGAGGCGATGCAGCACGGGTGGCCGGAGGCATGGCCGTGCGCGACTCGATAATGTTCAGCCGCCCTAATCGTCCGGTCCTCGCCGAGATAGTCATCGCCGGCCGTCGTGTTGCAAACTCTCCCAGGACTCCTGCGCGGCGCCGGCTTACAAAGGGCGCCTCGGTCCGGTGGGTCGATCGTGCGGTGTGCGTTTACGCACGGGCGCAGTCAAGTCGCCGTTCGAGCGCATGTTTGCATACAAGCGCGCGTCACGCTCGTGGCCGAGAAAACGACCCCGATGGCATTGTGCTCCGCCCCCGCATTGAAGACCCAGCTCGACCGCCACCCCCCGGCCTACCCCCGAATCCTGCTTCATCGCGGACACACAGAACAGGACGTGCACGATTGTCCCAGTGTTACGCTATACCGCAGCGGTGTTCCGTTGCGTTGCGGCGGGAACGGACTCCTGTCTCACTAATTCCGCACAGTGCAGGAGAAGCTACACGTCGGGTCGGCGTCGGCCACACAGAACAGGGAAGCATGGGCCCGAATTCACGAATCTTTTGGTTTTGTAAGCGCTCTTTTGCCATTGACCGACTACCTTCGCTAATAATACGTCCAGCAATAATGTTTTTCTACCCGTCCATCCATACATACATCAGGATTGGTTGACATTTTCCCATTACAAACAGTTCTAGCGTAAGAAGTCTTGGTGAATACGAGATAAGAACAATGGTTGCTCCTCCATTATCGGCATCAGCCCCTACTATCGCTCTCACCCTAGTACGACTGGTGAATAAGAGAGAGACGCAAGGCTGTAACGAGAAGCACAAAGCAGAACACTACGTTTCCTTACTAACGCCGTGTACTGTGTTTTTCTATTTGTCTTGGTCTTGCGTCTCTTTCGCGCTTTTCTTTTTGAGAATTCTCAATCACAGAAATGTCTCAATCTAAGATATGTCTCAACCCTGGACTGGTGGCTTCCTCACCAGCTTCTCTGTACACCCACTTTCGCAGGTTGAATAGGGGGCAGAATTTTCTTTCTTTTTTCTTCACTGGCGTACTCGTACCCTAGCATTCACTGTGCTGCACGGAGTCAGTGCGACGAAGTGTAACACGAAGGGGGCGACTGGCTGGCTATCGAGCGAAGGCGGTTTGAAGGTAGGGAGGGAGAAGGAAGCGGAGGGAAGGGAAGGTGTAGTAGCCGCAGAGCGCGCTTTACGAATCCACCGAGGCGCAAGAATCGACGGCGACATGCGAGGCGGGCCCGCGAGTTTGCGGACGGGCCCGAGCGCGCCAACGCATTCATTGTATTGTAACGCCGCAGCCAAGCGCGCGCCTCTCTGTATTCGATCCGAACTCAATCTCTCCCGACTGCATTGTGCGAGTGTCGAGCGGCGCGAGGAATATGCGCGCGGATTTAGCCCCCGACGTGTCCGTGAGGTACGACGACTGTTGTTGTTCTTTTCTCGCTCTCGCTGGCACGTTTTTGTCCCAGGAATAGTGCATTCCGTTGCCTTTTTTTAATCTTCGAAGTGGAAAAACAGGTTCCGAATCGAAAGGTCACGAGCGCTTGTTCCTTTGTGTACCCTTCCGCACGCATATTTAGATATTTAGGCTACGTTCCCTGCTGGCCTCGGTGCGAGAGGAGAAATTTCATTGTGAACGGCGAACTTTAGAGAAAAGAGCAACTTCTTATAGCGGTGTCGCTTACGTGTAGCAAATGTCACGCCTGCCTAACACGGTGACCTTTGTAAAAATGCGTGTCTTCAGAATCCAGTTCGGTGCGGCTAGTTCTTAATAAAAGTCCCGCAGCGTCGACATTCCAAAAAACAGCGCTGGCCACTCAACCACAAAAAAAAAGAAAAAAAAGGTACACAACACGGGTGTTGTCGTTGTCCGTCTTCCTGCTATCATGTAGCCAGCACTGTTTTTATTACATTTTTTTTCCCCAGAGTGTCGACACGCAATCAACTATAGCCCTAGTTCGCACTCTTGCATTGCGCAGCGCTCTGGTTTTGAAGATCTGATTTATTTTTGTAAACGTGTTTAGCAAAGTTACACCAACGCATGTAAGAGCTGTCATGAATAAACATTATTTTAATAAACAATAAACATTAGACTGCTTATTTGCCTCTCTGTACATTCTCGCAGCGCTGTTGTGCGAAACCGCGCAGTACCACAGACCAGCGCGGTACTACCACCCATTAATGGCGCGGAATAAGGAGCCGGTCGAAAGCATTTACATTTTTCTCTCACCATTCGGTCGATGCCAGGGTGAAAACTGTAGAGGGACAAATAGGCGCACGCTCCCACCTTGAGAGAAAACGACGAAAGAAAGCTACCCCTGTATCTTACTTCTGCACTGTAACTATATCGCGCAAGGCGGCCGCGACATGAACTGCTACCGTATGGGAGAATGGAAGTCAGGGCAAGTCGACTCTCCGAGGTGCTCTCATTCGACTAAGCAACACACCGTGTGCCACTCAGCTTCGGTGATCGGACGAGAAACGGTGTATCCAGCATGTGGAGGCCCGCGTGACTGTCGCGTTGGTTTTCGATAGGCATTTTTCACCGACTTCAACCCATATAAGTGCGAAAAAAAAAGTTATTCCTCTCTCTCTCTTCCGCCAGAGCCCACCGCACAAAACTCTTCTTTCTCGAGTCGATCAAAAAAAATTCAGCTTGCTTCGCCAACCTTGGGAAAGACGCACACGTGTGAGTTGCTCGCCATGCGTATACAAAAGCAGGACACAGCTGTGATTTGACGTGGCGCACGCGTCGAGTCCACGCTGGCGCGCGTGTAGCTAGCATTTTCTGAATCAGCTGTCAGTGAGCGCTAATGGTCTAGTTTTACGTGCGTCTTTCCTGTGTCGTCGTTCGTTCTCGCTGTGTTAGGCAACTTAATACAGAAGGGGTCGCACAGTCCAGTGGCTTTCGACAACCGCCAGCAGCGCCTGCGTATAGCTCTGCGCCGCGTTTGCATTTAAAACCCACTCGTCTTTGTGATTACGCTTTCCCTTCCCCCAGAGTAGGGTAGCATGTGTTGCGTACGAACCTGGTCAGAAGAGTATTGACATGAAAGTTACGACATTTTAGGCTGTACGAAAGTCCGAGAGCTCTAAATCCTAAAACAAACAAGCAAAAAACTGGCAATCGTCAGATTGCCAGTTTTTTGAGCTCTTGATTGATTGTATGAATGCTTTATTTGATGGGATGGTTCTTTGGCCTGATACGAAATATGGGAGGAGGGGAGAAAGTGTGTGCGGAGTGCAAGGCGAGGAGCAGGATCTGCAAGGGGCGTAACAGCCCCGGATTATTTGGCAAAAGCCAGGAGCGACTCCAGGGCTGCGCGACGGTCCTCTACAGGCCGGTCGGATCCATTCCTCGTAGCTCGCCATCTCTTCCTGGCGGAGGTGATTTATACGCACCGCTCCGTGTGCCGGACCTTCCCACATCAGGTGTTCGGCGTTGTGCCGTACGGGTTTGTTTGCAGTCGGGACATGCGTAGCCACAGTTTGGGGCACCCGTGTGCGTCGTCGTCAATGATGGTGATATAATGCTTGTTTCTACGATCCTTTTCCGGTCGCGGTGCTCAAGAGGCGGATATCCGTCTTGACGTCGCAATAAACTGGCCCACTCCGTTCCTCCAATCGCTGCGACTGGCGCACGCGAGCGCATGCAGTAGACATCATGCGCTGTACTCTCGTATTATCTGCAAAGTCATCATATACCTAGCCTACAAGCTTCGAGAGGTCAGCTAATTTCGCTCTGCGTCATGACACCACAATAGTGTCGATGACGCCAGGTCGGCATTTCGAAACCAACTTGAGTGCCAAATTAAAATATTTATCAAGTGCTTCCCAAACTTCGCAATTGTTATATCTGTAGGCAGACTTGGTGCACATTAGAGAACGCCGCTTGCTACCGCTGTATAGCGCACTCGGTTTACTTAGCTCGGTGCTCCTTTGTTTGCTTCTCCCCTTATGATTTCTTTCTCTCTTTATCCCAGTCTCCCCTTTCCCTCGTGCAGCGTAGCCAAGCAGAAGTATACCTCTTATTAACCTCCCGGTATAACTATAGATCCATTCTCTCTCACACACACACACATATGCGCGCACATTCACTTTATTGTTGTCTTTGTTCAAGTATATGTTGGTCCATGATAGACGGTGCAGGCTACTCTCCCTTTCATAAACGTACGGTCTATTTTCTGCAACTTGGAAAGCGTTGTGTCAATGCTCCAATCTCTCTCTCTCTCTCTCTCTCTCTCTCTCGTTGCATGACGCGACGATTTGTCTTCTTCCGCGCTATACGAAGTGCGCGCGATGGCCTCTTGCCCGGCCCGTTCAAGGAACGTCGTGCCACTTTTCGAGCAAACAAAACAGGGAGAAGGAAGAGGCAACAGAAGGAGGAGGAGGAATGTAAGAGGAGGAGGAGGATGCCGCTTTTCTTCCGACTCGGCACACAAACCGGCGATGGGACGTTCGGCTGGTAAATGCGCCACTTCCGCCGTACTCGTCCGCTTGTGAAGAATGAGCGTGGTCGCCGGGCACGCCTTCGCCGGCACAGCCAAGCTCCACGGGCACCTATACGTGCTCAACCAACCTCAGCGACGGCGGAGGCGGCGATGGGAGATTAACGACGTCGAGGTTTCGACGCCGGACGCCACGGGTCCAACCTCAAAGGCTGGTGGTCGCGCCGAGCCTGTGCGAGGAGGCCGGGAAGGCGCGGATGAAAACGATGTCATCAAAGGAGGTTCCGGCCTCCGGTAATGGAGCCCGGGGGCGCCGCGGTGTGCCGAGTTTTCGCACGTATAGTTTGTGCGGCCGCCTCCACACTTTCTGTCCTCGTCGCCACACTTTGTGTACCATGCTCTCAATACCCTGGAAAAGATTAGACTGAGCACTCGGGTGAGGCAGCTTTAGTTAGCAGGTGATACAGCGGAGGCTTGGGGAAGGCCACAGTGCCATTCGACAACAACGCAGGTCCATTTGCAACAAGCAGTAGGTGAAAACGACACCCACCGCGCTAGCTGAGTAGCTATGAGGGCGCATTCCGCTGCTGAGAACCCGATCGCTGGTTAGTTTGAAGGCTGCGGCGGCCGCATTCCCACGGGGGCAGAATGCAAGAACGCGCGAGTATTTTGTGCCTTGGGTGCACAATGAAGAACTTCGGCAATTAAATTTAATTCGGATTCCCCCCCCCCCCCGCACCTCTTTCTACAAATTCTCATACAGACCCATGTAGCTTTAGAACGTTAAAATAAATAAATAAATCCAGTGGCGCTTTAACGACATCAGAAATGTAACTGTCACCGGCAACTGCCCTTTGACGACGCTTACGTGCGGAAATGTTCTCGCATGTATTCGCGTCGTTATTTGCGCGACTAAGTTGCCGATCGCTTCAGAGTTTCCGCAAGAGGGTCTGGGTCGCACGCAAAGGTGGCCTATAAGCGGCGAAAGGCGGCACATAAACAGACACACACGTGCAGGGAAAGGCTCGCCGATAACTTTGAGCGCCGGTCTTTTCTGGCGCTCGGCTCTTCGCTTGGCGCGCTGGCCAACGGCGTCCGGTTACCCTCCGCGCTCTTACTTATATCCCGTGTTTTTCTTTTTCGGGCTGGCCAGGTGTGCCTGCCACCGGCGGCTCGGAAATGGAGCGCCGTCTGCGCCGGCCATTAGCGATGGCGGTTGCTTTCACGTACGGGGCACCAAGCGCCCAGGTCGGGCAGCACGGGAGAACCCAGAAGGGCACGACGACGCGCATGCGCACAGCTTCTCGTGCGAAGCCGGCTAGCCGGTGCGAGGCCGGACACGGAGCACTGAACGCGGTCATTTCGCTGATGCCATTTCGCGGAATGAAACATTGAGAGCGAAGCGTATGGGCTCCTTACGTTAACGTCGCAATGCTCTTGAGTTTTTCTCACATGTATATATTTTTTTTCTTTTGGCTAAAAGGGGGTAGCGTTAATGGCAAGATCAGCGTCTGATTAGTCTTGTGCGTGTGCGTGTGTTCCCGGAGCGCGGAATCGAAGGAAGAGAGAGAGAAGGGGAGAAGGAAAGGCAGGGAGGTTAACCAGACTGAGTCCAGTTTGCTACCCTACAAGTGGGGAGGAGAATGGGGAGTGAAAGAGAGAGAGAGTGAGAAAACATGAGTCTATACCGCACTTTCACATGCACCAAGTTAGGTGTAGGATGTCAATAGCCGTGCACTTGTCCAGTCTGTAGCCTTCAGGTAGTGAAAAAGCGCTCGAACTGCTTCCTGGGCTAATGAACTGTGAGAAAAATCGAAGTACTTGGCAGCTTCACTGAAGGAAAGCAAGTGTGCCTAGACACCCACACGAGAACAAAAAGAAAGTGTGGATGGGGAGGCGGTTTCGCCCGAAGGCAAAGCACTGAAAACAATAGCGAGGTTTAGCGCCGCGCTCGAGCTCCCCATTCTGTATTCTAAGAGTATGCGGAGGCGATATATGTCGCGCCGCTGCGTGCTATAGACGGGTGATAATGAGCGACAGAAACAACACCCTGTCAGATACCAGGCGCGTCAGAACGGTGTCGCAATGAGAAACGCCGGCGGCGGCATGACGGGCGTCGCATCTCCATGGTGCACCGGACCGCGGCCAAGACCGATAGAAAACTGTTCGCATTTGTCAGCGCCCGATGAAAGGACTAGATAGATTTAGCTCGAAGTTTGCCACCCGTTCTTTCCAGACCAGTGTTTTCACAACGATGTGGTATATGCGCACAACTCTTGAATAGGAAAGCTATATGTATGCACGCGCAACGTTCGTGCCAGCAGCGGAAGCCAGAAGAACGCTGCCCCAGCTCCGACAGAGCCCGATTGAGCAGGGAACTTACAAACTCGCGCTGTAACGTCCCCTGTGCCTCCGGACTTCCGAAAGTGGTTCTAGAAGGACGACAGCACCGAAAGATATCCGCCACGGCGTCCCGGAAATGAACGAACGTAACTGGCCCACGCATTCGTGCAAATTCTCTTTGAGTTGGACAGCGGCGTATTTGTCACCGCATTCACGGGTGGTCACCGTCTTGGAGTTCTCGCCACGGTCTACAGCACACGCCGCAATTTTCGCGCACGAAGTTTTGGAACGGTGCCGCCGCGCATCGAGATCATTTTGCAAACCCGAGCGTTTAGAAGCGAGCGCACGCGTGTTCGCGCAAGCTCATTAGGTTGGCACTGGGCCATATCTGTATTCATCTGGTTAACCTCCCTGCCTTTCCTCTTCATTCTCTCTCTCTCTTGGGGGGTCAAGTCAAAATACAGAAAAAATTCTATTACAAATATTTCTCCAGTGGCTCGGTGCAAGACACAGAGTAGGAGAATGAGGAGCAGAGTAGAGACACAAAGGATGCGTAGAAAGGCAGGGAGGTTAACCAGAGGTTATTTCGGCTGGCTACTTGCACGGGGGAAAGGAGTAGGGAGATAAAAAGAGAAATAGAGTGGAAGGGGGAGAGGAAGAGAAATAGAGACGAGCACAAACAAACCGCGTACACTGTAGAGCGATAGGGGGGGGGGGGGGGGACGCTCTTAAATTCTGTCATGAAGGCCCGTAGACCGAAGGAATCTTACACCGGTGTCACACGTACACTTCTGATCGCGATAGGGACCGACCCGGATCGAAATTCTCGACTACGATTGGCTCTTCCGCGCATTTTGGGTAAAGGAGCCAATCACGACCCAGAAATCTGATCCGGATCGGGCTTGATCGGGTTCAAAAGTGCGCCGTGTGACACCCGTATTAGTAGCGCGATTACGGCCTTCTGCGTGGATGTTGTTTGGGAGCACTAACCTAGAGCTTTTAGTTCTGACAGCGGACGATTGTCCAATTGGTCCATCACTCTGCACATCACTTGCCTCTCGGCACTATAGCGCTCTCAGGTACAGATAATGTGTGCGAGCGTCTTATCACAGTTGCATGTGTCGCAAGTGGGCTTTCGGCCATTCCAATAAGGAAGGCATAAGTGTTTGTAAATGTTACGCCTATAGTCACAGACGGTACAGCGTGGTCTGTTCACGTCGTGGTAACTCAGGCGGTAAATGCACTTGTATATCCGCAGGCAACGAACGCAAACAACAAATTGTGAAAACATTCGAGTCCCACAGGGGCAAAGTACATCAATCGCAGCCCAGCCGCATCGTCTGTTCACGAAAGCGGAATAAAAACACATTGACCGCTTTCATGTGCAGGTCTGGCGGCTTCGTCAGCGTGGTCATTCCCCGCTGATGTTGCAATGTCCTGGAAGCCATTGAAATGCTATGTTGTGCCCGTTGTGATGGCTGCGATGATATGCGATATGAAGGAAGAGGAGAAGGATACTGGAGAGGTAAGGAGGTCAACCAGACGCTCATCCGGTTTGCTGCCTTACGCATGGGCAAGAGGCGTTTAAGGGATAAAAAGCAAGTAATGAGAGTGCGAGAGGTACTAGCATTGTAAAATATGAGCTATGAGAGCATGCTGCAGAAATTTATATCCATGGCCGCTTATTGCGACCACATACATAGCATCGCAAGGGACTCAGAGAGTCACACAGAGCTCTCCCACAACTTTAGAAAGTATCAGCCCTGAGAACAACGATCTCCCGCGCAGAAGAAAAGCGAGAGAAAAAATGAGAAAGATAGAAAGGTACTATTTCCACATGAACATAACGGGAGGACGTTTCAAGAAGTCGCGTGCATACACTTTACTCTCACAGTCTTAATATTGGTTGGTTTGTTGTTCCTCAGTGAACTCCCACAACCCGCCCTAGGAGTCGGACATGAATCGGGCGCGGTGCAAGGGTTCAAAAACTAATACTAGTTTTGAGGAATATAAATTCAATCAAAACGGATTAGTGAAACTTGAAATATTGAAAGTTACCTGATATAAATATTAACCCTACAGTATCTACATGTTGCTAAAATAAACATGTCATTCACAAAAGAAAAACAACACAATGAAGTTTTTATTAATAATAGGAGCAGCAGAATATGAAATCCTGTACTACGGCGTTTTCTGGCAGTCAGAGTACATTTTTGAGGCTAAAAGCGCTATTTCTTATTAGTTGTGCAATTAGAGACATTACGATCTCGAAAAAAAAATTACGTGAACTATTCCACGACCGTATAACCATGCAGCCAATGAGCACGGAAACGCGGGACCTGATTACGTTCTTATGAAGAAAAAGAAAAGTCTATTTGAAAAGATAGCAAACGTTCGTTTATATCCAGTCATGTAACAATTCTATCGCAATTTTACAGCACCAATCGTAACCATTTGTGGGACTTTTCGTAACAGTTCTCGTGACTGTTTACTAAACGCGAATGTAGCGGACGGTTGACAAAATCTTGACTTATTGTTAATCCATAAACACTCCGTGTGCATGCCCTCTTCACCACTAAATTGATTGCCTTTATTTTTCGTAATACATTCTTTTTTTTCATTACTTACTTTCCCCTATTGAGGTCGCATCTTCACAACTATACCCATCCCTCCTCTTCGCCTTCCTCCCCCATTTCCTATAACCACAGCTTATACCTTGCGAAAACTCCGCAGCAAACGTGCGTTAAAAGTGTGCAGTAGTTAGGGAGTTCTGGCTTCAGAATCATGGGCTTGTGTAAAATAGCAAAGGACAGAAATAATCCTAACAGTCAAACCTTTCGTGCTTCATGCGAGGTAAACAGAAGCGGAAGCCAATAGGAGCGCACGTCAGTATTCTTCGCACAACCCGTTATATCTTCTTTAATTATTAGTACAATGAAATGAAGCAAGATACGAAGCTAGGAGTCCTTAAGGTAGGCCATCCCTAGATCTCAAACCAAAATACTGAAGCAAGGTGAGGAAATCGGAGCAAGTTACATGAAAAATATTGACTAACACCACAGACACCGATACAAGTCGGAAGCATGCAAGTATTTGCCTGGGACCATCACGGTACCATTCTCGCGTTGTGCACGACACACACGAACACGAGCGCGCCCGTACCCTACACAGAGCTGCAATAATTACGCCTACGCTCGTACTGCGCACTCACAGCAATGCCGGCGAAGGAAGGTCAATGACAAACGAACTATCGCGCCAAACGATCCCGGTCTCAACGAAAGAGGCATCGTCATCGCCGCAGACACGAGGATCCTCATTTAGAGCTCGCCTCGCCACAGGTCGAGGTCATCTCGAGTTTATCGGAGAAGGGGGGGGGGGGGGAGGGTTAGGTCACCGTACCACGACATCGAAACACAGCACCGAGTCCGGGACGTCGCGTGGCAATGTCAGGGCGCGGCAGCCCCGCACCTGTATACTAAGGAAGGAACAAACAAATAAAAAGGAAATGACGAGGAGCCAGCGGACGTTTTGCTCTTCAACGGCGCACTATCGGCACTCGCTCTGATGGCAGTAAGACACGAACTGCCGCACGCGGGACCCTTGCGGTGTTAGCGGATCGATGAGGCAAGCATTACGCCGAGCTCAGCCGTAAAGGGTCACGTGTCAGCGTGTCATAGGGTCAGCTGTGTGCTCACCTGACGTTCGTTCCCTGCACCAAAATTTGTTAAACTAAATTCTGGGGTTTTACGGGCCCGAACTACGATATGATTATGAGGCACGCCGCCATGGGAGGACTTCGGATTAATTTGGACCACCCGAGGTTCTCCAAGGAGCACCCAATGCACGGCACGCGAAGCCTTTTTTACCTCTCTCTGTTGAAATTTGTTGACGTCGCTGTTGGGGCGGTGACAAAATATCATCTTCGAATACGTACAACACGTGGGTTATACGGAATGAGAGGACTATAGATCGTACTATATCCATTAACAAATAACAGGATAATTCGTAGCTGTTGCCTTCAACAGCCATGCACGCACACTCACACACACGCACGTTGCTCAAAGAAAGAAATGACACATTCGTGAGATCTAAGAAAAAGTGTCAGGACCCGATATTGATGAAGAGAGCACCTGTAAGGTTTGCACATCAGCCAAAGAAAGTTGATTCAGTTACGAAGGCTAAATAACAGACGCCTCCTTAGAAAGCAAACAAGAACCGCATGGACTACACGCACACAAATTCGCACAGAATGAGAATATCTTAACATGTTTAAACGCGTTCATGGCAAAGGCATAGGTGTAAATGGTAATGAGTCCCTTATGTATGCAACTGAATAATATAACAAGCCGAGTTGTGATAACATCGGGCTTACACAGCGTAACCAGTAGTTGCACAGTTACACACGCAACTACACGCAGTTACACAGCGCCGAGAACTGCAGTGCATGCGCCGAGCTGACTCTTGTCCACAAATTACTTGTTTTATTGCTTTCTGATTTTTGCTGTGGGACATAAATGCGGAATGGGCTGTTCGTTCATTTGCATTGTTTTTCCTGTCCCCGTTCTATATCTATTATTATTTCTCTGCGGTGGAAATTCGCTATGCAGCCTAATGCACGAGCGGCACATTCGGGTTCAGGTAGCAACGGAAACGCAGATGCGGATCGAATTGTTTTCGGGACGTCAAATCGACGCAGGCGTGGGCGAGCGCGCGTGTACGAGCCGCTCCGCGACGTTCGAACGGATCACGCGATTCGAGTGCCGGTCGGGGGAATCAATCGCAGCGCATAATGTTCCGCGCACGCGGCTTATCAGATGACCGCGTGGTCTATATCACTGCGCGCCGATGAAGGTCAAGGCCCCTGCGGTGACGAACGAACGGTGTACACACAGACACCAAACTGCACGCCGACGTTGCCGAGGTCTCTTATCGCTTCCTTCCGGACACGGGGATGTGCATTAGACGAGCCTTTCTTATCGATTCCCCGAGTAAGCATAGATGGGTTGATTTACTTTTATCAGGGTCCTTCAAAGGTCCTTGGGGCTAATTGCGGGTGCAATTAAAGAATGTATTGTTGAACTGATTGTTTCGTTATCTGGCGGTGTTTTTCGGGGTGATGTACGCAGTTTCGTTTCTTTGTGATTTAGCAAGCCCAGGATTTATTGAATGATAGATAGATAGATAGATAGATAGATAGATAGATAGATAGATAGATAGATAGATAGATAGATAGATAGATAGATAGATAGATAGATAGATAGATTGATTGATTGATTGATTGATTGATTGATTGATTGAGTGATTCCGTTCTACTAGGTTGTGGACACGACGTTGTTCTTGTGTGTTTCAATTTGCCCAAGAAAGATTATCTAATGCCTAAATAGCATTAGGGATTAATTACTCATTCCGTATTAAAGTGCTCAACGAATTCCCCTCAAGGGCCTCGGAACTTATATCGCGCTCTTTAATTCCGAGTTTCCTCTTAGACGTAGCCAAGCAGGTGAAACATCATTTTCTTTAAAAACAAAGTCTTAGGAAGAGAAATAAGGAAACATCATATCGCGTAAAGCTTTTGCAATAGTGCAAAAATGTATCACTAAAGAAAGCGAAGCCGAACAGAAAATCAACCTAAACAGAAACGAAAATATGAACTGCACAAAGATGAATAAAAGTAAGATTACATGCAGCAGGGGGCACTGCGGCGTCTTTCTCGATTCTACATTACCCGTCGCGTCTACTGGGCAGACTCACATATGGGGTGCCCGGGCTCCATTAGTTGACGATGGCGAAACCAGAACGCCAGAAATTGAATATTTATTTATTTATTCGAACTACCCCCAAGGGTATTACATGGAGGTGGCGCGGTGGGTGGAGGGGCACATACATTGTCCACAGATTTACATTGTACTAACAAATAAACGAAAAGAAAGCCCAAAATAATATAGAGTGATAATACAGGTAATATACAAAATCAGTCGCGAACAAAGATTGCAGAGAACACATTAGGGCATATTAGGAGAAACATAAGGCCATCGCAATGAAAACACATCAACAACATACATCGCCAGAAAAAGAAACACTGCAAAGTCTAAAAAACAATAAAGTAATAACAATAGTAATAAGATTAGGTGGAAAGTCGTGAGCGAATTAGATCTTGAAACTTAGTTAAGTCGGGTTCTCTGGCAATGTCTGATGGTAAGGCGTTCCATTCAGTTATTGTGCGTGTTACGAACGAATATGCATAATGGTATGACTGGCAGTTAATGCGTATGACTTTACATGGATGGTCCCGACGTGGAAAGATAACTGGCAGTGACTGAAGAAATTCATCATGAAATGAAGGATGGTGATAAAGCTTATGGAAAAGTGATGGGCAGGAAATTTTGCGGCGAAGTGCGAAGTTGCTAAAATCATGCAGCTTCATTCTTTAACGAAGTGATGGTGGTGTACCGTGAACAATCTGAAAAAGGCAAATGAATCGCGCAGCACGGTTTTGCCAGACTTGGATGTTCCCGATCCCAAATGGCTGACGCGTATTCTAGCTTAGGACGGATTAATGTGGTGTATATATGCTAGTTATTTATTATGCGTGGGGGTTTCTTTTAAATTATGTTTAGGAAGTCCGAGAGTAAGGTTAGCAGAGACAAGCGTAAGATTAATATAGTTATTACAAGAAAAGTTTGACTGAAGATTGACGCCAAGGTATTCGTAAGTTGTGGTGAGTTCGATAGCGCTGTTATCAAGGAAGTGGGTGATTGGAATTAGTGGCTTATTGGTGAAACACATGGGCTTAGTTTTGGAAATATTTAATGGCATTAACCAATCTGAACGCCATGCACATATCGCTTCGAGGTCAGTTTTTCGTAATTCGCGATCAGTGTTACATGCTACAGATCGGTAAAGTACGCAATCATCTGCAAGTAGCCAGATTTTGGACGTCATGCAACTGGGTAAATCAATAATAATAATAATAATAATAATAATAATAATAATAATAATAATAATAATAATAATAATAATAATAATAATAATAATAATAATAATAATAATAATAATAATAATAATAATAATAATAATAATAATAATAATAATAATAATCAGCCTACTTTATGTCCACTACGGGACGAAGGCCTCTCCCTGCGATCTCCTATTGCCCCTGTCCTGCGCCAACAGATTCCACCTAGCACCTGCGAATTTCTTAATTTCATCACCTCACCTAGTCTGATGCCGTCCTCGACTGCGCTTCCCTTCTCTTGGCACCCATTCTGTAACCCTAATGGTCCACCATTTTCTAATCATTAAAATAGATTAGAAAATGTAAGTGTCCAACTACGCTGCCTTGTGAAACTCCAGACGTGACATCAGCATACCATGAGTTACAATTGTTAAATAATGTAAATTATTTCTAGATGAGAGAAAATCGGAGATTCATGCAATCACATTAGGGTGAATGTTAAGTTGTGAAAGCTTAAGTAACAACCTATGGTGTGGAAAGCGCGATCAAATACAGTAGAATAAAATCTAAAAATACTACATCAACTTAAAACACACCGTCTATTAGTGCCTGTATGTCGTTAATAAATCCGGCAAGTTGGGTATCGCATAAGCAGCCCTTGCGAAAAACGTGCTGATGCTTGAAAATAATTTTATGGTCTGCAAAGTAGTTGATGATTTGAGTCTGCACGATGTGCTCGAGTAATTTACAAATAGTGCTGCTTGAGGAGATGCGACGATGCTTAAGCGGAGAAGCACGATCACCTGATTTGAAAGTGGACATTATTTATCTATGCGCCAGTCATTAGGAATGCAGCCAGTTAATAGTGACTGCCAAAATAGAGCGGTTAACAATGAACAAATACTATGCGATTGATTATTGATTGATGAGCTTGATTATTGAAGTCTAAGTGATCGGCACTAGATGACGTTTTAAGCTTGGTTAGTAGAGATTAGACACCATGCTCATTTATGACCACCTGGCGTATAGTTATTTCCACTAATGCCCTTAATGTATCCTATGAGTTACCATTTGCGTGAGGGAAAATGTTACAAACGTTTCATTAAAATGTCGAGCGCAATCTGAATTGGGGATAGGAACGATGAACCAATGTGACCAGAATTTTTTGCATTATTTTGTTCCTGCACAGCTATAGGCTGTTTATTCACCGCGCAGGTTGTTTATTCAACCACCGTATGGTAATATCGTCTGCTCTTGCGCTGTTCTTAAACCGTCAGTGTAGTCTGCCGTTTTCTTGAGCCATGTATGTTACTTTCTATTGTCCTGGTTTTAGGAGTGTGTTTGTCGTGTGCTGTTGGCCTGTCCGTCAGAAGTACTCCTTTGCGGACTGCATGGTTCATACTGAACAGATAACGTATACTTCGGAAAATGCAGCACGAAAGGCGACAGGAAAGCTGGAACGGAATGCAATCTTTCAGAGGTGTTTTCTTGCATTTTGCTCACTAGATTACTTGTTCGGTTCTTCAGACATTGTTTGCCTTCTATATGAGCACGGAGTGCGTAGATGAAGCGCCTTTGGTCACTATTTGAAACGCTTGCAGTTAACTCCACAGCTCAAGCAGGCGCGATGGGTACACGGTGCTTACAGCAGGCTGCTTTCGCTTCCGGAGACAAACAGGGTGCAAAGAGCGTAACACCGTATGAAATGCGTGCATACAGAAAACGCTGGGAACCACGGGACTTGGGAACGCGGGCGGGGCATCAGGAAGGAGGGAAAGGGACACGAACTTCAACTTTCCGGTCGCAAACCGTGACCGAGGCCTCGACAGTTCCTAATATCAGCAACAGATTACGTCACCCCTTTGATTCCCCTCCGTGAGTAAATCTGGAAACGTTAAAAGCAATCTTAACAGTAACAGCGCGAGCCGGTTTACTGATTACGTTGGCATGCGGCCGAAAAAGAAAAATAGAAGTGGCGTAAAGGACACAGTGCTTGCACTGTTGGTACAGTAAATGTAAATCACGGTTAAAAAGAAAAGAAAAAAAAAACAAAAGAGAAGGAGAACGAGGCGGAAAAATTTTGACTGGACGAATCGGAGGTTCCCGACGGCGCGCCAGGTTCGTGACGACAGACGAAGAAAAACAGTTCCCTCCGTGCACCTTCCGAGAATGGATAGTTTGCGACCACTTATCCCCTCCAATAGAGGAGTTTCAACAAACGCGAAGCCTTGCGCGACAATGTGCGGGCTTCTTCCAGTTGCGACTGCCACGAGATATTGCTGACATTTCTACGAGAAACTGCACCGAGTGACTATAGCGGCGACAAGTATCCACGACATATGCAGAGACGCTCAGGCGGAGCGATTGCAGGCCTGCCAGGCCAACCCGACCTGTAGTAACACCAGCACCGGCATACCTTCTTCGTTTCGTCGACAGACGGACGCGGTGGCACGTGATTCGCGTAACGTGGGCACGTGCAGAACGTGCCGGACGAGCGAACGTAGGCGACAGCGGGTGCGCTTACCTGTTGCTTCGGTCCCGCTGCTGCTGTTGCCGGTGGGGCGTCGTCGTGGTCGTCGCCGCGTGAGAGCGCGCGTCGCCTTCAATCAGCACCTGGTCCGGCTCTGAGGGGCGCCGGGCGCTGACGAGCCTATTTGAGCGGCCGACAGACGAGCCCGCGCGGACGACAGCCGGCGATCGATAAGAAGCCGTGTGCCGGCAGAGGGGGCCGACGCCGCACGGCGCGCCGCCGCCGTCCTCCGACGCCCTCGGGACCCCCTCTCCTCCGCGCCGCGCGGCGTCGAGACTTTGTTTTCCCGACAGCACTAGCTGCACGGCGCATGCGCGACACGCGAGCGGTCACGGGATTCCTCAGCTCAAACACCTGCGAAGAGAATTCACGGAAGGTACCGCGACAATTATGTAGACACACTCTGAACAGTGGCGACGGTATCCTTATTGAACAACGCACTTGAGTTATTTATATTTATGTAACCACGGTATGGTGGTGGTGGTGGTTATGATGATGATGATGAGGAGGAGAGGATAATTATGATGACGGTGGTGGTGTTGGCGATGATGACTGTGATAATCGAGATGACGATAGCGATGACGATAGCGACTACGACGATTATCTGCGATGCTTTGTGCACAAAAACATTGCGGGCCATCGGCTGACCCTCAGAATAACAGTTCGTAGGCGATTCGACGTCTAGTTCAAGTAGATGAAAGACTGGGCGAGTTGGGGGGGGGGGGGTGAGAATGGGTTGTATGAACTGTGTGATTTATTACGAGAGCCGCGCTGGAGCGGCAACGTTTGATCGACGTCAACTAGAGGTTGAATCGCCTTCAAAACTTTTTCATCAGTTATCTCCATTATAGTAATAATCACCACCATCGCCTTCATCACCATCGCAATCATCGTAATCACAGTCATCACATACCCTGTAACCCCCGGCGCGCGCACCAATTGGCTCATACGCTGTATCCCCCCACACCAAGTGGCCCCATCGGTAGCTATATTTACAACGTACTACCTTCGGGATCGGCCCTCGAAGGAGGCTAGAAACAGATTAGAAAAAGACATACCCGCTATGGAAAAGTTGCGGTAACTCGCCCACGAAGACATTTGTCAAGTAATTGAGCAGAAACCGTCGACGGTGATAGTCAAGAAGAACGGCAAATTGGGCAAGTTGGTGGTTTTCCATAATGTTTCAACACAGCGCTAACGACACAAGACACAAAGAAGAGGATGGGACACACATGGCGCCGTGTCTGTTACCATCCTCCTTTCTGCGTCCTGTGTCGTTAGCGCTGTGTTTAAACACTGTGGCTATAGTCAATGTAAGCGAATGGGTGAGCATTTAGGAAAGCTATTCGCTTTATTAAATGCATAATGCGCTTGAAGGCGTAAATGTGCTGCAGTGAGGATAGTTAAGTAGCGTTTGTTGTTTCATTGCGTAATTGCGTAAAAACGCAGGAAAGTTAAACAGCGCATCCGTAGCCGTAATGCAGGTTACGTATACGTATAGACGGGCTTACCCGTCATGTTCTTGGTCGCCAACGGCGCGAGCGCTGTTACGAACTTGTACCGCTGCACCACTATTACGACTTTGTGGTCCCGTAGCGCTCGTCACCCGTTTCGTGACAGAGCGTTGGTAGCGAAGACTCCGAGCCAGGCGTCGATGAGAATAACGAAAGGGATTTTATACATTATATACA
Source organism: Dermacentor albipictus (assembly GCF_038994185.2). Lineage (NCBI taxonomy): Eukaryota > Metazoa > Arthropoda > Arachnida > Ixodida > Ixodidae > Dermacentor > Dermacentor albipictus. Next base: position 185,670,543 of record NC_091822.1, on the reverse strand, counting down.
GGTCATTGTACAGGACAAGATCGGATCGGCACTGGGGCCGAGAGCTCACACAAACGCGACTGTTCCCGCACGACGGCGTCCGGCGAAAACGCGTGACACATCTCACCCCAGTCGGGAGCGACACTCTCTCCCGGTGGGTCGGCGGATCCTGTTTTTCAGGCAGCGCGTGGCTGCTTTTATAATCCCCGAGAACCATTGTCACTCAAACGGCCCAATACAAAGTCAGCACACGACGGTCGTCCGAGGGGTCCAACCAGCGACCGCGCTGGCCACCCGGTTCAAAGTTCGCGCGCGTGGTGACCTCCATGCAAGAGGAGGTGCGGCGCCGGGCTGTCTGGTACTCGCGGACACGTCCAAACCTGCTGCTCGCCGAGGCTTCTCCCGCAGGATCCCGCTGCCTGACGGCTCAGCATCTTGACTTGTGAAGGGAGAATTAGGGCGCTCGCAGGATAGATTCTGCATCTTGCAGATTCGGAATCCGGGCTTGTGGTGATGGCACAACAGCGCCAGTGTGAAAGACGACCGCTGTCCTCCTCTCCCACAGCCGCCACAGGGGGAGAGGGTGGCGTGAGGAAGAGCAGGGTACGTACAACACGAAAAAAAAGAAAGAGGAAGCGAAAGGCAGTTAATGCGTTAAACTCTGACACAACAAGCCAAGACTCGGAAAAGAGCAGCGGGTTATGAAAAAAGAAAAAAAAACCAAAATCATGAAAATAAGCGTTATAAATACTCAGTATTCTGTGGATGGTTGAGTGTTCGCCATTACAGGCAGGAACGTGAAAGGTCCATGTTCTCTGGTCATCTTTCTTTCATTATTTACTTGTTTCCATTGCGAAAATCAAACAATGGCGGGGGCTAAGATCAAAGCTGCAATGCGGCAGCTTAAGGTGCCCTTAGCTCCCGTGATACATGGTGGCAGTGAGTTGCGCAATGAACATTATACAGAAACATGATTATATATAAGTGTTACGGAAAATAATTATTCAGTGCAGAAGAGAGTTTTCAATAGTGCAACAACGAAATGTAACAAAGGCCAGCAAAAAAAAAAACAGACTTTACACATCATCACATTGCATACATTTGACAATATACATTATTGAAGGTGAAAAAGAAATTGTGCTAGATTATTATTGCAATGATTATGCGAAAGAATCGGATGAGCCAAAATGAATTACAAACACTTACCAATACGTTCATGCGAATACAGATGAAAAAGAAACCATGTTTCATTAATTAATTAAGAGAAGGTTCGGATAAGTGAAAGCAGTTCTTACAGTGTTATGTTGATGTATAAATGCCGGCATCATGAAATGAATTAAGCAGTCTGGCAAATTTATTTTTTGGCCATTCACAAGCCACAGTTGGTTCTTGAAGGAGGCATAGTCCAAAATTCTCTATGACGTGTAGCAATTTCATTAATTACGCTGTTTTCAGAGCTTAGGCTTGAATGCCATATACGAAGGAGAGAGCGGTTGAAGCTAAACATTTCGACAGAATTGCCTGTCTGGTTGGGAAATTGATTAGAACTTGAGACTGACTCCAACCAAATAACTGAATTTTATTAGCCCGACGTTTCGGAGCCCATTCGGCTCCTTCTTCAGGGGGTTGTTCTTCGGGGGTGGCGGTGTGCCTCTTTTAAAGCGTCTTTTTTGAAGAAAGGAGGGGGGGGAACACGGGAGGTGGGGAGACACTCCACAGACGGAAAGGTGGGGGGGAACAAAAGGAAAGGGGGGGTTTGTGTTGTTGACCGCTTCCAAGGAGCTGCGATGACCGGTGCTGGGTGGAGTGCTCACGAGGGTGCCCTTGATGGGCCGCGGGGGGGGGGGGGGAGGTTACAGGGTCGCGCCGACGTTCTGTGTTGGTGAAACGAGCGGGAGTCTATCTGGCTGTGCGTCCTTTTCTTCTTTTCGTCATGTCGCCAAGGCCATGGACATAGACCGAGGGTAGGTTGCCCTTCACACGGTTTATGTTATTCTCCGTATTCTGGCGAAAGAGACTACTACTGGAGTCATGGCACATTCAGAATACGGAGAATAACATAAACCGTGTGAAGGGCAACCTACCCTCGGTCTATGTCCATGGCCTTGGCGACATGACGAAAAGAAGAAAAGGACGCACAGCCAGATAGACTCCCGCTCGTTTCACCAACACAGAACGTCGGCGCGACCCTGTAACCTCCCCCCCCCCCCCCGCGGCCCATCAAGGGCACCCTCGTGAGCACTCCACCCAGCACCGGTCATCGCAGCTCCTTGGAAGCGGTCAACAACACAAACCCCCCCTTTCCTTTTGTTCCCCCCCACCTTTCCGTCTGTGGAGTGTCTCCCCACCTCCCGTGTTCCCCCCCCTCCTTTCTTCAAAAAAGACGCTTTAAAAGAGGCACACCGCCACCCCCGAAGAACAACCCCCTGAAGAAGGAGCCGAATGGGCTCCGAAACGTCGGGCTAATAAAATTCAGTTATTTGGTTGGAGTCAGTCTCAAGAGAGCGGTTGTATGATCTTGCGTGGAATACAAAACATGGTACAACTGAGGAGTTCGGGGCAGGTGAGTAATACCCTCAAGGAGTTTGAACAGAAACAGAAGGTCAGCGCTAATAATAATAATAATAATAATAATAATAATAATAATAATAATAATAATAATAATAATAATAATAATAATAATAATAATAATAATAATAATAATAATAATAATAATAATAATAATAATAATAATAATAATAATAATAATAATAATAATAATAATAATACCGTTAGCATCAGGCCTAAGCCAATAAGGGCTTGTGGCACACGGCCCTGCAGATTTGGCAAGGCAACAGAGAGATACAGAGATGGCGAGATAGTCACCGAACAGCTATAGGCAGCCAAGCCAAGCCAAACTCGGGAAAGCCGGCAAAGAAAGCCTCGCTTTAAAACCACCTATGGCGCTCCATCCACTTCTCAGCTTTCACGGCGTCGGTGGACCTGGCGCAGCTCTAATGAGGAGACCACAGGGGATCGGCTAAGCGATGCCCGCTCCCCTTCCCTCCCCCCTCCCCTCTCCATCTCGGCGGGTAACCGCAGCGGCGAACGAGCCAAGCGAGGAGAACGTGACGAGACTCGTGAAAGAGGGAGCGAAGGGGTCAGCGCACCTTCCTCCGGCGTTAGTTCCTTCGTTCCTTCAACACGCGAACCGACCGAGACAATGTCCTATAGAAAGAAATAATACAAGAGAAACAAGGGGAGCCACGAAAGGCAAGAGACACGGAAGCAATGACAAACGGCACGGGTTATACCGAGGTCATTATTACCGCAGCTATGTTTTTGTTTTTGTTTCCCAACAATGGTCCTCACGCACTATATGAGGGTGGACTGGCCAAGAAGCAGGCGGTCTTACAAACCTTTTTAATGAGATTAGTAGCCAAAATAAAGCTTAGAATATCACAGCGTGGATGTGAGAAAAAAATGTCAGAAATGACAACAAAGCTATAATGAATTATGAGCGCAGCTCTCACGCATTACGAAAAACGCACTTCGCATGCTTTATCGATGTTTTTTGTTTTTTTTTGTCTCCTTTCCACGCGTACTGCCTGTCTCTGATCTGTTTCCGTCCATAAGGTTATTGCAAGCAGGTGCGAAGCGTCAAAAATCTCATTAGGCGGTCAATTAATTTTTTATCGCCTAGCGCGCCACGCTGTTTCAATATTATGATGGCAGTTCGCTTTGGAGAGAACGAAGAAGGCGCATGCCAGGGAACAACCGAAGCACAAAGCACTTTTTGTTTGTTTTAAGTTAAATATGCCCTTTCGGACGGACATGCGCGGTGCAGCGTCGCTGCAACCCACGTGTGCAGCAGATGAAACACGGGCTAGCGTCGTAGCGCGTAGCATGCATTCGTTGTAACTGTTGCGAACGAGTGTGAGTGTACGCAAAATATGTTGAGGTTTCCGTCCTGAAGACCAAAGCTTCGTATTTTGATCTTGTTTCGAATAAACTTAGTACCGTACTACGCGATGCAACGCTCGACGATAACGCAAGATTTATAGGCTTCTCCAGCCAGTTTATTAATAGAGCGCACGACCAAACGGCCAGTGCCTCGTAAAGTGCTCATAAAAAAAGCGGGGGGTGGGGGAGGGAGGATTTGAGGATTCTACGCGCGGTGGAATTCAGTTTAAGCGAAAATTTCATTGGAGTTTGCGAATAACGCTATTCTCTGTAGCGCGGTTTCAATAAACGAATGAAGAATGCTGCCTTCAGGTGTTTAGGGCGACGATGGAGTAGCTGTGTCCCCGTCAACTTCGTTGGGCATTTGTGGATGTGAGCTAGATCTAGTCATTGGAAAGTTATAACCAGCGTCACTCACAATCATATAGCTAGTTGCGCTTCTGTCGCCTTCGAGCCTTTTGTTCACCTACATTATTTCTGTGTGTTTCTTGAAATATATTATTGCGGTAAACGTAGCGCAATAGTGGAAGAGGAAGCGTGGGCGGAGAACACGAGAAAGAGGAGAACAATGTTTTGCCCCGTCTCCCAAGCTCGCCTTGATTTTTAAAAATTAAATCCCGATTTTGTCGTGACGTAACAGTTTTAGCAGGTCGCGGGGTAAATGAAGTAAAGACGGACCCGGAGCCATCTATTCTTCTCGGGTTTATAAATAAACTGACATGCCATCCAAATGTACAACAGTTGGGACTTTTTACATTGAGCCCAAAGAACACTAAAAGCGCAGCAAACCCACCAAACGCAACGCTGCATTTTCGTCCCACAGCACTAAGTAATTTAATTTAGTTAATGCATCGAATAACTGAGTAGGTTTGCTTCCTCGTTGACAACTCAATTAGCAGAGCATCGCATACCTTACGCGGAATTTACGGTTTCCGCTCCCATCGGCGTCAGGTGTTGTCTTTTCTTAAGCTTTAATTTATTTGTTATTTATTATTTCTACAATTGTACAAAATATCGCAGTTCGCACTTCGATGAGGGCGAAAGGAAAGAAAGAACGAAATAAATAAGGAAAGGCGCCCGTGTACTTGAATATGGGGGCACGGGAAAGAACCCCAGGTGTTGAAAATCAATCCGCAGACGTCCTCCGCTACGGTGTGCTTGATTACCTGATCGTGTTTTTGGCACGCGAAACTCCGTAAAGTAGAGAAAAACTTGAAGCAGCGCGAATAGAACGAGGACAGGAATCGAAAACGAACACAGCAGGACAAGCGCTGTACTGCCAACTTAAAAATTTATTAAAAGAACGACCAGCTTTTATAACGTGCCAAAAAAAGAAACACCAACAACAGGCAAAGAGGTTGAAAGGCATGCGCACTGCCTAAAATTAGAGGTGCTTATCTAGAAAATTCACCTCAAGTTTTGTTAGGCTGGGTGACGCTGCGCCGACACATTTGTCTCTTGCTATAGCAATGCAATAAGCTTGCACAATTTCTCTTTCTTTTTTTTCCGCTCTTTGCGTGCTTCAGAAACTTAGTGTAAACTGAGCGTTGGGGTACAAGCGCATTCGTTGCAATGCGCAGCTAAGTAATGGCTACGGTAGCTGCTCTGTACATTGCTTTTTATGCTGCCCAGCTATATATCATGAAAACATTACCCGGTTTGTCCGACGCACACTTGTCCGCAATCTAAAGATACATCTCGTAAACGACGTCAGAGGTGCACTTAGTGAATTTTTTTTCTCGCGATTCGTGGTGCATTGCTGCGCTTCCAATTTTTTTCATAGCATTGCATAGTTCCGAAAGTTTACAGGTAGCGACAAACACCAGGTTCATTTGGTACCTATTGACCACTTTCTTTAGATTGTAAATAACTTGTGAACATGTGGTATTACATGGAAAAGTCTCTGTTCTGTTCCCTGCTGTTCGACTTTTCTTCCTGCGCGTTTTGTTTTGTCGCAGGAGTGCTTCACAAACGGCTGTGATGACAGAATATGGGTAACCGGCTCTTTCAAGGCGTTCTGTCTGCTGTAAGAGGCTACATTTCATTTGGCGCTCACGTTGTTTGTTCATTGCAGCTTGAATACGGGAGATGGCGTAATTAGGTCTTTTATTATTTTTTTGTTATATGCTAGCACAAATCGAGCTCACCGAGCTTTTCTCGCTACATATGTCAGTGACAGGACAACAATGCAGAGGCGAATGTCTCGCAACGAGAACGTGTCCATTTATGACAGCAAATCGCCTGGTCTGAGTTTCCATCTCCTTTTTCTTCCTATCCATCTCCCAGATTCTGCAGGGGCACTTCCGCTTTGTGTCTGAAACCTAGGCTGCCAGGAGTGACGTCATAGGAAATGGAGACAGCGTCCGCGACAGTGACGTCATAGCAAATGGAGAGCGTTGACGTCGTATCCCGAGAACGTCGAGAAGGCACGCGTTACGGCCGCACGTCATCCGAGTCTTAAAAGCGGTTTAAGTGGCGGGTCCTTATGTACTTGCTATGCTGATGAACTAGATACGAGGACGCAACACAACGCTGAATCCACGCGTCAGCGCGTAGTCGGCAAACCGAAGTAGCACGGAATAAGAGGCGTGAAAAAATACGCCATGAAACAACCTGTCACGAGCTTGAGTGCCGAATAATATTGGCCAGAAACAATAGGGAGGCGGTTGCCGAAATCGAGCGATTGTTTTGTGGTGAAAACCTATATATCCATTTAAGTACCGTGCAACTCCGAAACAGAAACAATGGATATCTCGGCAGGCTTACAGTTCTAGAAAACATCACATGACTTAAATAATCATCCCTCGATGGTTTCAGCCCAATTCTTTTCTTTAAAAATAATTTTCTCTGTTTAAATAACGAGAGAGAGAGAGAGAGAGAGAGAGAGAGAGAGAGACGCTGGTATTATACCTCCGATGAGCCCGCATGGCACCGAGGTACCTCAGAGTTCTGTCTCTATATACAATGAAACGTCAGCTTGCGGAGTCAGGACGCGGTCCTGTTATACACGGATAATTCATTGTTTTTAGTTCACTTGAGCTGTAATAATTACGATCTCTTACCAGCTTTCACAGTGCACGACAATAATAAAATGCCACTAATAAACATTAAAAAAACGCTGCCAAGACGGAAATATTATTTGATAGGGGAGATACACTGGCCAGGGCCTGAGCTGGCACGTTGTGTGGCCGAATGCATGTCTTATCGTGCGTAAGTGATGCTCGCAATTGGCCGGCCACTTTAGCTAATTGCATGTCCAGCATCGGGATTGACTTGCATTTGTTCTTCTGAATAGTTCTAGCATAATTCTTTAAAAAAAATCTTAGTAAAAAGTGAGTAACTACAAGCAAAAAGTTAGTAACGGCTGTACTTGGTACCTCCAACAGGCAGTTACTAACTAGTTACTATTTTCTAACGGTAGAGCCTTAATGGTGCAGATAACGTAAGTTAGTAATGCTACTACCTCACTTACCCGTAATGTGGTGTCAGCGCAATATTTAGCGCAATATTTAGAAGCACCGTAGTTTTTCTGATTAGTTTAGAGTAACGGTTATGTGCCATCTTCCGGGCGTACGTATGTACACACATTAGGTTATAAAAATATTTATCCACAATTTTGTTTATTCATTTATCCTATTGCGTAAGTACCCACTACCAAAACATGCGGTCCTCAATACCGCTGCCATATAGTTGCATAATTGCGGCAACCACAAAGACACGTCCGCGTAGCAGCCTCTTCGTCGTGTTGTGTGGTGCCTTGTTTTCTCTCACCGTGTGTTCATTCCCGATCAGCGTATATGCTCCGTCACGCACAGCTTAATGCTCCTTGTATGACATTATGCACCGTTAATTAATGGTGTAATAAAGAATAAGAACATTCGCACGCGGTCCAGTTCTTGCGTTTTAACTGCATGTGATTTTTTTAAAATATAGAAGTGACTTAATTATGTCTCATAATTTCCGGTAGTGCACAAGAAAGACACCAGTGAACTTCTCATTATAAAAATTCAGATGCGTTCATAATTGTTACTATATGCGTTTTGAAGCCATTGTATTAGAGCCATTAGAAACCATTACTATTTTTCTATTTAGCAACTGTTACAAACGCTACCGTTACTAACTGCAGTCACTAACACGTTAGTAACATAAGTGATAACCAGTTAGTAACCTATAATTAGAAACTACTACGGCCATTTTTCTAACAATGTAGAGACGCTTTGTGAATACGGGCTTTGGTCTGCTATAGTGCATTGGACCAGGGGAAATGGAGGAATTCGAGCCTTAGAGTACGATGACAACAGAGAGAGAGAGAGAGAGAGAGAGAGAGAGAGAGAGAGAGAACAAAAATGAGCAGTGTCGCGTCTACGGTTACGGGAATGAACACATAAGTATTCACATAAGCGAAATAACTTTGGCACTTCTTTAACAGAAAAAAAAATAATTCCTGATACGATGGTTTTAGCTCCCCAAGATCTCAGTTCCTCAGGACTCAAATGAAGTTCTTGTCATGTCATGATACGATGGTAACGCAGACATCAATTATCAGAAAATCAATATGTGGGTTTCTAATTAACGTTAAGCGGCCACGCACATGCGTTTGAATCTTCAGCAATTAGGAGCACTTTTCGATTATTTGTTCCATGCCCTGCCACTGGGACTCACCCTAGACGAAGCATTGCCCATAATACAGAAAGTAGACCTCAGAAAGCACAGCAGAGAACTCGGAACAGTAAATAATTACTATCAACTTCCTACTGTCAGTTCTTGTATCAATTATATCGTACGACTATCGTTGTGATTATGAATTTCCGTTTATTAAGAGCTAACGTTTCTTACTACTTATAAGCTATTAATTCCCGGGAAACTAGTCACCCAGATAATATTTACTGATTTTAAGTTAATAATAATTATTGCGTGATAACTTTCTATTATCAGTTCTGTACATGACGCGTTACAAGAAGCTACACACTCAAAGACACATAGCGCTTTGAATATACTTTCGCAACTGTGTCCTAGTTCGCGATGTTGATTATCAATATAATTTACTGAAATGAAAATGTGAAAAGATCCTAGAGTGGCGCCGGCAACTTTATTGCGTGCCATTTTTAGTTTGTTTAGCACCTGTGAACCAATTAGCCCGGAACAGGATCCCCCTGAAGCAGCTGTCAAAATTCGGCACTATGCCCTCTCAATTTTGCGCGCTTATCCGTCGCCTGACCGCGCGCACTTTGCACAAAACTGGCCGAATGGATGCAAAATAGATGCATTCCCCAAATCAGGAAAATGTACGGAAAGAACACGGGCGTTTCGTGCGTCTTCAAAGCAGAGCAGCAGGCCCTCCTATTAGCGCCAAAATATTGCTCAAAACGCGAGAGAAAGGCGCTAAAAGAGCGGGAGGAGTACGCGGGCCTGGAGGGCGAAGCAACAGCGTTCGTCGAAACGTGTGAAGGCAGATTAAAATTAATTATCCGTCGCGCGGAAGCCCTCTCGCTGACGTCAAAGAGGCAGGAAACAACGCGCAGGCTTTCTGCGTTGCTTGCAGTTCTCCATGGTAAAAGCGTAATCTGAAAACTTGTACACTGTGTGTGAGAGTGCACGCGCGTGTTGCTGACTAAGCGAGAGGCTTCACTCCTTTTTCTTGAATCCTTTTCTCCTTCGTTTTGATTTTGCAACGCTACAACGGCTAAGATTCCGGAGGTCGCGTTAAAACTGCACGCGAAACTGTGAGCGTAGATGCTATAGTAGGCGTCGACTCTGTTGGAAGTTGAAAACTGCTGTGCGAAGAGGAAATGAACGCTTAAAGGTGGTGCGGGATGGAGGGGGGGGATTAAAAAAGTTACACGACGCCAAGGTATATATATGTACTTTCCTTCTTTGATTGGCACTGGCGCCCAGGTACATGTAGGTACTTTCCTTCTTTGATTGACACGTTATTATTATTTTTAGTCGAAATGTGTAAAATTGCCCAATTAATCGAGCAAAGAAACGGGAAGAAAGCGAGTCTGTCTGCTTAATGATAGCAGGTGAAGTGCTGCAGCGTGCTGCTCCAGGTCACGTCTACGAAACACAAGGAAGTAACAACAACGGCGCAGCCAGATTTTTTTTTTTTTAAGATGGGGGGCGGGCGCATTTTGCCAGGGACGGAGAGGGTGAGGGGGGCTGGGCAGGCCGCATACAAACCAGAAATTTAGGGACACGCCTGTGCATCGACACTACCTGTATGCTTGTGACTTGTATTCATGTATGTAGTGTGCGTTGATATCTATTCTTGTTCGTTTTCTTTTTCCTCATTATTCCTGTCTGAGTAGGCTACTTGGGATTTTGGTATAGCCGATTCAAAAGAGGGTTACGTTCCTATTTATTTATATTAAAACAAACAAAGAAACAATAATTGCAGATCATACGCGCTGTGCGAAGCGAGATAGATAGATAGATAGATAGATAGATAGATAGATAGATAGATAGATAGATAGATAGATAGATAGATAGATAGATAGATAGATAGATAGATAGATAGATAGATAGATAGATAGATAGATAGATAGATAGATAGATAGATAGATAGATAGATAGATAGATAGATAGATAGATAGATAGATAGATAGAATAATGCAGAGAAAGGCAGGGAGGTTAACCAGAGGTAGTTTCGGTTGGCTACCCTTCACGGGGGAAAGGGTTACGGGGGATAAAAAGAGAGAGAGAGTGGAAGGGGAAGGTAGAGAGAAAGAGAGACGAGCACGAACAAAGCGCGTACGCTATAGAGCGGTAGGGGGCGACATTCTTAAAGTCTACCGTGAAGCCCCGTAGACCGCAGGAACCTTAATAACGCGAGTAAGGCCTTCAACGCGGATGTTCTTTCGGAGCACTGACCTAAAGCACTGACCTAAAGAGTTCTGATAGCGGACGATTGCCCAACTGGTCCAGTACTCTGCACATCACTTGTGTCTGGGCACTATATCGCGGGCAGACACAGATGATATGTGCGAGCGTCTCATCGATGTTGCATGTGACGCACGTGGGGCTGTTGGCCATTCCGATGAGGAAAGCATACGAGTTCGTAAAGGCAACGCCTAGCCACGGATGGTATAGCATGGTCTGTTCATGTCATGGTAACCCAGACGGGAGGTGAATCCGTTTGTCCGGAGACAACGAACGCAAACGACACATGGTGTCGAGTCCCACAGGGGCAAAGTACAATCACTGGACAACAATCGCAGCCCAGCCACAGCGTTTGTTCGCGAAAGCGGAATGAAGACTCATTGACCGCTTTAATGTGCGATCGGGCGGCTTCGTCGGCGTGGTCATTCCCGCTGATGTTACAATGTCCTGGAAGCCATTGGAAGATTATATTGTGTCCCTTGTCATGGTTTTGATGATATATGTGTCGAATTTCCGATGTCAGTTGTTCGTTGGGTCCGTGGCGCATAGGGCTTCGTATGCAATGAAGGGCTGCCTTGGAGTCACTAAAGACTGTCGATTGTTGCGGTGGCTCCTGCTTAATGAAATCAAGTGCAGCACGGAGTGCCGCGAGTTCTGCACACGTCGATATGGGCACACATGAAGTTCTTAATTTGATTTCCTCAGATTGTGCCAGGATGATGACTGCAGCAGCAGAGCTGTTGAGTTTCACCGAACCATCTGTGTAGACATGTTGCCGGAATCTGTGCACGTTGTGAATGTGCTCCAAAGTTGCTTGTTTCAAAGCTTGCAAAGGCTGTGTTTCTGATGCCTGATATTGTCAACTGCACTTGCGGCCGGTGCAGACACCACAACGGGTTGGATAATCGTGTAGCAGGCGTAAATTGTGATGGCAAGTAGGACTGATGTCTTACGATACTTTTGGCAAAAGCTGAATGTGGCCTTTTCGCTGGCAGGTAAGCAAGAAAATGGAAGGAGGGAATCCGAGACAGGTGTCGGATGTGTGCTCTTAGGACATCTGTATCAATATAGCCTGTCGAAGGAGCGTCTCTGGCTATGGCCATTGAGCAATCGATGACGCAGTTCTGCGGAGACCGAGACAAGTTCTGAGTGCTTGTGCTTGCACGCTCTGGAGCTTGCGGATATTTGTAGTGCAAGTATTTTCTAAAACAGGTAAGCTGTACCGCAGGAAGCTCAAAAACAGTGCTTTATATAGTTGCAACATTGATGGTACGATTGCGCCCCAGGACTTCCCGCCGAGAAATGTAAGAAGGTCCACAATGGCAGCCAAACGCTTTGTCATGTACGAGTTGTGAGGGCTCCAAAAAATGTCTCTATCAATGATGACGCCAAGAAATCAGTGCGTTCGTCTATATTGTATAATTTGGTCATTAATCCGCAAAGCATACGGGGCTATCGCTTTGCAAGCAAAAGAAACGAGTGCACATTTCTCAGCTGAAAGCTCCAGGCCTTGTCTTCTTAGGTATGTTGACACAGCCGTAGAAGATTTCTGAAGTCGTGCGCGGACTTGTACACGTGTCACGCCTGAAGCCCATATGCAAATGTCGTCTGATACGGAGAGCTGAACGGTTTGCGGCACTGAATCAGCGAGACTAACGAGCACCAGGTTTAAAAGGTTAGGGCTGAGTACTCCGCCTCGCGGTACACCCCGACTGGTCCGTCTTCAGTCAAAATACAGAAAGTTCTGCCATTCAAATAGTTGCCTATCCAGCGAAAGGTGTGTGCATCAACCCCTACAGCTTCTAAGGCGGCCAGAATTGCATGATGGTCTACATTGTCGTACCCACCTTTAACATCAAGGAATAGGGCCGCAGCGATTCGTTTCAGATGTTTCTGGTGTTGTACGTATGTTACAAGGTCGATAACGCTATCTATTGACGAGCAGCCGCATCGAAAACCAGCCATTACCTCTGGATAGACGTTGTACCATTCTAACCGTGTAAGGATCATTCTCTCCATTACCTTGCCGACACAGCTGCCCAGTGCTATTGGATGGTAAGATGACAATTCCAACGGGGATTTGCCAGCCTTGAGGAGTGGAACAAGCCGACTGGATTTCCACGTGGTGAGGACCGGGCTGTCACGCCATGATGCGTTGTATAGGCCAAGAAGGGCATCTCTGGCCTCTTGACCAAGGTTTGCAAGCGCAGAATATATGATGCCATCGGGTCCTGTTGACGAAGTCCACCTGCACCCAGCAAGTGCGGCCTCCAGCTCTTCGATAGAGAATGGAGCGTCCATACGAGGATCTCGGGAGCAAGGGGGGACAATGGGAATAGGTGCGCAAGGTGAACATGTGAACGCCGGACCCGTGATCCTTGCGCAGTAATCTTCGGCTACGTCAACTTCTCGGCGTCCTTGATGTAGGGCTAGAGATATACATGGACGGCGCCGCTGAGGAGCTGTTCGAAGTCCGCGCATTGTTCTCCAGACAACCGACAGAGGTTTACGCGGATCGAGAGACTCACAAAAGGATTTCCAGCGTTCATTTTGCAGTACAGCAAGGCGACGCTGAATTTTCTTTTGAATGCGTCTCACGTCTCTAAGGTCGTAGACTGATTTAGTTCGTCTGTACCGTCGCTCCGTTCGCCGGCGAATAGCACGGAGGCTCTGTATTTCCGCATCAAAATCTGTGTATTTCTCTAATGGCTGAAATGCACGCATAGCATCTTACATAGCCTTGGCGATCTCAAATTCTAGTGTGGACGAAATGCCTTCGAGGCACGCGTCTTCCATAAGTGATTTAAACACGGGCCAATCTATTGTTTGTTTAAAATTTGACGGATCGGATTTTATTAGGCCTTTTATCTTCGGGTAGGTAGGAATGTGGTCGCTTCCGTGGGTTTCTATATCTGCGAACCAAAGGACGCAGCGAGTGAGGCATCGCGAAACAAAAGCTAAGTCTAAACAACTACTGTGCGTCCGGCCGCGCAGAAACGTGGGGATGCCATCAATTATACAGCAAAGTTCATGGTCGCAAGCAAAGGACACGAGGTTTCTTCCTTCGGAATTTACCTTGTTGCTTCCCCAAACAATGATTGCTTTGAAGTCCCCAACAACAATCCATGGACCAGGAGTCGCATCTATAATGCCACTGAGTGTCTGTCTATCGAAACGACTTTATGGAGAAAGGTAAGTGCACACTAAAATAAACGCAAGTTTCTCTTTTTTCACGGTCAAACAGACATACTGATTACTGTCATGTGGCCGCACTGGATGAACAGCGTAAGTCAGTTCACACCGTATGTAGATGATCACTTTGCTAATGTCATTACAAGTCGATGACACATGAGGTTCTTAGCCTGAGATCTTGACGGGTTTCTGTAGGTTCGGTTCACAGACGACAATAATGGGGAATCGATTAGTGAGAACGTAATGGCGAAAATCAGAAATACGGGATTTCAGTCCACGGGCATTCCATTGTGTAACAGATGCCTCCTTGACTTGATGACTCCTTGACTCCTCCTTGAAGAACGGCTGACGCGGTAGAGCCATTGTGCTTGCTACTCGAGGCTCGCAAGAACCGGATACAGGCCGTCCAGCACTTGTAGTGCACCTCGAGCAGATGGCGTTTGCATGTCATTTATCAACACGCGAATGACTTTCATTAGAGATTTGATTATGGCGATTACTTGCTTGTCTTGACCTCGCACGTGATCTGTGCCGTCATTGGTGCGTCGGTAGTCCACCGTTGATTTTTGTTGTGCTGGAGGACTTAACGTCGAAAGTGCAAGCCAGTCGTTTGCAGTAGACGTATTCAGTGCGTCACCAGACACCGTGTTGTTAGTGTGGGTGAGCGCCTTGGGAGCACCAGCTGCAAGAAGTAGCGTCTGTCTTACGACGGTATCAGTATTTCTAGTAAACGAAGATCATCTGCGGTGATGGCGGGCACGACGCCGTCACACTTTGGCAGCAGCCTCTCTGTGAGTTGGGTTGTCTCTCACCATTTGTTTTGGAACTTCCAGCTCTGTCTTGTGTCTCGGGTAGTCTTTCGACAATGCTTCATGGAGACAAGAGCAATTGGCAGACTTTAAATCAGTCGCACAGCAAGTATCAGCGTTGTGCTGCTCAGAACATTTTGGGCACACGGTCGAATTTTCGCATATGCCGCTGACATGCCCGATATTCAAACAATTACGGCACTGAAGAGGTCTTGGAACGAACGGTCGCACTGGATGACGAAAGAATCCAACTTTCACGTGTGACGGCAAGTTACCTCCCTTGAAGGTTATCCTCACACAACGTGATATGGCGATGATTGCGTGACGAAGACGGCGCGGCGACGGTGGAACGATGAGGACTATTGACGACAACGGCATGGCAACGGCGGCATGATCACCACGGACTAACGACAGCACGATTGCGGCTGCGTGGTGACGACATTATAATGACGACGTAATGATGATTACAGTGGAACGACGTCATGACAATGAAGGAATGATCATAACGGAATGAAGGCGATGAAATAACAATGACGGAAGGACAACGACTGCATGACTACGACGATGTGTTTGTGTTTGAGCTCATGTCCGCGCTTACGTTATTACCTGCCATCCCGGGCCGCCTGGGCTCGCACTACGTCCAGCGCCGATTTCCACTATGCCCAGTTTCGGACAATCGGGCAAGAAAGTACGTTTGGATATATATCCCCAAATATACCCACCAAGATACCGACCGACCTAGCAGCGCCCTGCAGCCAGCAGCTACGCATAAACCCTGGAAAGTAAGCACAGAGAGAGAGAGAGAGAGAGAAAACAAAGAGAGAAAAGACAGAGAGGTCAACTAGACGAGCGTCCGGTTTGGTACCCTGTACTGGGGGTAAGGGAAAGCCGGAATAGAAGGAAAGGAAAAGAGGGATAGAAAGAGAATGGCCCGTGCGCGCACCCAGCATAAAACACAGCAGTACAACAGTCAGTCATTGAGGCCGGTGTTCCTCAAAAACTGCAGTAGCGCCCGTGTACCTTTCTGCGCCATCGACGGATGTGGCCAGGTTGAAAGAATTTTTGTTTAAAAAGTTCTGCTACAGTCCAGTCGGCTCAATAGTACGGTCTGTAGAGATATGAGCTGGACGAGGTCAAGTGCAGAAAAGGTCCGTCTCTTCAGACCCACAAGGATGGCCTCTTCAGAAACACAAGTGTCGTATATTGGTGTATCGGAAATCCTAGGACGGGAATAATATGCTTTCGTAAATGCCACGCCAAGCCATAGGTGGTAGAGCAGTGTTGCATTCCCTCGGGAGGGACTAGTTGGCGCTCAGAACCGTAATTAGGGGCCGGAGTAAGTAGGCCTCAATTAGATACGCTCGGAGAGCTCCAGATAGCTTGTGTGGTTGTGCGAACACAGAAACGGAGTTCTCTCCGAGGAGGCTCACGTTGAAGCTCGGCCTCCTCGTGAAATTTGTTGAGGGATCAAATACATGAATAATAACTGCATTGCCACCGCCAAATATGCTGCAAACGAATTTGAACGATACGCACTGTGATGACAAGGAAAATATGTATTTTTTTAAATGAAAGAATATGCAGGTATGTCCCGCAAATTGTACCTGAAATAACTGACATCAATGTTTCCATCTTTTTTTGTCTATGCAATAAGTAAAGAAAAAAATATCACACGAACTTTAGAACTATATCAGTTCAAAACTAGCAAAGCAGTGCATGCTGCTCATATGAAAATGTAAAAGCCGTGAAATGAAGTAGTTGAGGACAAATATTTTAATGAAACTTAGTAATTCAAGAACCTTGCTTACATTTTTGTGCAACTGCAACTGCCAGGGGAAAATCTCAATGACTCTGTTCTTTGTTCCAATGTACTGCGCAGGAGCTGCTGTCACCGGTCGTGTATTGTGAGTAATTGCACGGAAATTGTAGTCGCAACAGAGAGCACATATAAAAAGCAGGAGTTCTGCAATATAAACGAGAACGAGTCAAATGAAAGTTAGCCAATGCGAATATATGACAAACGGCGTTTTTTATTTAACAGTAGTCTCCATGACCATTTCGACAATTGTCCCAGCGACTACGAGTCGCGTGATTCTCGTCTCATAGAAATCCTTGGGTCTCTGCTTCAGAAAGTCTCTAACTGACTATTTCACGTCAACGTCCGACACGAATCTGGTTCCCTTGAGCCGTTTTTGAAATTGCCCGAAAATTTGAAAGTCGCAAGGCGACAGGTCTGGGCTGTATGGTGGATGTTGCAGCGTTTCCCATTTGAACTTTGCAAGTTTTGTTTTAACCACATCATGGACGTGGCGACGGACATTGTCGCGGAGCAAGATGACCCCATTCGTCAAATTTCCACGTCGTTTGTTCTTGA
Source organism: Dermacentor albipictus (assembly GCF_038994185.2). Lineage (NCBI taxonomy): Eukaryota > Metazoa > Arthropoda > Arachnida > Ixodida > Ixodidae > Dermacentor > Dermacentor albipictus. Next base: position 185,653,368 of record NC_091822.1, on the reverse strand, counting down.
TTGCGACACGCAGCCGATCCGACGTTTCACAATATCGGAAACGATTGATAGTGTCTCCAGGTTTAGCAAATTCGATCGGTAATGGCCCCTGACGGTCGAAAAAAAAAAAAGAAGTCAACAACACATTTGCGGCGGTAATAACGGCCTTTGCTTTCTTTGGAGTAGTGAATTGTAATGTTTCCACTGTAAGTTTTGCCGCCGTGCTTCAGGCTCGTAGTAGTGGCACCATGATTCCTCCACGGTCACAATCGCAGACAAGAAGTCTTCAACCCTCATTGTGATACCTGATGAGATGGGTCAACGCAGCGCCAAACCTCTTCGTTGTCTGGCGGTGGTTCAAAATCTTGGGCATCCATTGCGCATACAAGATCCGGTAATCGTTTTATTTGACTCGACGTTCATGAATTATGGTGCGAACCGAACCATGTCTGATGTTCAAATGCTCTGCCGATTCATCGATGCTTATACTCCGTTCTTGTCTAATCAGTTCATCAACCTATGCAATTGTGTTGGGGGTGATTGCATGGTGGCTTTGGCCCGGTCTTGGATCGTCTTTGCAGCTTTCACGTCCTTCTTTAAACAGTCTGCTCCAACGCTTCACTGTGACCAATGAAATACAATGTTCAACGTACACGGCATCCATACGGCGACTAATTTCTTCTTGGGAAACACCTTCAGCTGTCAAAAAACCTCACGACACCACGCTATTCAACTGCTGGAGCGTCCATTATGTCACTCAACCATGTTCAACCCACTGTATGAGAGCATTAACGAACATTTATCGTCACGTCTGCGTGTCCCTTTTGTAAATGAGATGCCTGTGTGCTACGCGCATCCCTCGCAGATAATGAACCGTACCATTATTGCACGGGGTGGGTTCGCTCACTTTCATTTGACTCGATGTCGTATATTATAAATGCGAAGATACAATGGAATACACAAATGTGAAGATACAGCTTGTGAAAGGGCAAAAGGGTGTCACTGGAAACAAAGTCCACTGCACGTATACACAAAACCTCGCAACAAGAGATTTAAATACACGTATACGCGTCTAATAAATCACACGTCTCCAATAAATCTACGTATCTAACAAAAATCACTGTATATAATGCGTCAAACGAAGCAAATAAACATGTTGCGCAATCACAGATTCATAGATCACATAATCCTAATAAGACCCGCCTCCCCCCCCTCCACAACCCCTGATGTATCGCGCGCGACGGAAGGACGCGCACTTCCTCCCCGCTTTTCTCCCTTGCGCACACAAGACTAAGCCACCATCGTCGGCTCACCCATGCCACCACCACCCTCCTACGCTTTCACTCGCACATACAGCATGCGGCGCCCGGTCACGATGTGCTCGCATGGGGCTTTATGCGGAACATACGCGCGAGTGCGACGGCGGGAATGCGCCGTAGTGTCCATATAATTGCTGTCACAGTAATGTAATAATAGTATCCGGCAACTGACGCGTCCCGTGGCTCATCACTTTCCGCAAAAGAAGACATAACAAAATTGGACTTTCACCATGCGACAATTCGCTGCGCCGCAACAATGTCTTCTTCTCTTTCATTTTTTTTGTGAGGCGGGGGCACCGAAAGGAAAGAACCCGCAGGAAAGCATGTTGGCCACAATCGAATGGCTACTTTGGGCACCTAATCTGGCTACCGAAGGAATATCGAAGAAAACGTGAGACGCTTGGCCCACAGAGAACCATACGCATACTGCTCGGTATCCTACACCGGCGAGACAAGACTTTCCGGAGAGGTAGCACCCAAGCGAGCGCGTTGCAATCCGTCGAGAACCCACAGTTATGGCGTCAAGCGACCATTGTTTCTTTTTCTCGTATGCTAGCCAGAAAGCGTCCAAAACGCTGCCAGGCGAAAATCTACCCGGCCAGAGAAAAACGAACGCGCACCAAAGTTGCCGCGCGGTGATCGACGCAACACGAGAAAAACGCATGCGCTCTGGCTGGCTCTGGCAGTCCGCGGGTAGCGAGAACTGGAAAATAAAAGAGGCTCAATGTGTGCTCGCGAATGAAAGTCAACCTACAAAAGAAAAAGAACGTAATTAGGTTTGCAAGCTTTATTGTCTTGACATGGATGCTTTGGCGCAGGTGAAAAAGTTGATATTCTTTTCTGTGACACGACGGCGCAAATGAACCACCACAACGCTTCGTCTCATCGGACCTCATCGCACGCTTTTTCAACTTGTCTGATAGTGTGTTGATTCGGCTCGTCTAGTTGTATGGCCCGATCTACGACTTTAAAAAGTCAATGTATCTTTGGCATGAAAGGTTTATGACAACATTAAACCCGCGAAGTTCTGGAATTGAAAATCTAATGCACGACTTTCGATTTGTCAACGCACATTTCACATCAAAATTTTATGAGAACTTTATACCCATTAAGTTTCGGAATTGAAATCCACGCGTTCCGCAGATTCCGCAGCCTCCACGATATGCCGCTACGAGCCCGTTCGCCATCAAAACGCCCTTGAAACTTGGTGCTTGGATGGAGCTCCTCGCGTTATGTGACTCCAGGTGCATGGGGGTTGCCACGAAATCCAGCGCGAATTTGCAATGTTCGTGCTGAAATGTCTATGTCTTTTCGATCGTGAAAAAGACATTCTAGACAAAATCCAGAATGATTTCCGGCGCAGGGGGTTGTTTTGGTCGGCGGTGCAGGACAGCACAAGAAAATTTCGGGGAGTAGGGGAGGGGCAGAAGCCCCATAAGCCTCCCCCCCGCCCCGGCTACGCCCCTGACTTGGTGGTGCGTACGTCTAATTTCACATAGCATCTGCTCATGAGTGACATGACGCATGGGCTAACTGTAGCGTCTGTATGGTAGCCTTGGAATCACAAAATATTGCCCATCGATTAGGCGGCTGTTGAAGCTTTGTTTTAAAGACATGCGGGATAGCGCCCAGTATATACAAACGGTACTCTCTTTTAGGGCAAGAAAAACAACGACGACCTATGTTTTACCTGCTAGGGTGAATTATCCTTCATAATTGGTTTTTCGCGAACAGCGCGACTGTGACGTTGGTTTTCGGCTGCGTCTCAGGTACCCAGCGTTGCGGCAGAAGGGATGCCTCGAACGGAATTTCAATTTCACTCAGTCTCTTACTAAAAAGCTCGCCACCTCTCTGACGTCAATGAGTCAGCGCTATTCTTTCAGGTGCCATTCACTCGCTTACAGGAGCGTTAAGGCGCTTACGCAAAGCGTTTATTGAAGAATCTTAGCGCCACGTTTGACTGCTCGTCATTTTGACTCTCTCGTTCAAGTTTTGACTTGAAATAAGTTAAATGAGGGAGAGGGACTAGGGAAAACAAGAAATGAGAAAGTGAATCTGCTGTTCTCAGCGGAAACGGCTTTTATCGGTTTCGCGCGACGTCGGAATCATTCTCCTTCAAACCTCCCAGTTCTCCCTCGAAATTCTCAAGACGACAAAGTAGAAAGTGACAGAACACGACAGAAATTCAAGACTCACCAAGACATACGACGCGGTACGGCAAGATATAGTAAGGTTTCATTTTACGACGAACTTTTCTGTTTTGCATGATTATCGAAATAAAGAAAAATACTGCTGAGTAATATGAATACGAAGAAACAGCGCACAAATGCAACTGAGAATACGGGAGGCCTGTGTTTGTGCGATAACAAACCGAATAAATGGTGAAAAAAAAAAGAGGACTGATGCAGTTGTAAAGTAGAGCTGACGGTTGGGCGAAGTGGTAAGGGTTGATTTCTTCGAAACAGCGCCACGGAAAGACACGAACACGAAATGACACTAAAAACACGAACGCAGTAAAATCAGTCGTAAAATCAGACTGCATTTTTTATAGGGCTGTCACACAGAGAGCTGGCTTCCGATAACCTTACCCCGTCTGCTGGTATGTCCAATTTCTGTATCGGGTCGGGTATCTCGATGAATATTTACTACTTCGACTCCATCAGTCACCATTTATTTTCTTGGCTCCTTGCTGTCGAAACATTTTCTGTATTAGCTTGCAACATCTAAGGCCAGCTCCGTCTCTTCTTGCGAGGAAAGTTGACCAAAGCTCCTCATTGTTCCCTATTAATCACTGCTTCCAAGTCCCTACAGTTTCACCATTCACAAAGGAGGCAATCGTAATGAGCTGTGCCTTTCCATAATCCTATGTTTTTGTCTGCATTAAATGATAACAAACTAATGACCATGCAGTCATGGTTAATGTTTAGAGTTAGGTTAAAACTGAAGTAGAGCATAGAAGACAAATATAGAGTAGAGCTAAGTGGAGCATAGCAATGAACAACAGTTAAATAGAGTAAAATACAGCAAATTTAGGTAGAATACGGCAGAGTAGAGTAGCCAGGTAGAATGAAGCATAGCAAATACATAGCAAGCATAGCAAAATAAGGTAGAGTAGAGTATACCGAAATACAGTAGCTAGGGGAAGTAGAGCAGATCTAATTGACTAGAGTGGAGCAGAGCAGAGAAGTCGATAATAGAGTAGCCTAGCTAGGTGGTGTAAAGCTGAGTAGAGTAAATCATTGCAATCTATAGCAGCTAGGTAAAGTACAACAGAGTTGGATAAAACAGGGCAGGCAGAGTAGATGACACCCGAGTAGAGCAGCTAGGAAAAGGAGAACAAAGAAAATCAAGTCTAGCAAGGTAGAACAGAGTAGAGCATAGCAAACTACAGTAGCTAAGCAGAGTAAAGTAGAACAGATTAGAGTAGAGTGTGGACTAGGGTAGAAAAGCACCGCAAAGCATGATAGCTAGCTAGAGTAAGACAGAGCAGAGCACAACAAAGTAGAATAGCTAGGTAGAGTAGGTTGAAGTATAGTAGCCAAAGCAAATCTGTGGTAGAGTATAGCAATGTAGAATAGATACTGGCTAGATGGATAACAGCAGATCAGGTTGAGTGGGTTAGAGTTGGGCATAGTAGCTAGAGCATAACAGAGTAGAGTAGCTGGGTAGGATAAATTATTAGGAAGTACACTTGCTAGGTGGATTAAGGTAGAGCTGAGTTGGGTACATAACAGAGTAGAGCAGCTGGGTAGAGTAGAGAAGAGTCGATGCTTCACTTGTCCACTTCATTCTTTAGTGAAGACAACAGGGCTAGATGGGGGAGGGGGAGCATTTTCGAAGACTGCATCAAATATCAGCGCAATATAATACAACGTACAAGAAACTCGAAGTTTAGAGTGATAACTTCCACCAGCGCGTAAGTGCAGTGTGATCAGTAAACGCCAGACGAAGTAAAAGTCCTGGCATGTGATTTCCTTTTTTGCCCGTTGTTTCCTTCTTTTTTTTTCCTTCTTGTGCTTAAGTCTGCCTTAGGACTTCTTTCGTCTCCTTCCCGCGTTTGCAACGCGCAGTGGAGCTACCATAAGCGCGACTGGCTGTATTCTTCACGCTTTTTTTTCGAGACTTACTTGCAATGTTATGGAATTATGGGGACGAGTGTCTACCCGTATACGCACAACTGGCGTTACCTCAAAGAGTGTTCCCTCTTCGTGCGGCAAACGTCTGCGACTCGTATTATCAGAGATACCAACGCAAACGAACTTCACTTGAAAGACCTCTCAGAATTATCAAACTTTCGCAATATCCCCCACCGAGACATTATTGTGACTTCGCAGGGTTGCTTTCTGAGCCTGTCGGCACACAGCAAGCATGAAAACAGACGCATGAATGAGCTACGATTTTGGATTTAACGACAGTCTGATGAAGAACATTCTGTTGCTGCGGTGATGTGGTATAATTGCACAAGTTATCATGAAAACCCGAAATTTATTGCTTTCTTTATATATAATTTTGCCGTCGCAAAATTTCCATCAACTAATGCTTCTACTTTTATTCCCCGAAAACGGAGAGCATTTATAGCTATAAGAAATGTACATATTTGCCTTATCTACATATCTTGGTCGGTGTTAACTTTTTCCTAAATATTGTAGTTCGTTTCGTTTTCTTCTTTTTGTCGGTTGTTAAAGTGTACTTTTGTGTTTGTGCGTGCATTTGGCTTTGATGAGGCCGCACATTCTTTGTTCCGGATTGCAAAACTTCTCGAGTAGAGGTGGGTCAAACCGTACACGATCTCTCTCTCTCTCTCTCTATACATATATATATATAACGCACACTCTGACGAAGGCCGTTCCACCAGCCGCAAACGTTAAGTAAACACGCCTTCCAAAATGTTCGCCGTCTCTTTCCTGCATCTCTATAACTATATATGCTTCTATCAGTTGTTTTTATATTTCACAGACATAGACCTATTTATCGATCACATATGGTGAACCTTCTGAACGCTTCTGTATAAGCCAGAAACGTTAAAACTACGCTACATATTGCACTTAAAATGTCGCCCATTCCTTCAAAGTATAACATATCTGAAAAGCAGAGTTCTCTTGGGACATTGGGAAACCTAGCTAATAGGAGCAGCGCGGTAATTTCGAACACTCCCTTACATTTATTTTTAACGCTGTATTTGATCAACACGCATTTACCATCGCACATAAAGTTGGCGTATTGTTCTCCTTATGTTCGCAAAATTTGACCTCAGTTGTAGTTGTAGTTATGCCAGCGCAAGTTTATAAGTATTACACCACCCGTAAAGCAGACTAATAACGCTATGGAATACTAGCATGCGTACTATACTGGAAAATGAGCATTTAACCCATCTATTTGGAACAGTGCCTACACATTGGCCATACCACGCCCCTAATTTTTCCCAGATATAAACAAGATGCCTCGTTTAGTTGCCCGAGGACACCGCAGAAACAAACTACGAATCTCATATGATGCACAATAACACATGGAAAATCGTGGGTTTCGTAGGCTAATCTTCAACACTTGCATTGAAAGCATTGCGTTTAAAGTTCTCTCTAATGTCATGGAATTTCAACCGTCTTTCAAGCTGTTGTTTTAGGAGTTTGAGAAACATTTCGATTAGCGGCAGTATGACACCTTGGAACGCTTCAATGAGTAACTTTCTACAAAGGCTATAATGAATCTACACAGAATAAACATTTATCCCTCGTCAGTCAGAACACTAATTCGTACTTCGAATAACTTACAAACACCGTGCCTCGCATACGTATGTATTTTGCCGAAGATACCGAAGCAAACCAGCTAAATGTCGTGTATAACGACATTTATAATGACATACTTTGCACCCCTTACCCGACTTTTGACAGTGGGGGGAAGGGGGCGGGGGGGGGGGGGGCAAGTGCACCCCAAGCCCCCTGGTAGATGCGCCTATGGATGGGGGACTGAAACGTGATACGCACGTTACAACGCACGACCAACTCTTCGGCAATCGCTGTAGTCGTTCTGGTCATCGCTGTGGCCCACTTCGATCAATAGATTCGACCAGTCACCCTACTTTTGCTTTCTGCAAGGTTGTTAACTATTTATTAGAATGGCGGAGAGTGCAACGGCTGTTCGACAAATGTTTTAAGAATTACAGGCGGCAAAAAAAAAAAGAAAAGAAGGGATGTTCAAGGCGAGGTTAGTGTCACCTTGCTTCAGGGTCGTTTTGTTCCGCGCGCGATATTTCTTCCCTTCTTTTTGATAGCTTGAAACTCGCGATTACAATAAATATTATGTGCCCTCTGTATGACGCTTTATGCCTTTTCTTCATAATTGATAGCCCAATGCGAGACGCAGAACGATGTCGTTCAAGCCAGTGGTTAGAACCTGTGCTATCGGTGAGCAATGACTCTGTCATGAGCTGGTTATAGCGTCTTGCTCCGACGGCAACACACGCACTATAGCCACGGCTGTAGCATTGAGTGTTCTCGATTAATCGGAATCGATAACGTGCTTCCTTCGGCGCGCAATACATGTAACGGCGCTGTAAGCCCTTCTAGCGGCTACTGTTTCGGCCCGCACGTTTCCACGGCAGCTATGCATATTAATCGTTCGGAACGACCAGTTGTGCACGATACTCGTGTCCAATATGCTCTCGCAGCCATCATTTCCTTCCCGTTTCCTTCATTCCCTTCAATCTCCTTTCTCTTGTAGCGCTTTTTATTTATAACATTTCCAACAGCGTTTCGCTATTGTACTTTTCGTTGTATAATAAACAGCACAAACTTTTAGAGTAAACACACAAAAATGCCCGGCGTACATATTTTTTAAATGACTTTTTATTTATTATCAAAGCTTTATAACAACTGCAAAATCGCTCATCGATCTCATCCCTTTACTTAGCCCGGTGACCAGCCGTGGTTGCATGGTGCCATGGCTATATGGTGTTGGGCTGCTAAGCACGTGGTCGCGAGATCGAATCCCGGCCACGGCGACCGCATTTCGATGGGTGCGAAACGCGAAGACACCCGTGTATTTAGATTTAGGTGCACGGTAAAGAACTCTAGTTGGTCCAAATTTCTGTAATCCTCCACTACGGCGTGCCTCATAATCAGATCGTGGTTTTGGCACGTAAAACACCATAAATTTCAACACCCCGGCAGCCATGGCGATCCGCTGGAAAGCTCGAGTTCTTAATTCTTAGGCAACGCCTGCATCTTGTAAACCCCACCCCTTGTGTAACACCCCGAAAGGAGTCTTTAAGGAAAATAAAGTGATGTGATGTGATGTGATGTGAAAGTCCACAGCCCTGTCAATTGCAATTCAGGTCAGAATACAGAATCGTGTGGGAGGGAGAGGGGGAGGGGGGCAAACTCGTATACCATATGGTGAGCACGTTCGATAATTACAGATGATCGAATCTAATCTGGAATCAGCAGTTAACCATCTACGGCCAATTCACGAATCTGGCGCGCGACCGGAGATCGTTGTTCAGTTTGGTTTGGTTGGTTTGCGTTCAGTTTCGCCTCACGCAATTGGTCGGACCAATCGCGTGAGGCGAAACTGAATGCAAACTGAACGTGCGTTTCGAACAATGATCTCCGATCACGCTCCTGGTTACATACGCAGCTTACTTGCATTTACTAGTTATAACTACAAAGCCAGGTCTGCATTCACCAAGTGTGAAGCCAACATACATTTTCTGTGGGCCGGCTCTCACAGTGGGGGTGGTTTTCGTCGGCCCAGGTCCCAGTCGGCACAGGAAAAGAATATCGCGACGCGCATTAAATGTCTTTGTATGGTTCTATAAAAAAAAAAGAAACGTGTTATTTTCTCTTTTAAAACTGCGTGATTTGTGCTATATCCTTGCCTCCCCCTTCACTTTTCTGTGTCCGCTCTGTGTACGCGTAGCTCCTTTCAGTCCTGTGTTCGTTCTTGTGCGCTAAAAAAAAAGTTGTTTCCACTTTTCTGCTCTTTAATTATTTTCTTGCAGACTTTACTCCGTCAGTTGCTTAGAATGTAAAAGAACAAAAAGAAAAAAAATGAGTGTCATCGTCATTATGTCATCGTCTGTTGTTATGAGCGTACACTTACAGTGAAGGACGCAAGAGCAGAGGAGAAGGAAAAGTTTATACTTCGATGCATTCTTCTCCGATATATCACAGGTAAAAATGGCTGAAAAGTTGAACTATAGTTGAATGTCCGATTCTCGTACAATAATGCCTAGTTTCATGAAGGGGAATATTGTGATTCACTGAACTGTAGCACCAAGCTACGAAGGAAACCGATACGGGTTTCTCTAAAAGCAAGCTTCGCTATTGAAAAAAAAAAATACTATTTGGCCTTTAACGCGAAGAAGTGACGCCATAGCTGGCGAAATTTAACGTAATACGCGATAAACCTTAGACTGTTTTGTGCGGTGTTTGGTGGGTTGAACAATTTTACGTGCCAGGGAGCACTTTCGTTTTAAGAAGTAAAAGAGGTGTGAGTTTTATCCGTTTATCTGGCCTCAATGCCCAATTACACATAACTCATTTATTCGCAGTCATATTATTTTATTGCATGCTTTATTATTACTTATTAACTGCTGAACGTACAACCACCTGATCCTTGGTCCATCCCTCATTTTAGGTACCTGGCATGTCTTGAAGGCACAACAACAATTGTTCTGTCGATTTTTTTTATTTTTTTGCTCGAGTTGCCACGCGCCATACGGTCATAATGGAGCTAAATATAAGCACGCAGGCCCGTTTCATAGAGATACTGCAACATTGACTTATGAAATGTGTTGTCAATAATCCATTTTTTATGGCCTTCAGCTTGATCACTGTTAAACTTTGCACTTTTCAATACACTTTCGCGAACTGTATTTCTCCCAGGGCACGTCCAAAGTAGATCGCGGGGGCAGAGCACTTCGGATTCTGAACGATGTCTGGTGTAAGTAAGTGGTGCAGGTGATGGCTGGTGTAAGCGTCCCCCCGGCCCGAAGTCTCCGGCGAGAGACTTCCTCCACCCGAGAAAGACTGTGCGTAAGGAAGCGGACATGCATCTCCCCGTGATTGTTGTCGTTGTTGTTGTCGCCTTCAACATACGGCACGTACCCACGAGGGGGTATGAAATGGAAAGCTTTTCTTTTCCCTCTTACCTATCAGGACTTATATAATCACTTGTCTCCGCTAAACCAACCCTTTAGCTCCTTATTTCTGATATGTTCGGCCTTTTTCAAATTTATATTCGGGCTACTCCATGAATATGCCTCCAGCTAAGCCCAAAGTAAGCACGACGACCTCAGCACCATCCACTAAACATGAGAAGAAGCCGAGTGCTAAAACACCAATGAAGACGAAGCAGACCCGCTCAATAATTAGAAGCTCAATGTAGAAGATCTAATTTAGGACCGCCTCCGCAACGGTGAAGGTGTGTGTGTGTGTGTGTGTGTGTGTGTGTGTGTGTGTGTGTGTGTGTGTGTGTGTGTGTGTGTGTGTTTGGGAGAGAGAGAGAGAGAGAGAGAGAGAGAGAGAGAGAGAGAGAGAGAGAGAGAGAGAGAGAGAGAGAGACGGCATCTAACAAGCCGTTAGGAGCAACTTCAAAGAGTAGTTTAATCATCTCGGTACTGAGTCCATCCGGACCTGGGGTTAATGTTGGTAAACAGGAAACAGCTTGGGACAATTCTGACATGGAAAATTCTTCTAATCTTCTGAAGTGCCCTGTCCAAGAGGAGAAAAGGGAAGAGAGGTAGCGAATCGGGTCTCTAACTTTCTCGCAATTACATTTAGAGTCAGTTTTTCCACTTGTTGTCAGAACTACCGACTCCCAGTTCAAGGGGCGTGGAATCATTTTTTGGGATCTTAAAAACCGAAATAATGCATGCTTATTATTTTCTTTTGAAAGTAATTCGAAATGTCGGACATTGTAATCGTCTTTTGCCTTATACACCGTTCTTTTATATGTTCCAGCAATAAATTTAGAGTTGCTCCAGTTTTTCGGAGACTGGTTATGCATGAGTGGTTTCCATGCAGGTTTACGTCGCTTGTAGTCCCGCGAGCAATCTTCATTCCCCCAATTAGTAGAAGCGGCGTTTGTGCGCGCCTTCAACTGGAACTCTGATCTTTTGCGCGAAGTATCTATGATTGAGCAAATATCCTCAGCTTTCAATGGAGAATATTCAATTGATTTGAAAGTGGTCTGCAAGCATATTTTTAAATGTACGGTAATCGACAAAAGAGTGGATTCGAGCCTTCACGGTGGACTGCGGACCTACAACTTCAAACACAACTGGAAAATCACCGCTGGTTGTCCCGACATTCACCGTTTCCCATGCGGATGTGGAAAAACCTGGACTCGAAATTGTAAGATCCAGCACAGATCTAAACTGTCCACGAAGAAATGTAACTGATCCCGAATTTTGACACGAAAGGTTATTTCTTATTGCCCAATCCCATAGACGCTTTCCACACAGGTCTGTCCTGGATCCCCATGATACATGATGAGCGTTGAAGTCACCTGCCAAAACTGTATCTTTACTGCATTTTGCCATAACCGAGTCTAGTGGGCGTGTATTCTGCACACCCGAGGGAAAGTATGTATTGACCAACGAGAAAGGCCTATACTGCCAGGGAGAGTAATTTCTACTGCTAGAATTTCACATTCTGGAGACATCAGCTGGAATGGTATATTTGCCCTGTGGCAAAACTTGTTTGAAATCATAATATAGAGTCCCCCACCTCTAGACGGGCGATCAAGGCGAAAGGACCTAAAATTGCGCAGAGAAAATTGTTTTTCAGGAGATAACCAGGTTTCTTGCAGTAAAATTGCATCTGGAGAAATTTGAGAAGATAGAACGTTTAAATCAGTTGCAGCGAATATTGATCTGCAGTTCCACTGTAGCACTCTCATCTACCTTCCAGTGATGAGAGCACCGCAGAGGCCACAGCCTCCTCCAAAATATTACATTTCGGGTTGACTTCAGGGAGTATTTTCTTGGATTTACTAACTGAGTGTGAAAGGGTAGCCTCAAGCGGAGAACACCTCCTTTTCTGTGCCCTCACGTCAATTTCCATGTTTGAGGTATCTTGATAATCAGAGTTGTCTGGGCTAGTAGTTGCCTTGTTTGAGGAACCTGGAACAGGCCTGACTTGCTCTGTATGGGTTGTGGACGCAATTGTCACATTTTCCTGAGAGTGGGCTAAACAAGCGTTCATGTCAGAGCTTGATGGCAGGGCAGTAGCACTCGATAATAATTGTTCTAACTCTGAGGATACCAATCCATTAAAGCATTCCGTGACGCTTCGCTCCATAATTGTAGCCATAGACTTTTCAATAGCTTGTGCAATTACATCTGACAGGCTTCCATCAACGACAGCGTGGTGTCGTGCTGTCACACTCGCATAACCGGGCTCTTTCCTTTACCGCCGCAATGGCCTTTTGGCGTGAGCAGCGCCTTTTGTCCACAACTTCCAGTATTTGGTCTTCTTGAGCTCTAGCAGGGCAGTTTGAGCAATCAGCTTTGTGGGCTCTACGGCAGAGGCAGCAAGAGTCCGACTCGGCCGAGCAATCATTAGCGGAATGGCTCCCGCCGCAGACGCAACAACGAAGGCTGGATTTGCAACCACCCATGCTATGACCATAGCGTCAACAATTGCGACATTGTAATGGACGCGAGGCATGCGTGCTCACTCTGAATATTACAGGCCAGACTTTTATCTCAGTAGCGCAAGATGTACCTGCAAACGTGGCAATTACTGACTCAGTAGGGACACGTGTATTGTCCACTGTACCATTCTGTTGCACCGGTAAACAGCAATTACCCCAGCCGCGGAGAGCTTTTCTGGGGTCTCTGCCGGACTTAAAGAGGAGTCTACACCCCGAAATATTCTTTTAGTGCAGGCAAGATAAAGGGGAACGAAGGGACTCACTTCCATCGATCCAAATGATGGGCACTTAAGTAAGTCGTACACACACGCCTGGTCTGGCGAACGGCAAACAATCCCACCTCTACCAAACTGTCGTACATTAGTGATGTGCAAGTAGTGATGCGTTGCCGCGTGAAGTTCCACCTGCACTGCCTTCGGGTTGTTGAGCCGGATGGCTCCTCCATGCACAGGCACCAGCGCCGCAGGAATGCTGCTCACCCCACTACGAAAGAAAGCTTCAAGAGGCGTTTGATCAGGTGGTAGCGAGGCCGACCAGGGCGGAGATCGCCCCGTGCCGTCCCCTGGAGAATTTTTCAACATTTGTGGCACTATCTCCGCATCAGACGATATAAATTTATCTTAAAACCCTCCTTGGTATCTACAAAACTGGACTAAATCCGCCCGACACTTAGCCAAAACCTCGAGAGCTCGCGCGGGAACGCCTCCTCCGAGAAGCAGGCATCGTCACCAGAAGCTTCTGCCTCTTTTTTAAGTCACTCTTTCTTACTTTGTGTAATCATGGTCTGACTGCTAAATTACGCCTTGTTCTTCCTTTTCGAAAATTTAATCTAATATAATTTTTTCCTTTGTTGTGCTTTCCTAAATATTTTTTTGTTTCGCGCTCACTTCTTCCACACTTGGGCCAGTGCCCGCATGTGGGTGCGTGCCACGATTGATGTTCAGCGGCAACAACAACAAGTTCCAAGCGATTTCCCGAGCCGCGACTCGTTCTTGCGCTGCGGTCGCATCGAGCTTCGCTCCGCGACCAGCGCCGTCATGGAGAGGACCGCGTCGATTCGCGTCACAGGACGCACCTCGTAGCCGGCACGCAAGACGACCGTGGCCTCAATAAACGGTGTCAAGGACGGCGTGCACGACGCCTGAACTATAATAGAAGGTGAGCGCTGCGGAGGGCACGCCGCAAGTGCCGAAATCTGTCGAACGGACCGATGCTATTCCTTTGCTGCCCTGCGGCTACAACTGCGCAAAGCGAGATGGCTCGCGACAATCATCGTGGTATACACAGCCTTGGTATATACAGCCCACATATTTACGGACAGGACATTGAAAGAGTTGGTACGCAAGAAAAAACAAGGTGAACCACCAGCTATAAGCCAACAGCGAGAACCCGTTGTAAAAGCGGTAAACGTCCTACGGTACAGTTTTTACAAAAGAACAAAAGCACGCGAAAGAAACCAAGAACGCAGACAGGAAGGCACGAAATTTTGGCCACGTAACCTAATAATAAGAAAAACCAGTAAAAATAATGGTGGGAAATGCCTTCTTTTTTTTTCATGTTAAGGCACTACAGGATGATGCCAAAGTGTGATATATAGAGAGGAAATGTTAGTGACAACTGTCGAAATGTTGGCTACAGCGACATTTCATGTTAGACCACTGCTGAACACCTGCCAAGTTCGTTCCTTTGCCGCATAACGTTAAGGACTGGGCAGGTTACTTTTCGTGAACTGCTTGTGTAGACACCCGGAATATGTAAACGACGCTGCAAGCTGTATATGCGCAGAGGCCACGGGCCGCGCCGACCCCGCCATGCCCGACAGCGGCGACCAGCAGCTCCTGCTCATCGACACCGACGCTGGCGTCGACGATGCGCTCGCCATCTTGTTGGCCCTCGCCAGCCCGTGAGTACGCGGTCCCGACCATATAAGATTTCCCACACAAGTTGTGAGAGGTAACTCTAAAATCAAGACGGGGGCCGACAGATGTACACACACAGTGGGATGAAAATCGGATGAACAGAGGTAATGTGCCTCAGACAGAGGCCTTCACTTGTTTTTATCCCACAGAGGGCTCCGTAGTGCCTGTGGGACTAGAGATACCGTGTACGGCTCCCGCCGGGAGCCAGAGTTGGGCTTCTCTTTTCCACGTGCCGCTGCGTTGCCGTTCGCCAAACCCAGTCACGTGGAACTCCGAATTGCTGCAGGGAAGCCGACCTACAGAGACGCCGTTCCTCCTTTTGGCCTCGTCAATTCCAGCGCCATCGTCATCAGCGCGGCGCGTTTTGTTGTGTCTGACACACGCGGTAGCTTTTGCGCGGATACATTATTTTTCTGCGCGCAGCTCTATACGTGTTTCAATTTCTCGATATATTGGCTGGCGCGGGGCAAACCATGGCAATCGAAACAAACGTGAACGAGACCAAACCAAAGCAAACCAAACAAGCGCGAGCAAGAGCAGACGCGAGCAGACGATATTACGAAACGATCGGTCCGGCTGAGACCAGATACTAGTACGCATCGAGCGGTCGGGCGGGTCCGCATGACACCAGTTTCCCGCGCGCACGTCACTGAATGGGCCGCTCTCATTGGTCTCCGCCGTTCGCGGGTCGCGTCTTTCATCTCTCGCTCTACGTTCGTTCTTTCATCTTTCGCTGCGCTCGTTCACTCGATTACGCCGACGGTCAACGCAGGACCGGGCTCCTAAGGGCTGCGCTCTAAAAAGTAGCAATAAATAAAATTGACGAGAGAACGGCCTTGAACGTAGTCCCTGCGCGAACGAGAAGTTGCTTCACTGCAGAAAAGTGGATTGCAAGATGGCGGACCTATGCCCAACTCTGGCTCCCGCAGGGGGCGATATACACAAGCCCTATGCAGGAGCTGCAAGTGTGGCGGTTCAGCAAGCGTGGGAATTATTTCTAGTGCATGGATTTGGCCTAAACTACGCCCGGCTAAACTGCGTCTGGCTTCAAGCGGCCTTGTGCACTGCTACGCAAATTGATCACTTTCAACAAAGATATGTAATTATAAGCGCAACTATTTGATGCCATTAAGCACGTGGCCAGACAACTTCGATCGTTTGAGCATTTCGAAATATATAGCGTTATAAATAACGCCACAAGAACGTCTGAGGCCACGAGCGCGAAGATTAGACAAGTCCGTGTACTACCTACATATAGTGGTTTCGGCGTTGTGCTGCTAAGCCCGAGGGCGCGGGATCGAATCCCGGTCGCGGAGGCCACATTTCGAAAGGGGCGAAATGCAGAAACGCCCGTGTACCATGAATTGGTAGCACGTCAAAGAATCCTTGGTGGTGAAAATTAATCCGAAGTACTCCACTACACCGTGTCTCACAACTAGATCTTGGTTTTGGCACGTAAAACGCCCAGGATGTTTTCTTAGATACATACATACGATATGTCCCTCCCTCCCTTTCTCGCTCCCCCACTGATTCGTCATTTTCTTGACTTTGTTATTTCTATATTGAGCGACTGGTGTCTCCTTGACACGTAAATCAGTCCTTGCAGTAAACAGTAGTAAACTCGCAGAGGCTCTGCAGAGGTCTATGAGCGTAATCTATCGGCTCAGGACGTGCTTCGCTGCAGGCTGTACAGGTCAATGAGCAATGAGTGAGTTTCTCCCTTCTCATTACTCCATCCGTCCATTGCCCATTTTGAAGGTGCAAAATCTTGGCCATCACCTGCGTGTCCGGCAATGTGCAAATGTCCAACGTCTACACCAACGTCCTGCGGATACTCAACCACTGCGGCAGGCTCGAGGTAGGTCAACAAGAATACGACGCAGAGAGGGGTATTTTTAGCAGAGAGGGATAAAAGTGGGACTTAAAAAAAGAGCAAGACGCCAGGCAGCTAGCCTCGGCAAGCGGCAACCTTCTCTAACGCCATCCCTTCTTTCCCTCGGTGCCCATCCGCGCGTTGACTTTTGGGAAATAGACCCTACATGGTTGCCGGACCTTTCAAGGCATTGTTTTGTTCGTGGTAGTTCTTGTAGGGACGGCCTCGTCACGATCAGCCCTCTACATCCAATCTCAGCTCCACTCTGCTCTATACTATGTCCTTATGCTCTGCGCGCGCTCCACAGTAAGAAATTGCTAATTGGCTATTACGTGGTGAAACCCTAATTCCCATGAGCGTTCCTTTACATTTTTTAATGACTAAGCTTCAGAATTGCAACATGATGCTACATCTTCGTCGCTTTTGCTTCCGCATAATATTTAGCGACGAAACGAGCCTATTTGGCAAAATAAACACAGCGCATGCAGACTATGGAAACTGAATTTTTTACCGGTTCCTTGGCAACGCTTGGCGCCCGTTAGAATGTACTATTGCAAAATGGCGCGAGAACAGGACTAAGTTTGAGGAACACACGGCACTAGGATGATCAGCTTTATCTCACAGAAAGTGGGGACAGTGGAGAGGGGTAGAAAGAGGCAATAGACAAAGAAACAAGTGAAGGTTGCGTTTTACTTGCTTTGCTCCTGGCGTTCTGCTCTTGCTGTGTTTATAGTAGTGTTTCTTGGTTGTTTATAACGCTTAAGATGCAGTACGCTACCGCAATTTAAAATGTAATCGTAAAACCTGTCTGATTTCAGGCAGTTCACACTCACTTCAAGCATCTTCATAAAGCAGTCCTCATGCCTTTCTAACAGCTCCTGACGAGAGCGCTACGACAAAGAAATACCCTCTTTGCTGGTGCGTTGCTTGTAATGTCACATATGTTAAGTTTAACACTGTCGATCAGGTTGTTGCAAGTTGTTCAAATAAAGTGCGTGTAGCACGCCTGAGCAGTATAACGGGCAGTTCTTCTTAGGTTCCTTCCGTTTGGCCTGTGCTATGCGCTGCCGCTTTATTTAGCAGTATATAATG
This sequence comes from Dermacentor albipictus, assembly GCF_038994185.2. Taxonomy (NCBI): domain Eukaryota; kingdom Metazoa; phylum Arthropoda; class Arachnida; order Ixodida; family Ixodidae; genus Dermacentor; species Dermacentor albipictus. The sequence goes on along the minus strand of NC_091822.1, from coordinate 185,635,531 downwards.
GGATATCAGTATTATATTCAGTATTGTGTAAAATATTCACCAATTTCCAATCGAAGCAGAGCAACACTTAACTTCAGTCAACCAAGAGAACAGGCTGTCTTCAGGAAGGGGTATACTACGATGGATCACATCCATGTCACCAATCAAGTAATTGAGAAATCTGAGGAGTACAATAAACCTCTCTATATGTATTTCATAAATAATGAAAAGACATTTGGTTCAATAGAGATAGCAGCAGTCATAGAGGCATTGCGCAATCAAAGAGTACAGGAGGCATACATGAATATCTTGGAAAATGTCTACAAAGATTTTACTGCTAACTTGGTACTAAACAAGAAAAGTAGAAAGTTATCTATCAAGAGAGGGGTCAAGCAAGGAGACACAATCTCTCCCATGCTATTCACTGCAGGCTTAAAGAAGTATTCAAGCTATTAGAATGGGAAGGCTTAGGAGTGAGGATCAACGGCGAATATCTCAGCAGCCTTTGGTTTGCAGATGACATTGTGCTTTTCAGAAACACTAGGGACGAATTACAACACATGATCGAGGGCAAGCTTAACCGAGAAAGTGTAAGAGTGAGGTTGAAGAATAATGTGCAGAAGACAAACATTTGGTCTTCCCATCAAAAATATCTCATTGAAATGCTTTAGTCCACTCAAAACAGAGCTGCTCGGTTCATTTCTAACAATTATAGTCCACTCGCCAGTGTCTCCAAGCTTAAGAACCTTAATGATATACAGATACTTGAAAATCGTCATAATATTTCACTATTGTGTTTATTTCATTAATATGTTCACTCCTTCGCCGCAATTTTGCCTCTGAAATCACCTCCGCGATCATCACGGCACTTACAAAGTCATCTCTGCTTTAACCGCATATGTGAAAAAACTCAATAATTCAATTCATCGGCATTACCTAAAGCAATTAGGCTCTAGAATCCTGACAACTTAATCTCTTTTTATGACCATGGAGAGTTCAAACATCACCTCCGCGTACATTTATCGCTTTTGTATTGTTCTAAATGTTGTTTTCTGTTACACTACTCCTTCAGTTGCTCTAAATGGTGTTTTATTTTGTACTAATGTTTCACTTGTACTTGGTTATCACTTTTTGCCATTTTCACATTTGTTTTGCATTTTTAACTTCGTGTTAAACGTCACTTCTACGACATTCATTTAATAAGCTTTGTATTCCATTTGTGTTTTGCCTTGTGCCGCATCTGTTGCACCGTTACTCTGGTTTATTATTTTTTTATTGTATTTCTATTGATATGCCCCCATACCCAATGCTCCTCTGGGTCTGTGAGGAACAAACAAACAAACAAACAAACAAATAAATAAGTAAATAAATAAATGTTCAATGACCTGGCGAGGGGACAAAAACTCAGGATCATCAGTCAGCCTCTAGAGTCTGTACAGGAGTATGTTTATCTAAATCAATCTCTCACAAGAAACCCTGATCGTGAGGAAGAAACTTACAGAAGAATACAAATGAGTTGGAGTGCATACGGCAAGCATTACCAAATCCTGACTGGGAGCTTACCACTGTCGCTGAAAAGAAACGTGTACGATCATTGCATTCTACCGGTGCTAACATATGGGGCGAAAACTTGAATGTTAACAAAGGGGCTTGAGAACAATTTAAGACCTTTGCAAAGAGCGATGGAGCGAAAAATGTTAGGCGTACCGTTGGGAGACCGAAAGAGAGCTGTGTGGATCATAGAAAAAACGGGGACAGGCGATCTTCTAGTTGACATTAAGAGAAATAAATGGAGCTGGGCAATGCATGTAATGCGTAGGGTAGATAACCGGTGGACCATTAGAGACAGTTACACAATGGGTACCCAATTAGGTGCAGTCGAGGATGGCAGGCAACTAGGTGGGTGATGAAATTAGGAAACTTGCAGACGCAAGGCGGAATCAGCTAGCACAAGACAGGGGTAACTGGCCATCTTAGGAACAGGTCTTCGTCCTGGGGCAGTAGGCATAAAAAGATTATTATTATTATTATTATTATTATTATTATTATTATTATTATTATTATTATTATTATTATTATTATTATTATTATTATTATTATTAATGATGAATGGGAGATGAAGATCCAAGCCTCCTTCACGAGTTATCATTGCGCGCCAAGTCACTGTCTTAACGGGTAGAGTTGAAACTCCGCAGTATTTGATAACTCTCGCTGCATTTCACAAGTACGGAAAGTTGGTTTAGTAGATATGGCTTCATTTCTAGTGTAATGGCACCACAGAAGAAAAAATAATAAAAAATAATAAAAGGCGCGGCCAAAAGCTTGACGTGGTGAACACCAGAGCTCCGAAGCAGTCCCAAAGAAATCGTAGTGTGGTTATCACAAAACAAGCGAAATCCGAGACCATCGGCAATGTCCCAGCTCTCGCACGCATGCAGGTGCCGGTGTACCAGGGCTGCCGGCGGCCCCTGGTGACGAGCCCCATTAATGCGGTCAGCATCCACGGCCGGGACGGCCTGGGCGGTGCTGCCGAACGGTACCCGCTGCCCGCCGACGGCGCCTTCGAACGTCGCAGCGAGCACGCGTCGCAGGCGCTCGTGTCGCTGGCGCACAAGCACGTCGGCGCCGCCACGCTCGTGGCACTCGGCCCGCTCACAAACCTGGCCGTGGCCAGCCGACTGGACCCCGACTTCTTCGCGAACCTCAAGCAGATCGTCGTCATGGGCGGCACCTGCGACGGTGAGCGCGCCACCCTCCCGCTGACCGTCCTCGTGTGCTTCGTGCACTTGAAGCTAAACATTTCGACAGAATTGCCTGTCTGGTTGGGAAATTTATTAGGACTGGAGACTGACTCCAACCAAATAACTGAATTTTATTAGCCCGATGTTTCGGAGCCCACTCGGCTCCTTCTTCAGGGGGTTGTTCTTCGGGGGGTGGCGGTGTGCCGCTTTTAAAGCGTCTTTTGTAAAGAAAGGAAGGGGGAGCACGGGAGGTGGGGAGACACTTCACAGACGGAAAGGTAGGGGGAAACAAAAGGGGGGGGGGTCGTTGTTGACGGCTGCTGTGGTGCTGGGATGACCGGTGCTGGGGAGAGTGCTGCTCGCACTGTACAATGGCATGCACTGTCAAGCATGATTCGGGAACTCTAGACTTTGAGAAACGCCCGTCTGGTCGGGGATGATCGCGACAAAAAGAAAGGGGAGGGGGAGCCTCGTTGTGAGAAATGTTCCTGCGCAAAAAGCCGAAATGTCATTTGCACTTTCCTCCTTTGAGCTTTCTAAAGAGTTCTTATGTGGTCGGTGCCCGGGGGCGGATGCAAGGTAGCAATACGGGGGGAGCCTCCATAGAAACAATATGGTGAATAGACTGGAAGAGGGTTGCCTTACGTCATTGCGAACGGCTAGACCAAGATGGTACAAGTGAAGAAAGGCAGGGGCGTGTAGGGCTAATGTATCTCGGGAAGGAAAAGGGAACCGGCCCACCCGTCACTCTTAAGTTTGGATACACCACTAACGGTCTTTTTTCTTTCAGCTTTTTTTGCACAACTTTGCTAGGACTTTGGAAGAGCTCATGCGTCACACTTTCTTGCGGGACACGTTGATTATTCACAGAATCCTTCCATCTACGTGCAAGAGATCTGCAGATGCGTGCAAGAGAAACGGAAGAGTCTATCTTCTTATTTTCTTCGTTATTCTGCACACTTATTGCAATTTTTTCTGCCTATTCTCTCCATCCTTTCTGTTTGGTTCCTTTATCTTGCTAATGACCTCGGAACACTTCAGGTTTCACGTGCCCGCCGACAGGTCACAGTTATGCCGGTGGCCATTCCTAATGACCAAATAAACTACAGCACTATTACCTATTACCACATGGAAGAGCGTTTTGTCGAGGCATAGGCTTCGTTTTCAAAGCCATCAAATTAATTACGCACAAATACTTGCAGGCATCGGAAATGTGACTGCGTCCGGCGAGTTCAACTTCGTGTGCGACCCTGAAGCCACCAGGGTGGTGCTGAGCGAAGCAAGCGAGAAGGTTCGGCTCGTCCCCTACGAAACCTGCATCAGGCACACTCTCGACTGGGTACACTTTCTTCTCTGATCTCTCTCGCTCTTCAAACTGCCCCTCCCCATATATATATATATATATATATATATATATACAGTGGCGTAACAAGAGGGGGGGCCGGGGTGCCGTGGGCCCCGGGTGCAAGGGGCCAGCGGGGGGGGGGTGTCATATACGTCTGAAGACACCCGTCTTTCCGCTGGCTACACCCGGGGGGGGGGGGTGAGGGTGACAGAAGACCTACGGGCCCCGGGTACCAGACGACCTAGCTACGCCAGTGTGTGTGTATATATATATATATCGGGTACGTCACGCATTTTCCGGTATCTATGTCCGGATAGTGGGTATGCGCCAGTAGGTTTATACTGTTCTTCGCAATAATCATCACGACTTAAACAATCCGGCACAGCTCATCTCACAATGAGTGCCCACGTTATGCGATTAGCACTGAAGCAATGTATCGACCCACCGTATTGTTGCAACTGCCGAAACGTGTCATGCATGAGGCGTCTATTTAGCCGGGCTATTCTATAGCACTTTCTTCTCGACACACTGCGCCGTCTAGTGCCACCTCGGAGAAGCCCTCTCGTGGCGCGTGTGTGAATATCCATACAAGATCCGTACAAGAGTGTCTGCATTTATATGACGCGGACTGAACTCCTCCCAGTACCGCAGTAATTTAATTGATTCTTTTTGTCGTTTAATCTCGGCACATACGCGATGTATTGCGGCTCGAGGAGGCGTTTGGGCCAGGAATCCACCTAGCCCATTGACGAGTACGTCCGGTAGTAAGAATGAAGGAAAAAGGGTTTGTTTTACATTATTTACACTGGCTCCAGATACGGAAGCCCACTCCACGTAGGAGCATATTAAACACCTGAGTTCACATCAAGACACGACAGCACCACCCTCACTGCATTAAAGGTCTCCACATTTAGTACCATCGTCTTCCCCAGTCGACTAGACCAGGGAGTCTGATGACTATATCGTTGGCCAATCACAATCGTCGAATCGGTCGCAACATCCCGCCCATGATGTTGCACCGTTCCGTCGAAGTCGGCCTCCTATGTTGCCCCTTCGCTCTCGCATATTTAGCAACCTGCGAATCCGAAGTCGAAGCCGTTCTCACGGCAGCATTCGAGTTGGCCTTTTTTCATCAATTATAGTTAGGTCCAGGTAGAGGGGCCTTTTGTTGACCTATCAACAGTCGGCCTCAAGGCTGCGTTGACATCTGGATACGTACTGCTGAATAGGTGGAGTTGCCTCATGGCACGCGTCCGATTAATGCCCTTGACCGTGTTGAGACGTGACAATGTCATACACCTACCGAGCCAACTTCCAAGTTAAAGTGGTTCGACGAAGAGGGGCACATAGCTTATTTAACCTACCCAGCAATCCATGTAGGGGTGAAAGAATTTCATCGAAGCACGGCACATAAACAGTGACACGTAGCTGTGACCTAAGTTGGCTCGACAACCGGTTTCGAACCCGGTTTCTTCATCACGGTTAGAAATACCGGCCGGCCGGCCGACCCCGTAATGTCCGTGAGGTACCCTAAAAAAGCTAATTGCATTAAAACACATCACAAGACAGATTGCTGAACGCATGAACGCTGCCGATCGTTTAAAAGGAATGATGCGCCGCCAATTGTCATTCACCTGCGAAACTTTCTTCCTCAGAAACCTGTAGGGGTTTCATTAATAGCTTTACTATACTCTCTGATGGTCGACGATTTGCCTTACTTCCGTGAGCCATTTGTGTAGCAAGCATTGTTCGGCACTGATGTATCAAATAGCGAACGTTGCGAACTACTACTCCACTGCTCACTGAGACAAAGATAGTGGCTTAGAAAATAAATAAATAAATAAATAAATAAATAAATAAATAAATAAATAAATAAATAAATAAATAAATAAATAAATAAATAAATAAATTATCAGGCAAGCAAGTAAGCAAGCAAGCACCGCGAGTAGCACATTGCTCGAAAGTTGGCTTTTTCACGTCAACAGTCATTGTGAGGAGAAGCCAGATTCTCAGCGCAGGAGGCACGTAAGTTGAGACCATCCAATTTACGCTTCGGAACGTGCGTGCGGTGTGCGCGCTGCATGCTGAACGATGACAACTAGCGCAGTATTACTGTAACGTATAGGGCGGCGTACTGAAGACACGAAGAGTCGGTGCCAAGAAAAAAACAACCCAGTCGAGTGTGACAGAAGGTTGGAAGAAGTGATGAGCCTAGGGAATTTGCAGCCGTATCAGCTGACACCACCAGCATTTCGATGGAACCGGACTGCAAGAACGCTTGTATACCGAGATTTTGTATTGCGATAAAGATAACCACGCGGTCAAGAATAATCCCAAGTCTTCAGCAACAGAGTTCATGTGTTGCTTTGGGTTGTTAAATCACCGTGCTGCGATCGTCATTTCAAAAATGAAGCGCCAGCAGTGACAGCACACTAAGAAGGAACAAAGACAGGACAAGGCGCCTTCCGGGACACGAAACGCCTTGTCCTGTCTTTGTTCCTTCTTAGTGTGTTGTCACTGTTGACGCTTCATCTCTTGAAAGCTACGAACCAACTAGCCCCACAACGTGTTCTACTGCTCGTGATGCTGTGCTGTGAGTGCGGTAGGTTATCGTGATCGGAAGCGATCGTGTCAGCTAGTGCTCTATTCTTTTCATTCTTTTCTGTACCTCTGCTTTCTTTTTCTCTTTCTACTTCCGCCGTCTACCAGTGGAGGGTGGCAAACCGAAATTGGTGTTTTGGCTAAACTCCCTGCCTTTCACCTTTCTTTCACAGATCTCTTAAACCCCAGCGATCAATCGAGATCCGCGCGATTGTTTGTTGCGTGTGTGCGAGTAGATGTTTAATTGTCCTTTCGGTCACGTTTAATTCATGCAGAAGTGCCCAATGTTTGCCAAACTTTCCAAAGCCACGATACGTGTTTCAGGGCATGTCGCTAGGCCATGCAATAACGCCTCTGTAAGTATTTCTCTTCTCCAAAGCCGCTCCGATTGAGAGCATCGTCATTGGCCTGGGCTTCGTAGCTTCAGGTGTGCTGCCAGCCCACAGACCTTGGCCCTCGCGAATTTGCTTTGATTTTTTTTTTATTGAAGGTGTGCATTAGCAGGCCAGATTCACTAACGTGCATTAAAATATGTTGTGTCGACCTCTACGAGGTCTAGCTGCATCACTGCGAGGAGCAACGAAAATAGCGCTGGTGCTTTTCCAGCATTCGTGTGAGTAACAAGATAATGGATATATAAACAGAATGCTAGATTACTGTTGATATAGTAGCACATAATTAGCTCACGCAGGTTAAGTGACTATCTGTTGCCTCCCCGATTAAACAGGGATGCCATTAGCAATCATCCTGATAAACCCAGGACGCTGGTGTTCTTGCGCCTTACGGTTCCCCAGTGCCACCCGTCTTTTCCCATTCCCTAGCCTATATCCCATCCCCAGTTAAGTCGAGAGCCATTCTCTTCGAAATAATAAAGATTCATTCATTCATTCATTCATTCATTCATTCATTCGAAGGTTTGTTAGATAAGCGCGTGACGTCTAACACGCCGACCGTGTTTACGCAGGACTGGTACACCGACTGGGTTAGCATGGACACGCACAAGAGCCGCATGGTGCGCGACATCTCCGAGGGCATCATGCTGCGCATGCGCGACTTGCTCAGGCTGCCGGGCTTCTACTCGTGCGACCTGCTCGCCATGGCGACCGTGGTGAACCCTGCCGTGGTGCTCAGAACCGAGACGTACCCGGCCTGGCTCGAACTGCACGGCACCAGCACACGCGGTGCGCTCATCGTGGACAAGCGGCCCGGCCTGAAGGGCACCAAGCCCAACATCCGCTTCGTGCTGCAGCTGGACACGGCCACGCTCAAGGAGATGTACACGCGGATGGTGCGCTGATCTGACGCTTCGGACTGGGTGGTAGGAGACTCCCCTCGGTCGGCTATGGCCGCTTCGAGTGGGAGCGCGCCAGGACGTTCTCAGGGAAGAGAGCTCGCCTTGGCCGAGACTCTCGGTACGAAATAAAAAGGAAAGAATGCTGGTGTCCGGGAAGTTGATCACGGAACGCGCGGCAGGTTTCGTCGAGATTCTGTTATTGTGTGCGTTTGTGCGGGGTGCATGTGTGTGACGTCTGAGTGCATGAATCAGCGAGCGAGTTTAGAGGGTGTGGAAGAGCGAGTAAGTCCCTGCGTGCGTGCGTGCGTGCGTGAGTGAGTGAGTGAGTGAGTGAGTGAGTGAGTGAGTGAGTGAGTGAGTGAGTGAGTGAGTGAGTGAGTGAGTGAGTGAGTGAGTGAGTGAGTGAGTGAGTGAGTGAGTGAGTGAGTGAGTGAGTGAGTGAGTGAGTGAGTGAGTGAGTGAGTGAGTGAGTGAGTGAGTGAGTGAGTGAGTGAGTGAGTGAGTGAGTGAGTGAGTGAGTGAGTCACCATGCTAGTTAGAGCGATGGGGAGAGTGTGTGTAAGAAAGGAGAGGGATTGTACAGCTCTTGCTAAAGTTACTGCTTCTAGACAAAGCGCTTCGGAATATTTGCATTGCAGTCAGCTCACTCTGTCCAAGGCTTTGATAAATTATTACATGATTTGAAAATGGGCATTCAGGACCCTCACGTTCTCGTAAGTAAGTTCTCGTTGAAAAAGACAAAGGGATAGCAGCAACGATAGATATACTTCCCCTCAGTAAGGGGATCGTCCACCACGTGACGGCCACATCACGCTTTCTTGAGCGCCAACGATAACGTGAAAATCTATTCCGTTTTCCCAAGGGTAGCAGTTCCATTAAAGGTTCCCCACGGTTGGAAAAGTATAAACAGTCGAGCCTATGTTATAGTGCGTCCTGTCAATGGCGACCTCATTGCTCGTGCTGTGGGGAAGAGGAAGTTTGCCGAAACGACGTCATTAGTAATCCCTCCCCGGACTACACGAAAAAGCCACCCGTGTGATTACACTCTAAAATGACAACGACTTGAGAGACAGGTTAAATATTGGGAACAGAAAATATGTAGAAATCATTATGTTGGTATTAGCCACCTCCAGAAGAGAGCACTGGTTGATATTCGCTCCTTTTCTGTGAAGACTGCTCGAGAGAGTGGCCTTCCTGCCGGCGTCGTGCTCCACACCTATCCACTTCAATTTAAGGCTGCAATCGAGACAATACATTGCAAATTGCATCTTCCTAGACCCCATGTAAAGCCCCATATTAGGGCATTTGAGGTAATAAATAAATAAATGAATAAATGAATAAATAAATAAATAAATAAATCTTCAATGATAACACTGAGACTCGTAGACAAATAAGAGACGTTTTAATACCTCTCAGCTCAGAGTCTCGTCATGGTCACCCGAGCGGCGCTCATTGACATTAAATTTCCTTTTTGAAAGCACTTCCTTGGTCCTTGAGTTCCTCTATAGCTTGGCCCTCCTTCGAGTTGACACTGTTGTTTATTTCTTCCGGCTAGGCATATACCCACAACGGGGATCGGTCATAAAATGGAACAAAGATTCGGAAAAAGGAAGCACGATATTTTATGAAGAAATATAACAAAAATTTAATAATAACTAGAAAGGCGTGTGAAAAACAACCGCGACATAGTAGGCAACCCTAGCACCCGAATACTTCATAGCATCTGCAATGCTGGGCCGTTGAAAAGGAGTAAGAACGTACTTGTAGTGAGCAGCGAGAAAGAAGAAGAAGAAGAATCGGTCGACGGAAGCCTGCCACAGGAGCAGTCGTTATAACCTTGGTCACAAACGTTGCTGCAACCCTTCCCGAACGAGGCGAACATGGTCGAGGAATCGGCAGTTGAGGAACCATCGCACACCTTCAACAGTCCGGAGCCCAGTCAGCGGTCCTTCGCCTGCGGCGCAGTCGTCGTCTTCGGGACCATGATGGCCATCATCGTGCTGCTCCTCTTGTTCGACGAGTCTCCGCAGCACCACATCAAGACCGAACCCTTCTGCTGCGCGGACGTAGTGAACCGCGTGTTCAGCGGGGCCAACTTGAGCATCGACCCATGTCACAGCATCTTCAGCCACACCTGCTACGCCTACGTCGCGACGCGGGACGGCGACTACCGAGAACCGCCGAGCCCCAACACGGACCCCGTCGACGGCGTACCGATCACCGAGGCCGGAAGGGCGGTCGCCGCCTACTACCGCGCTTGCGTCCTGTCGACCGGCGACTCGTCGCCGGGGGCAGTGGCGGCTAGCGCGCTCCTCGACGTCGCCGACCCTCCGGGCATCGCTTCTCTTACGCCGCAAGCTCTCCTCGCCGTGATCGTCGATCTATCGCTCCAGTACGGATTGCCTTCCATATTCGAGTTTAAGATCGGCGGAGCCATGGGCTCGAGACCTTATTTCAACGTCTCGGTGGCGTCGCCGAACGCCCTGGCATCGAGCAATTCCCCGACCTTTGTCAGGACGTTAAAGGCCGACGCGCTGAGGGTCGTCAACGAATATTTCTTGACGAAGATAAGCACGCAGGAAATGAACGACTTCTTGGAGGACATCGAAAAATCGAGAGCTGAGGTGGCCGAGCCCTACCTCGAGTCCGTGACTGACCTCACTCCCGGTATCACCGCAGGCCACTGGAGAGAGATCTTGAAGAAGTTCCACGTAAGTGAGCTCGCCAACGCCAATGTATTCCTGCAGGTGACAAAGGAAAAGTTTGCAGACACCTTGAAGCCGGAGAAGAGGCTGCACGCTCTGGTGTCGGCTCTAGTTAGCGCGTCTGCGCAGCTCGCGCTGAGCGCATTTATAGAAGCGAACAGCACGGACGCGAGGACGCAAGCATGTCACCACCGTGCCAAGGAGCTGCTTCCACTCTTGATACTAGATCGGATCGGCAACTCGCCGACACGCTTCCAGAACGCTGCCATCCGAACGGCGTACCACTTGATCGCAGACGCCGTGCGCGATAAGGCACGCCTCGGAATGACAAAGGACGACTCGCAGAAGCTGCAAGAAACGCTCAGGGAGATGACGGTGTTGCTGCCGTCCGAGGTCGTTCCCGGAGACCTCGCCATCCCAACCATGACGTCCGAGTACGCGCACGCCGAGCTGGTCACTCGCGCCTACTTGCTCAGCGCCTGGCGACACCAGACGTTCACCCTGGGAATCTCGCGGGACGCTCTGGACGGGTTTCAGAAGAACCACGTGACCATTGGCGGCGGCAGGGTGACTATACCCACGCTCGTCTACCCTCTCATCACTGTCGGTCAGGTCACGGATCCGGTGGTGTTGATGCCCACGGTGGGTGTCTACCTGGCGGACGCACTGTGGGACTTCGTCTTCACGAGCAGTTGGAGCGCCGAGAGCAACGCCACTCTGAAGGCGTACCGCGAATGCATCGAGACGAACAGTCGGTCGCTGATTGAGTGGCCGTCCGACCTGCTCTGGCTTAGCGTCGAGACCAGCCTAGAGGCGAGCAAAGGCGCCGACTGGGACAAACTGCTGGACACGGCCGGCACGTGGAACACCACGCGCGGCCAACTTTTCTACATGACCTTTGTGCATTACCTGCTGTGTCGCACGCCCCATAGCAGGTACCCGACCTTCGGATTTGACGTGGACGTCTTCATGTCGGCATTCGAGGACTTCTACCGGTCTTTCCGATGCAACACCTCGGTGTCGAAGATAACGGGGGCCACCTGTTTGCTCCACCTTTGAATTAACAATATTGAATTGGATACCGGCGAATGCGGCTTCATTTACTTTCATAGTGCATTTAGGAAAGGGAAACGATTCACGGCAGAAAACCGGAGAGGCTGGCGTCATGTGCACAAAAAATGAACGCCAGCTAGCTAAAACGCACGCGTTGAAAAGAATGAAGTGGTAATGAAAGAGATGAGAATAAGTGTAGGGTTATACACGATACGGCCACAAGTTCGGAATTTGCACTCGCAAGAAAGTAAACAGTAAAATACACATGTACGTATGCTCGCATAAATGATATCGTCCATCGCTCAGATGCAAATGTGCACAAACATGTTTGCATACGCAAACAGATGCACCCACATGTATTGCTATGGGTATATACTCGCCCACACGTGCAGCTAGAGGCATTCACATACAGTATACGTCAGCAATACTTGCATTGCTACACAATTTTGCAGTGTCATGCTTTCGCGTGGCGGCCACGTACGTAATGGGATCGAATAACTCAGTAAATTTGTAGATCACTGAAGGCACGTGTCACTTGACTGAGTGAGTGAAACAACTTTGTTGAAGAAACCAGTGGATTGAGGCCTGGGCCTAGGCCGCGCCAGGGGCGGCAGAGAGGCCCTGTCTCCCAGCAGCCTCTCAAGCTCGTTGGATGGCCCATGGTTGATCTTGCAGATATGAGCTGGTGACTCGCGCGCATAACTTTTGCGAACGTTTCAATTTGCAGATTTAGCGTCTACACCCGAAAATGAAGCACGCGGCAGCACACGCTCTTTTAACATTAACTATTTCTTAATTCTGTTCATTAAAACTGTCCTCCGCCATTGTGCACGCTTCCGACCGCTAAAACCAGTTTTTCTTTTTTCTTTCTTTTTTTTTCGCTGACGGTTCATAGAAGTTCTGAAGACCTGCTTACACAGGGCTAGGGAAATGCGGTCTAGAAACGGGATTTTGAGAGACCACAAAAATGTATTTCCAATTGCGGATGTATTCTGAAAGTCGTATTTTACTATCCTTTGCTCTTCTTCCTGCCCACTTCCTCGCTTTCCTGCAGCCTCCTTGTTTTTTGCTCTCTGTCGCCCTCGGCTTAAATCGATCAAACTGACGCAACTTCGCCGCGTACAACATGTATATAGGGTTCTTCGTTTTCGGGTAAAACCAATATGGCCGATTTTCGCATCCCGAACAAGTTTTATGCGAATCGGGTTAAATCCCAGATTCAGAATAAAGTTGTTTCCATTCATCTCCGAGGTTTCACCTTTTCGTAAAGAGCAAAAATAAACGCAGACGTTACGAAACCAGTAACTACAAATTAGTTATTATTTATTTATTTATTTATTTATTTATTTATTTATTTATTTATTTATTTATTTATTTATTTATTTATTTGGCGCCTGTGGAAGTGCTATTGAAGGCGTCGTCAAATTCGGCCATTTTGTCAAATTCTCTAGTGGCACCATTGTGAGCCAGTCGGAGGCGCCGTAGCAGCCTTCTGGGCCAATGAGAGCTGACAAGATGGCGAATTGAAAATGTATGGCGCAATTCGACATTGTCCAGAATAGCACCCCAGGCCTTGAGTGAACGAAAGCTTGTTGCCCTTTTAGTAGCCGCGTTTAGTACACGGATACGACAATGGCGCAGCGCATCGCAGTACCCCGCATGCGTTGCTCATATCGCGCACGGCCGTGATGTGCTAGGAAGCGGACGCAGCGCTGATGTTTTTCTGCATTGCGAACGGTAGCTACGACGTTGAGACGATGTTTTCTCGACTAAGGTATACGTTCAAAGAAGAGTGGCAGATTGAGCTAGTTGGTGTTAAATTAATTTTGTTGTAAAGACGAATTGATTGAAGCAGTAAAACTGAACGACGGAACGAGGGGCTCGACAGGTCTAGGAAAGGCAGAGAAATGCTCAAAATTTGTAGAGTTATGTACTTCAACAAGAACATTTAAGATCAAGAAAACCATCACACTTAATGCAAAGAAAGGGTAAGGCGTGCAGACGCGGACACAAGAGAAGTGGACAACACGAACGCAGACTATCAACTGAAGGAAGAACTGAGGTGAAACAAAGAAAGAAGACACAAAACTCATCTGCGCATGCTCTGGAATGGTAGCACCACGTGAGTGAGTCAGCCTTCGATTACCTTACATAAGGAAGAGATCAAATGCTTTACAAGTTACCTCTCACGTAGACCGGCACGTGTACCCGATTGATACGTTGTGCTACCATTCCAGAGCATGCGCAGACGAGTTCCGTGTCTTTCTTTTTTTCACCTCAGTGTTTTCTTCAGTTGATAGTCGGCGTTCGTGTTGTCCACTTCTCTTGTGCCCGTGTCTGCCCGCCTTACCCCTTCTTTGCATTATGGATCCTTACCAACTAGCTCAGCTTTCTGTCGTTCTAAAACCATGCACCTCTTGAGAAGCATGACGCAAGTAGAAGCATGAGAAGCATGCCACAGAAGAATGCACACATGTACTACATGACATATATAGTGCACCGTAATACGCACTACAGAAGCCTGAAATTCGCCATTGAGTATATGTACATCTTTTTACTTACTTATTTGACTCGAAATTTTTCAGCCCTTGTATAAACTGCTCAATGTTTGTAAAGCAGGAAATTCCACGTGAAAAGCTGTTCCACTCATTAACAGCAAGAGCTAAAGAAGAAAATCTCATGAGGTTGGTGCGTGCAAGTGGAAGTCGAACTTTGAAATGGTGGTTAATACGTGTAAAAATATCTCGTCGTCATCATCATCATCATCATCATCAGCAGCAGCAGCAGCAGCAGCAGCAGCAGCAGCAGCAGCAGCAGCAGCAGCAGCCCATTTTATGTCCACTGCAGGACGAAGGCATCTCCCGTAGCGCTGGTTTAATTATTGTTCTTGTGTATAGTTGTTAGGATGATTATATATTACGTGGCGGAAAGCAAGCCGACTGCTTGCTGATGCGTCCAGCTTGAAAGATCGTTCAATCACTGAAATGCTAGCGTATGTGGAGCATTGGCCTGAAATAAAACGAGCTGCTTTATTTTGAAACGCTTCCAATTTCGTGACGAGCTACAATTGATGAGTGCTCCATATAAATTAAGCATATTCCATTTTAGATCCTATAATGGAAGTATATGCAAGAAGTTTAGTGTCAGTGTTAGCGCGAGACAAGGAACGACGAATAAATCGACTAGTGTCACTAATGATATTGTCAATATGCGTGCTCCCTGAAAGGATTGTAGCTAAATGAACTACAAGATTACTAAAAGATTCGACTGCCACTACAGGCTCAGGACCTGTGGCATATATGCGTAAGAAAATACATTATTCCTTTTGCTACACCTCATGGGATTGGTCGTGTTTGTGTTCATTTTCATTTGCCATTGAGCGCACCAATTATTCAGTTCGTCAAGGTCATTTTGTAATGTTAGGTGGTCGCGAGGATTGATTATAGGCCGATAGATGACAGGACTATCTGCGAAAAGTCTAGTTGTTGAATTCATGTCGACGCAAATGTCACTGATATAAATTAAAAAACAGTGTGGGCCCCAAGACGAAGCCCTGGAGATTGCTGGACGTGATGGATTGAGAAGAGGACTAATTGTTACCTAGAGTAATAGCTTGACGTTTATTCTTTAATTATTCTTCAACCCATTGAATAGTCTTTATTTCTATAATCATTATTTTCATTCTGTAAATTAGTGTTTTATCTGGTATACGCGATCAAACACCTTCGCAAACTCTACAAAAATTGCGTCAGTTTGTTGAAATTTATTTAGGTTGTGATGTATATCTGTTGTTAGTTCAAACAGATATTCGTTTCGCATGAACGGCCATGCTGCAATCCATGTTTATTAGTAAAGAGGACGTTATTACTGGTAATATAAATCGTAACCTGCAATGACAAGATGTGTTTTAAGAGCTTACACACGACGGACGTCAATGTTATGGGTCTGTAACTGGCTAGTTGACTCTTGTCACCGTTCTTAAATACGTAGATTACGTATGCTAATTTCAATTCCTCAGGTAGTTCATTAGTGGCGACTGATTTCTGAAAAATAAGTGAATATTAACGCCGCATAGGACTTCGTGGTTTTCAAAAGTTTAGTGCTTGTATTGTCGGGACCTGGACTGGAATATCATGGTAATCTATCGAATGCATTAGCAACTCTGTCTGTGTGAATAAAAACAGCAAGCATTCATGTCTCTATTTGTCGTGAGGAATTCCTCAACTCCAACTTATTTTCTTCCCCAAATGCACTACAAAAGAATTTATTAAGTATATCGGACAGTTCAGCGGTAACGAGCGCGATGCCATTTCCAGAGGTAAGCCGTGGCAACTGGATCCTTCACGGGTGTAAGAAAAACAACCTTCCAAAATCTCTTAGAATTCGTTCTCAAGCACATCACAATAAAAGACTTTATATTTAGCTCCTGCAATTTTTTTGGTTAGAGTTTTTTTTTTAATAGACTATATTCCTCCCAGTCAATTTCGTTACCGGTGCGCACAGCTTTTGCGTGTAAGCGCTTTTTCTTATTCAGAAACATCTTTATCTCCCTCGTAAGGCACACCTTATCTGCAGTATCGTATACACATCCATGAGGAACATATTCTTTTTGGAGATTCAACATGTCTCGAAAAGCGACCCAGTTATAAGAAAAAATGATTACAAAGTGTTGTTTTATTTGGCGCCGTCTTTGTAATCATGCTTAACCAACTAGCCCACCAGCACATGCTCAGTGACTTCATCTCTAGTTCAGTGGGCCCTTTTCCTTGGCGCGTATACGTGCTTGTCTCGTGTCTCCCTTCTTCGTGTGTTGTATTCGGCGCCGTCTTTGTAACCATGCTTAACCAACTAGCCCACCAGCACATGCTCAGTGTCAGAAAAAGACCGACGTCCGTAAGACTGACGAAAATACTGAAACAAGTCCTCAAGTTCCCTATCCGCGCTGTCAACATCAGCTTGAAAATATATATATATATACACATATGGCTTGATATTTTTTGTGAAATATGTGAACAGGCAATCGATGACGCGGTGGTCGCAAATTTCTTTCATTGTATGTCAAATCACTCGTTAAGGGGAAAAAATTAAATTATGGGTTACGTGCCAAAACCACTTTCTGATTATGAGGCACGCCGTAGTGGGGGACTCCGGAAATTCGTACCACCTGGGGTTCTTTAATGTGCCCCTAAATATAAGTGCACGGGTGTGTTCGCATTTCGCCCCCATCGAAATTCGGCTGCCGTGGCCTGGATTCGATCCCGCGACCTCGTTCTTAGCAGCCCAACACCACACCCACTAAGCAACCACGGCGGGTCCTCGTTCAGGAAGCGTTGTAATTATCAAGTCAGGAATTACTTCCTCACGCGTAGGTGACAACCGTACAATCTGTGTTCTGGCGCGCATCGCATGTAGGGCCCATCTGACCATTTGATATGTCAGGATAATTGAAATGTCCGGTCAGAATTACAGGACAGTTAACGTGTTTTTTGTTGAACGTAGATGTCATACGATGCGTCCACAAAACCAGCGGGATATTCTGGTGGAGGGTAGCAAATGCCAACAGGCGTTACACCCGAGCGCGTGTCCTGCCAATCCTCTTTCTCTGCCCTCGTGTGGACGCGCGCCAGGAGGAAAACAACCAAAACTTGTACAACATGCAGCACCTATGCACCAAACACGTCAAATACGGCTTAGACATGCACATTCATCCTTCGTTAATTAAATGAAGTACGGTAGCAAGCTGGGTGAGTCGGTGTAAATCTGCATTTTTACTCACAGCGCGAGCGAATCAACATGGCAAAGGAAGACGTAACACGATCGCGCAGGAGGGCTGACTTAATTCCATTAAATTGAATTAAATGGAGGGCTGGCTTACAGACATGCTTATGGACATGATACGCTTCAGCCATCTCATGGGCACGTCGATGTTTGTGCCTCGTAGCGATAGATGTATTTAATGAGTTGTGGCGTTTTGGATGTAGATGCAACTAGCCTGACCAATGTAGACTCTACCACAAAAAAGAGCGCAACCACTTGTAAACAACGCTGCCCCCCCCCCCCCCCCACATGTTTTACTGTAAAGCTGAACGTGTGTCGTACTGAATATTCGTTGGCCTGACGAATCACTCTGCTTTCAGCCCTTCTTTGAATCATTGCACAAATGTTGCCAAGCTTCTTTCCTCTGTCTTGCTTTTTCTTACCTTTCTTTTAGGAAAAGCCAACTAACGAGAAAAAAAATTACGCGAGACATAGCACACTGAAAACAGCTAAATCGGGTGTTTTAAAACGCAATTATTACATTTCGCTATCAAAATTCGCGCCCTCAATTCGCTATTCACAAAGTTCGTTAATTCATCTAGTCTAATTATCGATAGTTCAGTTATGAAAAAAAGATCCTCCTGGTGCGGTATGTCACTGCTGACAGAATACCATAGGTTGCGTCCTCATATAATATACAGTATATTTTTAAGAGCTTGGCTAACGTTAGCTGGGACATCCTGCACACACACGCGCGCGCGCGCCCTTCCAAGCTCTTCCTTCCCGTCCCTTCCTCTACAACGTGACCGGCTTCCTTCGCGGTGCACACCGTGCTTCACACTTTTTTCCACTTTGACATTCCTAATGCGAACGCATTAAATAGTATCGACAGCATGCAGAATCTGTTGCACTTTAGTGTGGCACTGCGGCCCTTGTTAAGCCCGCAGTTGCACATCGTGAACACTTGACGCGCACCCCCGGTCTACTACAAGCGTTGTACGTGCGTTGTACTACAAGGTCGAACCACCCTTCGGACTCACCCTTCTCCGGCGCACCCATCGGTATCAACAACGTTCACTTCATCAACAAACATGGCGCTCCAGGCAAAAAGGCAAAATTTATGTTTTTAATCTGTTGGCAAGGTTGCGCAAGCGAATAAACGACTGCTGTCGCAGATCGCAGTGCCATCTATAACGTCGTAACGGTCGTACCGGCGGTTAAAAGCACGTGTCTGAATTTACGTTGCCAGATAAACCAGATAAACCACTTGTTGCCTGTTCCCTTAGTTACGACGACGCATCGTTACAGTCTAAAGGCGAGGACCTGCAACTTCCGACGTAAGTGAACGATGGTTTATTTTCCCCTAGTGTCTTTCTATATAACCCACCGCATCATTTTTTTCAAGCAGACTTCACGAAGTTTGCATTGGGCCACAATGTAAACAAACTAATTCAACTGATTGTATAGCGCTAAATAACTATGATCGGCGCATTGTCCCCTTCGTTGATGCTGCGAGAGGAAATGTCGACGCACCTAGCACCGTTCTTTTCCTGCAGGCTGTCGTGGAAAAGGACGACATGTCGGAACGAACGTTAATAATCGACACCGATGTGGGCGTGGACGATGCTCTGGCCATCATTTTGGCCCTCGCCAACCCCGCCAAGTGCAAGGTCCTGGCGATCACTTGTGTGGCCGGCAACGTGGAGCTCTCCAGGGTGTACACCAACGTCCTTCGGATTCTCAACCACTGCAAGCAACTACAGGTTCGTGAGCATACTGGTGCCGCGGCAAACCCACGCAGTACCAGCTTACTTGTCGCTGCTTCCCAAGTTTAGGCGCTCAAGTGCAGAGTTTCAAAACTAAAATAGTCGGTTTCGCTCTGTATTGGTTTTGTGGTCATCCAGAGGATTAGACCCGATGCTTCCTTTTTACCCGAAAAATCTAAGACGTAAAGACACTCGGTAATCAATCTGCGATCGAAAACTAGCAGAAAGGAACGCGACAGCGCTTTCTTCTTTTCGGTACACAGTACGGCTTATTGCACGTAGTGAGATGGCATCGGCTCAACCTCACTTTTTAGATGCCAACACTCCGAACTTTTTCTGTAACCTCCCTGGTTGAAACACTAATGCAAACACACTAAATGCCTTAAGGCAAGCTGAAAGGGGACACTTTCGTAAAGGAGTAAAGCACGGCATTTCAGTTTTTCACGTGTTATTATCTATTCTATATTATCCTACACAAGCATAACATGTATTTGTTACCACAAGTTAATCTATTCCTTCAATCTAAGGTTGTAAACTGTTCTATAGCAGTTTTATTTTTTTGAGTTAGTGTGATTTTGATGCCTTTTTTGTATCATGTGAGCATACTTGTTACACAGGGAGAAATATATATTTTCTAACGTTTCTTTTCCTTTCTTGTTTATTGTTATTCCTTGAAATAAAAAAGAACTATGGGGTTTTATGCACCCTTCAAAATAGCGAACAGACATTTTGCTTCATTGGCTTCCTTGTAGATACCTGTCTACCATGGTTGCAATCGGCCACTGGTTCAGAAAGCCATGCACTGCACCGTGTACCATGGACAAGATGGCCTTGGTGGTGCCTCAGAAAAGTTCCCACTTCCCACCGATGACCTGGAGCCTCCAAAGGAACACGCTTCGGTCGCCATGGTCAACTTTGTGCAAAAGCACCCAGGGGCCTTGACACTCGTGGCCTTGGGTCCCCTCACCAACGTGGCTCTTGCCCAGCGACTTGACTCCACATTCCTCAGCAACATTAAAGAGCTGGTCATCATGGGCGGAACATATGAAGGTCAGAACAGTCGCAAAAGGAAGAGGGAAACAATGGGAACAATTGTGTTGTTCCATTTTCGTTTTCTCTGCAATCACTTGTCGGAGCAACGGCCCAAGGCTAGTTGGGCAAATTGATCTAGACATAAGATGGGGACAAGCTCTGCTGCTACAACTACAGCAACAAATGAAAAACTTACTACTTTGCTTGCTGTACATATAAAATTAGGTGAATTTTTTTTTTTATCAATCTCCGAAGTATTGGCACCGACAGCTTGCATAGGTCAGAAAAACAGCTACTCGCGGTTCATCCACTATTTATTGGTTTGACTTGGTGAGTAACTGTCATTAAAATGGCACATTTTGGCGATGCTTCGTGTAAGTTTTTCACCTCAGCATTCATCTTTGCAGACTTCTTTGTTGTCTCCATGCCTCCATTGAAAATGCAATTGGTTACATATTGAGGAAAGAGGTGCTTACTAGTAATGCTTCATAGATTGGTTTGGGCACTGCTGCTGGTTTTTTGTATCATATACAAAGAACTACTGGTGTTCAAGATGTGAGGTTACATTGGTGGGATGGTCTGGTGGTTGTCATGCTCCCCTGTCATGCAGTGGACCCAGTATCAAATCCTGACTAGAGATTGCTTTTCTTCCTTTGCTTTCAGCCTGTGGCTGAGGTCAGTAACATTCAACATCTTAAGGCTTCGTGTCAGGCAAGAGTTCAAACAGCCTTTGCTGTAAAACAAAATGTCCGCAGCGTTAACCTATTCGTTATGGTGTTCCATTGTGTATACAGGCATTGGTTTGATTTCCAGTAGCAGCTGATAACTTTTGACTGGGGTAGGTACAAGAAAGTTTGTGCAGTTAGGTTTAAATGCATGTTAAAAAAAACCCTGGTGGCCGACTATACACCAATGCACTCTTCTACTCATCTAAGGCCATGTCCAAGGCCATGGATAGCATTGGCATGTACAACAAAAAGACAATGTTTTTCTTTATTTTTTGATAGGGGGAAATTGTTTATTTTTCTTTCATGTTGATTCAAGCTACGAGTGAGAAGCTATGCCACAAATAATGCGGGCCGTGTTAGCACTGTGTGAGGTGTGTTGTGTGCAGGCTGTAGTCTCCAACATGTGTCACGTATCACAATACTGTAAACTTGCCTTTGCTGATGCATTATCTTGTCAGAACCAAAGGGAAAACAGCCCGTGATCATTCCAGACATTTCCAGCAAAGCTTCCCACAATGAAGTCTTTTTTAAATTTTAGCTAAGCACATTTTCAGTGTTTAGAAGTACACTCCACTCGACATTTGTTCTTGGCAATGCCATATAACAACATTTTCCTGGATTGGTCACCAAAATATGTTGCATTACTATTCATTAAAAAAAAAAAGGAGAAGAAGCAAACTCATGCTTTTCAACAATTGAAATAGGCTGTTCAAACATGGCATAAGTAATTTTATTGGTATGAGCTCTTACTATCATTGATTAGCCTAAATACATCTGTCATGCCGCATTGTCTTCAGACAAACTTGGACTTCCATAATCTTTCCTACATGCAGGCACAAAACCACATCGGTAAATGGCCATGCTATTCCAAAAAAGCCAGCGTAAGTGTTCGGTTTTTGTTCTTTTGCAGGTAGAGGTAATGAGACACCCACCGGAGAGTACAACTTCACCTGTGACCCTGAAGCTGCTAGTGTTGTTCTCAGTGAGGCTGAATGCAAGACAAGGATTGTGACCTACGAACCTTGCCAGGAGCATGTATTGGATTGGGTGAGCTGATACTGTGCCCATATTGTTACCGGGGCCCATATTGACCAAAAAGTCTTATTACAGAACTGTTTGTAAGGGCAAGTGCCAGCCAGTCATGATGTTGAGCATATGACTAGCGAGGGTGGCCAGCCATGGCAAGCAGCTCTTACGGACAAATAACTTTGTGAATCCAACTCCAGGTCTCTAACCACCAAGATATTCTGCCAAGTTTTTGCTTTTCTGACATGCTGATACCATTATTGAAATAGTAACTTAGCGCAATAAAAACTACAGAGACAAGAAAGGTGCACAAGGACAAACTTGTCTCTGAGGTTTTTATTGCGTTAGGTTACCACTTCAATTATGGAGAACCACCTAGCTCAACAATCAATTCTTCCGGTGATACCATTGTTCCTCACAATAAGTGCAGCTTCTCGAATATTGCATATTAGTCTTAAATGAATCAAAAGTTGTTAAACTAAAGCATTATTACTGTGGCCTTGCCATATGCGTTGCCTCTGCAGTTAGCAGCAACAAAAGTGCACTGCAGGTTGGACTACTAAGCTGGAGTCTTTATGAGCTCCAAGTGTTTGTACTAGTGGCAGTAGCTTGGTTGTAGTACACAGGGCATGAACCTAAGGGTACATCTGGTTCGTATTTAAGTGGCAATCATGGCACAAGTGTGAGTTGGAACGCCACTTGCTCATCCGTGCTAACTTCCTTCAAAGAGGTCTAGCATACCATTTTATTTCACTGAAGAAAAAAAAATAAGCGATAATTAATTGTCTCGAATGCAAATCGGGTATTCCATAGCTTGATTGTGGTAATATAGGGTGTCTACTCAGTTGTGTGACATAAGGGCACAGCTCTGCACTTGAATGAGGAAAACTACTACATGACCTTATTGGGAGTAGGTTTTAAAGGGGGTCTAGAGAGAGTTATTAAATCTAAATAATATTGCTAATAAGAAATGAAGTTGTGCATTCCTAACGACGGCTTATAGAAGGAAGGCTTTCACAGCTAGACAATACCTTATCGATATACCATGCCAATGAAAAATGAATTTAAAAGAAAATGCATGAAAGTGTGCCCGAAGAGTGCTTCGTCTGTCTATGCTGTCCCTGTGTCATTTGTGCACTAAAAGTTGTAATATGCATTCTAAGAGGGAAACAAAGAAGCAGCCAGTACTTGCAGAATATTATTGTACATTACGCCAGCAGGACTTATAATGTGCATGCACGAGTATGTTGAATGATTAGAACTTGGTTTGATTTGTCCTCGTGTGTTGGTAATGTTACAGTAAAACAGCTGGCTAATGCAACATGTCTAGTATCATTTTCTTTAATATTATATGTGTAAATAAGTGTCGATGAGTAACAGGTTTAACAACAGCAGTTAATCACATTAGAAATTTCAGCTGATATCTTGGCCCTACCTTTACAAATTGTGTGCAGGAATAGCATGTTTGCCAACTGTAAACTTGTCCATGTGTCATAGGACTGGTTTGAAAACTGGGTTGGCGGTCCATCGCCGACGGCACAGCTGGTGCGAGCCATGACCGAGGATCCAGCTCAGCGGCAACGAGAAGTGCTCCAGCGGCAAGGGTTCATGTCGTGCGACCTCATCGCCATGGCGGCGGTGATCGAACCTTCACTTGTCACTTTCTGCGAACGTCACCCCGCATGGGTGGAGCTTCATGGCGCCACGACACGTGGAATGCTTGTTGTTGACCGAAGGTGAGAGTAAACTGAGTTCACAAAAAATTTCACGATGTCATTGCCCCTGCAACACATGCCAGCAGCAGTAGTCCAATGAACAACTTTAATAAGAAGTATGTTGTGCTTATACAATGACAAACCCACTTAGCTGTAGAGATCAAAAGGCAGGGAAGTGAGAATAAAAAGGTTCTACAATTACAGTGGGGTTGAGAAAATGCACATCCTTCCAAGTTTACCTCTGAAATTCACTGGAAACATCTGCAGTGGCATTCTCTTTGCCATTCCCCTCAATGTTGCAATGAACCAAAAGTACCTACATAAAGTGGAAAAGCAGCAAGGACTGCTTGCTGTCATCATGGAGCTGGAAGGCCCACTGCACATGTGCTCTGAATGTGGTGAGATTGATCTATTACAGCAATTTTCTTGTGGTTAATTGTTCAATGTGGAAAGTTGGAAGGAATGCCACATCCTTCTGCTCTCTGCTGATCACTGCTAGTTTTGATTGCATGGTTTGTAACTGCAAAAAAGTCGCGACTCTCTCAGTTTTCTAAAGCAGTTTCGTGCAAGTTCATCTGAGAAGTCATAAACACTTATTATTTTCATGAGATGACAAGAATTGCAGTTACCACACAGATTTTTTCTTTTTTTTTTTTGCGAAATACAAGCAGTGGTAACATGCCTACTTACTAAGTAAGCACAATGTGATGTATTGAAGTCCTGCTTGTTTTCCTGCCCCATTTCATTATTTGACATTTGGATAATTTGGACATTAATTCAGGCACTGTGAAATCGAAATGATTGAGATCTTGCCATATGTAAGATCGAGCTTTAAACAGTCTTTGTATCTTAGCGAACATGTTCTGAACTGAAAAATTGTTTAGTCACCTTAATGACAACTTTGCCTTTTTGAAATCTTAGTGATCTTTTGTTGTGCAACCAGCTCGTAAATTGCCCTGTTAAGATTTCTTAAAGGGGTCCTGAACCACCCATCTGGCTTAGCGGAAAAACACAGTCCATGGATAGCATACACTGCTGTGAGCATCTCAGCTAAGTTTTGCAGTCGTGCATGGTGCGTGGAGCTGCGCGAAGTCACCTTTCTCTAAGGCCCTCTCTTTTAAACAGAAGTTTGCTCCTCACTCTTTTTTGGATGCTTCATTTCATAATATAGCCAATTTCCATACGCGGCTGCTATTGGCCAATAGCTGACATGAATCAAGAAGGGTGCTTGGTTCAGTGCGCTTGTTCCAACTGTTACTGCATATATTTATTGGCACAGTTTAATAAACAAGACAAAGTAAGCAAATATCTGGTTTTGTATTTCGTAATAATTATGCACTTCTGGAATAAGCTGACTATCGTCTGTTTACGCTCGGCTGCGGCTGCCCTCGTAGGAATTAGACTTTGGCCACCCTGCTTATAGGTGTTGTAGCTGTCGGCTCTCACTAATTTGAACTAGTTTTGGACATTCGACTAGCTTATAACCACACGAAACTTAAAGTTGGACCACACGCACGCTTGCCAATGTGCGCTCACTCCTGTTTAGGCGCCTTGGCAGACTTCACTACGTATTGACTATAGCGCTTCAAAATGCACAAGTTTGATGTGGCCAGTGTCCATCGGTCAAGCTGTTGCCGGACAAAGCCATTCCACATCACATAGCATGGCCGGACTGGAGCATATGAGCGAACACTCAAGCCCTGTTGTGCACAAAGCAAATGCTGCACTGCATTTGCATATAGCTGCAGTCTGCTACATAGCTTAGAAACCACGGCCACCGTGGAGTGCCGCGACGAGTCCGCTGGCTGAGCGCACTGCAGCTCGCTGAGGACAACTGCGTTTGGCGCGTCATGGGCTGGCCAAAATCAGAAATAGTGGTGTCTTCATGACTATCCAAAATTAAATTTGAACTGTATGCCATGGTGGCATGCAGTAGGCAGGGCACTGTTAACACACCCCGCTCTGCCGTAGCCTCCACAGTGCAAGTCATTGTAGAAAGAATGGAAGCTCTGCTAACAGAATGTTCGATTGTCAATAACTCCACGTCTGCTGAAGGCATTGAAGTACTTTTCACAGCAAAGTATTTCTGAAATAGTCTTAATTTAACTTCAAATGCATTTCTCGACTTCTATAAAAAGTGTTTCAGGGCCCCTAAGGGGCTTTGGTTTCGTTCACCGCCTCGCCACCATTGGATATATGCACCTCTATTTATCGCTACTACTAAAGACATACCGAAGAGCTTATTGGCGAGTTATCTGGGTGCATCAAAGCTGCTTTTCTTGGCAAAGCACAATCTTGACATACAATAACCATTGCAGAAAATCGGGAGTTGTTTTCACTTCTCGAATTTTGGCCATTGCCTCAACACTTAGGAGGAAACTTAAGGTTTATAGCTTAATAAATAATAAGGAAGACTTCTAGAAACGGTTTGAACATTAAAAAACAAGATTATTAAGTCATCATCACCACTTAACAACTTTCTTTCCTAAAGGAAAGTGCAATGTTTCGGCTCACCACGTGATGTGACGTGGTTGTTAAATCTCAGAACTGTTTGTAAGAGCCCCGCTATAGAGCAGTTAGTGTGTTTAAGGTATTGGAGTGCAGATTCAGGAATGCAACAACTATGTCGGTGCATGTCAAACTGAATTACCATAGTGTTCTCGCAAGACTTTTCCTGCCTGAAAGAAATTGGCTTGTGTTTTCCTTCTAATTTTTCCTAACACTTGCAGGCCAAGCATTAAATGGCACCACGGCAAGCCCCCTCATGTGGAATTCCTGCTGCGCTTCAACATGGAAGGCCTCAAGAAATTGTACTCGCGAATGCTTAACTGAGGAAACATTGCCGGTGAGTTGGCATCATTTGCGGCGGCAGTTGAACTTTGTCATAATAGGGCAATTTATTAGCAAGTATCTAAAGTCACATTTTTTTATCCACATTTTGCATGGCACAAATTTACACGAATGCATTGAATCTATGCCAAATAATGTACAAGATACAGTTATCTGTAAGCGAGGTGTCACATGAAGGCCGAACTAACGACAGCTTTGTTGCTGGGTTAAACTGAATTTAAGTTTCTATTTTTCTGTGAACCTCAATCTAGAAGAAAGAGAGCTTAGAATCAAATCTTCATTGCATTCAGTATTGTACCATTCTGAAAACAGCTGATGGTAGTATGTGAGTGTTATTGTTAACAGCTGTGAGGTACGTACACTGCTTCCCGAGCTCTGCTGTTCTTGTGAGTGGGCATAGCGTTCTCTAGAACAGGGGGCTCTCAACCTTCCTGGCCTTGAGCAACCCCACCAGCTTTTCCAGAGGGCCGAGAACCCCTCCCTTCTTCCTCTTTTCACTGATGCACTCATACACAGGCTCAATATAAGGACTCATTTAACTCTTTCAATGTTGGGTCAGTTTTTTTTTTTCCCGGAAGTTAGGCACCCCCGGTGTCTTGTTTTGCTCCCGAATATTATAGTGGTTTATTTTTTGGTTATGTGGCAGGGGAAAAATTGACAAATGCACTATTAGAGTAGTCCTGACATTCCTATCTTTGTTTCTTATCCTTTACGTTTACCTAGTTTTGTTAAGACGTGCACGCTTACACGATAGCGATGGTGCGCGAGGCTCAAAATCCGACGTGGTCAAAGTTGCTTCTTCCTCAGATGACATGTCATCTTCTGAGTCCAAGCTTGGCTCATATTTGGAGTCGGAAGAGCTGCCATTCCAATGAGCAGTTGAAGGTCCTGCACGAGCAGCGATCTCAAAGCAATCACACTGCCACACTTAAAGAAGGAGTGCTTTCATTTATTCGTGTTAGAACAGACAAAGCAAGGAGAGTGACAGATGAAAAAGATGTGACAAAGGACAAAGCCATTCTGGATAAAAGGGGCATTTGTCCATGGAATGGAGGTGCCGTAGCGAAGCATTGAGCAAAGATACCTTGAGACGAAAAAAAACAACAGAAGAAGAATCTTCTACAGATGTACGACAGATAGCAGAAACATTCAAGAGTGACGGTCTTGCACTATAGCCTGTATACTTCAATGGAGAGTCGCCGCTGTAGCGCTGTACAAAGTCTGGGAGCCACCCCTACCACCTGTGCATGAGCACGCTCCATGCAACGTAACAATGCCCATAAATGGGTGCATTCCGTAGCACACTAACAAAATCCCAAACTGAGCAAACCCCCAGAGAGGAGAAAATACGCTTCTAGAAGTATGCAACAGATGGTGGAGCGACCTCAGAGCTCGCCAACGTCGTGTTACTGCACACATCGGAGTGGAAAGTCTGGAAAAGGTATGGGCACATCAGTGACCTGGCAGGACAGGAATGCAGAAGCACACCGGTATGTCAGCGACACTGAAAGGGTTAAAGCATACAGAGAATAGGAAGGGGGGATCGCCTTGCTGCACGCTCAGTGATGTGAGCGGCAGAGTCAGGGAAGGCAGGGCGACATTCCTTCTGGATCTGCGTAAGTAGCACTGCTGCAGCGGCCTTGTTATGTGGCCTTGTTATTTACGGTTTGGTGTGCTATCTTTAATCTTGAAGGCCATTGCTCGTGATGAGGAACTTGCTATAATATGTAGACAAGCGATTTCTTTTTCCGTGCTGCCATGCACAAACCATATGATTAGCACTGTTGCCATCACTTCTCACAAACAGTGTCTTCCCCCCAAAAGAAGTGTCAAAACCAAGAAAGTCACTCATTTTCTGGAATGTTCTCCAATGTACTGATTGTAATGCTAAGTCTGAAAGCCTGCATCGCCTGGCATGCAGCCGCACTCCCTGTGTTAATTGAAACACTTGTCACATATTTTTACGGAAGTAATGGAGTGAAATAGCAAAACAGCCTGTATCGAAACCATGCTGTGCCGCGATACCTTAAGAAAAAGTGGCCGTGATACTTTACCTGCATAAGGTGTCTCACAATCTAAAGAAGGTAGAGCAACGATCTGGCATAAAAGTGGTTTTCACGGCGCTAAAAAAACTGCCCTTTTCGAACGCAGAAGCCTGAATGCACAATTAAACACAGAGTTGATTACGTGCCTTGCAGGAGGGGGTTGTGTACAAAATTCCGCTCTCGTGTGGAAGGTACTACATTGGCCAAACGGGCAAATATTTGAATGTGTGTCTCCACAGCACAGTAATAAAGTGGGCAATATTTCCACCGACGGTCATCTGGTGGCCCATTGTAAAAAGTGTGTTGCACAACCACCTTGCCATCCCTTGCTCGATAAGACGGTCATTTTGTGCTGGCACCACAAAGACCTGACGAGAGAAATCGAGGAAGCATCCAAGATTGCACGGGCAGGTGCAATCTATGCGACAGCAGGGCGTCTGTGGCATTAGCACTATGGAGCTTGTATTCATGGCATCTGTTAAGCTTATATGTCCTTCTTTCCCTTAGCAGAATCAGTTGTGTATATGTGCTCCTCTTCCACAATAAACGCTGTGTTGAAAGTTAACGCTTGTCCTGTCTAGTCTTTGTCGTGCGTCCTTCCTGCGCTATGCTTCTAGTGTAACAAATTAGTATGCCAGCACTAATTACAGCTCAGCTCTAGTATATGTATGTCTGGAAAATATTTTTGTTTAATCAATAGATTTTCTGCTGAATAGAATCGAGTACTTTCTTTTTATCCTCTGAAACTAATGAATTATGTTCTGTTGTACCGAATACGAATGAGGTTCTCAGTTTCATAGTGGACCTGTGTTTTGCACCAGTCCTCTACTTATAGCACACAAAGTGTTTCTCTCCATTTTTTTAAATACCAAAGGGCTAACCCAACTTTACGGCAGTTGGGTTATCGTAAGGCCAATCTGCGCGACACATGAAAGGACAACACACAACGTGGCTCGATCACCACTCTGTGCGTAGCCGGCGCCGAATGTAAAGAGCAGGCACCGTCCGTGCCTTTTCATTGTCAGCTTCGGCATGATTTGCCAACTGTCAAAGAATCTGAACTATGGTGTGTCACAGCAAGTTCGTGGTACATGTGGCATGTGCAAGATGTTGCGCTGCGCAGGTTTCTCCATCGAATATATAGAATATTCGAGTAGTAGATACTCTATTCACGAATCGAACTATTTGAACGTTTGCTATTCGATTATTTACGCACATCCAGTAATTATGTTACAACACAGGTGACTTCCCTCTCTGTAAATTCCACTACTAAGCATTAAAGGGCATTCTTGGTTTGGTTACAGTGGGATGCGCTTTCTTGAGGCTGAGTGCCACTTTGGGTGTGTGAGCCTGAAATACAACATGTATCCTGCACTGTTTGCATATCTTGTAGTTGTGCATACCTTTGACTCTTTCTTGTTCTTTTTCCCAGCACCACCACTGCACAGCAAGGCCCACCAAAATGAACTTACAAGGTTACATGCAACCAACTCGACGTGATTTTGAAAGGATCACTTCGCAAGTGTTTTAGCCACCATCACCTGCCGCGACATACTGCCATTTGTGTTTTTATGATTGCATACAGGGAATCGCGCTTGTTATTAGCATTAATGCTATTGTGTTTTGCTTTTAAGAATGTCAGTCTTTCTTCTTTTCTTCTTTTTGCCGTCTTGTTCGCCGCCTTTTCTATGTGTGGAACTCCCATTTACCGATACTAAAACAGTGTCTAAGACTAAGACAGATACAGTGTCTAAGATGGGAAATTTGGTATTTCGAAGTCACATTATACATTGCCAAGATATATATGATGTAGTCACTCAAAGAATACAAAACAAGATAGCTGGCTTCATGCCTGGTAACTGTAATCTTTCTTTCTCTTTCTTGCTTTTAATTGTTGCAATGCTGACGTTTGGTTCTAACTTTCAGACTGTTTCAGTGCCATATTAATTCTGCAATGTTGTCATGTATTCATTCAGTCAACTGAATGATGTCCAGTTCTGCATGATTCGGATGGACAGTGGAGCTGGCCTTCACATCATGAAAAAGGATGGTCTAACTTGTGCTTGAGAATAAGCATGAAACTTGAATTGTGTGATTAATGGGCTTTAATGTTGCAAATATTAGTAAAGGAATTATGAGACAGTAGCAGAAGGCTCCAGATTGAGTTTGACCACCTGGGGTTGTTTAATGTGCATGTAGATCTAAGCAGACAAGTGCTTTTGCATTTCTCTTCTTCAATATAACTACAGTTGCAGTGGCCAAAAATCCAACCTGCAACTACATACTCAACAGCAGAAAGCTTATTTCCAGTCTAATTAAATGTAAATAATCTTTTTAAAAAATGCCGTAATAAGTGTAATACCAAGTATGTTCATGTTGATGGAAAATTATCAGCATGTACACAAACAGCAAGTAAAAGGTCATCACAACTGCAGCTTATGACTAGCTTCCACAGTGGCTTTGGCTGGCTGGTTGTATGACTGGCTAGTTGTATACATATCCAAGGCTAAATATCTTTCAGCTTATAAAAGAAAGAAAAAAAAATATCGGAGGGGTAAAAAGGCAAGCAAAAGTGGTCTATAGCCTTCAGTACGGTTGTGTTGGTCATAAATTTTGACCAAAAAATGTCTGCACAACTAAGCAGCATGCATAATATAGCTGTAAGCAAAACGTCATCACAATTTGCGTGTGCTACAATGATATGATGCATAGGGTTTTGTGGTGCAAGGGCCAGTAAAGGCCAACGAATGCCAGGTGTGCACTACAATGACAGTATTAACACAAGGAACACAACTAAGGTTTCTAACCATACACTAACTGCACAAAGAAAGTATTGTTGGTTAATGCAGTGTAATGCCGAGCTTGTTTTACTCAAAGGGAGATTAGACGAAGTTGTGCAAGCCACATATAAGGCTTGCTTAGTTAGTTGCAAGTTGTAATACTTTAAATACTCTTTTAAAGCTGAACTGCAGACTATGAGGGCTGCCATTCTGCGACACTCTGGACTAAATCTAAGCAAAACTTGGAGGACAACTAATAATGCAAAAGGACAGAAAGTCGGGCGAGTTGGTACGGTAACATGATCTTGAATTGTAGCACGAAGTGACACAGACAGAGACTAGAAGCAGACAGGACAACTAATAAACTTTAATATAAGCTAGACTGTGCGGCAATTATAGAAGCATGAAGTGATGGTTCTAACGTTAATAGGCAGGAAGACTGCAGTATGGAGTAAAGCTAACTGGCATAGCTGATATCCTAGTTGAGGAGCAAGAAGTTGGGCAGGTCGTGTAATGGCATCGAGCTTATAATTAACTGGTGGTCTGCTAGGTAACAAAATGGACGCCAAGGAAAGGGAAGCAGCAGTCAAGGACAGCTCAGCATTAGGTGGTGTAATGAGATTAGTAAATTTGCGGGCATGAGATGAAGTCAGCTAGCACCAAAAAGGCTTAATCTGTTATTGATACGAGAGGCCTTCATGCTGCAGGGGGCATAAAACAGGCTAATGATCACAATGAAATCTAAGCAGATGAGCATTTTCGCAAATCACTCCTTCAGCAGAACACGGCTACTCCAATTTCAAGAAATGTGGAATGAAAGGTTGTGCATACTGCGATGTGGGGATGTATGTGTATGACTAAAGAGTTCAATATGAGACGTAGTGGATTGAGTGTGATTATAAGCAGTTGGATCTGAAATTTTTGACAAAAACAGTTTGTCTTAAAAATCTCAAACATTTGGACATCAGTACGTAAAATTACTTCTTTGAGATAAGCACGCAACAGGTCACAGCATTGGATGGAAAACTGGGCATGTTGGTTTAGCATTTTCATAGGTGAAAGGTGCATAGATGACACACATAACATCACCGCCACTAAAAGAGCTGCTCTAGTTGAACACAAGTGCACACCGATGAACTGTGACAAAGCTCCGTGTATAAATGGTGCCAGTTTCTTGCAAGAAATCTTGTTGGAAGTGGCGCCTTGTGTGTGCATCTCTCTTATGTGTGTCGTCTGCGCGCCTTTCACCTCTGAAGTCACACTAAGCAGCCGCTTGCATATGGAATAAATATTGCTTGCAATGTTGTCTTTATTACATATTTTGTTGCTGTGCGTGCACCCTTAAGGGCAAGCGCTTAGCACTTTCAAATGTTTTACAGCACTAGCTGTTTTAGGCACTTGAAGATGTGCATTTGTGGTGTCGCCAATGCTTATTTTGAGTACAAAAACAGCCAGACTTGTAGTCTCCACTTCTGTGTATTAGTAAGAGTAGTGCGATGAAAGGTTAACAAGAAGTGCATCGACAGTGCTGCAAATCTTTTGTGTTCAGAAAATTATTATTAGTATTGCACTGTGCATGGTGTTGCTCTAGATGGTGCTGGCATAGCTTTTCACTTTACATGAAAAATGCAGTTTTTTTTTTGTAGGTGTTCATTGTTTGAAAGCCAGCAAAGGGTCACACTGTTTGAAATGTTTAGGGCCGCAATTTACACAATCTCTCGAGTAGAAAAGGGAGGTGTCTGCAATGCGACCGAGAACTGCGCTGGCCAGGTGTTTGGTCTGGCAATAATGGAGCTTGCAAATGTGAGCTTGTTATTGAAACCGCCCGACAATACTTGTTGATTTGAAAGCACTCGACTCTACAATGCAGGAAAGGGGGCCGAATGAAATGCAGTTGCTCGAACACATTCTCAGTAAGCACACTCACTTGTTGCCTGTCACTATGGCTTTCACTCATTACCGTGGGGTATTGCCATTTTTCTTAATTGTCTCCGAGCAGGGAACACTCATTGCTTTTTTTTCTTCGTATAAATATAGATTGATGAAGTCGTGCAGTTTCATCAACAGTTATGTTTCTGTACTCTATGCAACAGCTTCATTGAAGGGTGCCCTAAATTCGAAGAGAGGCTAGCACATCGCATCCAGTTTTATAGCTTCAGAAACGCATGCGCTAAGTGGCAGGTTCACATCACCAATTG
Organism: Dermacentor albipictus; assembly: GCF_038994185.2. NCBI lineage: Eukaryota > Metazoa > Arthropoda > Arachnida > Ixodida > Ixodidae > Dermacentor > Dermacentor albipictus. The sequence continues at coordinate 185,601,916 of NC_091822.1, read as the reverse complement.
TTGTTGCCCTTTCAATCAGTTTCGTATTGCAGAGCAGGTAGACACCTTCTGCAGTGTGTCCCAAGGTGCCTTTCCTCGAACCTTGTGCTGAGTCCCAGTCTTTGAACATGCACCGACTAGTCCAAATTACCTACTTGTGAAAGCGCTCCTCACCAGGCCCCATTGAAAATTTTGGTTATATGCTCAAGGGGTCGTTCAGGGAGCAATCTACCGCAATAATTTCGGAAAAAGTTTCACTAGTAGTCGAGGTAGCAGTACTAAATGAAATCCTGTCGAGCAGCGATTCAAATAAGTAAGCTACCTTCCTTGCTCAAATGCTCTCTCCACATGCCTCGAACAGTGTCTGCAAGTGACATTTCTCTCCTGCCTTCTCCCACATTGGAGCCAAAGGCCCGCCTCCTTTTTCATCACGACTCCTGCAGCTCTGGCATTCTTTCTATCCTGTCCCTTCTTTTATTGCTGTGTGTTGCTGCATTCTTTGCATTTCACAAGTCCCAGAGATGTTCTTGCTACTGCTGGCTATTGGTGCTTTTCAGGCACCATAGTGAGTTACATAAACATAACTCACTGCCCCAGTAGCTCCTTCAAGGAAAAGAGCATGTGGGCTTTTGTATGATTTTTTGACTGTTTTTCCAGTGCACACCATTGTAATACTTTGCAGACACGACCGTCACTGTGTGATCTATGCTGCATTGCAGTTGTATCGGTGCTCAAATCTGGTGAGCGGCACTTAGTTACGCGTGACCAATATCTACTGTTCTACATTAGTATTTTTACATTGTGCGCTCATCGGAATGCAGCTGCTGCAGTTTAGAATCCAATCAGTGACTGCGTTCAGCAGCAGAATGCCATAGCCAACAAGCCATGCACGAGGACAAACGAGAATCATTCGAATGTAGGTAGAGTCCTATTTTTAAGAGGCAACATGAAAATTTCAAGAAGACATACTTTTATTTTAGTGCATATTAATAAGTGAAGTTCGCAGCTCAGCGTCAAAAATAGGCGGGGAAGTGAATCTAGAAACGATGCGAGAACATATGGAAGTTACCAGGGGCCACAAAAATACTCTCGTTGAAATTTATGCCACGTCTGCCTCGCTGTGCTTTTATCACTACAAAAAAAAAAGAAGAAGAAGAAGAAGAAAAAACCTTCTTTGATGCTGCTATGCCATTTGTAACCTATCCTCGGTCACAATCATAGATCGACTGCAAGACCTCTGGACAATTAACAAGAAAGTGTTGGCTAGTTGGTTATCCATTTTCAGGTAGAAATAGCGTTAGACGAGGATTTAGTGAAAGCATGTAAGAGGATGATACATTGAGCTTGTGTATCCTCTTTTTATTTGCCTTTACCAAGAGCTTTGCTCGTCTTTAGCGATGCTTCCAATTGACTTTGAGCAAAGTTTGCAGAAGAAAAGGTTGACCTAATTTCAAAAAACTATTTTTTAGAAACCAGCTACCACATGTAATAATCTATCAGGGTAATGGTGACATGGTGCTCAGGGAAAGTGGACAGCAAGTTGGATCATGTGTGGCATGAAAAAATAATTATTTACATGTGTGTACTGCGGCTGTAAGCTTTTGACTTCTACTGTTCAGTATAAAAGTACTTTGGAAATATGTATGCATATTATGTACGAGTGGACTAATAGCTACAATGTTTTACTGGCATAGCCAGCATTCTGGGAACATGGTGTTCGACAAATGCCAATGCTATTCTTATGTGGATACTTTTGACATTGGTGAAGGTCTGAGACTGCTTCATATGCTTGCCTGCTCTTGTAAAAATAAGGCAGCAATTATTTTGATATCTTCTTTCAACCTTTATATTGTCTTTATTTACATAGCTTTGGTAAAGGTTGCATGTGCCAATAAAAACATTAGTAAAACTTCTGATTACCCCCTTTGTTGTCATTGAACTTTAATTGAAACAGCTCACACACACAGAAAAAAAATAATAAAGCATCAAAGGTAGCAGTAGCTTTAGTTTTTTTTCTAAGCCATAAATTCTAAAGGTCTGGCTGAAACTAATGGAGACTAACCTTCAATAGATGATGACAATATCTTGTCATTTGTGGACAAATTTTGCACAAGCTACAGGCAGTTTACAGACATAAAAAGTTGGGTCCTTCAAAATCGTTAGCCATTTACATTATAACCAGCATGAAAAGTCTGCAGGATGCACGTTCTGCAAAAATGCACGATTTCCGGCCAGTCTTTTTTGCTTTTAGCTGTAGAACAGTGCAGCACTATTGGCGGCAAGCTCCACCACTAGAAAAGCTAGTGCCACCATCGGCGTGACATGGCATGAGGGATCACGTGAACACAGAGGCCGCGTCGGTTGCTTCAAAAGCGTTGAAGCGAGCTGAAAACGGAAGTTTAAAGTCCCACCTGTGCCGCGGTTTTGATTAAGTGGTGAGGCTTTACCGCCTTGGGTGTCTGCTTGACAACATTTGAAAGTACAGTACTATAATAGGTAGTGGCTACCTTTTATGTACTATTATGCACTGTGTACTACTATGTACTACTATGATGAGCAAAACGTGAACAAGGTGAATGCAGGCGCCAACGTTTCTACAAGTGGACTTGTCTTCTTCAAGGTACTATTATGTACTACTATGCAAATTATTTTCCTCGAGAATATTTGCAATGATGAAAGCCGGTACTCTGAAACTATTTTTGACACGCATGAATAGTGTCTGACCGATAACCATTCAGAATCATCATTGTTGATTGCTACTAAATCTGCTACAAAATGCTCCTGGCAATTCGCACCACTGATGCAGCAGTGGCCTAACTGCTGGAGCATCGGGCTGTTGTGCTGAGAGACTGATGTTCAATCCCACCATCTAACATGTAATTCTTTTATTTTTTGTGAGTACACTATGCAGCAAAGCAGCTGCCACAGACATCTAAGTCCAAGAGGGTTTGCTAAAAAAGCTTTGCTTTAAAATTGCCTGGTAGATAAAGCATGCTGCTTGCATGTAACCTGATCTAACTCAAACACCATTTTGTACCTCATAATTTGAACCCGCACAGCATGCCACAGGCAAGCCCAAGTTTGACATTAACCAGTCGATTGCATCACATATATGCAGTAGAAACGCGTTGATACGTTCCCCTAAGTATGTTTTCCCGGCACCAACATTTGCAATCGGGAACACACAAAATGACCCAATAGAGTTACAGTCATTTCATTGCGGTTCATACGTTCCCGGAAAACACAATTTTTCGGCATCAATGTTTAGTATGTCGCTAAACTGCGATCGTATGAGACGTTCTCCGGCCGCTAGATTCCATGTAAACAGGAAAATATGCAAGGCACACGCGATCGAAAACAGTATGTGGTAGCCCAGCGCGACGCCTTCACCGCAGCACTTGCTCGCCCGCCCCACGTGGAAACACCAGCTCGCACTCAGTTTCTCATTTCAGTACTAGCAAATCTCCAGGGTCATCGCATGCAGCATTCACAACTATCAGTGCCAACTTTATTGCGATAAGCACCTTCGCCTATCTGTTTCACAGCACGTGGTGCCATTGGCTGTGTAGTGCACGCTTATAGTAGGCAATAACTGAAACTCGCCGTTGTTCCTGTTGCAGACTGCGATCGTATACATTTTTCTGCTGCTAGATCCTATGTGAACAAGAAAAGGCGCAAGGGGCATGCAATCGAGAACATTACATTATAGCCGCCCATCTCACGTGAAAATGACGGCATGCACAATTGCTTATTTCGGTACCAGCAAATTGCCCGGGCCATCGCATTCCACATTCACAGCTATCGCCGCCAAACCTACTGCGATAAGCAGCTTCACTTATGTTTTACAGTGCATGGTGCATAGTGCCATTGGTATAGCATACTGCATGCTTTTAGTAGGCGATAATCCAAACGCACCGCCGTTCCCTGCTGCAGGCGGCGCTATGTGGGCATCGCGTTTCGTTTGGGCGGCATCCGGTGGCGCCCACCGGCTCAATTTCGTCTCAGTTTTCCATCACCCTCTTAAAACACCACGCAATAGGGAAACAACAAAACGCATCTCAGGCAGCTGGAGCACCACCGGCTCGACGTGCATTGGCGTCTCCTGCCGCGACACTTCGCATTACGTAACACGTCAACAATAATCGAGTCTCTCTCTCTTTTTTTTTTTACTTTGGATCGTATATTTTTCCGGTTAGTACGTTTTTCTCGCAGCATATTCCAAAACGCATGAACGAAGTTTTGCTGTACTGAGCTTTTCTGGCTGCTACTTAGAAGTTGTAATTACTTCACAACTACTAGTAATACATCTGGGGCTGGTAGTTAAATTTCACTGTAAAAACAGAGAAATGTTAACACGCAAATTGACCGCTGCCTTCATACAAACCACCATTTTGCTCCAAAAGAGAAGATTGTGCAAATTACCAATTTATTAATTGATGCAAGATAGAAGGCCACAAGGTTCTAAACTTTTTTTTTAACGTGACAGTTTAGTGACAGCGAGGTTAACACATGCTTGATAGGCTGTTCATTACCTTAATGTATACATTATAATACAACCAATTTGGGGAGGGGGGGCTCTATTGATATGTTTTCAACGGTATAAAATAGAACACAAATTCAAAGAAACACTTCGGTGTAGCATTATATCAGGCTTGATGAGTAGGTCACTTTCATTTTGAACTTTGTCCCTGTTTGTCTGACAATGAAACATGATCAAACTTCATGCCGTTGATATTTTCATAGAAACTGTGCAAAATGTGTAAACGGTTTCTCCCAGCAATATGCAAGCTTATTCGAAAGTCAGAATGCCAATGTAACAGCACTGCAGCGAATAACCAAGCAGCGCAGATTATATCGCATAAAGGATAGACATCAAATGTGGTGTCTGCCACAATGTGGCTTGCAATTGACAGGACAATATGTGCTCAACATTTTTGAGTTTGGCTGATTGACCAGCACCACCATTAAAGAGGCCCTGCAATACTTAATGAACATCGTAAACAAGCCTGCTGAAGTTTCCGACAACACTTGTCATGAAATCTGCACCTATTATTGCTCCCATACTCGCACCAGAAAGCATACAGGTCAGTTCAAAAGACTGCTTGCTTGCCTGCCGAGTTTACCCCAATATCCCCACCACTTTAGGTGAGTCTTTGTATGCAATCTTAAACAAAATGGTCATTTACTAGATTCCTTTAGACAGTGCTGCTACCTGGCGGCAGACATCCGACACCACAGCACCAATACTGCAATTTTTTCTGGTGCTCAATGGCCAAAAAAAATAAAAAGTAATAATAATAAAAAAGGAAGGGTCGTGCAACACAATAGTGTTACATGCTTTGTATCTTCTACACAGTGGCCAGAAATAAGAAGTACAGCCTTTTGCAAGACAGTTGAGGCCAGTCAGCCGTTGTTGGCAATAGCCAGCTGGCCTTCACTTTTTTTTTTTTTGTGATAGGCCCTGCACTGTGCTAAGAGAGGAAATGAAACAATCAGTGTTCAAACAATGATTCCTGCAGTCAAGCAAGGCTCAAACCTTGGTTTCTGCTACCAGCAACAGTAGTTACAAATAACCTGCCCTGTGGCATTTTTCCCAATTTCAGAGGAAGGGCTAGAAAAGTTGCGGACGATGAATGCAAACATTGTGTTCCCTTTCATACTGGTGCACATGCCAGGTCCGTTCAGTTCATCTCACGAATTGTGAACTGGTTCACACCATATCACTGGCTTGTTTAGAATAAGCTTGCCACCTTTAGCATGGAGCCTACGCTACCTCTCTTGGAAGTGCGAGGAGTGCTATCAATTCATTTCGCACAAAGTCTGCACTGAACGAAACAAATGGCAACATGCGGATTCCACCAACATGCACTGCAGAAACAAAAAACAAAGTACAGTTCCTCTCTAGGACTAGTCCAGCACGTGCAAGCGATTTGACTGAATCTGCTGTAAACACACTGAAAACAATCCTGCCAGACAAATTCTTACGAACTACTGTTTGCAACATTGTTAGGTGTTCTAAAAATCGAGAACAGTTTCTTGTGGTATGCCTCCCTTTCACTGTGTAAATTGAGAACAGTTTCTTGTGGTACGCTTCCCTTTCACTGTGTGAGCCACAGCAAGTACTAGTCGTAGTAAAGGCAGGAGCAGCCATGTCATTCATCCGGGCACAATTGTGACTGTGTCATATATGTACATCAGCAGTTCTCTGGAGCTTGAAAAGCGTGACACTGCCACTGCCAAAGTGCATTGCAAGCTCTTCTGTATCACGAACCAGCACACCTCCAGACGCCCATCTTGGTGGCATCCCTGTCATACCCTGCAAAAGCAAGGGCCATGAAATGAGTCACCTTCATTGGACTCAAGTGTCAGCGGAAAAGTTATAATCATTAAAGGGACTGACAACCAATTTTTAGGGTGGAGTGCAAAGCTCACCCCCGTAGGGCTTACACATGCAGCGGTTACTTCCAAAAGAGTGTGGATGTTTTGTAAGCAGAATTTTTAGATCTGAGCAGCGTCTAGAAAAGAAAAAGAGTCCCTTCTCCAGCAACGCTGAGAAGCGAGAGCGGTGCCGATAGCCCTCCTCGCAAATTTCAAAAGCCACCCATCGTTCTGCTTTCACAGGAGTGAGTGCAAGTGTGGTTAACCACCTACACATTGCTCTTTTTAACCACATTTGAAAATAAAACGCTGGTAAAGTAAGTTTGCGTTCTTGTACAGACCTTTCTTATATTTGTATCGCATTTTTCCCCACGTACATGCCCACGTCATGGCTAGCTAGCCCCCGTGATTGTTATTCCGTCAATAGACGAGTCAAGCCAACTCATTGAAAATGAAAGGGAAAGCAGCGCCACTTTTCTACTCACTACAAATGAAGACGTATCTGCACATCCTAAGTTAGAAAAAACATATAACAAAAAAAAAGTACTGCATTTCAGCGCTAATAAAAATACCAGGGACCACATGCGCTAATAGAAGGTCACATGATAGGCTTCTCATGCATAGTCACGTTCTTTTAGTGAAGAGATAAAAATGTAAATCGATGTTTCATGAGAAAAACATAGCTCATTTTAACCCAATATGATAGGTAATCTTCCCGTCAGCTGGGTTATCTAGATTCATTTCTGTGCGGATTTTTGTCCTTTAAAGGGCCCTCAAACCAAGTCTGACATTTCACACAGAAAAATAAACCCGAAATCCTGAGGGGGAGGAAAGGGGGAGAACAAGCCACGCATACAAGCAGGGGCAGCAACTCGCTCTTTTCTTTTTTTCTCTTCTAGGATTCCGTGTTTGTTTTCCTTTTGGCGCAGACAGCCAGTAACCAGATTTTAATTGTTGTAACATAACCAATAATGCAGCATGTGTACAGCATAGTAAACGTTTTCTTTTTTTTTCCCCATGGAACACACAAAAGTGCTCATTGTTACGTCTGAATACTGTTAAAACCGGTAACGTCATAAGTGGGTCCAACTGTATTTCTTTCTGGCTAATTAAAATGTTTTGGTGCATGTCAAGGTTGTGCTACATACAAGTGAAGGTATCTTACCTCTTTACCACTTGGACGACGTCTTCATCATTTAGTATGTGCTCTTTGCCTACTTTCTGTGGATTGTGCTTCACCGAGGAACCCCATACCAAGGCACTGGATCAGGATAGAAACGAAAAAAGGATGCAGCAGAAGAGTAAGACAATGTCGCAGTAGTAAAAATAAAAATAAGATTATGGGGTTTTACATGGCAAAACCTGGACGATCAGAATGCTAAGTCTTTTACATGCTTCCAAAACCAAAAAGCAATGGGATCAGAAGGGCATATCTTCAGAATAAAATGTCAATGATGAAACTGGAAGACAAAGCAGTGCGTTAATATAAGAGATGAGACATGGAGATATACAGGCTTTCATTTGTCCTGGTTGCAATCCGAAGAGGACTACAGTCAGATCTCGTTACTACGAACCCCACATTAACGAATTTCTCAAATTTACAAATATCTATAAAATCTGTGCCAAATTGCGTATATTTCCAATGTAAAAATATTTCAGAACTACAAATTTCAATACCGCGCATATTTCAGAATAACACACATAGTTTATTTTTCCCTTTACAACTGAAGAACATCAGTATTACGAATTCGGCTAAAAGTAACAGCGCCGTAACTCTTGCATGAAACAGAAACCGCGAGTGCAATAGCATCATCACCATGTTCATGCCAAATCCTTTACCACAAGCGTCACCAAGAACTTCACGATAAAGGTTTGGCGATGTTCGCGCGACATCCAACGATGAATGCAGCTAGTGACAGCGCCAAGAAGAAACAAAAGCAGTTTTCGCTGCAGGGCAAATTGGATGTATTGCAGGAAATCGACGCAGGGATAAAGCAAATTGACGTGTGCAGACAGCGCTGCATTGCCCCATCGACCGTCGCAATCATTTTGAAAGATTGAGACAAGATTGTCAAGCTTCTCCAAGAAGGGCAATTAGCTCCTACAAGGAAATGGCTGCGACTGGGAAACGTTCAAAATGTGGACCAAGCTGTTCTCACATGGTTCAAAGAGGCCAGACTGCAAGATGTTCCTGTGTCTGGCTCCAAGAAAAAGTCCATGAATTTGCCGATGCACTTGAAATGACTGGGTTCGACGCCAGTGCGGGTTGGCTTTTTCGTTTCTGCCAAAGGAACGGAATAACTTGGCAGGTAGTCTCGGGCGAGGAAAAGGCTGCTGACAAGAGAAAGCGCGGATTCCTGGCGCAGTGATCGTTTTCTAGAGGTGGCTGAATCGTACTCTGAAGACTATATATGCAATGTGGATGAGACCGCATGTTCTTATCAGCTCCTGCCAGACCGGCCCGGGCGATGCACTTCAAAGGGCAGCAGTGCAAAGGAGAGAAGAAGTCGCATCTTTGCGTGACAGTCCCGCTCTGCTGCAATGCAACAGGCACGAAGAAATTAAACTGCTCATCACTGGCAAGTACACGAAGCCCCGCTGCATAAAAAACGTCATGTCGTTACCATATGACTACCGTGCCAACAAATGAGCCTGGATGACCAGAGAACTTTTTTCCGAGTGGCTCATCAAACTTGACAACCAAATGAGGAGGGATGACCGAAGAGTTCTACTGGTTGTCGACAACTGCTCTGCCCACATTGTGAATGTTCGCTTGATGCACATTCGCTTGGAGTTTCTGCCCTAGACCCTAGACCAGGGCATTACAAAGAGTGTGAAAGCAGGATTTCGTAAGCGCCTTATGCAGTGGTTGATTATCAACCTCTGCCTAAAGCAGCCGACTGCAATCAATATTCATCAAGCAGTGGAAATGCTCACAGGAGCTTGGTGGAACTTGAAGGTGTCCACCACTAGCAACTGCTGGCGAAAAGCAGGGCTTGTCAAATCGCCTGTGCAGCTTGAAGATGTCCTGGAGGTGACCGACAACAACCCAGAAGACCTGTGTCCCGAAGTTGCGAAACTGCTGCCCGCCGTCTCTTCCTTCGACGACTACGCGGAGAGAGATAGCGCAGCACTGATGGTGGTGGACCTGACAACCGAAGGGATTGTCAACTGTGTTCACGACGTCTCCAGTGATGACAACGACTGCGAGTCACCGAACACAGAAGATGAGATCGTGTCGAACATTGATGTTTTAGTGCACGTGAAGAAAGTCCGCACTTCGATCGCTCGGTGCAATAACGTACCCGATGATGTGTTGCACAAAGTGGATGATGTAGGTGCATTCCCAATCACACGCCAGAAGAAAATCACTGATTTCTTCAAATAAACCAAAGTCATTCCAACAACAAGGAGGCGGTCTTCACTGACGCAGCCTGTTATCGAGACAGGAAGAGTTTCGTGGCGGCAGTTACTAGCCACCGAGGCAACCACCTCACGAGCGCCACCGTGAACATGGCACATGCCAAAGTGGCAGACGAAGCGGTCATAGCACTGGCCCTCACACAAACCAAAGCGACATACATGATCTGCGATTCGCAAACGGCAATTCGCAAACGGCAATTCGCAATCTTGCAAATGGGCGCATCTCGCAAGAGGCATATCACATACTCCAGCAACATCCCATACACCAGGGAGAGGCCGACTTCGATAACCAAAGGCATTTGCTAAGGATCCCGGCACACACTGGATTGAGCACCCCTAACGAAGTGGCTCACCGCATTGCTCAAGGCCTCACTCACTGACCATCACTGGAGGAAGAGCCCCCGCGGGGTACTGCTAACGCCTGGGCGCGGGAGGATCGTATGAACAGGTTCCACGACATCAAGACACACTACCAGTTACAAAGACGCGTACACTCATTCCCTCACGCTAGGTTAGACATGACGCAAGCAGTACACTTCAGACAATTACAAACGGATTCTTACAAAAACCCCACACTCATGCACGCCATGTGTCCAGACATACTATACACTACAACCAGATGAACATCGCGTGGCAAGGTTGCTCACTAATCACATGTTATGGGAGTGTTAGCAACTAACAAACAAATCGGGCAGTGCCGACCCCTCCATCTGTTTTACTGCCAGCCTTCGCTCGCGCTGGAAGACCGCACTGCTCAGCTCGAACCTGACAGCACAACTCTGGGCTGTCTAGGGAGCCGAGCAAGCCGCTTCGAAACAAGATCTCGGAACCGCGTCCGCGGTGGGTGTCCAAACCCACTAAAATGACGCTGGACTCGAATCTTATCGAATTTGAAAATAAAGTTTATGCTCTCTCTTCAAATAAAGCAGCCTTGAAGTGCGTGAAACATTTTTATCTGAGAGTATGCTTCTCTGCACATGCATCCACCGCCAGGTACATCATTTTCATTTCTAGGTTTGTCCACTGGCTTAGAAGTGCAAGTTTTTCATTACAACAATATTTCAAAATAACGAACGATTTTCGGCTGTCCTGCGTGATTTGTTATATAGAAATTTGGCTGTGTTACTGATTATGTAACACTGGTACTTGCACGTCCTGCCTGGTAGAAGCTGAAAATCAGTGACGGTACAAGGCTGGGCATGCTGGTAAGCCAGTGATTTCACTAGACCAGGATGAAGACAGGAGGGCTAAGGATGAAGAACCAACATTCTTGCATTTTATCTTTTGTTTCTACGTGTTTTCGAGAGACAGAATGTGCATACACTTGTGTGCATCTTTGGCTTCAATAATGTTTTCTCGAGACAGATGCGCCTATTTGCATATGAGTGCTGCACTGAAGGAAAACCTTTGATGGAAGTCAGTACTTCATTTCTTCTGTCATCTTTTTTTAATGTTCTCCCAAGACGAGTGAACCAGGGCCACTACCTGCTTGCAAACAGAGCTATCAAAGCTGCCGGCTTCATTTTTTGCTCTAGCACACAGCGATGCTGGCTCATACAACAGCCCTGACCCACTTTATTGGCAGCCGAGTTGGGTGACGACAGTGGGATTCCTAAACAAAGCAGGCTCTCAGTGATGCTGGATAGAAAACAGAACTGCGGCATTCGATATTCATACAATAACAAGGCAACAGTAAACATGAAGGACATTCTATTTGAAACTGCTAGACAGAATTCTTGGAACTATTGCGGATTCGCCCCTCCTTTAAAGAGTAAAAGACAAAAACATTGTCTATAAAGCAAGAAACAAATGCTGAACAGACAGCAGCTTCCCAAACAATGTACACAATGTATACCATGTGAAGGAATACACACGACCACACGTTTAACAACCTCATATCAATGCATTGCAGCTCTATTTTGTATCCAACATTTAGGAGGGGCATTTTCCCCACTGTTCAAAGTGCTCTGGATAAGGCACAATATACGAGCACGAAAAGCTTTCCTTCCTCTTTATTTGGTACTTGCGCAGCTTCACAACTGCCGACTTGGCTCGTAAGACAAGACGGGCAATCCAGAAAGCACATTACATCTCGTAAGACAAAGTTTTACGAGAAAAAGACCAGTGCTTGATTTTAAAAAAAAAATAAAAGATTACACCAGCTGCTGCACTTGCCTCAACTGGTCTGCAGTGTTCAAAGTGCATTATTTTTTGCTTTTGAAGTACTGTTCTGTGAGGACAGCTCGTAAAATTTATTGGAATGCCTGACGATAAACCAGTTTGACATAATTCACCTTGCCATATACAAAGTACCATAGCTGAACAACCTACTTTTGCATATGTTGAACTTCTGAAATAGAATTTAGAACATCTCTAACGAAACTGAAGGATACTCAAAAGCCCACTCATCACAAGTTAGTCATAAACACTATAATAGCAATGCCATTACTAGCAAAATCTTTTGTCGCAACCTACAGCATAACGTGACAGTTCAAGCAAAACATCAAGGCAGCAGCAAAAGTTTAGCTGTCCTAGGCTTGCTTCTAGAAAGCCAGAGCGAAGGCTGAAACTTACCATTTGAACTCTTTCATAATGGTACGATGCAGCTTGTTGCAGAAATCTTCCACTGTCCTTCTCTCCTGGCTGAGAATAACTGGCGCTTCGTAGTCTGGCAGCTGGCCTTTTGGTTTTGTGTATCTGCGAGAGAGAAAACATCCCTTGTCATGCATAATCTGATGTTCCCAAGTCCCATCGCTCCTCTTTACCCAACACGCTGTAGATGCGATGGACGTAAGTTGAGCACATATTGTCAAGCATGTATAACCAGCACTGAAAATTCAAGAAATATAAGTGCAAAGTGTGTAAGGGGGGAAAGGGGGGGGGGGTATGCATGCCATACGCAAAGTTTGCCTTGTGTAACCAGTGCAACACCAACAACCCTAGGAAAGGAAAAGAGAATAACTAGGTACCTCAAAGTCAACCCCCTACTTTTGTACATTATTTTTTGCCTAAAAGTGTCACCCTACATTCAATTAAATAAGGTGTATATGCATATACCGTAGTGGACAAAAAGAAGTCGCAATATATCAAACGTTGAATTTTAACCTCAGTGTTTAGAAACCTGCTCCCCCGGTTGCTAGCATCAGAAAATAGCCTCTAGGAAGACTCACTGCATGCACTACTTATTGTCCATGAAGCTTCCATATACCACTCTGAAACCATACACACTGACCAGTATGTATCAAAATGTACACACACATGAAAGAGAAACTGTCATGGTAACTAAAGAGGTTAGCCTATTAACGGGCTTGGCATGCTACTCAAAACATAATAGATTATGAGGGATGAAACAGGAATATGAGGGATATACATGCGAGAGGTACAAGCACATATACTTACACAATGAAGCACACAATGGAGGCAAGAGGCACCACCAAATGAACAAAGAAAAAAGTGGATCAGTGGCAGCGGCGATAGACAAAATGCCCATCATTGTCCCCCTTGTAGCAGAAGCATGCATTCTGTAGGACAAGGGTTCCCAAGCTTTCTGGCCTTGGGGAACCCCACCTGCCTTCTCAGAGTGCTGTTGTGGGGTACATTACAGTTGAGGGCAGCAGAGTGTTAGGCGGAGTGATTAGATTACTAGAAATATGCAGGCACGGGGCGAGTTTGGTAGGGCAGGAGCAAGTAGAGAGCTTCGAAAAGGCCTTTCTCCTGTGGTGGAGTTGTACTGGTTATGCTAATACTAGGGGCAATCGTGGTGGTGGTGCCACTGACGATGAAAGATGACCTGAGGTGCACATCGCAAGCCTGTCTAAATGAAGGGATCTGAGCCAAACTTTGGCAACAGTAGTATAATGCTTTGTGATTCACATTACTGACTCACATCCGTATAAGCTTCAGGTAAGACCAGGCCTTTTCCAGAAGGTCATCGAAATTCCATTTATGGTGAGCAGAGATGGGAACACAATGTGGGATCTTGTAGATAATGTCCAGTTCCTGTAAAAAAGAAAGAAAGAAAATGAAATGCGATAAAGCCACTAAGAAAGGGGGCTAAATACTATTTTGCACAAGTGGGAGCTTTTCACACAAGTATAAATGCAAGCACTTTATCAGAATTGTCACAATGAAAACAACAAACATTACGCATAATCCAAACCAACACTATTAGGCTTATCTGGTTCAAACGAGCATCAGCCATGGCCATCTGAGTTTGGCTGAAATTACCATGGCGTGTCAAGTGACAAGATATTTTGTATGTGAGCACTGGTTCGTATATGTGTTTGTGTGAAATACCCGGGTTGACAATGTGTTTGTGTTACCTTTACACTTGTTTATTTGTTCTATCTGGAGCACAGTCCTAAATATGAACCATGCCCCAAAGATAACAAAACACTTATCTTTTTTTTAAATCTCACACGTCAAAACAAAGTGAATCTGCCTTCCTAAAGAGAGAGAAATACCACTTACTTCGATAGAAATCTGGTCAATCTTGTTAAGCACATAGATACACGGGATGTAGATGCGATTCCCTTCAATCACGTCAATCAGGTCATCTGAAGTAGCGTCACACCGTAGCGTGATGTCAGCATTGTGGATCTTGTATTCAGACAAAATAGTTTTCACGGTGTCCATGTCCAGCTCCGACTGGGGCACCTGTTTTTATAGCCATTCCAGAAATAAGAAAAAGAATTGATTGGCTAATTGTGTTTATCATCCCAAAAGAGCACTGGGAATAGAAGAGTTGTCATAATGAATGACTCCAGAATAACTTCAACTGCGTTGAATTTTTCTAACTTGCACCTAAATCTAAGTACACAAATGCTTTTGCATATTTCCCTAATTGGAATCTGGCTACAGCAGCCACGAATCGAACCCGCGACCTTGCTCTCAGCAGCAGAATGCCACAGTCAACTCAAAAAGTGTAGCATGCACGCTTTCGTAATGTTTGCACACATTATACACCTCTGGATAATGAAAAATCCAAAAGCTGTGTTTATTTAACACGATAGTAGTGGTGACAGTACCATCATCTGCAGGTTAATGCCACCTTTGTCCTTTTTTCGGAGCGAGATCGCCGGAGGCTCCTTGTTGAGTCGGATGCCGAATCCTTCCACCTCTCGCTCCAAGATGCGCTTGTGCTGCAGGGGCTTCAGCACGTCCAGCACAATGAAAATGAGACTGCAGGTACGGGCCACTGCACAAGCATTTTCAAGCACTATGCTACAAGACAGCACACAAACTAGCACCGTTTCATACTTAATAGGCAACTCCAGGAAAGATGCACGAGCAAAATCTCGCACCACATGGTGCAAAATCTCGCACAACATGTTTCTCGACGTGGAAGGCATCACAGCCCATTTCTGGGCAGCTATGGTTTCTACAGGATAACTACTTCACACACTACAACTACAACTTGGAGACCTAAGGTTGTGCCAAAGCATGTAATGTTATTCGTGCACCTTTGTGCCTCCAATAAGTGACACACATGTTTTGTTTGCAAATACCAGTGGTGGGCTACGGCCCCTGGTTACAGAAGCATGTCACTGTGCTTGTTCATAGAAAAATACAGTGGAATCGCTTAAACGGAACTGCCTCTTAAATGGAACACCATCCTCGTGGTTAGTTGGCGTTGTATTCATGCAATTGCATTCAGCTTTGTTTCTCAGCAAATGGAACTCCTGATAAATGGAACCTATTTCCCTGGCCCCTTGAGGCTCCGTTTAAAGAGAGCCCACTGCAGATACACATCTCCAACTACTTTCAAGTAATTGTTACTTCACACTTTGCAGCATCAAAATGAGGCAGTTTTACATAAAATTATGTGATGCACACCTATAATATCTATTTTTTCATATGTGGATTGCTATTTTTGGGTTGCGAATTAAGGACTGTCCAGTCAACACAAGAGATGCGAAGAGGAGAATAGAAGTGAGTAAAGGGAATAGATATATAGGACAAGTATATCCTGATGGTACATTATTGCAAGATATCATCATGCTGAATTAAGGTGTGAGCACAAGAAGACAAACAAAATGACACATTTCTTTGTACACATTTGCCAACGTGTGTAGCAATGCTATGTGTAATGCCTTGATATGGAAGGTCACAGACTGCAATTTCAATTATATATGGGGGCCTTCCTATGTTTCTTCCTATTTGCCTTTTGTTTTGACGTGTAAATAAATGAACATTTTTAAAGTGAGTGTCAGAAACATATAAATGTTCACTTACATTGTTGTAGCAAGGTTTGTTTTTCTTTAAGTAAGAAACCCATAGTACTTTTGTATTTCCTGTGCGTGTACACTAAAATGTGCAGTCACAAACAAATAACAGACAAACAAGAAATTAAAGTTGAACACCTTTTGCGAGTAATAACTCCCGAAAGCACACCACTCTCAACACTACTTATCCAGTCACCAAAGACAGTATAGGCCTCACACTAAGCTTACGAGCCGAAATCATGCTGATATTGCTTGTACTTCTGGCAAGCTAAAAATGGAGAATGCGGTCTGGTTAGCCCTATGTTATTAAGAGCCCATGGCTGTACTGCACACGGAAGTAAAGGGACATATCTAAGACAACACAAACAAATAAATCGCAAATCTTTTCAGCCTCAGCTTTTCAACATGAGCAAGCTCAACCTAGACAGATAATAGCATGCTTGAAAGCCAAGGCTATTGTTTAACAAATGAAGACAAATTGGAAGGTAAGCTATACAAGTGCTGGCTATCCCAACCATCAACACTTCTGCATGACCAGGGAAAAGAAAGCTGAGTGACACTGACCAGCGATGACCTGTCGACCTCGGCCCTTTCCATCCTTGGCTCCTTCTATGATTCCCGGCAGGTCAAGCAGCTGAATCTTGGCCCCCTTATACTTGATGACACCTGGCACGGTGGTCAGCGTGGTGAACTCGTAGGCAGCCACCTCGGAGAAAACACCCGCCAGCGTGTTCATGAGCGTAGACTTGCCCACAGATGGGAACCCTGGGTGTGGTGTCGATGGTTGCTAGCCTTGTAGTCAATGGCCCTCCTCACCGATTTTGAGTATTGAAACAATGAAATCCCCTGAGACGTACTGTGGGGCCAGGTATGACAGTAAATGCCTAATTTGCATTTACATCTACCACCTCCCCTTGTTTTTGAAGCGAGCTCAAAAGAGCACAAGGAAGCAGATTCTTCCACAGAAGCGCTAGTTAGCAAGTGTTGAGTGAAAAGCAGCAAGGGTTATAGGTGTGACAGCACATACAACTTGTATATCAGCAGCCATATCCAACAAGGTTCTGACACGTTGCATTAACTTGAGCAGCTATCTTTCAGAGATGTTTTAGCCTCCCTTACCCCTTCTAATAATAAAGTTGACACTAACTCAGACATGTTGCGTGTTATATGAGACACCAGACAACGCCAGGCATCTCCAGCATTAGTGAAATAAATCCATCATATTTCTTAGCAGCAATCATTGCTCAAGCACTAACAAGCTATTTCCTGTTCATACTAGGCACACCCTATACCCTGTATGACGATAATCAGTCATGAACACAGACTTTGTCCACCACATAATTTCGGCACCTTTCACTGCAACTGTTTCGGTTATCACCCTAACTCAATAATGCCAGCTGCAGTGAAGGAAAAAGCTTTAGGAGGGGCTAGTTGGATAGACATTACTTGGTTTACTGGGTGGACTGTGAGGGAGAAAAAAAAAAATATTCTGAACCACAAGAGATCAGCCCTTGTTTCATCACTGCTCTGTCAGTGTAGAATGTCAAAATGCTTGTGCTTCTACGTTAAAACAACAAAACACCCAATAATGCAGGACATGCACAACTCTGGCAGGCAGCATTGTGTGGCATGTTCCCACCTGTTTTGCTTTCGCTATTTGCTAGGCTTGCACATTCTGGCAACTGCCGTCACTACGGGAAACCAGCTCAAAGCACCTGCATTAAACCTGTCAAAGCAGCCTGGACACTAAAACAGCAAGTGCTTCACATGGCTACCATTAGATCTGCAAAGAACATCAAGTGTCTTTAGCTGCCCTAGAAAGGAATGTCAAACATTAAATTTCTTATTTTTCTTTCTTCAAGACATTAGCTTAATCAAAAAGCTTTAAGATATATACAATTGGCATTGTCTTTTTTTTTCTTTCACTGGCTTGCCTTTTCAAACTATGATCATGTTTTTCTCCTCCATATATTTTGTGCTAGTTTGCTTTTTGCCTAGATATCTTTCTTTTGTGCTCATGGTTGCCCTTTGGCATCCTGTTTCGTGCAGTGTACATCTGCAAGAATGGATGAAGAACTATCCCAATCTGCCACTATTCTAAGCAGTTGCAAATCGAGCTTGAAGCATCAGTAAAGTGTTACCTTCTCACCAACAACTTCCGTAATGTGTAGTTAACAAGAATGAGATATACTGTTGTATAGAGGTGTCAAGCGACGAGTTACAGGAATGGCTACAGAACCATGGAATATACTTACCTACAAACCCTATCCTAGCATCACCAGTCTTGGCAACGTCGAAACCTTCACCAGGTCCACCGCCTCCACCCTTGGGCGTTATAAGCTCGCGCCGAAGCTTGGCTAGTCGAGCTTTAAGAAGACCTAAATGACCCATAGTTGCCTTGTTTCGTTGCGTCCGGGCCATCTGCGGGGAGAGGCAAAACATAGCTCAGAGCGTTATTCTATATTTGGCACCCAATTAGACAATCTAGTTCATATGAAAGCTGGTATACAAATATCGAGCGCAAACGGATATAGCAAATTAGGTCACAAAAGTGCAAAAATCTACAGCTCCTATTTCGGCTAACAGGAAACTTAACAATCAATGGTACCAACATTAAACCACTATAGCGAATGACAAATACATCAATAATCAGAGTTAACTGGATTTAATTTCATTTTGGTTCAGTTACGACAATGTAACTGGAATATGGGCTACCTCTAACTACCAACTGTGCGTGTTCAATGATGCTGGTTCAATAAGGAAGTAATGAAATAGACACGTAGTCACTTTAGATATAAAGAAACAAACACTAAGGTACCCTGTGCTCTTACCAAATGTAGCCTGGGTTTGTTTCTAAGCATATACAGCATCACTGAAGCATACCTCTAGGGAATGCTAAACAGTATACTATCTTCAAATGTCTCTAATAGGTGCAAGTCTGATTATTCTGCACCTGTCATTAACGTTTCTCTATACAGCCTTTACAGCCAACTTGGATGAAAGCCCTGGTGGATTTAAAGAGGGGCTCTGTCACTTTCACCCCAATTCTCATGTTTTTACGAGGGCCTCCCTTGAGGCTACAATGAAAGAAATGCTCAATCATATCAACAAAAATGAACAGACTGCAAGTTACAAAATCATGATGTATACTGCAAGTATGAAAGGCCACATAGAAATGGCTGACCCGCTTTGGCTCTGCAAGCGATTTTTTGCGATGCGCCATAACACCATGGATCTTAGGAGCAGGTGCATGATAATGAAAACATGGCTATTCAAAACTGCAGTATAATTTGCCGGAAAAGAAAATAACTTTCCCTTCTGGCTACTCCTTAATGGTCAGCTCTAAAGTCACTGATGATGCGAACTTTCGTTTCTAGTGATATTTCGATTATGCAAATGTTGAAGCAATGATCAGTGCAGTCGTGCGGTATTGCCGTTACGAGCAAGACGGGTTTCAAGCTGCAAGTTAGTTTCTCTTTACTCAAAAGCTGAAGTAAATTGACATAAGTCAATTTTGCCAGTATAGGCACTACATGCGTACACATGCTTATGCGCCTTGTCAAGGGCGCCACGCAAAAGCGAAGGCTGTTTTAGTGTGATTACTCTAGCGTGTTTACAATTAAGTGAAACAAAAACACATTAACCCGACACGTAGCACGCATAGGCCCGGCGTTTTTAGGTCACATTACTGCGCGACAACCACGACAAAATATGTCTTAATACATTGGCTTAAGTGATGTGTGCCCAAAAATTGAAATAACGCAACACCGCGCCAAAATTGTTCGGTGAAGCGGTTAACGCCAGAACGCAGCTTAAACACAAATAAAGCTCTAAATTCTCAACACCTCATCAAAATTATATTGCACATCGTGGGGTGTTGATGTTTTCAGTATAATTTCGCTACATTGCGGAACCTTGAAGTGACGGCCAAAACAAGGGGCGAGATGCTGGAGTTGCCATGCACGTCAACATCGAAGCACACACGTGTTCGAAAGCAAAAGCTTCTATCATTACTCGCAGCAAGTATGCTAGGTTCAATTATGAGAAATACACTCAGGCATCTTTATTACAAGAAGGAAGCTTCTTTCTGACACATTTTAAAGAACCGGTCATTGTGAGAACTTCGCGGGTGTTCCCGTATGCCGCAAGTTTCCTCTTGATAGCCGACGTCGGGAGCAAAAAGCAGCTTACCTCGGCCTCGATGGCCGCTATTTTTTCGAGTACCGTACTCATCCTGGCGAGCTAGTTTGGTTACACGTATTAAGAAGTCCGGAATTCACGGAGCGCACTTCACGTGGGGCACACGCATGGCACTTCAATATGGGAGAGAAGGGACCGGTCAGCCGCTAGGAAAACCCGATTTCACAAATGCGCGATAGGGCAGAAAACGCGATGCAGCGAAAAAGAATGTCATGCTTAGTGGTGCTGCGCTCAAATGTGTTTCGCATTTACTAAAAAAATTGTGCACCAATTTATCTTATATATGGTTATGCAATAACAAATTGTATTTCAATTCAAACGTAAATTGCACGCGTGAACGCGAACATACGCCGCTATCTACAACGAAAGCGGCGAGCTTGGGACGGGCAATCGAGCAACTTTGGCTCAGATGTGAGAAGCTAGAAACGGTAGACGAACATTTGCTGCAGGGTATTACGGTATAAATTTTAATACAAGTACTGTGGTGCTTTCACATCTTTACGGATTCTCTCTGCTCGGAGCAGTCACCCGTCAGAGATGAGCAGTGAAGAGGACAGGTAAGGCGTTGTTTAGCTTGGACGCGTAACGTATTTCTAGCGGAATGAAAGTCATCTCGAGGGTTTATTTTTATTTTCCACTGCACGATGTGCACGTATAATGTGTTAAATATAGATACTTGAAACTCTTTCGTGCACCATTGTAATTTCTTCTTGCGGACTCCTCTCCCACACTTGCTGGCACTCCGCATCATGGTAATGAGGAAAGCGCAACTGCCATTGGGCTGCCAGACTTTTTTTTTTTTTTAGCTGATTTTTGATGGCTTCTGCGTTGATGTTTCCAGCTCGCTTGATATCGAGATCGAAGCTCTGAAGGCCATCTACATCCACGAGCTTGAAGTCAGCTGTGACGAAAGGTAAGCGACGGATACCGTCAGCATAATATCATTTAATATCAATTTCGGCTTAATGTTAGCAAATTTGGCAGGCAGCGTAGACGGTGGTGACGCAAACTGCTAGTACTTTTATTTTATTGCGATTCTAGCAAACAGTCGACGTGCGTGAAGGTATCCCTGCACCCGGCCACGGCCGACAACGCAGAAGAGCAGTACGTGCGCCTCGATCTAGTCCTGGGGATTCCGCCTGAGGTAAGAAGTGATTGCTAACTAATTAGCATGTTGTGTCGTACTTTCACGGGATCCTAGAAGACTCGTTTCCTTCTTTTGTTCCCTTCTCCAGCCTATGCTGTCACATTAATCAGCGCCCCTGTTCACTTTTTGTAAGGGCGGAGCGCGCGATCTGACCTCAGCCACTGATGTCTAGCGACAGTTGGCGACTCTCGTCCGTTGATAGATGGGTTATACTTAAAGCGACCCTCATCTTTAATTAACATCAGAGCAAGCTGTCAATCCTCGAGTGCAACCTGTGCAGTAAAACCATGTCGATATGTTTTTAGGGGATCATAGAAAAGGAACGTACGATCCGGCAGAACCTAAGATCCGGAGATGCTTGCTTCAGTGCTGCTGATAAGACAAAGTTGCTTTCACACAAAATCATGTTTGAAGTTGAATAAAAATCTATCAAACTCTTTAAAACCCATCCAGCAAAGCTTGTTATCCCGGCCTGATGGTTAGATTGAACATTAGACACATCTTTGGAGTGGTTTCAGCAAAGAATAACACTAGTGGCATCTTCAGCTGATTGTTTCAGAGTACTCTATACTGCACTCGCAAGCAGCGTTGTTTCTAGTTGGTCGAAAGACGGCGTGCAACTGCATTCGGCTTGTTTTTTTCTAATTCTCTCCTTCTGTGTTGAGCGTTCCCGGGTGCTCCAAACCATGTCATTGGAGCAGTCATCAGGACAGTGTGTCCCGTCACGCAATCGCAACGCAGCGTCACGGTGCTGTCGCTGTTAGTGACGGTTCGCCGTTACCCAAGCCACTGCATGTTCGCATCTCAACAAATGCTCATCCCATCAGCGAGTATGCCATTGTTTCTGGCAGTGTCAGAAGCTTTGGCTAGGCTTTAATTTACGTAAAATAGGACCTTTTCTCTATTCATGGGGTTTCACTTCTGTCATTTGCTCCTCCGAGAGCGGTACACGTCTGGCTTGCATGCTTGTCCTCTTCCTCTGTGTCGGAGGATGCAGGCAACCAGTCGTAAATGCCATAAATGAAACTTGGAATTTCTGGCTTTCCATAATATGTTTGGATCGAATGTTTGGCAACAGCAGCCTCTTTTGGAGCACTCGCAGACATTTTTCAATTTCCACACAGCCTTTGGTACTGAAGTAATCGCGCAAGGTATTGAAGCTCACAAGACAGGCTCCATAAATGGGGTGCAGGTTAAGCCCTTGTGCTTTTATCGAACTCATTTTGGCTTTCGGCATAATGAGCTGTATTGAGATCGGTCAGCTGTGACAATTTGGACATGGCAATGTTGATCCATTTTCACTGCACAGCAGGTTCTGTAAGGCGAATTTTCAGCAATGACATGCAGCGATGGTGTGCTGTCACACTTTTTAGACATAACTGGGAAGGGGAGCACAACAGACAGGAAGCTAATACACATGACTTACTGAAACTAAATGGAATCGGCGCTTCTCAGCATACGAGTCAGTAAAATGTAACAGGGATGTGTCAGCAAGGTTTTGTTACACTTATTTCAGGTGTTGATTTGCAGCTTCAACAGAAACGTGTGCATGTAGAAGTCATTTTCTTCAATATGAAAGGTATTAAGGGGGAGTGTCCACTCTGGAAAAGTGTTGGTCACGAGTTCAATTTCCTTCGATTCCAAGGCCAGGATGATTTTTTCTTCAACTGCGCAGGCTTCTTATTCAGGAAAAATGTAAGGGTTTCCTTCGTGGCCTAGTGCTATTCTTATCTGCTCGTGCACATGAGCCGCTGCTGTGAATAACATCACAGGTCTGTTAGTCAATGGTTTTCTGTTGCATGCTACTGCTCTCAACCCTACTGTCATCAAACTGCCTATCTCACCGTATGGATCTCTACTAAACGAGTTTCCAGAGTTTACTACGCAGTCTCTGATAGATAATACCCCTAAACGCACTGTAACCCTTTGTATTGTTACTACAGGCCCGCCTGTTCACTGTGACCCCCGCCAGCTCGATCCATATAAACTTCGAGTTGCCCGTAATGAATTCGAGCATATGCTGCAACTAAAAATCATTCGTCTGTCATCAAGCTCGTAGTCATCGGTACTACACATGATGCCCATGAAGAACTATGACCGGTGGCCCTGTGGTGATTATAGCACACTGAATGCAGTCACTGTTCCTGACTGATACACGCCACTCAGTATGCAGGATTGCACTGCCTTTTAACCGGCACAACAATATATTCAAAAATTGATCTTGGGAAAATTTATCACCAGATCTCCGTTGAACCAGCAGACATTCCAAAAACTGCTATAACTATCCCACTTTGCCTTTTTGAGTATTTACGCATGCCTTTCACTTTGCGCAACGCAGCTCAAACCTTTCACCGTTTTATAGATGAAGTCATCAGAGGCTTACCGTTTTTTTTTGCCTACATAGATGATTTTCTCATCGTCAGCAGCAATGATGAAAGCCACAAAGCAGATCTACGCCAACTTTTCACTTGACTTCATGATTACGATCTCGTCATGTTGACAAATGGCAGTTTGGGGTTCGAGATTTTTTTCTTGGACATCAGATAACCAATCGTGGCATCAATCCACTGCCTGACAAGGTTCAGACCATCATCGACTGGCTACGCACCACCAAAGTCCACACGTAGCTCGCGACGTTTTCTCGGACTCATCAATTTTGATCGCCATTTCATCCCTGCATGCTTTGAGTTAGTGCAGCCTCTTGAAACATTCCTTTCCCTTTTGAAAGTTGAGTCTTCTGCACTTCCTTGGGACACGGTCATTCATCAAGCTTTCGCCACTGTTAAGACCGAACTTGCACAAGTCGCCCTCCTGTGTCACCCTTCACAGACTGCTCCTCGCTAACCTTATGGTGGACGCTTCTTCGTAAGCCATGGGAGCTGCTCTTCATCATAGGATTAATGGTGCATGAGCCCCTGTCCTGTTCTCTTCCTGCAAGTCACGCAACACTGAACGCCAATACAGTACTTTCGGACGGTAGCTCCTAGCAGCCTACCTTGCAGTGAAGCATTTCAGGTACTTCATTGAAGGGTGACAATTTATAATTCTTATAGACCAAAAACCACTTGTTTTGGCTTTACGTTCCTGCAGTGCCACCCATACACCTAGAAAGCTCCAGCATCTTGATTTTATCGGCAAATTCCCGACAGACATACGCTACGTCAAAGACTGCCTTAACAGAGCAGCGGACGCTCTCAAGTTGTGTTACCATCAACGCCGCAACAAGTTATGTCCACCGTTCCTTTTTTTCACTCACGGCAGCTTGAGCATCCGACAATAAACTTCCACGACTTCGATCTTCTACATCCCTCTGCTTAAAGCAAGTCAACTTTCCCAACCAGGGCATCCCACTCTGGTGCGACGTTTCACCTAACAGTACCCGCATTTATGTTACTGCTCTTCTGCATCATGCTGTATTTGATAAACTGCACTCAATCTGCCATCCAGGTGTACGTGCCACGCAACACCTTATCACGGAACGTTACGAGACTAGGTCCACACTTGTACAGCGTGTCACCATATCAAGGTGCAAGCACAACAAGCCTCCATTGGGCAAATTCCCTCTCCCCGATGCATGTTTCGACACCATTCATTTGGACATCATTGGACCTTTGCCACCATGCCATGGTTATACGTATTTGCTTATGTGTATTGATAGGTACACACGGTGGCCTGAAGCAGCTTCAATGCCTTACATAACGGCAGAGACAGTTGCTGATATTTTTCTGTCTATCTGGATTAGCCATTTTGGTGTGCCATCAATGGGGACCGCTAATCAAGGCAGACAGTTTGAGTTGGCACTTTTCACATCTGTAACGTCCCTTCTGGGCTTGTGCATGCATTCGCACAACTGCTGACTATCCTGCATCCAACGAAATCGTTGAGAGGCTACATCAACACTTGAACACTGCACTCACCGCTCAGCCTCACGTGGAGGATTCGCGTGTATCGCACCTTCCAATCGTGCTGCTTGGCCTTCGGTCAACACTCCGACCAGAACTCGCCTGCTCTGTAGCTGAAATGTTTACGACTGCACCCTCCATTTGCCTTGTGACCTTGCATCCCCGTATTTGCACTGCATGTTTTGGATCCGGATCCATCTCCTTTTGTCCAGCATCTATGCATTTTCATGCACAACTTGCGTCCATCGCCAAGCTTTGCTCACACAAATAAGCACTACATTTTCCTACCCTCAAACCTGCAAACATCCTCACACGTTATTGTCCGTGTTGACATGCCTCGTTGTCCTCTCCATCCCTGCTACGACAGTCCTTTCCCTGTCATCAAACATTCTGAACACCATTTCACAATCCTGCGCAATGGGCATGAAGACGCAGTTGCTATCGCAAGGATCAAACCAGCTCTCATTATTAACACCTCTGTCTAACCGCCTCTTCAAGTGACCACGGCCACTTGTCCCCAGGGGTGCCCATCTGCAGTGAACTTTTCCTCTTCTTCTGGCATGTCGCTGGTTTTAGACATGAGTGAGTGGTGGGGTACAGTGTAGGAGATGAGGAAGAGGAGTTAGAAGATGGAGTAGATCAAGTGAATGGATGTCCAAATAAAACCCCTGTGCTCTTTACTGTGCCTGGTGGTTCCACACAAGAATGCAATCGTTTGACTTGCACCTCCTCTTAAATGTGGCCACTCATTTATTGTGGATGATTAGGTGCCGTTACTTTAGCTCTTATGTGTAAAATTCATTTGCAGACCATATCTCGTGTTTGTTTTTGCACTTGTTAAAAGCCTAGTTGTTTCACTTATATCATGTTACATGTGGACATTCATTCTGGGATTCCTTTTCATAGTTCAGGTCTTTTTTTAACAGTATCCTGATGTCTTGCCCGAGATCACGATCCGCAATCCTCGGGGTCTCTCTGATGAGAAAATCACCAAGATTCAGGAAGATCTGCAAGATACAGCACAGGAGAATGTGGGAAGCCCAATGTTGTACCAGTTAATCGAGGTAAGAATGCTCATGTACTTAAGCACTAGCATATCATTTTACAAGCAAACATACGGTATAACTAACATACCTAGTAGACGTCAGTGTCACAAAAAAAAATTAAATTATGGGTTTTTACGTGCCAAAACCACTTTCTGATTATGAGGCATGCCGTAGTGGAGGACTCCGGAAATTTCGACCACCTGGGGTTCTTTAACGTGCACCTAAATCTAAGCACACAGGTGTTTTCGCATTTCGCCCCCATCGAAATGTGGCCGCCTTGGCCGGGATTCGACCCCGCAACGTCGTGCTCAGCAGCCCAACACCATAGCCACTGAGCAACCACGGCGGGTCGTCAGTGTCACAATAACACACTTGGAGAAACTAACAAAGAAAGGGTTTTACTGGAAATTTGCCATCATTCATAATGTCTTTTTGTGTAAAATTTACCTACTCTACAAAAGCTAGCAAGGGAGATGTAAGCTGTTAATTTTTCTCTTTTTGCTTGCCGCTGCAAAGTCAGCACCAGTATAATGAAATCGCATCCAATACAAAAATGCCTTCATTATATGCAATATTCGTTACTTGCTTATATTGATGAGTATATGTAGGCCTCTCTCTCCTGCCTACCTCTCATTTCCTCTAGTGGTCCACGCTATAATTGCACCATATTACTTCTCATCTTATTTTTTATTTAGTTTCTAATAAAAATGTTTCATCACTCATCTAACAGAATATACTATGTGAGTGAATTGATTTTGTTCAACGTTTTTCTTGAGTCCAAAGGCACCCTCATAAACTTTACAGAGCAGTAAGCTCTTTGATTGATATATTCACAAAAAAACAGTCTTGATGCAGAAAAGAAAGGACAGGAGTGGGGTTTACAAGCATTAAGTTCCTTCATAGCATTGGAGGCACGTGAACTATTCCAGATGGTTATGTTTATGCCAGTTGGTACATAATTAAAAAGTTATGTCACAATACGCACTGGACTGAAAGAATAGAACAGTTGACACAAGTGCTAAACACTCAATACCGCTTGTGTGTCCTGTTCAATTTTTCTGTTCTGTGTGCTTCTTGCTATCTTAAATGTTTAATGTGACCTAGTGTCCCATGGCCAGTGTATTTGAGGAGAAAGGACAACAAATTAAGCACAAGTTTTCTTGCCAAGATGGGCTTATAACAAGTATTGCATATAACAGAAGCATTGTCCTTGGATGCGACTTTGTTATAGGATCATGACGCATTCACCTATTGGGTCCATCTCCTCGTAGATATTTACATGCATACATTGTTTGTCTTTTTCTGGTGAATATTTCTTACCAGCCAACCACTGTTCTAAAGTTACCACTAAGGCGCAAGACGTGCCAAAATGTATCGGAACTTTCCCCAATGATGTTCAGATTCTATAGTGCAAGAATCTTGTCTAATCAGATTGCACACACGAATCATGTAGTGGTGCACATTCTGGAACACACTGGAATGTACAATGCCATGCATAAATAGCTGATGGACTTGACTCGTAGATCAGTTTTCGACAACTGACAGTAGTGCTTTTTGCTATTGTGCATTGAGTGTTACTTGTTTCTCTGGGCACAGGTTCAATCAATAAAGAGTGAGCTTCTTGCCTCACGCCATTGGCAGTGATTTATTATTCACCGTCGCGACATGACAGTACTATAAGGTAGTGTAAGTCAGTAGCACGGAGAAAGACATTTAGGAGGTGAAACTCATGTCGGCGCGAGTGAGCGCAGGCGACCAGATAAGGTCACAATTGTATGCGCCGACGCAGTGCAGTGCAGTGGCCGTATGCAGTGGCGCGTCGTAGAAGCCGCAGCGAAAAAAAAAAAAAGAAAATGCAGCGCCCGCTCAAAGCACACGACAAGCGGACGACACGGGTGTTTGCTTCAGTGGGCAAGCCGTAACATTGTATTTGTGTGCCCTCAAGTCAAACAGCAACAGTTCTTGTCAGTGTCTGTTCGAGGGCTGCAATACTAACAGAGCTGCGACGCGCAGCGCGACGCCCGCAATCTCTTCCAGCAGATGAAACTCAGCAGGGTCACATATTTATGCGACAAACGTGAAGGCATGTTTGCGTTCGACGAATGCCAGCAGCGCTTATACCCATCCAATCAAAGTCACCGCATGGGTGTCAAACAATAGCCCTTCGTACAACCAGAACCCACATATCATCTTATAGCGGTCATAGAAAAGAACACGTTTTATTTTTTATTGTGATCAAGTGGCTGAAGCGTAGCAGCAGTTGCTCTTCAGGCTACAAGCAGTAAAGAAGCGCGTGAGAGTGCCCTCACTAGAAGTCAGGCGTGCGCGGCCGAACGGGAGCAACACGCTTGACCGGTTGCCCTGACAACCGAAACGGCAGTAATTTCTTTCCAGGCCGTCAGGCGCCGCCAGCATGATAATGGCTCCGCGGACTTGTGACCTTCTCTGGTCACCGCAAACAGTGGAGTTTCCACTCCTAAATGTTTCTTGCTCCGTGGTCAGTAGTCTCTTCTGTCTGGGACCCTGGCTTAGATTAGTTAACAAATGTAATAGAATCTATACAAAATCGTAGCGCACATTTCATTCTTACTAACTATTCTCGGACATCAAGCGTAACCTCTATGAAGGCTACTTTAAACCTCCCTCTCCTCTCATCCCGTAGGAAGTTAGCATGCTTATCACTGCTCCATAAAATTTATTACTACAATCCAAAATTAAACAGTGAACATTTCTCCAATCCTGCATACATATCGTCTCGTACTGACCATCACCATAAATTGAGCGTTCCACATTGTTGCACAAACCTATTTTTTTATTACTTTATTCCTAAAACTACCAATGAGTTATCTGCTGGCCTCAACTGTTAACATAACCGATACATCTGCTTTTAGAACTACTACATATTGAGGAATACTTTTGTTAATCTGCATTTTTAATCTTGTTTTTTATTATAGCCTGTCATCTGTACACGCTCTGTATTTCATTCCACTCCCTTCTGTAACGCCTTCGGGCTTTGAAGGTACAATAAATAAATAAATAAGTGTTTTTCGCCAGTATCAGCATGCAATGAATATATGCCTATGACGAATGTCTCGTATAACTAAGTAACTATTGTGACATCACGATGCATTGCGAACCTTGGCACCAAAATCAGAACTTGTATGTGGAAATAAATGTTATAGTAAATGTGGTTAGGGTGCCATGGTGCTTGCCAGTATTTTTTCCATGGTTTACAGGGTTTGGACCATCATTTAACATTAAAAATGGCGATTAAGAAATGTCGTGCCAACTGCAACAAAACATTCAAAAATCCCAATCACAGATGGTGTGGGTATGGATCAGCCTCCGTGCTAAATTTTATGTTTTAAATACGAGTGGATGCGTCATGAAAAGCCTACAATAATACAGTACAATCACGTTAATTCGAACTCCAAGGGGACCAGAAATTTGTTCAAATAAAACGGAGTTTGAACTAAGCAGAGCCCCTTTAAATAAAGGGCGCAATCAGTTGTGTGATACAGTGTGCCAAATCAAAACAGTCACTGGGCTCACTAAAAAAATCTTTCCTCCATCAGTGAGCAACGTGTGCCAGAAGTAGCCTAGGTTGCATATAAAGCTGAAGTGCAATATTGTCCTTTGCGCGCCATTTGCTGTGGGTGCGTAAGTGAGTCGAGAAGGATGGTGGCTTGACGCACACCCTAAACTTGCATGCCAAATGCTGGAGATGACGTGATGGAGCACTCGCTGGGAGTAGGGTAGTGGGTAGTAGGTGAGCGTGCTGTAATGCAATCAAGCGTGCGTTAGGATAGATAAGGAGGGGAGGGACAGATGAGCACACGGTATTATGCTCCTTTTAACCCGTAAGGGAAAGGAAGGCACATGCTTCTCTCCTTGCTCCTGTCGCATGTCTTTCCGCATCGTTTTTGTGGCACTACGGTACCTTGCGCTGCATCAACCTTCTCTGGCTCGAATTTGTCTGAGAAAGCGGCGCATGGGTGTGAGATTTTGTTGAGATAACCGCTGCATGATATTATTATTATTTATAACCAATTCAGCCGCACTAGCCACACTCATCCAGGTCACAGATTCTTCTGCTTTGCTCGCCGTAGATGAGTTGCATTCGTCAACTCAGTTGCTGTTGTACATTTAAGTTTTGACAACTGAACATGCTCCTTAATGTGTTTGATTCCCCTCATTATCACCTGCTCAGATAATTACGCTCGAACCTCTCGCATTTAGAGCATGTGTCTTTCATTAATATTTTGAATGATGAATACAGGAGATAAATAGCACACGTAATATTTTTATCGAATCAATGTATAATGGGCAATAATTTAATTGAATAAGAAGAAACGCTAAATTTTATGCACCTTTTTACGAAAGAACTTTGGTGTTAAGGGGTTAATGCAATAGAACACAATGTGCCCATACGCTTCCTTGCCGGTGCGTGCGCAGGTGGCCAAGGAACACCTGACACAGGAGAACATCCCATGCTGCCAGTGCACCATATGCCTGTATGGCTTTGCCGATGGTGACGTGTTCACCAAGACGCAGTGCTACCACTACTTCCACTCGCACTGCTTGGCTCGCTATGTGCGCCACGCACTCGAGCAGATCGCCCTGGAAGAGGCTGACAAGTTGAGCCCCACGCTGCCTTCTGCCAGTGTCGGTGCTGACGACGACACAGCAAACAACAAGGCATGGAAAAGAAACAACTGCTACTTTCTTGTGACCTTCATGCATGCTGTTTATGTACACCTTTGGGTGAGCATGAAGTGAGCATCCTTATCAAGCAGCGATCTTGCTTTCTTCATGCTCACCTGTTCATGAAATGTAAACGATCACATCACTCATGAGCATCCGCTAAAGGTGTGAGAGTTGCACTTGATAGTGATGCGCGTGCACTCAATTTATACTGAAGAAATTAGCAGAGTCATCTTTTGATGTCTGGAACTGGTTATGAACTCCTTGGATGATCGACTTAGGTGTTGAATTAGGTTTATTTGTGTGAATCTTTTGGTTAAAAGGTAGCTGTAACTAACTGTCATAATTATTTGCCTAATTATTACCTCATGCCATTTTAATTTTAATATGTCTGTGGTAAAAGCAACCACAAGAGAGAGAAATGACCTTATCTAGTGTCCAGCAGTTTAGGGGCACAAGCCCAAGCCTAAACAGGGGCCAGTAGCCCTTGGGCCCTGGTGGTGCCCCCAACAAAAACAGACATTTGGTTTCTGTTTTATTATTTCTCTAAGCTTTAATTCGTCTATTCAAGCAACATATTACACAAATAACAGAGGTTTCCTTGAATAATTCTCAAAGTTACGTGTCACCACAAGCGACGTCACAGCACAAACACATATATGTAGGCACTCTAGCATGTGTACGTCACCTTCCGACTTGGCTAGTGCGGCGGCCGCAAGGAGAAGGGCAAACAGTGTTCGGTTTGAAATTTCAGATCTTTCCACAGTGCGTAGTGATGTAATACTTTGCAGACACAATCATGATCACGCCTTGTATGCTCTGAGCTTGTCAGCTCAAAATGGCCAGACCTGGTGAGGGGTCCCTTAAAGGGAACATCCCAAAGTGCAGCTCTCACTCTTCTGGCACTCTTAACGTCATGCCTGTTGAAGCTATGTCACTGCATTGCACAGTTTTCTAGAAAGGTGCTAGGGCTACTAAGTAATCTACATTGACAGGGTTGAGAGTTAGGCAAGTTGGTACAGATGTATCCGTACTGTGCTTACTCAATTCTAATGTGCCCTTGATTGTGGCAAGCATGCACCACTTTTCATACTTTGAAAATGCCCTCCCAAAGCTGCATTGTCTAGGTTGTATTGGATGACACTGATCTCAAGTAATCATGACATAGCTCCAGTGCCTGCAGTATAGAAAAATACAGCCTTCATTCTCAGTTTTGCTTACTCTGAAGCCATTTGAGGCACACTTGGGGCACTGGCTATAGGTTGTGTCTAATAAAAACAAACTTCAGGTGCTCACAGGACCTTCCGGCACCTACAGTATGGTAAAGTGCCACCTTTGAGACATGAAGGTGAAATTTGACATTGGGAGGTAGGGTTCGGGTGCCACCTATTGCAGTTTTGACTTTGTTCTTGATTCTAATGCACATATCAGTATTTTGAAGTTTTCTGAAAAATAAGTGCATGCTAGAATTGTGTACATAGAGTAAGTCTGGGTGCACTTGTAAACCTGCACTCGTCTTTTCCCTTCTGCCTTCTGCCTCATCCTTTCGTGCAGTTTGTATCAATACTGCAGTCAATCTATTGCACAGTTGGGCAATCATACACTTGCCAGAAGGAGAAGTTTGCACATGCTCCTTTAGCGTTGGACCACTCTGTGCATCAGTACTCACTGGAATGTGCAGGTGGTGTGCCCCGTGTGTCGTCTGCCCTTACCTTCTTTGCTGGGGCTGACTGAAGAAGAGCATCCTCCGCCCATGGAGCAGCAAAGACAGCCTGCCTTCTGCATGACGCCCGAACTGGAGCAGCTGCAGCGCAGCATGGCACATCTCTATGTCCGCCAGCAGCGCCAAGGGGGCATCATC
Organism: Dermacentor albipictus; assembly: GCF_038994185.2. Lineage (NCBI taxonomy): Eukaryota > Metazoa > Arthropoda > Arachnida > Ixodida > Ixodidae > Dermacentor > Dermacentor albipictus. Next base: position 185,569,052 of record NC_091822.1, on the reverse strand, counting down.
AACGTGGACGCCGAGAAGAACAAGTTCCTCCTGGAGATATCTGCTGTGCGCACCTTTCTTTTGCCTTACTTTCATTTTGTTAAAATACTTCTGCTCCTAAAGGGACACTAAAGTGAAAACTAAGTTTAGATTGATGAAAATATTCTTCAAAACTTCATTTTTATTAATATTGTGATGATAGGCTGATTATTAGAAAAAAAATTGACACCACACTGTTGTTTGCTGTTATTATCATTTCTTGCTGAAACCTGTTATTCATACCTCAGTGTATCATTAAGGATTTTGGAGTATTTTCTCTTATGTGGGCTGTTGTGGCACAGTAAATGTTCTCAAAACTTGCCACGTTCACTCCTTGGCTTCTTCAGAATACAGTGTAGTCCATCTTTACTGAGAAAAAATTAACTAGGCCCAAGCAGGTGTTGTCAGAATCCACGACGTCACGGTGAGCTGTGTGGGAACTTCACAGTGCCAGCACTACCTGCCTCCCGTTTTTGCATCTTTTCTGGCTACCGAGCCTCCTGTCATAGTAGGAGTGGCATATTCAGTGTTGTGGAAGTGTACCCATTAACAGGGCTCAAGTTGCTTTTAACTTTAGTGTCCCTTTAACACTGAACTTATTCTTTCTTTCTCTTTTGCTCACCAGCTTTTAAGTAACCTGAAATGGCTTCTTATGTGGAATCAAAACAAAAAGATCTTGGAACAATATAGAGAGTTGTAATGATCAACAGTGGGTGAATAAGGAAAGCCGCAGCATGGATCTAGCAGTTGACAAGGGGATAAAGATAAACCTTGTCAGAACGTTGCCTAAAGGCTACAGGCTTGCCTTATCCGTCAGGTGCTAATCAGTTCCTGCCAGAAGCAGACCAAAAGGGTGTTGTCAATAAGTATTAGACGTTTCAGATGAACAAAGCCTCCATACGAAAGCTGAAACTTGTAATCTTTGTTAACACTGTTCTGGTTGGTGTCTTTTCTTTTTCTTTTGAAAGGAATTTGCTACCTAGCCAGACGAGATGCCATGAAAGCATCTGTTTCTTGATCAATTCCTATGCAGAAGAGTTACTTATGCCACATGAGAGCATTTCAATTGCTTACTCATCAAGAGTTTGCTATTCCACGATAGTGTCTTCCAGATCTAAAATGATTATTCATTATGAATACGATCACCAGGGCTTATGTGTGTACTAGTGCAGACGCCACTGGGTAAGGAAATATACAATACTTATTTGGAAATGGCTTGCTAATGCTTCCTCATGAATATAGGAATCCATGCCACTTCTGAAGCTGCCTGCTTAATTAAAACGATTTATTTTTAAAATTTTCTTCTTGTTGTGCGACTTCACAGCGATGAGGAGCACACTGCAGTGAAGCCACATTGCCGTGAAACCTTGCCTCACTGCAGCAGCCTTCTTAGGAGCAGTGATGACTGAACATGTGAAAAGTTACTTGGCATGCTCTCTTTTGAGCTGATAGTTCTGTGCAGTTGAATATATCCATATAGATGCGAGTGTTATTTGCTGAAGTTGTACATGGGGTCTTTCTTCTTTTCTCTTGTTTTTCAAGGTCTGTAATTTGCTTGCAAATCAAGTGGGGGAACTCTTTATTCACTCGAAAATACAATTAAGATATTCTACTACTATAACTTCATCAATCAGTCTGTTGCTTTGTTATGGAAATTTTCTTTTTTCTTTAAGTGGCTCTTCATGCATTAATGGCCGAAAAAAATTTTGTCACCTGCATTACATGCTGCCTGAGCCAACAGTATATTATTTTTCTGATCGAGAAGGCTGTTTTGAGTTCATCAAATCAACAGAAGCAAAGTGCAAATTCAGTAGGAGAGTGAACTTTTGATCACCTGCGTGCTACTTGTCCCTAGTCTCACTGCATTTGCTTGTCTTTCTCTGTTGTGTTGAATGATCCCTTAGTCATTGTTTTTTGCGTGCTGAGTATTTACAGTAAACTGTAATCATTTCTGTAAATTCTCTTTTTTTCCAGGCTCCTGAGAGCAGCAATGTGTCAGAAACACCGAAACATTTCGGAGCCTTCAAGTTGAGAAACTGGAGGCCGCCTGTGCGGCACGCTGGAAGCGGAGCGTCTGTGAAAACTAGTGACATGGCTTTCCACAGCTTGACTGACAGGCAGCAAGAGCAGCAGCATGAGCCACGATTCCCAAAGCCTTCAAAGAACAGGCAGTCAAGGCCCACAAACAGGCAGCAGATGCACAATGAGAGCTACGACGAGCCTGTTGTCAACGGGTTTGTTGAACATTCTGGTGAGAGTTCGTCGTCATCTGGCACAGAAAGGCTTCAAAGGTCAGAGACAGGTCAAAGGTCGGAGACAGGTCAAAGGTCGGAGACGGGGCAAAGGTCGCGGAGGTCGCGGCCACATCACGGCAGGGGTAGGGGCAGACAGCAGCAGCATAACTGGTACAGGTTGCCTCCAGATCATAAGGAAGCCGATGGCAATGCACGGTCGCCGGAAGATTATCGTCAGGACTATGATGGCAGCCATGAATCAAACATTGCCAAGAACTTGAGCAGAGAGACTGTCAGAACAACCACGCGCACGTTCACGGACTCGAGCCCTTCGTGGAACACGCATTCTGATCAGGACTACAGAGGTGATGGGCATGCAGATGTATCTCCGAGTTCGCCTGCCGGCTGCGGCAGGTACGGCGATGCAGCCGAGGGTCAGAGCAAGCATCGTGGTGGCCAAGGTCATCGCCGGGGCAGGAGAGGAGGAGGCAGTGGAAATGACAGAAGCCACCACAGCAGTGCACAGCAGGCATTCAGGAAAAAGCAATTGAAGGCGCAGGGCATGGCTCCCAGGAATCACGAGCCCCCCGGAATTTGCACACCCGTAGAGAACAGATGACGATGGAAGAAATCCTGCCCCCGGAGCCCTCGGATTCTTCTCACCAGTCACTGTTACCCCCAAGTTGCTGTTCATGCCACTGGTAGATTAATAGCTGCTGCACTATTAAGGGTAGTATTTATTTTAGATAGGATCCGGACTTCAAGGTTTAACTCTAAGCTCTTCTCCTTCCCGTCTTCATTGCCTAAGGTATTGTCTTTTATGCTGGCTTGTACATTTAAGAGTGTGTGTGGACCTTTTTCCCTACATACAAGCTTGGAAGAACGAGAAGAAAGTGTTGGTCGGACTTGCAACACAAGCTGTGTTTTGCTAACGCAAGTGGCTCTCTAGTGTTTCCTGTTCATAGTAACAACATTAAAAGTAGGTTTCTGATTGACTTTGGCCTCATAGTGCTTTAATGCCTGCAACATTCTAGTCATGCCTTTGTGCTAAGTTACATGTAGTACTGTTATCAGCTGTAGTCTTTCGTATAGTTTAGGGCAAGCACTTTCAGTTGAAATGTGCACACTGGAGTTCGTATGTCAAATTAAGTGCCTTGATGCAGTGGCTAGCATGTTATGCTTAAACAGAATTGTTTCAAGAAAGTAAACAAGCACACTTGTGTATACTATTGTATTGTAATTTCATGGTCTGAAACTTTCGCAGTGCAGGCTCATTGCATGCTTTTATGACTCGTGGATTTCTTTTTCTTCTGTCTTGGTGTTCCATTTTATTTTTTTTAAATATTTTGCATGGCCTTAAGATATGCAATTCCTTTTTATGCAAAATTAAAGCAACTATACAAGGAAATTTAAGGGGAGACGCTCCTCAGAAACCTTTCTTTTTAAATATTATTGCTAGGCAAATGAAAATTGTACCACTTATATAGCTTGATATCCTCATTACAAATCTGTTTTTAGTTTTAGGATAGCTCGATGCTTTCATGTCCTAAGTGCCATGCATAAGTGAGAAACAGTGCATGTTTGTGCAGCTACTGGACCTAGCAGTTGGCATGATATAGCAGTGCAAGATGGCGTTTCTTGTCCCCAACGCTCCAGTGAGTGCTAATAACCAATATAATGCAATTCCCTTGACAGGCAACATTTTGAGAGAATTTTATATCTGATGCTTCGTTTTCAGTGACTGGTACCCAAGGGTATTGAACATTTCCATTCTTAAAAATGAACTGGTTGCACTAAAACCTAGATCAGTGCATTCTACACATTTTAAAGATGATGCACACCAAATTTGGTCTTGATTGGACCACAATAAGTATATCAAATGTCGTGCACAAAAGCCATGTTTGGCCAAAAATATGAAGCTGAGAAAAACACGATTGAAAGTTATAAAAGTTATTTATATATGTTGTAGCGCTGAAATCTGTATAAAAATTGCACATAATGCAGGCCAGGGTATCTAGATCCAGTGCACTACTTTAGAATTCACCTGCGACATATGTTGTTCTCTCATAGAGTCTTCATGAGCACCATGCTGACCTACTTTCTGTGCTGTTACTTTCCGAGCCAACTCCAAGTTCAGCCACTGCTTTTGTAGCAGCGAGGTGCACTTTATTTGTTATGGCGGTAAACGATTTATGGTGCATCGGTTTTGGTAAACCAAGAACTGCACAAAATCGGACGAGTTGATTGTGTCTAGCTCTAAATGCGCGCGCCGCAACCACTGCCTTCATATTCACGGCGAAACTCTCTCTTGGGCTGGCTGAAGGGCGCGCTCCACCGTTAGCGTCGTCTACCGGAGATGCACGCCGCGACGAATACGTTGACGAGATAACGGACGTGGTACACGCTGCATTGCTGCAACACAACCCCAAAAACGACGCGAGTTGTTTCCGTTTTTCGGCCAACTCACGGATAAAAAGGTCGCGCCGTCCGCACGCCGGACGTGCCGCAGCGCTCACGTTCCCGACGCCGATCTCGCAGATAAAGGTGCTTGCCGTCTCCTCGCCGCACCTATCTTGATTGTCGAAGATTATCTACTTTTTCTCCGATGCGCTGACGAATTCGTCTGCGCTGTCAACGAAACTTGAGCGGCCGGCCAGCTCTGAACCGTCGAAAGCGTCGCCGTCACCTAGGTTAGGCTTAGCTGCCGCGGACGCATCCATTGCACGCCGCTTGACTTTGCGGCGAGTCGCCTTGAACTTGTGCTTCGACCGATAACTTTAGAGATCGAAAATCGCGTTTCTTCACGGGATCCATCGAAACAAGGAGCAGAAAAATGCCTGAAAGCCTGGCAACACGTCGAGAGAGCGGCGCGTCGCAGCAAGAGCAGACAACCCGCGGCCGCGTCGCGCGCTAGCAGCCAATGGCGTGGCTGGAATCGCACCACGTGAGTTAGAAATCCAGCGAAAGCGCTTGGTTTCGGCGGAGAAATGTTGTTTTTATTATTATGCGAAGCATATTACGAGAGCTCAACCCAGCTCCTCAGGCGCGGCGGTGTCGCCATGAAACCACGTGACACCGTGACGTCACGACAGAGGAGAAGTGGCTTTGGCTCAACTCTTGCAAGACGGGCTGGGTGGGAATCGAACCAGGATCTCCGGAGTGTGGGACGGAGACGCTACCACTGAGCCACGAGTACGATGCTTCAAAGCGGTACAAAAGCGCCTCTAGTGAATGCGGTGTTGCCTTAGAAACGAGCTGTTTCTAAGGCGTGCGTCTCTTGCTCAGGCGCACATTTCGTTGCCGCGCCGAACGCTGCTTTGCTCGACGCTCACCGCGTCCAATGCGGGGCGCGTAGTCGCTGCCCTGTAGCCCATTGTCTTACACCCCTTGGCGGGTCGACGGGAACGCTGTCGCGTTCCACTCTTGAAGGCGAAGCAGTAATGCATGAGTTGTTTCTTCGTCTAGCCGAACCAAATATAGCCAAGCAACAGCAGTTCACCAGGCTAAACAGTGGTTCAACAACTAAAATAAAGGCTAGTATGCTTCGCATCCTGGGCTTAACCTTACCTAAGCCACAGCCATTTTTACTTCCCGGAGAGATTGTGGCGCGGCAAAGCCGACCTCGGAGAGAAAAAGTGTAGGCCTACTGCCTTGCACAAGCCCAATGGCTTGCGACGCCGCGATTTGACGCATCACGCGCTGGAAAATGGGCCAGATTTGCACCTTTTCTTGACACCTCGAGTGCTTTCACCGAGTTTATTTATAATTTACCGATCATTTACGGCTCTGATTTCTTTATATATGAAAGAGGAGGGATCAATCTTGTTGAAACAGTCGAAAACATAAAACTGACTTTTTTAATGAAAATCGCCGTTTTTCGACCCGCGTCTCCCCTTAAGTGCATGGCCAGCATCACATACAGTGCTGCCTCGTGACGATCACCTTTGTTATTAGTAAGATTGTATGAAGTATGTTTAAGCATAAAATGCTTTTGGCTTTTTCTGTCGGCAACCTTCAAGTGACCTTGAGCCAAAAGCCAGAGCAGTTATCCAGGCACTTAAATGAGAACATCTGGGCAAGTGGTCAGAACAAAATGAGATTATCCAAGCAACCAGTTAAAACTTAAGAAAATGCAGTCTGTGGCCCCCAACCCTTTCTACAGGACCACATTACATATGCTAGTTATGTCGGAACAAGTTACAAAAATATTGTTTCACAGTTCTTCCTAATGTTTGTTCACAATATCACTCAAGCTGTAACTTCTAGTACGCTGAAGTTTTATTTGTCATTTCCACTAGTGGAATCCGAAAGGCTGATAAAGGGCACCATACACTTCATTGTTATCTTTTGGCTCTGAGACAGGGTTGCCTGTGCTGTTCTAAATGCCAGTGGTCCGTAAGCTCCGCAGCGTGGGTTTTGCATCGCCTCAAAAGATGGCGCCACGCTGCGTGGTACGCTTCTAGCTTCTAGCTGAGTAGCTGAGTACCACGCTTCTAGCTGAGTAGTGCACTCTGTCTCCCTGGCGCCTTTTGCTGCCCGTCGTGCCACCTTCAGCCGCTTTTCTTCTTCTATTTGGGCAGCGCCTATATGGACCAGTACAAACAGTGGGGCAGTGTCATGGGGTGTGCCGTTGCGAACATGCACTACCCTTATTTTAAGATTGTGGCTGGTATCTTCTCATCCAATCTGCTTTGCCATTTCATGCTTGCATCTACTCTCGATTATGGAAGAGCCGGTAATTTTACGCCTGAACTACAAGTCAAATCATCACGAAAAGCTCGCAAGAACTGCAATTTCTTAATACCGAAACTGAAAAAGACACTGCCATTAACACCTACCGGAAGTGACGCATTACCTAAAATGCACAGCTTCTCTGTGTGACCTCCAATATTCGAAAGCGTGGCGAAAAATCTTGGAGGCGACATGCTGGGATTTAATAGCCGCTGACCCCCAGGTACAAGCGTCATCCGCTGTGCTGTTGTTAACAAAAAAACATTGTACAATTACCGGCCCTTCAGATTTGCCAAGATTGCTTCAGTGGTCTATACTACTTATTTATAACCAATTTAGCCAAAGTGTAACTTCATTGACCTTTTATCTGCTTTGAGCACGTTTTCTCAACACAGTCATATCAAGCTTGCTAATATACTTCCTCAGGTTGTCTACCAAGTTGACATTCCCAAATTCCCTGAGTTTTCCAGATTTTCCCTGAGTGCCTTTGCAATATTCCCCGAGTGGCACAGGACTTTGTTTTATGTCAACACGGGCTGTCTACATCATGTCGCCCAATGGCGTCACTCTCTAGTAAGCATGTTAGAAAAAAAAAAAAACTTAATCCAGTCTGAATAGTAAGGGGTAGTGTTTATCTTATTCAAAAAGAAAACAGAAGGGAGGGGCTAGTGAAACGCACAGCAATTAAATATCTCCGAAAGATATAGTAAAACCCATTGCAAATTGAGTCGAACATTCTCAAATACGAATAAAAAAAAGAGATGCATACAGAATATTTTCGAATATGAGCTATTTCCATCAACTGATATCAAGCTAATTCGTATGAGGCCTGAACTTTACACAAGTGAGATTCTCTCGTAACAGCTGGTAAGTCAACGTCAACTGTCCTGACATACTCTCAGCCCACGCACAACGCCTGTGTTGCGTTTCACTGTTTTAAAGGTTTTTTTGCTTGGATGAGGGACACCTGCATCTCGGTGCCAGCCAACACTTTGCTTTTAGAGTGCAAGCTCCTTCAAAAAAGCGGCGGCATGCTTCCTTTCCCGTTCATTTCTCAATGCGTATAAGTCGTTTGTCTTCTTCGGCTGCGCGTTCGCCCCACGGACTATTGCACAACACAATAACACACAATAACTGCACAACTGTCCAAGACAGTTGTGCAGTTATTGTCCGATTTTTCGGACTCTAGGGGCCGCGAAAACGTCCGAAAAAATGAATGCATGTCTTTTACAGCCCTTAAGGGCTCAAATCGGCACAGGCACGCCCGAAAAAGCTCTGAAGGCCTGCCAGTAATCTTATTAGGCATATCGGTGCTCTTACTGTGACAGAAGATGGCGGGTGCACGCGTGTATAATTAAGGAATACATACTGTGTCTCGTGACAGTTGCCCTTTCCCGCACTTGTTATGCTTCACAGCGTAACATTACTGTAATGAGGTGAAGCAGACTTCGGGAACCGGCATTATGCAACGCGCCGTGCTTTCCGAACTTCGAAGCCAACTGCAGTGACCACAAAGGCGGTGTCGGTGCCGTTGCTGACAGCGGCGAATTCTTTAAATGAAAAACACGGTACAGAACGCAAGAAGCTTGATGCCGAACCTCGAAGCAGATAGGCCTAGCACTGCCAGCGGATCGGCGTGCAAGTGTGCCGGTTCGAGGCGGCGAGATTATCAAAATGGTGGCGGTTGTGGCTTTTATTAATACCGTTTCGGACCTGCGCTCACGGCAAAAAGTGCGCAAAATCAGACGGCAAAGGGTTCTTGCGACCGAATGTTCAGACATTGACCCTATGGGGTACGTAGTGGTGCCGCGAAGCCGTCCGAATTATCTGGCGTCCTGAAAATCGCTCGTTGAGTGTACTCTGGCGACTCCTCCAGCGCCGTCTACGAGGCGTCAAAGACAATTCGTTACGATTCCTCTCTGTTACTAGGGGCAGCGTTACCGCGACTTCGGGTTCCCTTTCAATAAAATTACAGCTAATTTCCCTGATAGAAGCACAAATTCCCTGAGTTTTTCCAGACTACTCAAAATCCCTGGCCCGGTTTTCCCGGTTGGTAGACACCCTGTTCCTGCACATCAACCCTATCAGCCACAATAATGAAGAAATGAACTGTTTACTAATGCTACAATGTGGCATGGTGGTGATGACGCGCAAGTGTGTAGCATGGAGAACTCAGACAGCTGTTCAATATGGGAGAGTCTTGCGTATGAAGCAAAGAACTTGCAGCACATAGCTGACAAGCTGTAATTTGAAGGCTTTCAGGTGGCATTGCCAACGTGTGATAGTAGGCATGGCGGCACATCATTCCAGCATAGCGTAGTGAGAAATCTACTATGGCCACTTATTGAAAAAAAAAAGGCATACTGCATGCACGGTATTCCATCGTGCCACTGCATGTCTTCTAAGATGAGCTGCACCTATGCTACACAATCTCGAAGGCCATGCGTGTCCACAAACTACAGCTGCGGCCACCCTCACATTTGACAGTGCAATCAAAGGGTTGTTGGAAAACTAGGAGCAGCTTTAGGTGGGCGTGGGAAAGCTACAGACGGAGGCATCACAGGGAGACATGGGGTGGAAGTCCTTCAATGCACAGGAAGGATCAGAGCTGAATCTACTCTCAAAAACATGAACAAAAATAGATGTGTGAATAGGGTATGTTCTAACTATATGGGGAAAATGTTGACACGGAGAAGAAAAAGGTCCAGGAAACTGACGAGTAAGTATGGCACTAACAGCATGGACATAAGCAGAGAAAATGAATTTTGCAGACAGAACTTTTACTGGGCCAAACAATCCAATATCACACAAATATACTTTGCAGTCACACATTTTGGCATAAAGTTTAATGAATTTTGGCCATCACTTTCTTCACTAATCATTGACTTTGTTCTCCCCCCCCCCCCAAAAAAAAGAAATTTGTTTTGAAAGAATGCCCAATTATTATGAACTTGGGGTGTGCAAATACCGAATAGTAGATTTTGAATGCAATTTCGAATGAAATCAAGAAATAAAGGCCAAATATAAAACAGCTGAAAATTTTTAAAAAATGTAATGCTTACATATTTTGCCCAAGAAAATATGGCACTACAGACGCTCGGGAGTCCCCTAGCAATGATAAAGAGCAGGCGCTGTCTGTGTCATTTTTATTGTCAGGTTTGGCATGATTTGCCGCCAGTCAGATTCTGAAATCTGCAGGGTCACAGAAAATTTGCACGATGCTCCCCCCCCCCCCCCTTCCCCTGTCCGTGCAAATGCATGCAACAGGCCATTACACCTTCACGCCTGCCTTGTGACAAGTTGCCCGAAGCCTAAAAAAAAAGAAAAAAAAGAACTGATGTGCGTCTACGAATGATGTCGGGAAGGAGAGGCTGCTGTGCAGTGTGCTGCAAAGATGGCAGCCGTGAACAGCTTTGTTGCCATCGCATGCACTATTCGAAAGCTATTCGATTCGTATTCGATTCGGTCTCAAAAATCACCATTCACACACACTCATATAGAGTAGCCGCTGAACTTATTGAAAGTAATCTTGCATTGTAGCGCGAAGTGACACGGACCGAGACTAGAAGCAGACAGGAGGAACGATAGTCTCTGTCTATAACCTGTGTCGGTGTCACTTCGCACTACAATCCAAGATCATGTTACCGTACCAACTCGCCGAACTATCTATCCTTTTGCATTACATATTTTATTTAAACTGCTGTAGGACGCAAGTATAGTGAACTAGAAGCCTTATAGTTCATTGTAACGCAAGGAAGGGTCATCCGTATGCGGTACAGTTGTTTGTGATATGTTAAGGCATTGAAACTATACACCTATCAACAGCAACTCCTGTGTCGAGTGAGCGCTAGCTAACACACCGACAGAAATTGCGCATCGTTGCTCGCCGAAATTGCTCGGCGACTGCTGTTCATTTTATTGAAAAATTAAAATTGATTTGTTTTTGTTGAAGACGTTTGAATGCTTGCTGCATGGTTAGGTTAGAGAACACTGCTTGAATGTTCCTGGTTAGACATCGGAAGCCGCCTGGAGCTTCGCGGTGAGGCATTGTGTGAGGAAACCAATTGAAGGACCCCTGCACAGGCGCAAATAAGCACTACGAGCGCTGCTTCCTAAGCGTTGTCTGCTACGGCGCTTTTTTACGTTACGAAGCGAACATTTCTGTGTCGCCAAAAACCAGCCTGCTTCTCGGTTCCTCTTTATCACACATTCATGCGCGATGTTCGCGTTAAACTGAGAACTAAGCAGTCGAGCAGATTTTGCCGAGAAGGAGCGAATTAACCGTCGCAGCAAGTTGTACTGCCCGGCAGTGCGTACAAAGGTGCTTACGTCGGCGCTAAGCGCCGACGTAAGCACCTTCGTATCTTCGCGTGGGCTCCAGTGCCCACGCGAAGTTTTGTACCCCCTGTGCCGCCCAAATTCTTCTAGAGTAGAAAATGGTCGCAGACAGAGCTTATTTACCTCCATTTTCTTTTACAGCGAAAGTTGTATATGGCTAACCTTCCGTAGTTTTTTTTCGGCGTCCGGCAACAGAAACGGACTTGGCGATTTCTCACAAACCCATACGGGTGCAGCGCGGCGGCACAGATGTCAAAATGCGGAACAGATTAGAACGCTCGCCGTGAACGATAGCGTGACGTCACGGTTACCGCAGTATATAAGCAGGAGAGCTATCGGTGCTAAAAACAGCCGCGTTATGGATGGGGCGGACACGTATAGTTCGTACACCCGAAGAACAACTTGCGTACGAGGAGCGCTGGAGGGAACAACAACGAGAATGTAAACGGTGCCGGCGCGAAAGGACCACCGACGAAGAACGTTCCCGCGATATTGGAAGAAAACGACAATCGCGAGCCCGGGCACCTCCGAACGAGCAATTACGCCAGACTCGTAACACAAAAAATGACAACCATTCCACTCTGTGAAGATGGAACGGCAGCGAAAGTACTTTGCTTTTCATTTGACAGCTTTGACTGTCGTCGGCTTTCGCTGCCATTCCATCTTCACAGCGTGGAATGATTGTCATTTCTCTCTCTCTCTCTCTCTCTTTTTTTTCAGACAACAGCACCACCAGCCCAGCACCGCCACCTCGGGATCGCAGTCTCGTCCGTGTCAGGGTATACACGCAAGATGTGCTGTATTCAGCCTTTCAACCGGTCTTGTTTACCGATATTTTTTGCCTAAGTAATCGTAAGTGGCTTGCGACAAACTATTTGCATTTGTAGGATCGATACACGCAAAGCAAAGGAACATGGCTTTTGCTATTCAGGAATTGTAAGGAGCCTTGTTTCGTACTTACGCGCCTAGGGAATGTGCAGTTTGTTCTGTACATACAAAATACTGAGTTTTACAATATTGTTTTGTGTATTGTGTATCTTTCTGTGCAATAGTTGAGAATAAGAATCCGAAATAAAGCACATTTCTCTGCCTGTTAATATCCGGCCGAAACGAAATAATAGCCGCATAACTAAACACATAAGAAAATTGTCACTACAAGAAAGAGCCTGAAAATGGCAGCTGTTAGGTCTAAACAGATTTCAACAGCAAACATAACTGGTGCGCGTTTCCTCTTGCGTCTAAAAAAATTGACTCGCCATTCCGGTCCTGCGAAAGGGGATGTACAGCGAATCTGATGAAAACCACCACCATACAACTGCAGAGGGGAATATGCAATGCTTTATTGCTTTAGAGTAATAATAGTAATGGTAATTTATAGTGATGATAGTAATGGGGGTAATGGTAATCTTGGCAGCACGCCGCCGGTGGTTGTATTGCCGTTTCTTTTTCCCTTTGCCGCTCCTCGTATTCACGCTGCTCCTCGGGAGTCCTAACTATGCGTTGCTTACCCATAGTGTTGCTGTAACAACAATCAAATCAGTTGCCAGGCTGGTTCTTTTATACATGAAAGGCTAGTGACGTCACTCTCCACGTCGTAAGCTTCCGTCGCCGTGGCAGCTTGCACAACACCAACCTTTACCAGGAAACGTATGCGGGCCGGGAGCGCCATGATGTGGATTGGATGCTTGTTTTGGTACTTGTTCTTTATTCAAACAAATGCTGTGCTGTATGTTGAATGCATGATACCAAAGAATAATAAATGTAAATTGAACTGCTCCTGATAATTAGGAAACTAAAATCTGAGTCTGCTCCTACGCAATGTGTACTTTATTCTTAACGTGCACCTGTTGGCACCACAAGTCGATGGAATGACTCGCGTAGTACAACATTAGCGCAGACGTCAACTGCATGCTCAACATTGTATGTACGGCTAAACCTCAACATAACGAAGTCGGAAAAATTGTCAATTAGCTTCTTTATATAGAAATTTTTTCACATTGAAATTCGATCTTTTATGCAGATAAGTACAGCCGCCGATAGACTTCCACAACACGAAAGAGACCGCAAAATGTTCCGAATAATCGGAAATATCGGACAAGCGGGGACAAAGAAAGATACACAAGGACTTCGTCCCTGTTTGTGCAGTGCAACGTTTCACAATGAATCAATTCCAACTAGGCCTGCTCGCAGTGATGCTTTCACGTACTTCGCTGGAAGCACTGGGCATTTCCTGCGTGCAGTGCGAACTTCGAAAAGGGCATTCTGGATGTCTCGTTCCGTTCTGGCTGGCGTGCCACGATAAGCAGATCCCAACATTGGTAAACGTGCGGGCATATGGTAAAGTATAACAGCGATAAACCCTACTACAGATTTCGACTAATTTTGTTGTCAACAAACGCTTCCCACTTGCTGCTTCCTCGGATTCAGCCGAACGTGATGGAATCGCCAGACCAAATATTAATTAGCGTGCATCCACAAAGCTCTCATTGGTTCCCATAATTAGCCATTTCTGGCTACTACGAACGTGTCCAAGAGCTATAATTTTTGTGCATGTTACAGCTTCTTAACAGGCGCAACTCTAGTCTTGGCGAGCAAAATGTACTTCGGATTGGTCCAGCCTGGTACGTTTCTTTCTTTTTTTTTCTTCAGTCGTCTCAAGGCGTCATATTTCCCTCTTGAAGTTCCGTCACTATGAAAGTACACACAGAACTAGTATTTTGGAACGAGACATCGAATGTACCGATTCTCGATGAGACGGAAAAAAAAATCGATGATTACGATACTCCCTAAATGCAAATTTCGAGCGTAGCCGCTTAGGTGTTGTGAATTCGCGCTATATTACGGCAAAGCATTTGTTCCTGAAAGACAAGGTGCCCTCGGCGGCGGTGCTAAGCCTCTGCTCGGGCGGCTCGCTTAGCAGCATCGGCAGACGAGGCATTTCCACCAGTTGCGTCGCTTACTGTTGAGAAAGAAAGCGTGAACACGAGAACACGTGACTCGCATTCTCTAGCGGCGGTGGCCCCGCAGGCGAAGTAGCGCATGCGCAATGGACTTGAAGCCCACGCCAGCGCTTTGTTTCCGCGCTGGCCGCAGGCCTGGCCGTGCCGGCCTCCACTATCCACCTCGCCCTTTTCGCCATACCCTCCTCCAATTTCCGCCTCCTGGTAGCGCTGCACCATCCTCTCGCTTTCCTACTCGCGTCTTTCATCTCCACCGCTGCACTCCGCGTTCGCTTTCATCTTTCGCTATGTTCGTTCGCTCGGCTACGCCGAGACCGACGCCGACGCTCGCCGCGGGAACAAGCGCCTAGCAGCTGCGCTCTAAAAAAAAAAAGGAAAGAAAAAGCAGAGACACACCGACAATCTTGTTTAGGGCAATACTTTATTGAGCGACGAGAGGCCACCGCACTCTGGACACACTATTTCTGCACCCATTCCTCCTGTCACCACTCTATAACGGTTTCGTTCGCGTTGACTGTATAGTTGCAGAGCGCCCCGTGATCTCATCAGCCGGTGCATGCCTCTCCCGAGTCGTCTTACGTGAGGAAGCTGTGTGTGTTCGGGCTACGCTGACTTCAATCAGCTATGAAAAGCGCTGCTTAAAGTGACACTGAAGTCAGATATAGATGCATGTAAAAATAAAATAAAAAGGAGAGATAAAGGGTAAGCCTTTTATCGAACAGACTATACACTGTCAGGTAACAAACGTGACATGTTGAGAGACATAGCTGGAAACGACGATATATCTGTATGGGGCGTTTTGTGATAGGCTTTCTTTTTTTTTTAACATGGCGCGATTTTTCAACGATAACACAACGGACAACAACTTGGAACACCTTTTTCTTGGGCACGAACTGCGTTGTGATGGTGCACGGATCTTGCTAGTGTACAGGCGTGAGAGTTAGGATGAAAACAAAGTGATGCAAAACTAGACAGCGCGAGGTATATATCTCGCGCTGCCGTTCCTCCTCTTGTCAAGCACGGCGCTTTGTGTCAACTGAACGAAGAGGCTAAATTTTCCCAGAGCTGCAAGTCCTACCCTCACAGAAGTCGTTACAGAAATTACGTTGTGTTTCTGTTGACTTCAATATACATTCTGTTGAGGTTCAACTAAATATCACGCATAACTTTCACAAGGGAAAGCCCTGAGCCAACCACTATCAGCTGCCGCTTTTCGGATATGATGAGCGTAATATGGGTGAAGTCCCTGAAGGACACCAGGACACTGACGTCCGAATGAGGCAATGGTGTCACGGGAACATGAAACTGATCAATAGTGTGCGAATATGGAAATAACGAGCCTGGAGCCTCTAGGCTGCTGACGGCGTTTCGGCAAGGGGACTTGCTTTCGTCAGGAGAAGCCTCACTCTATAGAACCATTAGTTTACTGCCAACCTCTCGGTAAGGGTTTCGCCTTTGTCAGGGATGCCTGTCTGTAGCCTCTTCTCTGGAGCCAACGTATAAAGAAAGAGACTCGCTTGGCCAGGGCTTCGGCGCTGCCCCGACGAAGGTTTGGCTGCAGAACAAAGGCTCCAGGATGAGGCTTCTTTTGTTCGCTCGTCGTTGGTCAACATACTGACGCGGACAGTCCTGGAGCAAGCATTTCCAATGGCGGTCACCTGTCTGCCCGGGAGCAGTTTGTTTTTAAAGACTGGACAGTTTTGCCTTCTATACTGGCACCAAAGGGTTAGGGACCTGCAGATAAGATAACGAAAAACAGTCGGAACCTAGGCCGGGACTAACACGAAATTAAATTGATGAAACTTTCACAGCGTGTCTGCCAACTCCGTGCTATGACGGTACAGTGACTGTAAAGCTCCCGCGCAGGAAACTTATCTACCCAACAACGACGTGCAAAAAGGCTGTGTTTTCTGACCACGATAGAACGGCAAGAAGATTAAATGTCGTAATCACAGGGCAATTTCACAGGGAAATTCGAAAAGCGACCTCTTGAACATTTCTTTCTGAAATATTAACCTGTACACTGAGAAGTCACACGCTGTCCGGACAGGTGTATCAGCTCAAGGAGTGCTTGTGTTCATTGAAAAGGAATGCCTGTTGAATCTAGGCTTCCTTATAAGAGTTTCAGTGAATTGACCATTTTCGCGTGTTTGACGACGGTGCATGCTGGTCGAGGCTTCATCGTGCATGGGGATATTTACGGCTTATAAATCGCTGAGAGGCACTGCTTATATTACGTGATCACTCACATGTGGCAGATCTCGTGAGCAGTACGAGAGGAACAGACTGTTGGGTACTTAACTGCGCGTAAAGCAATGTAGAGCCTCCAGAACTCTCACCTTTCTCTTACAGCTCTGGCGGCAGTCAGTGTTCTAACTAGTGCCCGCAATGCTTCCCGCCACTTCTCAATTCACCCACTTAGCCTTCGTCATTTAAAACGCCAGAGGCGATATAGTTTGACCTACGGCTCCGTTTATCGAGCAGTCACTACGGTTCAAGTTACTACTATCTTAGAACTAGCTCCCTCCTTGAAGGCTGCTTTGAACTGCTGTAGGTGGTGTCCATGCAACACGACAGTGTGTGCCACCGATGATTTTCTGTATATTGCTGCTTTGGTGTATGGCCAGTGGCGTAGAAACAGGGGGGGGGGGGGGGGGGTGCATGGGCCCCGGGTGCAAGGGGCCTGTGGAGGGAGGGCGGTGTCATATACGTCAGAAGACACCGCTCTTTCCGCCGGCTAAACCCAAGGGGGGGGGGGGGGGGTGTATGACAGAAGACCTATGGGCCCCGGGTGCCAGAAGACCTAGCTACGCCACTGTGTATGGCAAGCGCCAACGGTTGTCTGGGAGTTCCTTCATGACCCGTCCACATATTTTGTGGCAAGAATTTCATGCAGTGTAACGAATTTTGCAATGTATTCCATTTGGTGAACAGGGCGTTACGCCTATCTGAGGCCGAATAGCGACGAGTGCAATGTGCCAAAGTCAAGACCTATCCGAGACTTATCTGCGAAGCGATGACGAAGTATTCACGAAGTTGAAAAGCGCTTCATAAAACGCGAGTTCCTGTTCACGGCTTCTTGACATGATGTACAACCGACTGCAAAAATATCTTTCGAACCAAGGAAATCGCGAGAATTTCAAGCTGTCTCACAAGCTCGCCGAAAAGCTAAGAATTTATATGAATAGTGTGACCACTGTACATAGAAGCACACACTGAACTCTCTTTATTCGAGGACGAGTGCTTAGGTTTTGACGAAATATTGTTCCCTTCTGTTCTGTTCTTTTTTTTATCTTTTGTTCAGACAACTTGGCGGTTTGGGGTACTGTCATGAGTCACAGTTCTCGTGCCCTCTCCTCTATTATCTACTTGCAATCAGAAGCATCATTGCGCGAGTGAGTCGGAACGCTCTCGAATCGATGCACTTTGGACATCACCAACGGAGAAGTCCAATCAGGCCCGATTTCAGGCTTTCTTTAGTGCGTTCATATCTCTCTTACACGCCTGTCACTCAGCAACACTGCTTGTGCACTAAAACAGGCCCCATCTGTCTGAAAACACCTTTCCGGAAAAAGCAATGCTTGTGGTGCAAACCAGCGTCAACAACACCCTACATCTCTTTGAGAACCACACGTGGGAACAACGATGAAGCAACGAAATGCGCACGCAGTACCGCTAATCAGTGCTGTGATACAGTTTGGGTCATAGCCGTCCTGGCGAACAGTGAATGCGCGGTTCACGTTTGCACGATTTGTCTCTCTTACTTTTTGTTTAATGCCAAGCATTATATATATGAAGCTCACAGCAAGGTCATCTTCAATTTTTTAGTTCACCATAAAAAAAATTTCCCGCTCACAAATCCGGCAAAATGATGTTATAATTCTAAACCAAACTTAATAACGTCTGTAATAGCCAAAAATAATGAGGATATATGCAGTGGTTATTTAAAGAAATTTAAAATAAAACTAAATTGTTTCGTTTTGCGAGGAGTGTGAAGTGATAAGCTAAATTAGGAGTTTCAAAATAGCCAATCTGTGTCGTATATGTAGTAACGGTTCATTTAATATGACTCACGTGACTATACGAGAATTTCGCTATTCTCTGAGCACGAAGGGCACGTGAGCCGCAACAAAAGTGCGAAGCTCCGCCTCCTTTACGCTTTAGAGGCGCACCTACCGTGCAACTGGCGCGCAGCTAGCGCGGAGGAGCGCCCTCATTGGTGCAATGATTGGACACCGGTCGCCACTCTCCACAGCTAAAGCCCCTTAAACTTCGTAAAGTAGCGACACTCTCCTCCTCCGCCTTCATCTCTCCTCGTTTCTCCTCTCTTTCACGCTCCCTCCTCGACCGTGGCACTGCCTACACCGCTCGAGCGTAGCAAAAGCGCCAACAGCGCTCCTCGCCACTCCGCAGACGCTTATCGAGCAAAAATGGCGCTAATGCACGACGCGAGGCCCCACGTGATGCTGCTAGGCCAATAGCGACGTGGTGTCAGCCTCGGCCAGAGTGCGCGAGGAGGAGGTGGCATTCTTCAAAGCGTGGCATTACTTTACGAAGTTTAAGGGGTATTATCCACAGCTGCTTCTGCTATAGGACTGCCAACGTGCCTCGACCAAAGAAGCTGAGCGTTGCTTGCACCTCATGCGCCAGAACGGCCAGGGATAGGCAGCACTACCTTAATCTAACGGAACAATAGGAGCAAGAACGCTCAACTCGCAAACGCGCCACAGTGAGCCACTGTATAATGCTTCGCACCACGATAGTTCCTAGTAAGAAAGTTTCGATCTCTTTTTTTTTTCTGTGCTGGAATAACGCTCGCGTGAAGCCAAAACTATAGCCTTGCCGGCACGCTTATCAACATGACAACCATGGATTAAAACACGTGGCACCAGGTGCTATGAAAAACAGGTGACCGCAGCGCAGGGCGACACTGAGTTCTTTAAGCGTACCAGCTTCGAAACTACACTGCTAAATTCTTTTACAGTGTTTGACAAATTGCAGTGAGGTAACGTTCACCCCACATGAATAGACTCAATTAAGCAGGCACCATTGTGACTTATTTTGATAGTGCATTGCCGTTTCATACCGCTTTTGAAATTGTTTTTGCCTTTCTTAATTCTCGTCGTTTTCTGTTGGCTAAAATTTCCCAACAGCCAGCACTCCAGTCGCCAAATTTCGCAAACTCGTAGTTAAGAACCATTATGTGTTAATCACAGGTTTCATCGTTGCGTGCTTCTTCCTTTCTCTTTGTTCACAGTGAATATCGCATGCATGTTGCTTTCATAGACTCGTCGGTCTTGTGGGTTCATCGGCTTGCCGTTTTCTGAAACATAGAGCCTGGAAGCTGTTCCGCAACTGGTGCAGGTGAAGAACCCTGGTAAATGCTCTGAAATGACACGGAGTAACGTCATACAGCTTGTAAGGCCCAACAAAGCTAACGAGATAGGGCCTGTCTTTTCTTCCTACCCCGGGCGGCACACGAAGTAACGAGCTTTGGTCCACGTTCATCTAACTACAAGTAGGGATGTGCATCGTAGGGCACTTGTAGACGTTGTCCCGCCGGCCGCATTGGCACGGTGACGGTACCGTCGGCTCGACGTCACAGCCAGAAGGTGCGACGTCACCGTTCGACGTCACAAACTCGAGGAGACGTCACTTGAAGGAAGACAAAGCAAAATAAAACAACAAAAACAAAAGCGTCTCCACACACGCACTGGGCACGTACGTATATGGTGCGCTTTGAGGTTTTCGGTTCCAGTGTTGGAGGAGAGGGGGGAGGTTAGAGTGAGAGACGTCGTGCGTCTCCTGGGCCTCGTTAGGAGGGAGAGCGCCTTCAGTCCCAGAGCGAGCATTTCTTCTCCGGGTTCATGTAGCTCCCGAGCGGGCAATGAAAAGCCTTCGCGAATTCGTCGAAGTTCTGCAAGGCACCGTTGGACCTGCAACAACGTGGAGTTCACGGCGGCTTTATCAAAATTTCATACAAGTCCGATTTCTTCAGTTTTCGGCTATTTCTATGCTGTTATTGACACGATCTGTCGTATGAAACAATGACTGATAAGCCTGAATAAAAAAAAGATCATACTTTAGGAATTGGCTTCGGGAATCGAGGGTTATCCTGGTTCAATTCGAAGACTTCAAATATATGTCGCGCTATAAGAAACGATTGATTAATGTGCCATTGGCTGAATCTAGGCCGATGATAGGTAATATTTTTTTTTACTCGTCAGATACAATTCGTGTGATGGTCACGTGGTTATTTTTGTTGAGTATCTGCAAGTGATTAAAATTATGACATTCAATGTTCAATTACGTTCACTGAGAGTTTAAAGTTGATTACAGCACACTCGATGCGAAGGTGAGCGAGCCTTGATTAATTACACGTTTCTGTAGATGGCTTGTGCGCGCGCAACGACAGCGGGATTCCATGTCCCAGAAGCGTATATAGACGCCGCCAGACTTAACCCGAACAATGAAGACACATCTATAGAGGTTTAACTTTAGAAAGCACGGGTTATAAGGAGCAAGCATCGCATGCTTTGAAATCAAACGTATTAAGCTATTACATTGAAGTAACCTCAACCAGAAATGCCCAGCATATTTCGCAGGAGAAGCAAAAAGACACTTACTGGGCGTTCCGGTTAAGTATAACGGTCACTGTACTGTATCGTTAACTATGAGCAAGAGAAAGAGGACACATGAACGTGGAGAGGAAGTGATCAGCAGTGGCAGAAAAGCGAGATACCCAATGTTTCGACAAGGGGAGCTGACACAGACAAGCGCCCTTGTCGAAACATTACGGCTCCACGCTGAGCCTCCCTCTTTACGACCACTGTTGATGTGAAGTGGCTGTATAGCGGTTCTCTGGAATACAGACCTGTACTTGCCAGGACTGTGCGTTTCAGTCTCGTACTTCTTGTAGCCTTCATCACTCACGACTTCGCACCAGATCTGCGTTTGCCGGCGGTGCAGACATGCAAAAAGGGGAAGCGAAAAAAACGAAGAGAATAGGCATCAGCGGATAAATTTCGCTCTCAAATATTTTCAACCCTGCATTCACATACCGCATATACGCGTGTAAGTGCCGCGCTCCTACTTTGGAGGGCTAACTTTTGCAAAAGAAAAAAAAAATTATACGTCCCGAGGGAAAGTGAAGTTAGTTCCGTTGCCGCTAGATGGCGGCTAGCTTTAAGTCAACGCCGCTCATCAACGCCAACGTCAACGCCGCTTATTCCTTTGTGTGGCGCGTCGTCTCGGCTGTGTTGACAGTGTTTCCAGTCAGATCGGTGGCATTTCGCGTCTGGAGAAAGGAGCCCTGTTTGGGTCAGCGCTCGTAAGGGACGATGGGCCGGCATCTGAGGTCTTTTACTTACTCCAGCTTTATGTAATTTGGGCCTCTCTTACCCTCTGGTACAGTTGCGGAAATAGCATGAACCTCTGGCGGCCTTCATCGGCCTGACCCGTGTAAGAGCCGCACCCAGCCAAGATTCTAGAGAAGAAATGTGCGGCCCTTACACTTCGGCTGGAATCTCTTTAATAAAAGTGGCGCGACCCCATACGGCTACCTGAAGCGGTCACTAGAAAAGAAAGCCGCAGTGGCTGCTTTTGGGATAAGATTTTTGAACCGCGCGCAAGAAACCAGCAGCTTCGGGGAGTGGATGCCTCCCTCGGCGGAGGCCGACAGCGTCCAGCGAGCGCTGTGCGCCTTTGCCGATGATTCTCCGCACGGTGTAATCGTGCGAGGGAGCATTGCTCGGTACAGCTGGCACTGTCAGCATCTCCTGATTTCCCCTCACTATTACCTTAGTAGGACGATGAGCCGTCCGTCTTTTAATAAATCATCATCATCATCATATTGCCGACACGCAAATGTAAACGGGGCCTTGAAAGAATATTTTGTTAGTCTAAGCAAGTTTAGTGCAGTTCTTGACAATCAGTTTAAGTGAAACGTCGCTCTCACGACTCCGCGTTTACTACGTGGGTTATATTGATTGAGTAGTAATCGTAGGTTGGAGGCCGGATGTGGGATATGAATGCCAAAGAGAAAACTAATTTGACCTGTATCAGTAAATTACTTATTTGTAATACGCAAATAAAAAAAAAGCTTTCACGCTGAGACAAGGCTTGGAAAGCCAGAAAACACACAAGAACAAAAGACCAGTGGCGACGCCGCCTTGAATATCTTACACCAACTCCTCGCCGTGACGTCATTCTGACGACGACTGCTTGGGCCTAGTTAGCTTTTTATCAGAAAAAGGAACTTAATTGTGTTTTAAGTGAACCAATGACTGAACTTGGCAAAATTTCAAGAACATTTACTGCGCTACAACGTGCCAAGTACGATAAAATAATGTGAAATTCATGACGTCACATTTACGTACCGGCAATGATGTTTCGGCCCCATATATATATATATATATATATATATATATATATATATATATATATATATATATATATATATATATATATATATATATATATATATGTGGAAGATTGGCCTTCGTTTTGACTTTTGGTATTCAGCCTCGTACCACGAAATTAATGGAAATAGTGAATGCTTTTTAATGAATGCTTTATTATTGTACACTGATCTAGTGTTTTTCTTTAGTGTTCTACTAAAACGCTAAAACAACCGAAATAAGTCAATGTCAACCACTTTGCCAGCATAACCTTCTTTCGCAGTGCTAACGTTGGCCAATCTGCTTTTAACCTCATGCTTTGAAGCCCGTTGGACACAAGCAACTTCGGAGTTCGTCTTGCATTCACACTTTCTTCCGCTTCCGCTCAAAAATTAGCAAAAATTAGAAAGGAAAGGCTGTAGTTGGTTTCCATCAAATTTTGCCTTGAATTCATTTCTCCGTTAAAAATGAGGTACGCTATCTATGGCACAGAATAATATCGAGAAAAAGGTATCCTTCTTCCCTTTCTTTTTTTCGTCCCCCGAAGTCCTTTGCCAGAGCAGGGTGTCAAGGCGGTCGCGAATTTGGTTAACTGATCTGACTCAATTTTTGACGCGCGCGCTTAATTCAAGCAAGAAAACCAACTCGCAAGCATGAACACAAAACTGCCGATTCCGCGAAAAGGCTTCAAACTCGGCATTGTCCATAACGAGAAAATATTCATAGAAATTCTTCAAGTCCACTATAATAGTGTCAACAATCCATGCCGGCGATTTAGCAACGACTAATTGGTTGACTAATTGTTTTCTGTAAGTCGTTCTATTTTTCGGCGATCGCGTGCTCTGTGATAATGGACGCTAGATATCAATTCTAGACACGCTTATAAGACGAGTACATATGCTAAAAGTTAGCAGAAAATCTACCTGCTAGCAGCCACACCGAATTCAAATTTCGTGTACAAACCTGGGCGTATTGAACAAAGAATACTTGTTCGTTGGTCAGTCCCAGGCCCGGCAATCGCGGCTCTTGCCCATGCTTCGCAGCCCAGCTCTTGTATGCCTGAAAAATAAATAGAACAAGCTAGGCATCTTGCACGTCCCTGAGTTTTCCAAGTCACATAAAAGAAGTTTGCCTGCCAAATGTATCGATGCATAGCTCCATGTCCTTTGCGAAATTACGTAACATGGGAGTTATATACGTTGTCCATAAACGCATTCATGCTAGCTGAATATCAAAGAGACACCAGGGCTAGCGCCATCGGCTGGTGTTTAGTATAACCATAGCGAAGAAAACTATTACTGCAATGATGGGCTATGTGCGACTCTTACTGGTGTAGGGGCAACGGACATACATTTTTGGTAGTTTCTTTTTCTTTCTTTGTGTTCCCTTCGGCGAAAACAGCGTGAAACGTTCAAACAAAAAAAGCTTTTCTGACGCCTCACGGTTGAACAAATCACCACAGGGTGCCGCTACCAGCGCTGCTTCTGCCGTCAACGTCTTTTGTTTTGCGCTACAGGCAAACGTCTCCACAACGAACGCTTCGTCGGCGAAATGACCTGTATAACAAATGATCGATTATGTCCCGGCTGAATTTCTATCTTCCATATGTATAGTGAACACCTCTACAACGAAGACCTCTATACAGCGAATTAGCCTGTACAACGAAGAAATTTAGGCATCCCCGACCCCTGATCTTTTGCTTTACAACGAACGCCCCCTGCAGCAGTGCCGCCGATGCCTTTAGCAGATGTGACACACGTGAGCACCGCGCTAGCGCCAATAGCAGCACTGTAGCGATGCACTTTAGAGTTTAGATTCACGATGCCCTGCTGCACTGCGCCACGAATCACTCAACTCATACGCTGCTTGTCGTAGCCCATCAGCGGGTGCGGCGGCTGACGAATACGTCGCACTTGATGACGACGCGATGATGTCATCGAAATTGGCGACCGACGACGTCTTCAAAGGCAGCTAGAGCGGAATTTACGCAAACATGAAAGAAGGCAAGAGTGATAAACATCCTGTAAACGAACCAAAGGTTTCGACGGCATGGGAAATGATAGCGGCATTGCACGATCTACAGCTTTATTTTGCGTATATCTGCTGTGTTTCGCTGTGGAGCACGCACGCACACACGCACACACACACACACACACACACACACACACACACACACACACACACACACACACACACACACACACACACACACACACACACACACACACACACACACACACACACACACACACACACACACACACACACACACACACACACACACACAAAATAAGTCTTGTGTTAGTAAGTCTTTATTGAAATCATATCAAATGAAGGTTTTTTTCTGCTGAACGTGCTTAGTCTGCTCTAGTGCGAGGAGTACGGTGAGCGGCTTTTACAACGAAATGACTTCAAAACGAAGAATTTCGTTGGTCCCGAACTCTTAGTTGTACAGGTGCTTGACTGTATTCCTTGAATTGCAATACGTATTGCGACAAGCTAAAGCTCTCTAAACGCACACCACACGCTAAGTTCTTAAGATTTACAATTCCAGATGTCTCAGACGCATAATGAATTTTATGGAAGTTACGTTACCATGAACGCATGTACCTGTCTCGTGACAGCACTGTAACCAGAACAGAGAAGCTCTATAAGCCAGAGACAATTGTAATAATCCGCGCCAACGCCATATATAAACCGAACGATGCTTTAATTGCGCACTTCTTTACAGACCCTGCTCCGGCATCTTGCAGTGCTAGTTTTTGCATCAAAGCAAATGGCAGACGTTATAACACGTTGAGATCCTCACATACATGACGAGTAAACGTGTCTTCGTAACATATAATAGAACAGGCGTGCCGGAAGGTTAAAGCGCGCACCAGCGCTTGCTCACAGACAGAGTAACTATAACGACTCACGTAATAGGCTTGCTTCACGGCCGTCGAGTCACAGATGTTCTCTTCGAGCGTCGTGTTACCGTTCACCTGCGTAGACATTCGAACGTGAAGTTGAGAAAAGGTACGCTGATTTGGAGGTAAAGAATTACGCAAATCCAGCGCAACTGTCGTAATCCAATTGAAGTTATTAATTACAAGAGAGTTCCTCTTCTTCACCACGTTTTTCAGCTTACGCGCCTGCCGAGACACCCACCGAGTGACCCAGGTGACACGTGGGACCCTCACGCCACACCTGGCGCGATAACGACCCAGTAGGTGCTCTGTCGAGGCGCGTTCGTGACTTGGCGTCGCAGCCAATGGGGCTTTAGGTGCTGTTTCGTTGCTACAGACTACAGACGCCGGCTTTTTCGATCAATGTGCCACTTGACCTTTCGCATCAATAAAGAAAATATGCGCTTGATGGGGCATTTTTTTAGCAGTCAGAACATTTAGGGGTTACTTGTTCAGTTGCGTAATTTCCTAGAGAAGAGAGCGGTTAACCGGCTCATATGTAGTAGTAGTAGTAGAGAAGGCTATATATATATAAGCCAATTGATTGCATGAGTGCGGTTCTTCGTGTGAGCAGCAGCAACAGCATCAACCAGCAAAAGCAGCAGTAACAGCAGCAACCAGCTGCACCAGCCACAGTCAGCAAAGTCCGGGAAGCTTCAGAAAGAAGTACCGTGCTATCGACATGACGGGTCGGGTACAGTGTGCTGCCTGATTGACGACTTGTGACGCTTTTGACAAGCCTTCTTTTTTCCCCGCTGGGGATTTGCGGCACCTCAGATGCCACTGATATCATTAATGTGCTAGTGAGATATAACAGCAGTCAAAGTGGCATGCTAAGAAACTTGGGCTCGTGGCAGGCTCGACGCAAGAAATAATAATAATAATAATAATAATAATAATAATAATAATAATAATAATAATAATAATAATAATAATAATAATAATAATAATAATAATAATAATAATAATAATAATAATAATAATAATAATAATAATAAAAGATGTGGTATGCAAGTTAGAAAACGACAATCGCGCAGTATTGTGTAGAATGAGGCTCACGTAAAGACCGGAGTTCCAAAGGGGAAACTGTGAGAACTGTTCGACGAAGCAGTTTGCACGTTGCCGAAGGTGCTCCAGCGCATCGTCAGGCCACCAGTTGGTGAAATTCCCATGCTTGTCAAATTTCTTGCCTGCGTTGAGATTTTTTTTGTACAATTTATTTCACACTTCATTCACCATGCGAAGTGAAACAATTTTATATTGAGAAAACAAATGACTGGTGAGAAAAATATACCTACTGGGCAATCTTTTTTTAGGGGAAAGATGCTTATTAAAGATCACTCGTGACAGATAGCGCAATTCTGACGCATATGGATAATTTGAAAGAGCGGACACAACTTGTAAGACAGATCACAGTGTTACCTTAGGTAATTAACAACAAATTCACTAAATAATTAAGTGGTTGTTCACTTTAGCGTTCTAAGTCATATACATTTTGCAGAAATCCTGTGCTCTGCACTATATAAGCACAAATACGTGCTCCAATTCTGTGGCGAAATATATTGATGTTGCAGTTAACGCATATTAGCACAGCGATTAAGTCGGGGTAGATTACCTATTTCATAAGTTACCCTCCAAGTACTCCCTCTGCTGTCATAACTATCTACGTGAAGATGTGCCAAGCTAAGTCTTCTTGCGATTTGTGAGCTCCTGTGTTGAATGACGCGAAATCTTTAAGGCAAGCTACGTATGCACCTTTCCATCGCCCAGAACTGTAGGGATGTTCAGTAGCAAAAAATCCGAATGGAATCGAATACGAATACTCGAGGAAAAAGTACCTCCAAATATCGGATCGAATACCGAGTACTTAGATTTTCTAAACAAATTGAAGTATGAATGCTCTGCAGCGTTTCGAACAAAAGGCTTATTTGCGTTATTTGATACATCTAATGCCAAGATCGACTGGATTTACACTCAACGAAGAAACTTGTAAGTGAGAAACAAAGGAAAATTGGTCGTATCTTGTGCGTCATGACAATGACAAACGAAACAGAGAAAGAGCACCTCACCGTATGCAGATAGTAGAGTGCAGTGATCGTTGAAGGAGTTAGGTGCTATATTACAGCATCGCACATCGTTTCATAGCAATCATTCGAAAGAACTCCGCAGTCCTACCACGCCCCCCTCCTCCCCCCCCCCCCCACCCGTAGACTAAAAGAAAAAAATCTTTCCTGTCCCATTATATAGTATTCGAATCAAACTAATATTCGACAATTTCGGATTGTGAATTCGTGACTTAAATAACAAGGGCTATTCGATTCTTATTCGAAATCTTCAATATCGGCACACGTCTACGGAAAGGTTCATACATATGTGTGTTGTTTTCTTTTGCCGTGACTTCGTAAACTATTTGCGTATTGACATTGGCAGAACCACTGACGTGCACTGGTGCGAGCAATAGTTTGCCCCTCTTCGCTTGTGCAGAAACGGCAGCATTACTGGCTGTCAACAGGCCTGTGCGGCATTTTCTAGATGCGATGTGTAGCTCAATGTGTGGGCGCAGCCAGTGCTCTTTTTCCCTCTTTCCCCTTTTTTGTCTATTTTCGTCCGTTTATATCTCTGTCAATCAGTCCAGGGTATCAAACCGGGCGATGTGGATAACCTCCCTGCCTTTCCCTTCTTTCGTGCTCACATAACAGCACGCGAAACAGTTGGAAAACGGCGCAAGAGGTAAAAACTGCTGACAACAACTCACTCGTGTATATCACTCTTCAGAAATTAGTCGTTGTAGTTACTATGCACCTGTCACACTATTTACACCTTGGTATAACTGCAGTTGGTAACGATGGAGTTTGTAAAATTACTGACTAAACAAGGTGGCCACTGTTACTAATGGGTCTCAGCTACCAATCACAAATGCAGTTAGCACCGCCAGATACAAAAGTTCTAGTCTATAACAAATTCATCGAAACCACTCTGGAACATGCCAAAGCTGGTCCGATAAATGCGCTCTAGAGACTATAATCTTTGCATTCGGTGGCGATAACTGCGTTTGCACTTGGTAGCTGAGACCCATTATTAACAGTAATTAACTTGTTTAGTCAGTAATGTTACAAACCATATCGTTACCAACTGCAGTTATATCACGGTGGTGATAGTGTGGCAACTGCATAGTAACTACAACGCCCTTTTTATGAGAGCATACGTTAGCACTTATGGTGTCCCTGGTGTGAAGAGGTTGTTACTGTGGGATCGACAGGCAGTTAATAAAAGAAATGATGCAGAAAGCAAGCTTTGTACTCACCGAAACCGGCAAAGCCGTGGGTAATCTCGTGTCCAATGACGACGCCTATGGTGCCAAAGTTCAGGTACCTACGAAGTGATAGGGGATTCTAATGAGAGATTTATGCACTACAATCTCGTGGGTCCAAGAAACTTCATTCTATTGAAACAGTGGAAATTTCTGTCTCCTTGCAGTTTTCAAATTTTGATTAACACACTGCTGTCGTCGATAGGCATTTAACAAAAAAAGAATAAAAAGAATGAAAGAAAATTACACGCGCTTCATGCTAATGCTTTTCCCATGGAAGCCAACAAACAATGGACTTGGATGAAGCCAAGAAGCGCACTAGAGAAATTAACTGTTTTTTCTTTGTTCTTGAAATGCATAGTTACCCAAACAGGAAGGTTAAATTTACGACAAACTTAGAACTTTGCCGACGGTGGGAGCCGAACCCAGAACCTCTGCGGCGTCTGTACCGCCAATGGCGATGTTGGGCATGATGTTACTGGCGAAAGCGGTCAGCGAATAGTAAACAACACTCATGAACGAAGTTGTCGAGTCTGATTCCAGAATAGCACTTCGAGAATGAATGCGAAGGAATCTCACTCACTGTGGCCTGTCGAGAATGAGCATGGGGGAACGCAAGATCCCGGCTGGGTAAACTGCAATGACAAAAGTGCGGAGATGAGTAGCAGGAAGAAGGCGATATAATTAACACTGCAGTATACACTTGACAAAATGTGAAACACGAGAGTTAAACTTCAAAGTACTAAGATTGATTGATTGAAACGAATCGCATTGCCTACAAATATTTCTTTAACTCGAAGAAAAAGACCGAATTGTAGCGTTGCAGAGGTACTCTTTCCTGCACACTCGAAGTTACCGTACTTATGTCATGTGAAATCTTTCACCCAAGAAGCAGCAGAAGAAAATCACTGGGTGCGTGCATCCCAAACACTAGGTGCCATTACTTTAACTGTTTCTACTTTACTAATTGCAGCGATATACGCATGGAGCGCAGTCCTGTTCTACTGTGAAGTCACTCTAAATCGAAGGAGGTGACAAAAGATGTCTGTATACTCACTAGCGTAGTTGCCTCGGATGTCATAGAACGCGTTTACGATCAGGGGATTTGTCGCCCACTCCCTGTCACAGAGAAAAAAAAGTGCCAGCCAATATATAGCCGTAGCGAGGATTCCCTCCAACACATGTCATCAAGTTAGTTATGAGCTCTAAATTTTCTATACCATCTTATATTGTTCGAAAATTTTATTTTTAATTCGCCCGCGAGAGATAGCGCTGTTCCGTCTGTTCACGTGTACTAAAAGGGGCGCAAACTACCTGCATGAGAAATTGCAATGTCGAGGTAGCTAGCTGAATATACATTTACGAATTAATTTTATGAATTATTCTTTTCAGGACACTGTAGCCGAGAAATAGTGAGGTCACGTCTGCTTAGTAGAAATCCCAAGATGTCACCACTTAAGAGATATCCATATTGTTGAAAACCTCGTTATTATTCACTGGTTTCGCAACTGATATTATCACCAACTTCTAGAGGTATATACTTTCAGAAAACTGTTATTTGAAATGCCGATGTACTTCGTAGCGCAGCTTGAGGGCGGATATCTCGAAAGTGGTGCTAGCTTTAATATTTGACTTCACTGCTGCACAACTTCCATTTCGCAACTTCAACGAGCGCCCAAAGTTTTATTGGCCACCTAGAGGTTGTGATTTATCGTGAGGCTAATTCCTGCTGCTTTCACAAATTGACCTGCGAAGGCGGACCAGCGCTATCTCCCACATATTTCTTTTGTAAAGATCTGTTCTAACTAGAAAAAAAAATCACGGCATATTTAGCAGCGTAAATATGCGAAGGCACGAAATCCTTAGACACGCGGCCGTAATGAATCGCGGAAACCTCTCTCTTCGTCCCCATACCCGCTACTCCCAGTGCAGGGTAACAAACCGGACGTGCATCTGGTTAACCTCCCTGCCTTTCCGGTCTTCTATTTATCTCTCTCCTCCCCCCTCTTTCTCTCTTAATGACACAGTGAGACTAAGAGAACGACCGGCAACTTACTTTTCCTTATCGACAGGCTTCGTAATCTTGGAGAAATCTCTGGCAAACTCAAAGCGTCGTACCTTGAGAATGTTCACGAGAAAGTGATCGTCGTCTATTTCAAGCTGTGAAAGGGAAAAAAAGGAAAAAGAGAATTACCTTCATGCACTTTCGTGCGATGGGGCGCAAACTGTCGCTCCACTGAAGAGAAACGTACAGTCGAGCGTAAACGCCATAGCAGCGCACGAAGGAGAGCCAATGTGTATATAGCCCAGTTTAGGGCCACAATGACCTTACACAGGACAAGGGTTGGCCCGACAGTGACCTTTCATGCAGTTGCCTCTCGGGGAAAGTTTTTGGAGCATGGAAATTGCGAGAAAAAAAGAAAACTTTTCTCGCAAATTCACCTTTCAGCGTAAAATTGACCCAGACACCATGTCTATAGAACGAAACAGTTTTGCCGTCGTTCTTAGTTTGTCACCGTAACGCACCTCCCATAAGCCTGCTTTGCCGCGAATTATGGCATTTATACTGCCTACGTATATATATATATATATGGACGTTTAGCTGTTCTGCGGCGAATGCGCTCTAACGATTCTGTTGAATATTGAGAACAACGGATTTCAGTGCATCTGTTGCTTTGACACAACTGAGACAGCACACTTTTAACGAATCAAGATATTTAAGGCAAACGAGACCTACCTTCCCACTTCTCTTCATTAAAAACAAAATGAAAGCAAACCAAAACGATGCTCACGTCATGGTATTCTTTGTCCAGTTCAACCGGATCCAAGATGAACTTCGGGAAGCCCACTTTTTGTCCCATAGCGGCTACCTGCACACAACAAACATGATAAGATTGCTGAACTGAAAAGTTTGTTCCCATGAATAATAATAATAATAATAATAATAATAATAATAATAATAATAATAATAATAATAATAATAATAATAATAATAATAATAATAATAATAATAATAATAATAATAATAATAATAATAATAATAATAATATCTGTTGCATTCACGTCCCCAGCGTGCTCTGCAGTTATCGTAGACATAAAGAGCGACTATAATGCGACAGCATTATGACGTCCTACCATTCCATTACTGTCCATCAAATCCACATGTACTTGCTCCCCTTCCCGTGGTCATCTGTGAACTATTACGACCATATATTTACCTGATCCTAGCTGCCTAACAACACCTTACGACCATTATCTGCTGACAGCATACCGATAACTACTCCTCACGTCCTCCTTAGGATACGCTCATTCTGACAACTTATGATGAATCATTTACACCTCTCTATCACAGTGGTTATTGCGCACCACTGAATAATGGCAGTTGTCCACGGACAACACAACAGGCACAACCACTGCAGTTTAACGCGCAAAGCGCGTGGCCTAAACACCACATTTACTTTAACTCTTACTGTAACTTAAGATACTAAACTTACAGTAACATTTACTGTAACTCTTGCGAGGCCACATATCGCACACTGGTAAAAAGGAACGTACCACCGAGCCCTTTGATTACGCTGTCTCTGAGAACGGCGCGCCGGAATTTTGACTTTAATGTTTCTAAAACCTAGGGTAAATGGCGTTTTTCGGCTCCTGAACCGCTTCTGGCGTATGCAGCCAGCAAAAGCATAGCCTTCTTCAAGGTCTGGTTCTGTCACCCTAAGAAAGTCGTCGCTGAAGCGTAGATTTCGACAACATCTAAGACCGGCAAAACTGTCCTGCGTAATGCTATCGTATCGAGAAGAAAAAAAAACACGCTATCGCAAAAGCACTTACCTTCTCACGACAGAGTTCCTTAGTCTTTTCATCGAGGAAACTCTGCCGCGGAAAGGTTTCCACGTAGGCATTCTTGATCTCGTCAATCAGCAATCCTACCTGCGCAGAGAGTGTTTAAAATGCACCCGGTAAACATTAAATTAACAAAGAAAGTTTCGCAATGTCTGGAGCTTCGTATTTAACAAATCCACCTGCGCATTAATAAGATCCTTGGACCACGGCCGTACGCGCCGTTGGTACAGACAGCCACGAAAGCGTTGTTGAAATACCTCAAGTCGGATGGTGTTGGTAACCGTGTGTAGACTCGGTGCGAACCTTCAAATGTGCGCGAAACTGTGCTCTCCCTCCTCTCTTTCTCTTTCTTCATTTCCACACCCCGTTCCCCCAGTGGGGAGTAGCAAACCGGACGCGCGTCTGGTTAACCTCCCTGCCTTTCGTGTCTTCTCTATCTATCTATCTATCTATCTATCTATCTATCTATCTATCTATCTATCTATCTATCTATCTATCTATCTATCTATCTATCTATCTATCTATCTATCTATCTATCTATCTATCTATCTATCTATCTATCTATCTATCTATCTATCTATCTATCTATCTGTCTATCTATCTGTCTATCTATCTATCTATCTATCTATCTATCTATCTATCTATCTATCTATCTATCTATCTATCTATCTGTCTGTCTGTCTGTCTGTCTGTCTGTCTGTCTGTCTGTCTGTCTGTCTGTCTGTCTGTCTGTCTGTCTGTCTGTCTGTCTGTCTGTCTGTCTGTCTGTCTGTCTGTCTGTCTGTCTGTCTGTCTGTCTGTCTGTCTGTCTGTCTGTCTGTCTGTCTGTCTGTCTGTCTGTCTGTCTGTCTGTCTGTCTGTCTGTCTGTCTGTCTGTCTGTCTGTCTGTCTGTCTGTCTGTCTGTCTGTCTGTCTGTCTGTCTGTCTGTCTGTCTGTCTGTCTGTCTGTCTGTCTGTCTGTCTGTCTGTCTGTCTGTCTGTCTGTCTGTCTGTCTGTCTGTCTGTCTGTCTGTCTGTCTGTCTGTCTGTCTGTCTGTCTGTCTGTCTGTCTGTCTGTCTGTCTGTCTGTCTGTCTGTCTGTCTGTCTGTCTGTCTGTCTGTCTGTCTGTCTGTCTGTCTGTCTGTCTGTCTGTCTGTGTCTGTCTGTCTGTCTGTCTGTCTGTCTGTCTGTCTGTCTGTCTGTCTGTCTGTCTGTCTATCTATCTATCTATCTATCTATCTATCTATCTATCTATCTCCTGCGCATGAACCTTCGGGAGAGATATGGCCTTATGTCGCCGTACATTTCGACAGTGAAATCCGAACTATGGCGGTCGGACCGGTTGGCCGGTGAGAAGACGGCCCGCGCACACGTGACGGTCGCGACCCGTGGTCGTCGCACCTGGTCGTCGGTGGCCGACGAGGCGAAGTCCTGCCGCACGAACAGCGCCGCCAGGGGCATGCTGAAGCTGTCGCTGAGCAGGCGCACGCACTCCTTCCAGCGCGAGAGGTAGGTGCGCTCCTCGTGGGGGCGCGGCACTCGCCGCCGGAAGTCCAGGTACAGCCGCCGGAAGTGCACGTCCAGGTACGGCATGTACGCCATCACGAACCGCCACGACAGGTAGTTGGCCAGCGTCCTGCGCGGCGCGCCGCTCGCGGGTATCAGCTTCGATTCGAGCTTACGTCGCGTAAATGCAAAGTTTTGTGAATGCGTGCAGCATAACGTACAAGAAAGTGGTCCCGAAGTGGTACACTGCAGAGGTATACTCTCGCGAATAGATACATCGCATACATACACACACACACACACACACACACACACACACACACACACACACACACACACACACACACACACACACACACACACACACACACACACACACACATATATATATATATATATATATATATATATATATATATATATATATATATATATATATATATATATATATATATATATATATATATATATATATATATATATATATATATATATAATCACTGTCCGACAAGATGACGCAATGATGGCGATGGAATGAAGGCGACGGTACGACGACGAGTGAAGGAGAACAGTAAGATGACGAGGATGTTATGACGATGATCACGTGACGACGACGGCATCGCGACAATAGGAAAGTCTTTCGAGGAAGACAAAACGTACAGGCAGGTAATTAAGTGTGGCCATATACCGCCTGTAGGCGTTTCCGTAGCGCCCAATATTCAGAGAACTTCGAGTCTGCCACCTACAGCACAGCTACAACCAATTCGAAATCCACAAACGATGAAGCCAGAGAAAGCATAGGGAAGCAACTGTCATTTTTTTTATTGAAATGTAATGGAAAAAGTAAGGAAAAGGAAAGTGGACGAGAAGAAAAACTCGCTGGTGGTAGCGGAACTCGCATCTTTCATTCCAATGCATTTGAAGTTAACCTTATTGATAAAGATATCAAAATTAGTACTAACGAATAAACAGGAAGAAGACCCAAGTTAAAGACTGCATGCGTACAGGCGTACATGATAGCATAAACGACAAATAAAGCGAACCTTTAGTAGTGACTACGCCAAAGCGTGGGCTTGAGACCCGGAGGAAACGAACACTCTCTGTTTTCACGCTCTTTCTTTGAGACTGTGAGAAATCTCACCGGGGACTGGTCTTGTTGAGCAGGTCAAAGAGCCGGCGCATGTAGTTGCTGTCGTTCTCGATGGTCAGGTTGATGCTGGACTCGTCGGTCTGTTGCAGTCCTGCGTAGTCCATGACTATTCGCAAGAGATGGGTCCAGTTCAACTGCGGGCAAAAAAACAAAAAAATGACAACGCCGTGGGGCACGGCTTACGTGAGACGCTGCTCATCGTTTCGGGCGGAACATTTGTACGCATAATACGTCACAAGGGAACAGGAATATTAAGTTTGAACGCAAGAAAAAAAAAAGCTGCAAAACTGAACTCAAGAAGTGCGATATGGTTGGAGTATGTTTTCTTGCACGATGCGGGATGACCGCCAAACATAAGGTCGAGTGCATACCCATGGTGGAGTGCAGTTCCTATAGAGCCTCTGATATACAATTACAAAACTCGTTATAAAATTATGTTATAAACTCTGTTGCATATTTAATGAGCTATGTTGTCCTCAACATACTTTCTGTTGAGACACAATTGAATATGGTGCATGTTTTTTTTTTTTTTACAAGGTTACGCTGTTGACAGTGCTAGCGAACCTTTTCTAGAGGAAGCAAGAGTGTTTTTCCCAGTAAAGAAAGTTCCATTGTGCGAGAATTAAAGCCTCGTGCACTCGTCACTCGAGAATACGTAGAGCTTATGCGAGCAAACGCTTGCCTTCTCATAAATAAAAATATAATAAAATTCCAGCAGCGCGACATCGCTGCAAGTGCAGTAACACGTGTTCATAAATTTCTGCCGACCCTTGAAAAAACTGAGCACGAGCACAGCGAAGAATCTTTTCCAACGACAAATACGTCGTTGCGGATACGTCCGCGCACATCCTGTTAAATGAGTTTTGTGTCCAAAAGCGTTTTTGCTCTTGTAACTAGTAAACTTCTTATTTATTAGCACCTCTATAGTATCTATCTAGCACAAGGAAACGTAAAACTCGCTGGAGGTGGCTGTTAAGCTCATAATTGCCAAATGATGAAGGTGGCAATATGTGTGGAACTCAGACATCGAATATCCTCCATGGCTGCTTACAGTTCCAAAAATCGAATTGTCAGTAGAAGGGATACTCAGCAAAAGAGACATGTTCATTCAGGCTGCTCAACAACTAGCACTATACCAGATATATATGCGGTATTCAGGATACACACACGTCTATACAGATGGCTCCAGTAGAGAAACCTCTTCAACTTCATCATTCATTATACCGCACCTCAACAAACAAGAATCATTTAAGTTATCTCGTGCGACTTCGTCCACAACGGCTGAACTGTTCGCAATCCTATGTGCGGTAAAATTTATATTGTCAGTAACAGAAGCGCAAAAATGGGGTAATTTTCAGCGATTCACAGGCTGCTCTAACATCCCTCTGCACCACAAAGGGGAAAACATTCAGCGACAGTATAATATATGAAACACTTAAAAACCTCACAAAGGCAAGCGAAGCGAAACATGCAATAGCATTCCAGTGGATACCAGGGCATTGCAACATTCCTGGCAACACAGCAGCCGATGAAGCAGCACGACAAGCGCACCTGAAATATGATACGGCTCCGCTCCCAATATCAAAGAATGAATTACGCTGCATTATAAGGATAACGTCTTTCAACATGTCTAGAAACACTTGCTTTGACCAGAATTCTAAGAGCTCTGACTTATATCATATTGATCCATTTATTGAATTCAAATTTTCATTGTCATTAGATAGAACTATGGAAACGCTTATTCATCGATTAAGGCTAGGCACTGCCTACACAAAGCATTTCTTACACAGAATTGGCCGAGCGGAAACCCCCGAATGTGATTGTGGATTTGTAGATGAAGATATATATCACCTCCTTCTAGATTGCCCACATCACGACAAACCAAGATGCCGACTTAAATCAGCGCTAAGTAAATTAGACCGCAGACCTTTCAGTTTAAGGAAACTTTTGGGACATTGGCCAACAACGGCCTTGCAGAAGAGCGCTTTAAAAGCACTAAAGACTGTTTTGAAGACAGCGGCATCGTTGGACGTTATTAGTGCTTTCATTGTTCTGTTCATTTCAATGTCACTCTATATATCCATCTGTTTGGGAATTATGCTATGTTGACTGCTCTGTTGTGACTGTATGTGCTAATATATTTACACGATGTATATACCACCCGCTGACTAGACAATGTGTTATTAGGCGTCAGTATCGTTTGTACTTTTGAGATTTTCGACTACATAGGTGTGGAGACATTTGCCATAGTCTTCCTGTGGAAACGTTGCTTTATAATTCCTGGTGCTTGTGTGAAAAGATTATTTGATATGCAACCGTGAACCCTGAATGATGTATGACGGAACCACCCAAGAGATAAGGAGTAGCCGGCGCCTTAAATTGCGCGCCAACATCTCCTTATATCATATAAAAAAGAAAGGTGGACCACAGCGAGAACCACGAGAACCACAGCAGGGAACGTATTTGTCTTTCTTTCCTTAATTTAAGATATACGGCAGTTCAAGGAGCAAGCAATCAGGCGTACAAAAAGATACAGAATAACATATTGCAAAGCAAATTTAAAGACGGTAGGTCACTCGTGTGTCCCCTTCAGAGAATATTGATAGGGTGAGGCAGTGAAAGTTAATGGGAAGGATAGAATGGCGGATACCTCGTGCAACAGTGCATTGTTGTAAACGCGGTCACATATGGAAATCATTGAACATGTTCTATAAATTGCTTATTTCATTAATCAGCAAGGACGGCCTTGAGATTCACGTTGAACGGTCCTGATGACCGTTCCTTTTACTGTGGGAAAAGTGCTTTCACCGTGAAATAATTCGCGAACGAAAACTACAGCTTTGAAAGCTTTAACAGGTTTGTTAATGAACAGTGGCACATTGTCAGATCATTGATTCCTATGTATGTTTTCTTGCTTTCTACATACGGCTCTTATTTACTTGTATTTTTTTATTCATATAAATATTCTCTATAATTTCCTTATATTTACGGTTGCTGATATTTGTGACTCTTTCATTTCTTTTGTATGTTCCTTAATATTCAACTGCTTGTTTTTCTTTGCCTTTACATTGATTTAGTACACATTGTACGAATTGTTTCCTACCCGCTGTGGTGGCGCAGCGGCTTTGCCGTCGCGCCGCTATGCTCGAGGGCGCGGCACCAAATCCAGGCCGCGGTGGACGCACATTGATAGGGAGCGAAATGCAAAAGCACCCTGGCGGCCTGCATTGGGTGCACGTTAAAGAACCCCGGGTAATCAATATTAATTCGGAGTTCCCCATTACGGCGGGCCTCATGATGATACCGTGATTTCGGCGCGCATAGCCCCACGATTTATTATTACTTCTCACGTCCACTACGTTGGTCTAAATGCTCATCGTTGCGTGCACGTGTGTGTGCGTGCTTTCTTATTGGATCCATTTCATTTCATTTTTTCTAGTCAACCACTCGTGCTGTGGAAAAGCCAGCGACAAAAGTTGCCACCGTTTACCACACCATCGGTCGAGCCAAATCAAATCAATCAAGCGTTATTTTGACGACGCATAGTTCTCGACTCGTTTGCAGAATACCCGGCGTTTCGGTGACGCTTCGCCCTGGAAGCTATACTTCGCCCCAAACTCATCAGTCCGGAATATACGTACGGCCGTCGGGGCCCCGTCCTCGGTCGATCGCGTTCTGACACAGTTACACTAAAGGAGCGGCGTCCTTTAGCCCAATTTGTTGCCAATGAAGCGACGCGTTATCGATGGTCCTTACGCCATTAACGCCATCGCACGTGAACACTGTATATAATGTCACTTCCGGGTCAATTTGTCAAATTTCTCTCAGTAGCTCGACGAGCGGCTCGGCGAGCCTTGGTCCCTTCATGACATGCCTGTCTGGGAGAACAGCGCACCGAAACCTACCCGAGATGGTGCGAGGCGAGTAGTGATTAATTGCCCTCATGTTGGTTCGCCTGCGCCTAAGATCCGCCTAAAATGCCTTCGCACACGATCACCGACCAAGGGATATAGTTGGATGTGCGGCCAGATGACAGCAAAATGGCCTCATCCTGGCGAACTTGAAAAAAAAAAGGAAAGTG
Organism: Dermacentor albipictus; assembly: GCF_038994185.2. Taxonomy (NCBI): domain Eukaryota; kingdom Metazoa; phylum Arthropoda; class Arachnida; order Ixodida; family Ixodidae; genus Dermacentor; species Dermacentor albipictus. Next base: position 185,529,551 of record NC_091822.1, on the reverse strand, counting down.
TAACAGCAGCCTAAACGACAATCGATGACGGCCAGCTGCTGCTTTTTATAGGGTGTGGAAAGCGTCCAACTAGGAACAATTCTCTCTCCTTCCTTCTTTCTCCTCTTATCTTTCTCCTACGATTTCCCAGATGCTTAGTGCTTGAAGCAATGGTCTTTAGTAAAAGAACGCTTCGCTTTCTTTAAAGAGCAGCATATCTTTAGAGGCGGAAATTGCTGACCGTTGCTCAATATGATGAAACTTAAACTTTTGTGTTGTACGTGCGTACTTTTTGGCGTAGCATCTGAATGTCATATATGACACAACACCATATGCATGGAACATATGAAATATGAAGTGCAGCTTCACTTGGCGTCTCATCGTGGAGAACACAATCAGCCGCATAGCGAACTAGCCATGGACGTGGTTGATAATTGTGGAGGCTGTTCGACGCGGCGTCACTTTAATTCCGGCTGCAGAGTTCTACTTTAGTCTTTAGATTTGTCCTGTTGCAGTGTTCTACTTTGGTCTTTAGATTTGTCCTGTTGCTCTCCTTTCCTTTTTCCTTTTTCCTCCCCTCCTTCCTATCTTCCATTTCTGTGTTGCTGTCGCCTCCCTTCAGAAGAGTAGGCAGGCGTTGTGCCCCTTCCAGTGGCAGTTGCCAGCCTGCTCCTCACTTTCCCTCTCCTGTTACCTTTGTATATGCGTATATGTGTGCAAAACAAATAATAATAATAATAATAATAATAATAATAATAATAATAATAATAATAATAATAATAATAATAATAATAATAATAAAATACCTATACCGGTGCCACACAGGTGCTTTCGATCACGATGGAGTTCGATCGGGATCAAAATTTTGTATCGCTATTGACGATGATCGCTGCTACACTGTCCAGCAATTGGGATCGAGTCGAGTGAACTCCAGCGCCCAATGTGTCGTTAAGTGGCTCCAAAGCAGGTGACAAACTTTGCTAATGTGCAGTAAAATACGCAAAGCAGACACCAGCCTGCGATCGTGATTGATGCGCGAATTGCGGCTGACTAGATCTGGACCGAGCAAAGTCGCGATCGAAAGTGCCCGTCTATAGCAGAATTCCATCAGGATCGAGGTCAATCCGGGTCGGGCAAGATTGCGGTCGAAAGTGCCTGTGCGACACGGTACAAGTAAAGACAGGGTATACACAAGACTCCACGTATACAGGCAAGAAGGCTGGAGTGAAACTAGGAAAATAAGAGTGTCATATTAAGCTTTTAATTGCACCAACATTTAAATGCAACATGCCATCTTGGCGTACAGGCGGTTGCTAAACGTACCGCTCTCCCGAAACACGGCGACTGCGAACAAATCAAGACAATGTAAAGACATACGGGCGAATATGCGGAGAGAAATGCGCACTTTACCTCGTCTCCTTTTTCCCCCCCTTTCCGCGTTTTATTCAGGCTTGCCTGCAGATATTTCAAGCAGTGTGAGCAGGATGTAGACTGTTTATTGCAGCCTTTTTCCTTTTTTTATTTTTCATATCTTGTCACGTTGTGCCTCGTCTTGCGCGTTCTCTACCTCCCCCCCCCCCCCTTTTATTTTGCTCTTTAATTTTACCACAATTCCTTGGAAGAGATTCGAGGATTTAATCAGACTGATCCTCATAGATTTAACGCCACCGTCCACGCATGAATTTTTCTCCGCACAATATGAGCCACAGATAAGGGATAGAAATGAAATGAAAAGCGTTGGGAAGAAAGAGACAACAAAAGAGTAGAGAACACGGAGAAGGGCATAACTCAGAGGACGGCGCAGCCAGTGCGCTTCGCTAGCGCGGCCCGGGGCTTATTTATAGCCTGTCAGCGCGCCTGTTAAAGTGTCGCCACGAAGGAGGCTAGCGCGCCACCGTGAGGGGCTGCCCCCCCCCCCCCCCTCTGTGTACCGCGCCGCCGCGTGCTTAGCGCTCCTGTTTGCACCCTCTGGCACGAGACGGCCGCTTACAGGACACACCCCGGTGCACCCCTAATTATATAACGCTACAGCTGCTGCGTCTCGGACGCTTGCCGGGCCTTATCTCCCTAAGTGTTTGGGAGTAGCGAAGAGAGGGTTGCGTGTCGAATTCCTATATTACGCGGCTGTTGCCTATGTCGCTTATACTGGAAGATGTTAAGTTAAAACATTCTGTTGAGCTGCGGGACGTTCTTGGATTTTGAGGGTACCCTGGGTCTGATTTCTGGATCTGGTTTGCGCCCGACTAAGGTGCTTATAGCCTAGGTGTGTATAGCTCGGGCGCTTATAGCCATTGCTGCAGCATGCGGGCCTCAGGGAGACTGCGTGAGTTACTTGTGTGCCAGTAATAACCGCTTCTCGAACAACGGACGTCCCTCTAGCGCCAACGTTTTGACAAGGAGATTTGCCTTCGTCATGTCCTCTTATCGAAACGGCTCTTACGACACCCCTTGTTCGACCAATGCTTACAATACCCTACAAGTTTATTTTGACGAGAAACACACGATTGTTGAGAGGGGGGGGGGATGACGTAAAGGCAAGCAAGTGTCTAACAAAGCGCCAGAAAGCCTCTCTCCACGTGATACAATATTTCCAGTAAAGGAAAATAAGATAGAGAATAGAAAAAAGACATACGTCATACACTGTGCAACAGGGTGCAAGTTACATAAATGCGTTTCACATATTCAGACATGTATTTCATATAAACGCTCACATTCAAATAAACACAACATAGCAAAACATGGAAGCAATACAGTTCATATAGTGAAATGCGCGCATTCAAATTTATATGTTGAAGAAAAAAACTCTTCACGTTACCACGAAACGGCTTATACTATAGCGCTCAACCTGAGAAGGACAGATTATACACGGTGATATTCTTTCTGAAAGTGTAAATGGACATGTTTTCAACAATCATAGTTGTACCTACTGGACTATGGTTAAGGAAGTCCGAAATCTGGTAGGTCACTTTCTATGGGCCACAATTAGTACCTATTTTCTTTTCGAGATAATTTTGATGCCGCGAGTAACAGCTGTCTTCTCCGGCCCCCAAATAATAATAATAATAATAATAATAATAATAATAATAATAATAATAATAATAATAATAATAATAATAATAATAATAATAATAATAATAATAATAATAATAATAATAATAATGACGATGATGATGACGACGACGACGACTGTATAAAAATTTATGGGGTTCAGTGTTCACTTGCTTATGAATAACTAGTGCACATTTTCCCTTAATATATATTCAATGTGTTGATAGTCGGTGCTTACAAAAAAAAAGGTACGGCGTGACTAAAATATGATGAATCTGCGATTACAAATAAAATTATCTTGTATAATAACTACCGCATACACTGATCACTTCAAACCTCCATCTTCCTGCGTACGTGTCACTTGCCTTGTTTGCAGTTTACGACAAGCAATATGGCGCATACTTATTGCTAGTTGACGCGTGCAAGCACTATTTCCAGGCGTCAGAGGCGAACTGGAAGACAGGAACAACAGCAGTGAAAGCTTCGATCAAGCATGAAAAGACTGAAAGAGTGGCATGGTGACAGATTTCACTGTCACGGCTTGGCAACTTGGGTGAAACTGCGTTCGCTTTCCTTGTCAGTGTCGTTCCTTGTCACCAACGTGAGCCTTTGAACGAAATGTGACCGAGCCCACTTGCCCCACGCAAGATTGGTTCAGATGTTCACATGTTCAAAATTAGTTCAGATGTCCAGCGGGAAAGTCAGTTGTTACCTAATAACACGTTAGATTCAAATCCACGTATCACAGGTAATCGTTACTCAAAAACAATTTCGGTGTGCTGTATCGTACGTTGCTGACAACTCTACAGCATTCGAAACGTACACTTTCGAGACGTAGCGAAGTCGTGAAGGGCATTCTGAAGACACTCCCAATCGGCGCTGTCTTGTGAGAAGTTCGTCAGCACTTTCTCAGAAAATCATGAAGAATGACGCGGAAGTCCATTTTGATGTGTTGATCATCATGCAGAGATGGGCAACTTGAAATGCGGGGCTTCAATGAGTTTCCTCTCCTCTCGCATAATATACACTTACAGTTATTCTCTAATAAGCAGTTGTGATTGCCCTAGATGCCGGTTGTAAGTACGCAAAAAAAATGCTGAACGTTTAAGAGAGAGCAACTTAATTTTATTACAATGCGGAAAACCCGGCGACTTATACCACCATGTGTTTTTTTTTTGTTTTAACGGCTTAAACATCGCCTGTGTAGGATACGGCAATTTCTTGCACGAGAAATCGTAATGTCCAATTGACCGATTAAAAAACAAATCATTAATTACCTTTCTAATTATCCAATCTAGGGCACAATTGAGAATTTGAAGCTTAGCAGTAGTCAAGCAACGTTTATAATACTTAGCAGAAATCGTAAGATTGGACTGCAATATCTTTTTGTAAAGTTAAACTGCGCTAGGAACGAGATACAGAGGTAGAAGGAGACAAGACGAACGCAGTCGCTAGGGACAAAAAATATGTCTTACCAACTAGCCTCCCAGCACACTCTCCTGGACTGAAATGTCTCGGTGGGGTAAGAGTGGTTGCCGTGATGCACGACACGCACACACACAGGGGCATTTCGCACGTAAACACGGGAGGTGCACAGACGCCTGTGTACACTCCGTGTTTACGGGTCAGTCGGTGTTCCTGTTTTTGCGTGTGTGTATATATATTGCGCATGAGCGGTGTAGCTTGCACTATCGAGACGTGCCATACCAAATAATCACCGTCGACGCACTTCAAAATGTTTCTGATGGCGTCGGTTTTAAACCACGTTTCTCCCGCAGCATTTCCGCGGGCGAGGGCGTACTACCGTTGCGCAGCCGCTTCATTTTACCACCCTATGTGTGGTGACCTCCCCGAATTCCTCTTTCTTAAGCGCGTCCTGTGGTCCCGAATTCCCATCCCGGGCCCCCCCACGCTCGACCTTGTTCTGCTTTTGGACCACCGGTGTGCTGCTTGGCCGTACCCTCCAAGGCGGTGCCTACTGAGCACGTCGACAAGAATATTTATCACGCCGCGTGTACTCAGGGCAGTTCCCTCGCAAGTGCTAAGAAAGAAAGAAAGAAAGACAGAAAGAAAGAAGGAAGGGAAGAAAAGCTGACTGGTTGAGCCTTGTGCTCCAGAGATCCGCACTCAGCCGGACGGACGACATATATGAGGCAGGTTGCAGCGTCGCGTTGACTTGGAGCCAATGTTATGGCTAATCAGGCGGCGCTAGCACCCGAACACACACGCACAAATGCAGGTACACATCTGCGTGCACACACGAACACACGCACGCACACATATATATATACACACACACACACGCCCGAAAGAGGGCCGTGAGTTTACGCGTCGGCGACTAATTGGAGCCCTCTTCCTCCCGCGCGGTGCGACAAACCGTTCGTGAGCTCCGCGCGGCCAGCGAAGCGACAGGTCGTTAGCGCCGAGCCGAAATGGCTTCGGGCTTCGCGATCTCGACGTTCCCGAGGCACTTGTAATCGATCTCTCTCTCTCTCTCTGTTCAGCGCGCACTCCTCTTCTCCCAAGGGACGCGCGGCGCGGTGGTACCGCAGGGGGCGGGGGGGTTGATCTTCCGGCATCAGCTCTAGAGTGGTGGCTGCCGAGGGTGAAGGAGGGAACTGAGTTAAAGAGCTACACGCTTCGCACTATTGAGCCAGGATGGGAGTAAAGAGTGTTCTTCCATCTTCGGTTGTTCGCGCTTTGCTCACTGTTCCCCTCCACCAGCTCGTTTGAAAACAATGTTACGCTTCCTTCTTTTTGTTTGCCTTTTTTTCGACGCCACTTATATAAAAAGAACTTTCACTTCCACCCGTTTGCGTGTTTGCAAACGCTAGCTCTCGCTGTCACGAACAATTCCTTTTTTTTTTTGCTTTCACTCTTCAGAAGAGGCAACCAGTTTCTGATTGGAAGGAATGGACCATCGTTATACGTGCCCTCGGGGGAGTCATTTGAGTTGGAAGATATCGCCCTGGCTTCCGCAAACGGCTCTGCCCTATACCAGACCTCCAATTACTTTCTCTCTCTTTTTTATATATATATTTCTGGAACTGACCGAGTTTCGGAGCCACTATAGGTCCGCTTTGTGCTACTTTAGGAACCGCACGATGAAGGTGCACGGCACCTGAGAAGTCCGCGCAGCGCACAGTTACTCAGTCGGGGCCTCGAGTGGTCACGTTCGCGGTCGCTGGCGAGCACTTTCTGAACGATAGCGGCAGAGTTTGGACAGGAACGCCCATTCGTCATGGCACGAACGGATGGTGGACGAAGGGAAGTGAAGGCGTGAAAAAAAGATAATAAAGGAGATCCCTTGGCCCGGATGAAGCTTGAACGACAAAGGTGTGTTCAACGCGAGATCATCGAACAACGGAAGGAATACAAATAACACTTTGGCCGGAAATTCACCGTTTATAGCAATTTTATATTTTACACGATAGCTCTAGAGAGAGTGAGATAGATAGAGAGAGAGATAATATAATTGAAGGAAGGCACAGAGGTCGATCTGAGGTAGCGCGATCGAGCCTGCTACTCTGCACAGGGGAAGGGGACACGGGACGTGGAGGTGCGATGAGGCATGACGATGACATTGAAGACTCATCCAGGCTCATAATTTCAATCGCTATCCGAAAAAGAAAATAAATTGCGAGAAATGCCAGTGATTGATGAGCGGCGTGTTCAGCATTGTCAGTATTGTTCACGTTGCAATCGGCTGATTGATTTATCTGGGTGCAAGAATACAAGTCTTTTTGACACCTCCACATGGTAGAGGAAAAATGGTAACGTAGTGTCCATTGCGATTAAAAGAAACGTTGATTAAACGAACGTCTAACTCAGCGGCGGCTTCTTGAAGGATGAGGCGAGGGATGTAATAAGAAGCTCTAAGGAGAAACCGTTGGCAATGTTAATGTTCCTCGATGTATGACAGGATACGTGATGCTGAACGCAGATGAAGTAGCGACACTATGCTATTATGAAAGAGAAAGTCTTGAATGTCAGTCGTCAGAAATATTGTAGACTGGCCTGCCACTGAAGAACTGTAGATATCTAAGAACAGTTTGCTAGAATGTAAACTGCGCAACAAATTTTGCGTGGTAACGACGATAACAGAGCCAAAAAAATCATGAGCCATTCCACTCTGTGAAGGCGGTTGACCAGCGCGAAGCTGTTTAGCCCATGGCACATAATTTTGAACAAAGGTATGAATTCATTTTTTGTCTTAATGGGTGGTCATCGTGACCAAAGGTACGCACACTCATTTACTGTCTTGATCGGTGGCCATCATTTCACTCGCAACTACAATCACATTCTTTGATAATGTCAAATCGATGCATGTACGCCGCTGGGTGGTCGGTTGGGCCGGATCGGTGTGGCACCGCAAGGGATATGTCTACAACACGGAACACGAAAACCGCTCCCTTTTCGGCACCGACACATCCGCATTGAAATCACCGACGACAACAGGGGTAGTGTCATCGCAGCTAACTCACGCAAAGTAAGTAGTGATGAACCTTATGGGGCTATGAGTCATTGCATTTTTTGCTTGCTTACGGGGATATGAGCCATTTCTCACGCGGCTATGAGCTATTGATGATGACAGTTTTCGACATGCTGTTCTGTATGTTGTATGCGTGATTAGAAAGAATTTAAGCACTGTTTGCTTCACTTTGCTGAGTGCCTGTAGCCTCTGCTTTACGGGGCTACGAGCCATTGCATTTTTTGGCTTGCTTAGGGGAGCATGAATGCTTACGGAGGTATGAACCTTTGATAATGATAGCTTTCGTTCACGGAGAACAAAACTGCATGGAACCCTACCTAGTCATATATAGCTTCGCTGTAAATGAGATCATCGGATGTTTCAATGGAAGTTGGATATGTTGATCTTAAGCTCAGCTTTTAGTTTTTTTTTTTTTAAAGATAGCTCTAGGTAGCGGACAACACCGGTGCTCTCACTTTAAGAAAGCCGTTCGGTTCCTAGCGCGTGCGCGTCTCCCCGCTTCGTCCCTTACGAGCGCGAGAAGACACCGCCGCATCGAGCCGCCATACTTCCCGACTCACACTCGCAAGCTTTCGCTCGCACCTACAGCATACGACGAGCGACCGCGATGTCATAGCACTTGTACTTTATACAATATATCACGGCGACTGGGGAAACGCCGACGGCGGAAGTTCGCCTGGAGTTCCCATATAATTGATATCGCAATAAAACAGCGCAACAGAAGAAACAAAAAGGACGGAGCCATATCAGACAGCGAAATTTCTTTTTTTTAATTATTATATTAGGAGATGTTGTCGCCTTTAGTTGGCGCCGCATAGTTCTTTTCACAGAGAGAGTTAACTATTTATTTTTCAAATGTCTGTGTGAAAAAGAGTAGCCGGCGTCAACTAAAAGCTACATCATCTCCTAAGTACCATATAATAAAAGAATGTGTAACCGTCGCCGCAGAGACACATTCTTTAAACAGACATACCGTCCATCAAAAAGACACATGTTCACTCTCAGACCTTTTTCGAGGAAGCTACTCTTTTTACAACTAATTTCCAGTGAAAGATGGCGTCACTCAGCCGTAATGACACTATAGCTATATCTCGAGGAAGGTTTGAGAGTGAATATGAGTTCTCTAACTTACAAGATGTCTGTTTAAAGAACGTCTCTCTTCGAAAAGCGTTGCGCATTGGATGACGCCGTCAGTGTACAAAGATTGCGCAGTCTGATCAGTAAACGCCACTTGAAGTTAGCGCTCTGTCCCTGCCTGTTTCTTCTCGTCCGCTGTCCATATTGCCCTCAAGCTTGTCTTAGCCTTTGAAAACCCACCAAGTAGCTCAGTTGTATTCATCACCTACGTTCATTCGTTCATTCATTCATTCATTCATTCATTCATTCATTCATTCATTCATTCATTCATTCATTCATTCATTCATTCATTCATTCATTCATTCATTCATTCATTCATTCATAGATGAGGTTAAACTACAACCTCTGGCGCCATGTCGTGCAGTTCTGCCAGTGTGACGCTGATCATGCCCGAGTCGTAGTTTGCGGACGAGTCATTGGCCGCGCTGCCATTGGATGCTGCTCCGCTGGACCCGGATCCGTCGAATTCGCTGGAGTGGGATACCTGTGCGCAATAGACATCATAGCCAATCATAGCGTGGCAAAAGGGTTAATGCACATTTATTACAAACATCCCAGACTATACTCAAGTGACCGGAAGGTCAGCCGGTGCTATATGGTTCACTTCGCAGAGTGCGCTGCGAATTTCCAACGTAGGGTGGAAATTCCTTTTCTCTCTTTCTTTGTTAAAATACAAAGCCTATGGCAGATTTAGCAGTCATTCATAAATTGTTCTATATTTCAATAAAGAAAACTAGTCGTCCAAATGAGCGCATTTCCTTGCTTCATTGCCACTCGGCTTCTCTTGGCTACAATTAGCACATTTTCTCCCTTAATTTACCCGAATAACACGAAACACTAACTCGTGCTTCTCGCGATCAATGCTGCTGATGCGTTTTTCATATTGAGTGAGATCAATAACTCACACGTCTGCTTTCAACCAAGATTTCATTTCTCTTTGCAAAGCAGCTAGGGCCGTATTTCTGGCCGAGAAATATCCGGAATTTTCACTTTTGGAGACTGATCAGAAATTAATGCATTTTTTTTAAAATTTTCTGTGCAGTCTGCGCCGTGCTTTCGTGAAACGAGATCCAATTTGAGAGATTACCACTCTAAATTTAAACTTCGCGTCCTTTGCGCATTATATTGTTCCCGTAACATAATTGTCATCTAACTTGCGTGCACATTATTTCTTTAACGCATGCAGCGCCCCCAATTCAATCCTGTCAGGAACTCGTTGCCAGGTTGATATGCGCGTGCACCTCAAAAAAAAAAAAAAGAATGGCCAGGCTTAGCTTGGTTAAGCCAAGAATGCGTTGCATATTGCGCGAGTTGGGGCCCAGCTTTTCCTCCGGCTGTCGTGACGTCACGTCACGTGGTTGCGCTAAAGGTCAATGGTGGCTGCCCGGCCGCGCCCAAGGGCTGAACTGAGTGATTGCAATATGCAACGCATAAAAGCATTTGCGCGCAAGTTTTACATTACGAGTATTGTTAGGAGACAATGACCATGGGTATAATGGGCGCATTTTCTCAAGTTTTACCGATGGTTGGCCGCAAACCGTGACCGGAAGGTTTCGACACGTACGTTGGCAAACTGTATTTCAAAGTCGATGACTTCTTCGACGTCTCTCTCCGGGTCCTTGGCGCCGAGAAGCCTGGCCGACTGCGCTAGGATTTCCCGGTAGAGGCGGAGAGCCTCGCGACACTTGTCGTCCGTCTCGTTGAGGTAGTACTCGCTTCGGAGCACGGGGGACCCGCTGAATATCTGCGAACACGGCGGCAAGGAATTATGCGTTGTTGACCGGTAAGAACAACCCGAGTGTGTACAATGTCACGAACCAGAGTGCGCGCGTTCGGCGCTGCAAGCCATTGTGACTGAGAAGCCTCGCAGACTTCGGGGGCCTGATTTAACCACGCAAGTACAGTCGGCGCCTAAAAGTTTACGGAGTGCAGGTTCCACGTAAAAGCGTAATTTCTGCTCGGTTCGGGCACGCAATGTTTAAATGGATGATGAAACGTTGCGTCCGTCGCACACAGTGCTGCAGACTGCAGATCTTATCTTCGGGCTACGTGCCAGAGCTTGGGGGAAATTCAGCTTTTTTTCACGGAGCGTTGCGCCTTAGAAACTACTGGCTCCGACAGTAGGCATGCGATTGCCAGAAGTAGTATACAACGAAACAGCAACCCGCGTTCCAGACTTAACATACTAGACATCGCTAAACATCAGACATATATGATGGTATGCGCGCCACCGCAGTTGAGAAGTATAGCTACAGCCTCATGCCGGTGAGCGTGAGATTACCAGCTGCGGTCGCCGCATACTGATAGAGCCGGGGTGCAAGAACGCTCATGTTTCGAGCTTTAATTAGATATTAATTCTGGCCCAGAACGCCCAAAATTAATCCGGAGTCTCCCAGTACTGCGTAACTCATAGCCAGATTGTTGCATCGAGATGCAAAATCGGTCAATCGTGAAAGCTGGGGACGTATTCTCGGACGGACACTTTCGGAGATATCACTTTCAGTGCGCGACGATTGGCTGGTTGAAGGAAACCGATTGAGCTGATTGGCTGGTGTAGCGAAACCACTCGAATCGTACAACGCACCATGTACTATATCACGCGAAAGTGATTTTAGCACCGAAAAGTGACCGTTGGAGAATACGTCGTCAGGGGAAAGGCACAACTGCGTGGAAGCATCACCTAATTTTACCGCACGCGACATAACAGTATTCGTCCAAGCAGTAGCGATTGATTGCTTTATTACACTTATAGTTAAATGGAGGAAGTGAGGAAATTCCGGCTGACCTACCGTAACTATCTGAAACCTCAACAGCGGTCAGCACAGGGTACGGAATAATATGAATAAATGACAGAGAGTGAGCATCTGAATGAGGATAGCTAGTACATAGTGCAGGAGTCCCCCTATAGCATACATATATGCAGCTACCTGTTCAGTGCCCTACTTCTCTCCCACTGGATGGCACTGCGAATCACTTCTTTTTTTTTATTTGTACTGATGACCACCGTCAGAACATATGTCTTTTTTATATTATTTCTTTTCTTGTTGCTCAACAAGATGACGGCACTCAGTTTTGTGCTCGAAGTGCCTCTTATGACTCACTGGCATAATTGAAACGCGAACAGAAAATAACCGATAAGAACGCCCGTTGCCCGTAGCTCCATCAGAGTTTGGTTTGTACTCGCTCTGTAGCCAATTTCTAAGCACAGAGTAGCTTCAACTGTACCTTTCAGATCACGAATTAGACCTGCGTTCAGAATCTAGTAACGGAATAGTGCGTACGGGTTGTTTTCGGTTTGATCACGTTGGAATTTGTCCCGATAGTACATGTAGGCCGTTATGGTAAAATAAACAAACAAATCAATGAAAAAGCAGGGAGGTTGAGCTTTGGAAGTGAAGAAATCTAAAGTTTGAAAAAAAAAAAGGCTATACTGTCTGCGGCGGATACGTAGCAGCGAACGCGCGCTAGAAGATCAGGACACGGAACGAGAAGAGAGACACGTGACCTGCGAGTTCTCGGTGTCTGCCCTGAGGTTAGCGCTGTTTTTTCTCCCAGATATGTGGAAACTACTCATTCAGTGGCGTTATTACGGTATATTTTTTATTCCAGCTTACAACCGGTTGTTTCACGCGCAAAAGTTGTTTTATAGTGGCAGTTGGTAATTCAAATGGATCTGAATGGGTCCTCCATACGCCGTGCAGAAAGAAAGAAAGAAAGAAAGAAAGAAAGAAAGAAAGAAAGAAAGAAAGAAAGAAAGAAAGAAAGAAAGAAAGAAAGAAAGAAAGAAAGAAAGAAAGAAAGAAAGAAAGAAAGAAAGAAAGAAAGAAAGAAAGAAAGAAAGAAAGAAAGAAAGAAAGATGTGCCAATGAGCACCCTGTCACCACCGCTGAAGCCTATAGTTCTCGTTTTCGTTGGACCATGTAAGGCTTTTTTAATGCATTTTAAGTACTGCGCAGCGCACCTCGGGGAAATCCTTGCCTTATAGTTTGCTATAGTTTACACGAGGCCACTCGAAGGTATGCAAAGGTCACCGGAACATATTGTAGTGTTGAGCCTGCACGTAGTTTTGAGCCTACAAATACTTTTAGGCTTACACGTACTACATAATGAAAAGGAAATTCTATTGGCGAACCGAAGCAATTTTTTTAATAGGGGAACCTTTATTGCTAGCTATTCGAGGCGCTTCTGTTTGTCCAATAGAAAACTTGTTAAGGCGTTTGCTCCTGACACTCTACACGGCGAATTTGGTTGGACGAAAAAAGACCTGTGGTGCCAAAGTGCTCCCACAAGTGCGCCCATTCCTACGATAGAATTCATTATTACAGGCTCGCTGAGTGACAGCGTCGGCCGCTCATCCAGTTGGCAGATATTCAGTTTGCGATGGAAGCACAACATAAGAAGCAACCACAACGCTAGGAGCACTAAACTTCATATTGTGGTGGTTAACGTTCCAAGACAATACACGGGGGCCTGCGGCGGGCCTAGGAAGGTATTCAGGATGCAGAAGTGTATGTAGACGCAGTACTCCCTCTATACTCCCGGGTCTTGTGTTGCGGGTACATCACGCGCGGAGGACTTCTGGAAGCAATGTAGCAGACGCCTTCTGGTATGGGCCTAAGCGAACCTGTATGACGTGCATGGAGGTGTTTCGCTCGTCCTGGCCCACGTGGAGCTGGAAGAATGGCTCGACGCCGTGCACACGCAAAAGCGCCAGCCGCCGCTCGAGCGCCAGCGACGTGCTCGTCATGGGCTTGTGGCGGGAGCCCCTCTCCAGTGTGGGCCACGAACCGAGGTAGTCGTCCAGGAGGAGCTCCTTCAGCTTGGCCACCGACCCTTCCTCCACGCTGCCTGCGGGGCGCGCACGGTGGAATGAGCGCGACAAGACGCAGCAGGAGTGCCTCCTGTCGCGACGCAGCGAGAGACGGGAGAGGCACTAGCTTTCGTGATTGAAAATGTTTGACTGGCTGATGGCTTGGCAGATACGCCCTTGCACACGCATACTCACACTAAAGCCAGTCGTAAAATCTTGTTGAGACCGGTAGCTTTAAGAAAGAAGGCGCAGTTTTGCCCGAAGGGTCATGAACTGAAAGTGATAGCAAGGTATTAAAACATTACACGAAAGCTCGCACTTCTATGGACAGTATAAACCAGTTATTTTACTAAATGAACAGCGTTGTGTCATGCACCCAGAGACCTGCATGAACGGAGTTCACTTATACTTATGTACTCGCGGCCACAGCGGTGGCGCGATGAGAACATGTAGCGGGGAACGCGCGCGCTTGTTCCAAAGTGAACGTTCCGTGCTACCGCTCTAGTTACCATTTCACTAAGCCGTGCTTCCGAAACTAAGCAGATCACGTAGCCTCCAACATTCGTCGCGCTGGAGGACAGCACGCGTAAGGGCACCAGCCTTTTGGCCTTGAGATGAAGCTTTAGCTCGGCCCCAACTACGACGGGGCCTATTCAAACACATGTAAAACGCAAAAATGTTTCTGAGGTAATGCCTCCACGGATTCTAATGAAATTTGTTGCATTTGAGAGGAAAAGCTAAATTCTAGTGACCGTTGCAAGCGGAGTGCCGATTTAGGGCCTGCATTTTGCTAAAAGAATTTTCAAAACTTTGAAAGTTTGAAAAAAGAACAGAAGCTCAAAGTTTACAAAATAATATATCTGCTTCAAGAACAGATATCTCGGTCCTGTAAATGGCATCCATTAGACCATTCAACGCCGGACAAATTTCATGTCAATTTATATCTTACGTGAATTTGTTACGTTGTGTACAAGGGTTCTGCAAATGCTGTATTTCCGTATTACAATTTTTTTTTATTTATGTGTAACATATAAATGTTGTCCACTTTATATGTGCTATTAGATGCAGTTCACGGAATTGTGATATCATTTTTCATTACTGAGTTACAGAGTTGTACACTTGATAGTTGAGTTTTCTGTAAATTTTTGATATTTGCCAATTTTTAATAAAATATCGATAACATAAATCAAAAATTCGAAATCAACGGTTACTAAACTTCAAGGTTTTCTTTTAAATGCAACAAATCTCGTTAAATTTGGTGCAATGGTTGCCGAGAAAAACGAATTCTCCTTTTACATGTACTCGGATAGGAGCACCCGAGCTAAAGCTTCCTCTTAACTGTTCGCCCCAGCGGTCACAGCAGATCACGTGACCTCAAGCCCGCATTGCGCGGGTTGCGCAGGCGCTGCCTCACGCGGAACAGCACGGCGTCGGTGACGTCCCGATCGCACCTCGGATGCCGGTATAATTGCTATTGCAATGATACTATACAAGTGCTTTCGTTACGCGAGAAGAGCAGGCGCAGCCTTACCCTAAGCGCCGTTCGTGTAAAAGCTACACGGTCCAGCCCCAAATATTATAATTATGTCTACACCCTCCCTCCCTGGTGTCTCTAGGCTTCAATTCGCTGCTACACCAGACTGACCTATTTTCGCCAAGACCTGGTATGACCAACGCTACCTTGTGGACTACATTCAAAAGTGCCTGGAACAATGCAGCCGCGGAGTCTTGGACTGAAGATTCCTGAAACTAGTGGCAACATTTAAAACCAGTTGATTCATTCATCGCGGGGTACTCAGGTTGGAGCCAACGTTCAGAAAGTGGGTGACATGCAGCGATGCTAGAAAATGGCGTGGGACACTTAATTCGTGTATCGTAGTGTTTACTTACTGGTGTTCATGCATGAGTTGTACAGCGCTTTCACTTTGCTCACGGCCGAAGTCCGGTTAAGACTGGTTGGCTCTTCGAGAAGCTCTGAAAGAGAAAAACAAGAGCGATGGTAGAGATGGCAGGAAAGGCATGTTTTTATTCGGTGCTGTATGGGCAAGCAAAACTCTTCGCTGCCGTATACGAAGCAACATCTTTATTTAAACTGAGACTGAGCATAATCGCAGGGAGCATCTATTCTGCACTATAAGGAAGAACATGTGGTTTTACAGTGTCAAAGATTTGTAGTGCTACATGTGTTTAATAAATAACGAATACACAAGACAGTAATACATACTACGTAATTAACTAATACATACATAATACACTCACACACAAGACAATAAGAAACCTGAAATGAGCATATCTATACGTTGACCTAAATGTGATCAGCAAAGGGAATGCTATTGCATTTGTGGCCCTTTATACCTTGCAAAGTCGGCCATGTATTATTATTATTATTATTATTATTATTATTATTATTATTATTATTATTGTTGTAGTTGTTGTTGTTGTTGTTTGCTACACATTCCTGTTAGATAAGAAGCATGGTACAGATTAGCCGACAATTTATGAGCATCAAGAACATATCGGTTAAACATTCCACGCTGGTCCTACAGACAACTCTGATAAGGAGGAAGTTAGGTTGACTTGAAAGCGGCACTGTCTTACTGAACAAAACAAAACTTTTTTTACTAGCGAAGTTCCTCACTTGTCTCTTTACCCCGAGTTTCACAGAAAACAATAAAGTTACTAGCTGACGTCATCCGATAATTCCCAAGTTCTCGAGCGCTTCGTAAAATAAAGAAAAAAACAAAGAAAACAAAGCGGCAAGCCAGAAGGAAGTCGCTGCCTTCCCGATCAAGTTGAACGACCCTGCCAACGTCGTTGTCCCCGCGTACAGAGAGCAAGGCCTCGCACTATCCGAGCGCTTTCTTCGGGTTGCTCGCTTGGGTTTGGCTCGTGCGTGGGTCATCGTGTGCTTTCCCCGCAGTAAACAACGCGCCGCGGCGGCATTCGGACGGACGCACTCTTGAGCCGGACGAAGATGGTGTCCTGCATGCTGATGAGCACGTTGGTGTAGTAGTGGTCGTCCGGCGCCGAGTGCTGGTGGACGAAGTTGCCGCACGCGAACGCGTCGAAGTCCTCGCACGGGTCGCGGTGCATCTGGGCACGCTCCAAGATGGCCGCCGCTGCGAAGTTTGGAGAAAGAGCGAAGAATAGTAAGAAACGAAAGGGCAGGGGGGGCGATCGCTGGCAGGGAAGGAACGGGATGTCACGCAATACGTGTTTTGAACCGCGATGCGTTGTTCTATTTCGGTCACCACTGCGCGCGGCTTTGCCGTACGCGGCTCTCTTATCGATGGGGAAAAAGAAAGGGCAGAGGCGTACTACTTTGCGGAAGGGGTGGAGAGTTACGGTAGCAGCGAGAGCGAGAGAAAGAAGAGAAATTAAGCTGGGTCACGCGCGGTTGGCACCCGTGGAGGGGTTACTAATTAACTCTCGTAGCTTGCTTGTACGAGCGAATGAGCCGCGAAGAACGTAAGGAAAGCTTAGTGAACCAAAGAAAGTGAGCGCACAGCGATGGCACAAAACAAGATTCATGCAGTCGAACTTAATCTATTCAGCTGAAGGCACCACAGTGGCACACAACTGTTACTCAAGTTGCGCAAGACAACACTTATTTGCAGACACAGCTGTACACCCTAGTGCAACTCTTTGATATTGGCTAAAAAACACCGTCCCTGAGTGTTGATGCCAACAGAGGAGGGTGAGAGAAATGGGGAAAAGTTGAAAATGGCACGCACTTAAGGCACACACATGCGCTGTTTTCAATGACACAAGTTGAAAATGATAAGCATGACGTTATTTAACTTTCTTCTAGCACCAGCAACCTGTTCTCGCCGGAAATTTGTTTCCGGCTCAGTTTGCCGAAAGACAGCGTCCGTCAAGCTCTAGTTTTATTCTGCTCCGCGGGGAGGAGTTCTTTAAAAAAAAATTTTCGAGGCTGCCGAGCACTCTTTGAGGCTTTCTGTTTGTTTGTATGCTTGCTTGATTTCTTTCTTTACTGTTTACTAACAATGTTTTATGCACTCACCCGCTCGGATGCATTCTGGAGTGTAGCAGGTATTCCTGGTTAAAGGCGGCGGTAGTTCCCACCGAGGTTCGTCTGAAAAAAGAAAATACTATGCACTAGCACAAAAGATACAATGTTCTCAGAGCACGCCATCAACAAGTGTCTGGTTTATTGATTGGTTGGAGTGGACGAAATAAATATCATTTTTTTCTTTTTGTATTCAAAATGAACAGTTCAGGGCCATTTCAAGCGCCAGAAGAGAATTGAGGTTGGAGATGTGCCTTATCAGGCGTCATCACGATATTAAATAACATTCACCTAAACGCGCTGTTAGGTGAAGATGGAGTCTTACGTGCCTTTATCCTTGATTTTAAATAAAATATGCCTCTCTCTCTCTCTATTTCTCTCCATCTCTCTCTCACGCCTCCAGGAGAACTGCAGATCTTTCTGTTTCCGTTACGACACAGCATACTATATGCTGTTCCAACGAACCAGTTTGTGATGGCACGTATTTTGCTACGACAGCAGTTAAGTGCTCAAAACTGTGTTCGTCTTGTCCATGCGTCCGTCCATTCCGTTAGGCTGACGAAGACTGCTGTCATCACGCCGTCTACTCATCCCACGCTTCACCACCGACACAGGGCGAATAAAAACATTCCGCAACTGTCATCACTGGCAAAGGTTTACTTCAGAGCCATGTGTGCTAACCAGTGCGCTATCGCGCAACATTTTTTTCTTTAATACAGGGAAAACAAACGCAAAAGTAGTCAAAGCACTATACGAAAAGGCACATCATTTTCAGGCAAACAGACACCTGCATGCGAAAAAAAGAAAAAAAGAAAAAACATTCACTCTGGCAGCTGTTCTTGAGCTGCATAGCACGCATGATACATTTTCATGCAAAATTATTTTGTGTTATCTAGGAGTCTATACATGTCTGTCACACATGTGCCTTTTCCGAATACTGACAACAGTGCTCTTGGCAATTAGTGCAAAGCTTTGCAGTCCACATGGACTCTTTGAGCCATGACGTCTGTGCATGCGTCTGTAGCAGACGAGAATGCCACGTTGTGCGCAAGAACATGAAAGTTGTTCTCGACAAGATTTTGGTGTGATGGCTCGTGATTATTCGTCCTCGTGCTCTTGAAAACAGCATCGACGGCGCAACAGAGGCGCAAATTATAATGGTGGTGATTGGCCTGAAACATGTCACAGAACGTCCTCCATAATGAAGAATGCGCCGAGAATCAGGTCATTGACGGAAAACAACTTACAACGCATTGACCGCGTCACTGGCCCCAACGAAGTCGCAACGACAGCACTGCATAGTTCTTTAAATGCGCTAACATGAGTAGTGCTAAAGTGGAACACAAGTTTTAATGTGTGAAGTGTGGGAAGCCGGTCACGTGGTTGAGGTAGAGAGTGTTAGGAATGGCCGTACGGGGTGACAACGTGCCAGCTATTTCAGCCCGCTGCACGTGTTCCAATCCAACCGGGACGGGTCGCACTTCAGAGAACTGCGAATAACCGGCAGCCACGTGGCGCGGGGTCAGCTCAGGGGAGTTCTCGAGGGGAGGTAATTGGCGGAACCTACCCATGAGCTTTTCGAGCCACCAGTCAATGTGCTACCCGGCCGCGCCACCCGGGACGGAGCAGAGTTCTACGAAGCCCCTCTGACGTCGGCTTCGGACCTTTACACCAGTGTATGTGTGCGGCACGTGTATGTTAGCCCTCATCCTCCTCCAAGTCGACAGCCCTCATGCTCCTCCAAAAGGGCGGGTCATCTTCAATGACGTCGAACTGTGACGTCAAGCAGAGAGCTTATAAGCAGCGATTGTTGGCTGCTAGAGCGTGCTCGTTGTCGTGCTCGAGCTGTACTAGTGAGCTGAGTGCTCGTTGTCGTGCTAGAAATGTACTCGTCAGCTGTGTGCTCGTAAGCTGTTTGCTGTATGTTAGTCTTGCGGGCTCCATCTGGGAGTCACGCTAGACTGTCGATGTATGTATTGTCTAAGATGTAAATAATGTAAATAAATCCTGTTCACCTAGTTGCTCCCAAGTTCATCCCTACAGCTACGACTGCCAAATCTTACACCTGAATGGCAGCGGTGAGATCGGCCTACAGCTCGTAGATCGTCCGATAAATCTAATAAGAGGGGATGGGAGAGCTTAGAAGAGCGTGTGATGTGTGTATACATGTATGTGTATGTATATATTTTTTTCTGAAATTTCTGCTATATTTAATACAATATTCTTCGACCGCTTCCTCCCCCTCCTCCTTCCCGTACTCAAGCAACCACCCTATAACCACTGGCTTCTTGTGAATTACACAGTAGTGGGTGAGCGTAATTATTTGAGGGACACCTATGCAAGCACGAACAGAATCTATGTTTTCACTGGAAAAATTCTGCTGTCGCAGCAAATGAGTTAGAGCACGACAAATCGCTGAAGTCTGCTGTCCCCCTATTTTCATATCGCCGCTACATCGGTTCGAACGCTCAAAGACAACAATTTAAAATGATGTCGACACTTTCGTTCATGTTCCGTTTTATTTTTCTGCGCTCACCATTCTGGTTGTTCACGGAATATGTCTAAATTTCTGTTTTAGATGCGGCGGAGACAAACTATATTGTTTTACCAACATGTCATAACTACTAGTACTTTCGCAACTTACGGAGGAGGGAGAGTTCCTTCCAATACATCATTTATTACCTTAGTTTGACGGAAATGGTAAAAACTTACAGGACTGGCGCTACGCCAGCCATAGCATTTTTTTCCAACTATGATATTCATCACTGTTGCCTCTTTTAAGTTACCTTTTATTCTTCTTTTCGCCAAATCAACCAACTGTTCCTTATCGAAAAGAAATCTGTTCTTGAACATAATCTGCTTTGGTTATCTTAAAACATGCCCTTTTTATGTTACTTTTCGTGCAATATCTACGCGACTCGATATTTTGCAACTAGGAAAACTTAAATGAGCACATGGCACACGCCATGAACTACAGAATACGGAAGCGGAACATTTACGCGATGGGCTTGCAAGAGTCACAGAATGACATGAACAAGAAAGAGCCTTCAAAAGGATGTGCTTTATCCACGGAAGGATGCTTTGCTTTAACGTTTCTGGAAAACGCAAACAAGACGTGACTCAAGTTTTAGAAAGAAAGCTTATCGACCCACGATGTTTCGAGGATGCATCGCAACTGTGTGGACCCCGTTTTCCTCTTCGGAAAGCAAAACGACTCGCTGAATGAAACTTCTGAGTGCATGACGCGAAATCTCCGGAAAGACGATAAACTCGAAGATAGGCCATCGAAAGAGTCCGTTTTGTAAGGTAAGCGTACCTTTCAGGCCTAGCATGTTCTTAAACAAGATGTATTGAGTCCTTGTAAGGAGGAACTGAAACATCACTGGGGCCGGTAAAGTAGCCTCTTGAAAGGGTGCCAGAATAAAAAGTCAATAAAAAGAATAGTGGCAATGGAAATAAAGCACAGCTACACACTCAGGTATTTTCGGGAGGGATACTTCAATCCCGAACCTAAAACGTTGTCTTCATCTCTTTTTTTTTTTCTGTAGAAATATCCAAGGCCGCAGTGTCATATTCCTTCTTTTGAGTGACTTATAAGCCTTTCTTTGATCATCCTAAACATCTTAACCGATTCTTTCGCGTGTTGTTGCGTTCCGTTTTCCGGTGTTCCGGTGTATTTTGAACAAAATAACGTCGTGGAACGGAAGCTAAGGACTGATTCGTTGTGTTCGCTGATGAGCTGCACCGCAAGGCAAGTATCGCTGAAGGATCGTGTCAGGCTAATTTATTTTCCACTCAAATATCGAGGCAACGCGTGCTGTACTTGCCTCGAAGCTCTTTGACCAGGCTCGAGTGATGTGCACCTCTTCAGCTAAAGCTTCCTCAAAATGACATCTTCTTTTCTCTATTGAAATGAATACAAGAGACTGTGCTCCTCTTCATTTTTCGAGTGTCATAATATGCCTAGTTTGTGTACAAGTGTTGTAACCACGTTTCAATGTATCTATTGGTCTTTCAATCCCCCCCTTTTTTATGTGAAACCCCTAAAGGGATGCTTAAGAATAAAATAAATTATTATCATCATCATCATAATCATCATCATCATCGTCATTATTATTATTATTATTATTATTATTATTATTATTATTATTATTATTATTATTATTATTATTATTATTATTATTATTATTATTATTATTATTATTATTATTATTATTATTATTATTTAGTCATCTTATAGCGGTTATGGGGACTTCTTTTGGCATAATGCTACCGCAAATATATTGTAATGAGATAATAAATGTCACAAATTTGGAAAATCAAGGTCGAAAATAGCTGAACAGAGTGCGCAGGACCCCGATATAGTCCGAGACACACTGAAGTGCATGTACAGGCACAAAAGGCACGGACAAGTTATACCACGCACTACACGCTGAGTGCCGAACAGGCACACGAAGCAGCGATACTCTTCTTTCCGCGCAAGCTTCAATCTCATTAGGCGTACCCACGCAAGCTTCAATGCGCGGGTTTACCTGCTGGAAGCAAGCCTGATATGTTTCAAAGAAGGTCCATTCAATCGGGAACGGGGTCGCGCCCGGGATTAAAGCCTAGGAAAGTTACCTGCGTGTCGCAGTGTTTAGTTCGCCCACGTAGCACGATGGGCTACTTATTTTGAAGTAGTTCCTGTCCACGACCTGCACCCTTTTTTCCATTAGCGAGAGGTTGTTTCGTGCAGCTGTTAGGTTCACCTGCAAAAGCGACTGCGAAACTTCAGTGAAGTTTGCTTTGCCTCAAAATGGGTATGCTTGCGGCGCTGCATTCTTTACAGGTAAGGGAAAGCTGGGGGCGCTGCGCTCAAATCTCGCTTCTTGTCTTTTTTTTTTCTTTTTTTAAAAATGAAACTAAAAGAAAGAGACGTAGTCACCTGATAACTGTGACGACTACTCCTTTTTGCATAACGGAAACAACAATATTAGAAGCATATGTAAGAAAATGAAAAGAAACCACGTCATAAGGTCAGAAATCCGCAGAACACAGTCCTATACCCCCATGAACGTATCAATATAAAAGGCAAACACTTCTTGTTTACGTTGATTCATTAAACAATGACACCAACAAACCTCCTCCTTTCGAAGCATGAAGTGTTCAGTGAAGCCACTATTCGATTTTCGCGCATTGTATAGCACAGCCTTGGCCTAAACAAACGTGCCTGCTTATCAAGGTGATAAAGTAAAGCTAATGCTCTGGTGTTAAATGAACACTGCAGCAGAACATTGGACCTGTCAATTCTGAGACCTGCACGAAGCCATCGAAATATCAAGAAAAAGACGTGGCTTGTGGAGCGCTAGACAAGAACTGATTTATTGCTTGCAGCGCTCGCGCCATCGAGGTGCTGTCTCGGGCCATCCTCTTCGCCATTGGCGCCGGCGAAGCACCGGCCCCAAAGAGTCTTTAGCGTCAGAATCTGCTCGGGGCAGCTCTTGTTGCTCGCGAGAGCGGTGCGACGCACATCGTAGTGCAAGGTGTCCCGATGAGGAAACGGACAACGGAATGCTGGTGGTAGTGATAAAGACGATGGGAGCGATAATGATGACGATCATGACTGCTAAAGCAGGACGAAGTCAACCAGTTAGGAGTGGGCAATAAGGAGCGGTGACAGAAGTCGGGTATTTAGTTTCATTTAGGAAAGGACTGATGCTGGCCGCGAGGACCCAGAAACTGCGACTGTGGGTGGCGCAGTGGGCAGGGCGCCCGGCGCGGCCGAAGAAAGTGCGGGGTTCCATCGCCGTCACAGGACGCTAAGTGTATATAAGACGGATACAAGCAGCTCCTCGGTCAGGCGTCCGACTATTCGAGTGTGCGTTGCACTGAAGAAAGTGCCACACAACTGAATAAGATCCTTTCTCAGAGTGGTGTGTTGCTTCGCTTATTTCAGTTCTTGCACAGCAAACATAGCGGTTTATGCGAACCTATGCGAAGCCGGGCTCCCTCGCGAAACTGCTCGCGGCACGGTTTGTTGCAGATCAGCAGTATCAGGATCGTCCGCGGAGTGAATTAGTGACTTTCAGAGGGATTTAGCTTAAACAAACGGAGTGAGAAAATCAGTAACTGAGAAATGAAGTGATTTAGAGAGAGAAAGAGTTGCGTGAGCAATATACGGGCTATATGTCGTTGCGATCGACCAACCCGACCTGGCCCGACCTGAATCAACCGATCGACCGACAGTCCGAGACGTTTATGACTAGGCTCAGAAAGTTTTCACGCTACACCATCTCGATGATTCCGCGCCAGAAGTTACGCTGTGCGTGGGTAGAACCTATCAACTACGAGCGCCAAACAACCTGGTGTATCAAATTTATCTAGTAAATAGTTACACAACAGCAGAGCCTGTGTCACCATTCTCATATTTTTCTTTCTTCATTTTCTTATTTCTTATTCTTGGACAGGAGGGGGACGAACTAGAGTGGTTGTCGCTTTTCTAGGAACTCATAAAATAGAAAGTAATGTAATCTACTTATGCGAAAAGAACGAGGATGAAATAGAGCTACAGAAACTCGACAGGTCATATTTATTTGGAGTTAATGTGCAATACGAGCTTGCATTACCCTGTAACCAACACGTGTGCCTCCTCTCTATCTAAAGTTGAA